>NW_021940917.1:8780151-9490699 GCF_001715985.3 Manacus vitellinus | reverse complement strand
GTGGTGTGCTGGGCAGTGCGTGTGTGCGAGTGTGTCTCCGTGCCGTGCGACGGTGTTCAGCGTCAAAGGGATATAGGGCTGTATGATAGGGTGTGGAGTGGTGTAGTTGGGACGCGGAATAGTCTGGTCAAGGCAATTAGTCATTATCTTCCTGTGCTGCCGACGCCTGCGATTCCCATATTTTCTGCTGCCCTTGCAAAAAAATGTGCGAAATTGACTCTTTGAAGGGGCATGGAGCCCATGTCTCTATTTCAGAAGTGATATATATGAGACAACTCTGGCATCTGAAACGTCTGCCTTGTTTTATGGTGGTGGGACTTGGGTACCTAATAGCTATCAGCAGTCAGAGATACCAAATACTGTCGCCAGGAGACTGCTTTAATTACTGATGACTGACAAAGATGCCCTTAAGTGTGTATATTATACCAGTAAATAGAAGCATGTCCAGGAACATTTTCAGACCCTGGAACACAATCATCTCTAGTGTTGTCATACAGATCATGGCAGAACTTTGCTTTAGACAGCTCCTGGGCATGTATTCACACTTGATCACGCTGAGGAGGCTTCCCAGTAGATGGTTCATGGATGACCAGTCCACTCTGGAAACTTTTTTACCAGGCTGCTCCTTGTCATTTGCCCTGTGGGTGCAGGAGGAACCCCCAAAGCAACTCTCGTTTTCTGGGGTTTTTGCATCTAATTTCTGGTAGCGTTGTGTAGCTGAGCATTGGGTGTACTTGTCTTGAAACATCTTATGCATTCTCATACAGAGTTGAGGAGTGAGACTGCAAGAGGTGCATCACTGCTGGGCATGTGAAATTGGCAAGGCTTATTCTCTTCTTCACATTTGGCAGGAGAAAGCAATTGTCTAATGTGCTCAGAGCTGCACAAGTCAAACCTGTTTTAGGAAAACACATCCCTGTATTAGATCTCCCACTTGAAGTCATGTTTCAATATAGATCCACATCAGAGGTGTTGTGTGAAATGGTTAAATGATACAAGTTAAAAATAATGGTTACAAACAAAATGTGAGCTTAAGAAATACCATCTGTTTTCTTGATACAAAATCTTGACTAATGATATCTTTAAAGTGAAATAAACAAAAATTCCCTTCAGAAACCTGCAATTTAGTTTCGTGAGCCCAGCTAAACTTTGTGGCTGCAACAGCATGACTGTCATTTTACTTATAAGAATGTGGGAAGAAAAATATTCACATGGTGACAGGGAGAACTGCAATAGAATGACAAGGTTAAATTCCAGTCTGCTTGCTGGCTCTTGATTAAAGATACTGTACTGTGGTTTTGTTCAGTATGATTTCTTCATGTCAGACAAATTAACATCTTCAGGAAACACTCTCTTTTCTAGACACTTTTCTGAAAATGACTGTTCTAAGCTTAAAATACTGCTATTGGAAGATCTCTGTTTAAAGTCTAACAAAACTGTTGTTCCCTCTGGACTCTTACACTGCTGTCTTTTGTTTTTAACTGTATTTTGGTACAACTGTAATTATTTCTTCTTTCACTTTTCTAAAATGTCACTTTTTTTTCTTATGTTACACTTTAATATGGGGTTTCTTCTACTTCTGACCAGAATTCTCTGCTTCTTTTCCAAACTCAAAAGTCTCTGTGAAGCATTATGGAGTCCCCAAAATAGTATCAGTTATGTGTTCTAGTAACAGACTATGAAGCAAAGTGCACAGTTAGAATAATCCCAGCACTTAAATTGTCATGCAGCACTCTTGATTGTTAGAGATAAAGTGATTAATTCATGCCTGTGACAGTTCTACGGAAACTATTGTGGGGGGAGAGAGATAATTCTGCAAAGTCATCAGGCTGGTTAGAGTTGGACCTGGGAACACCAGTGAACAGGAGCAAGATTTACATAGCAATTGCTCAGCAGGTCTCAGAACCCGTGGCAGCAAAACCATTCATTTAACACCATCCTAAAACCAGAGCTGCTCAGTTTGACAAACTGCTGTGCAACCACGTAATGTCCATCTTCTTTGAAAACATAAGTTCTCCTTGGCGCTGTAGTTTTGCATCCTCTCCAAAGGTGCTTCACAGAGCAGAGTTTCTCTGTTTTGTCAGAGCTGTCCATGCTTATTTTTAACACTTGTGCCCCACTTTGACATTCCTACCCAGCAGATTGAAGATAAATTCTGTGATGTTTACAGAAATATGCTGGATGTACCACAAGAGACAGTGGCAGGAGATACCACCTTGATCCAGAGGGCTGATCCAGGTGGTGTCAATGTTTGGGTTTGATACCTTGTTTGGGAATTTCATGCCACACTTGAGCCAGCAAGTGCTTATGTTCATCAGTCTTTCTTTTAAGGCACATGCAAACCATCTAAGAAAGGGGAAGAAACTGAGCTCACTCATGCAAAACTCTCTGGCTTCAGTTTTTCACAGCATAAGTTCATGGGACAGCACAAACTACATGCAGCTTATGTTAAGCAGATTGCTTATTGCATTATGGAGAGCTACAGAGGTGTTGTGACAGAGAGAAAGAACCAAAGCAGAATTGAAAATACAAACAGGTTTGAGTAAGCATTGGTGCTGAAGACTAAAGAATACATATAAAACCCAAATATCTTAGTAGTCATAACTTCTGAATTTCTGAGCTGTAGGCACCTGTATTGGAGCTTCTGATCCTAAGAGATAACCACTGCTATCATCACTCACTGTGCCTCATGGGAAGGATGTGCATTTGTTGCCAGATGAGTTCTGAAATAGAAATGGGGGGGTCATCATACGATGTTGGAAGTTTGATGGGGTGTTGTTGTCTTAACAGCCAAGACTCACAGTTACATATATGCCAGCACTGATGTGCCATCTTTATTGATGAACAGTTTAAACATCCTGAAGCTTCACTGGGTTTTGTGGGCTACTCCACATTGCAAACTTTTGACAAAATAACATCTGCTTCTAAGAGGACAGACTTGTTTCTATCTTTCAGTGGAAGTAAAATGGGAAGCATTTCTCTTCAAAACTGAGCTGGAAGTTGTACGTATGCTCTGCTATTGAGCAGAAGTCATAGATACCACTCAGCCAGCCTTAGACAAGCCAATTTTTCTAAACAATCTGGCAAAGTGGTAGCTGAGGGAGGCTTTGGGAGTCATTCTGTGTTAGTATAATAATTGTCGCATTAAAAAGTCTTCTTGCTTTTGTATTTCACCATCACTCTATTCAGTGGTATATGTAAGCGGAAGGTTTGTCACAGCACCTACAGAATAAGGTGGCACGTTTTCTGAGTATATGGTCCCTGAAATCTGGTTTTGAATCTAATGTGGATCATGACAAACAGCCAACCAGCATGTCAAATCCAGTGTACTGTTGTTGTCCAATTAAAAAACATTTTAAAAAGCCCCTCAAAAGAATGTAAGCACATATCAATTGAGAATAAACAGTTATAATGCTTATTTAGTGCTTGTTTAAATAAGTAATGGTGTCTCTGTTTCTTCAGTATGTCAAAATCGTGAAAGTACAAGATGCAGTATTGTCGCCCACTAGGAAAATTAGCTTTTAATTTCAGTGCATTTGCAGATTCAGAATCTCATTTCCAAATTAAAAAAAAACAATTAGTTGACACAAAGGAAATTGAAAATCTTTTCACAGAATCACAGAATATGCCACATTGGAAGGGACCCACATGAATCATCGAGTCCAATCCCTGACCCTGCACCCATTCCCAGGAGTCACACCATGTGCCCAAGAGTATCATCGAATATCATCTTGAATTGTCAGGCTTGGTGCTGTGACCACTTCCCCAGGGAGCCTGTTCCAGTGTCCAACCACCCTTTGGGTGAAGAACCTCTTTCTAATATCCAACCTAAACCTCCCCTCACAAACTTCAGGCCGTTCCTTCAGGTCCTGTCACTGGTCACCACAGAGAAGAGATCAGTGCCTGCCCCTTCTCTTCCCCTCAAGAAGAAGTTGTAGCTGCAATGAGGTCTCCCCTCAGTCTCCTCTTATCCAGGCTGAACAGCCAAGTGCCCTAAGCTCCTTCTCATATGGCTTCCTCTCAAGGGCCTTCACCATCTTCATTGCCCTCCTGTGGACACTCCAGTAGTTTAATATCTTTTTTATGTTGCAGTGCCCAAAACTGCACACAATATTCAAGGTGAGGCCTCCCCAGGTCAGAGCAGAGTGGGACAATCCCCTCCCTTGACCAGCTGGCAACGCTTTGCCTGATGCCCCCAGGACACAGTTGTCCCTCCTGGCTGCCAGGGCACTGCTGACTCAGATTCAACTTACCATTGATCAGGAACCCCAAGTCCCTTTCCGTGGCACTGCTTTCCAGCCTCTCATTCCCCAGTCTGTATGAACATCCAGGATGGCCCATCCCAGGTGCAGAATCCATCACCTCTCCTTGTTGAACTTCATATGGTTGGTGATTGCCCAGTCCTTTGACTTGTCCTGGTCTCTCTGCAGGGCCTCCCTGCCTTTGAGGGAATCAACATCTCCTCCCAGTTTTGTTTTGTCTGCAAACTTGCTTAGTATTCCTTGCAGTCCTGCATCCAAGCCATTTATGAAGATGTTGAAGAGCACAAGGCCCAAGATGGGGCCCTGCAGAACCCCACTAGTGACAGGTCACCAGTCTGATGTTACCCCATTCACTATCACCTTCTGTATTCCACTCCTGAGCCAATTGCTCACCCAGCCCATGTTGTGTTTATCCAACTGTGTTCTGTACATTTTGTCCAGTAGGATCCCATGAGAGACAATATCAAAAGCTTTACTGAATTCCAAAAAGATTACATCAACTGGCTTCCCTTGATCAACTGAGTGGGTTACCTTGTCATAGATGGAAATCAGGTTTGACAAGCAGGACTTTCCTCTCATTAAGCCGTTCTTACCATGTGCATGGTTCAAGGTTTTTTTGTTTTAAAAAAATGGTGCCCTCACTGAGAAGATGAACATTCAGAATCATGTATGTTGTGTGTTTATCAAGAATGTGTTTATGGGTTTTTATTCCTATAACCTCTGCAAAACGAGCAGCTGATAACAAGAGAGCAGCAGATTCTAGACTGATGATCTTTGGCATCATGCTCTAAATATCTTAGGTCATTTAGAGCTAACTGATTAGATGACAGCATTGGGGCTCTCTAAGTTTTAATATGGCCTTGACAATCTGTATTAAAGATACAGTGGAAAAAAATGAAGCCAGCCTGGTTTACCTCTGTGGTCACCTCTGAAATTGCAGAGCTATGAGGTAGGGATTGCTGGTCAAATTCAAAGTAGAGTTCATGTCAGCCATCACTAGTGTCAAATCTAAATCACCACTTTTAATCAGTGTAGTGTTTGTGAAAAGTACTAGTCCTGCTTACTACAGCCTTGCATGAGATTTGTTCACAAGATTAATGCATCAGGGTCAGAGGCAAGGTACACATCTGCACATTGTTCATTGTGTTTGGACCTGGCCTGAAACGTGGCTGCCTTAAGAAATTATTAAGTAATTTTTTCTCTGACTTTTTGACCAGGACAGGCAAAAAGTGCTCTGCTTAGCATCATGTCTGGGGCTGGCTAATCAGGATTAATATTTTCTTAGGTTGAAAACCTGTTTTTTGGAAATTGATCTGTTTATGCTTCCAAAATTGTGTCTTAAATTTGGGTCTAAGCAGAAGTTGTGATTTGGAAGTCTGGTGTTTAGCAGATTAGTCACTTATTATCTTCCCTTTAACTTAAGTGCAGTTTGTTTTTAAAATGCTAAAATATGTGCCTTATAAGAAGCACTGAAGGATTCTGGTACATATCCTTCAGCCTCATCTCTTCATTGAGGCGAATTGTACATATCCTTCAGCCTCATCTCTTCACTGAGGCGAATTGAGTTTGTAAGTGTGAGGTAGTAAAGGGAGACAGCCTGGCTTCAGGCACAGACTGAAGTGAGTCTGTACTCCAGTAGAGACCACTGGTAGGGTCATCTCCATGTGTAGTGCCTCTATATGGCAGTTCTGCATTAGGTGTGCTGAAGCCCTTTATTCTGGTGCTACCCTCTCCACTGAGTATGTAGGAAGCTGCAAATGCATTGATACACCATCTTACTCTATACTCTGAATTGACCGCCTGCTTAACCTCACTGTTTTTTCATGTTCTTCTTTCTCTAATATCCCTAGAAGCAGTACACTTGGTAGTTCTGATGAATAAAAGGCAAAAAATACCAGTGAGTGTTCTGTTCTTCATTGCTTTTTAAAGCATTGTTTTTCATGGCTTGAAAAAGTCACTTGCCAGTTCCCTTTAACGTTCTGCACTGCCCCTCCACAACACGGGCTTTATACTTTTGAACATACTGCAACAGTATTTTCATGCTAGTACTAGGGATAATGCAAAATATTGTATAAAAAGAATTGTTATCCGATGGAGTGATTTAGGCTACTTTCATGCAAAATTCATGGCTTATTAAAACCTGGCTTGTCAGCATTCAAGTTACCATCTATGCTTATACTTTTGCACAGCTCCTGGCCAAGGAATTTGCTCATGCAACTTTGAGAATGGCAAATCAGCCCACAAACATTACTGTTCTCTTGTTGTTCGTTGATTTCTGGGTGCTTATTGTGGCATATTGTTTATCGCTTGTAGCACTGCTGTAAGTTTGATCAGCAGTATTCAGAGATGCTAGTAAAGTAAGGTTGGTTTTTCTTGTGCAGCCACACCCCCACACTCTTCTGTAGAAGTTTAAAAAGTATATGAACCTGGAAGCTAGGCAAACCAATATGACACTTAAAGAAAGTAATCCATTCTGGAAGCTTTTCAGGATGACAGCTGTAATTATGAGTGCCAGCATCCACTGTGTTGCATATCTGCCAAGACAGACCTCCCTTAGAAGGCACACTCTGTATTTACAGTATGGTACTACAAAGCCTTTAGCCACTTCCCAGTGTAACATACAGAGGCAGAAGCGAGAAACTAGGGATATTGCTGCAGGAATTAACACAAATCTCACCGATACAATATCAGAACTAGCTGCACAACAAATTAAATCTTTCACAGCTGTGGTATCTGGATGACATCACCCTAAATGTTTCAGGAATAGAGATTCCTTTTCAGTATAAAACCATTTGTTGTTGTTGTCTCAGGACCTTTGCCGGAGGGTCTGATTATATAAGTACCTTCTGATCCGCAGTCCTTAAAATTAGCATCTTCACAGAGAAATCAGTCCTAGCATGTGCTTTGCTCCAGAGATACAAAGACAAACCAGAAAAGCTACAGAGTGGTTTGTTCCGAGAGAAGGAAATAAATTCCCAGCATTAAAATTTTGAAGAATTTAGGACAAAATAAGTTGGTTTATTTTTAATGAATTTCCTAGTCTTATGAGAGGTCTTTACACCAAAACACATCATGTTTAGCAGTAGTTCCTAACACGAGCATCAGTGTTAATATTCCATATGAATTTTATTTTGCATGTTCTGTGATACATATTTTATCCTTTGTCCTCCCATTCCACATGTTACTGGAATTTGTAATTCAGATTTTGCAGTGAGACAAAATGTTTGTGGTGGTCAGAGTTTTCTGACTTTTCCAGGTGCAGAAATTAAAAGCACTATTACCTTTAGCAACAGGTAGGCTCTTTATATGACCAGGAACCTGTTCAAATCTTGGAGCAACTTACTTCTCTATGATGTTAACACAATTCAAAACAAAGGCTTTTGTTAAAATTATGATGCTCCCTTTGGTTCAGAGTCTCACTGGTAACTTCAATCAGTAAGACATGAGCAGCAGTCTGTAAAAAGCTTTAGCTTTCAGTGACGTGGTGCTCTGCTGGATATATACATTATAAACAGGTAATCAGGGACTCTTATTTATCTCCCAGACACTCCCCAACACCCACTTGGTCTGGGACAATTCTTAGCAATGATAATCTTTGTTAATGTTGCTCAATTCTAGCAGTCCTGGAGCAAAAAAAAAAAAATTCATATATTTAAAAAATATACATATTCAGAAGATAATTGAGCAGTGGCAGCCGGTAGTAGATGGGCAAGGTTATGAACTGTGTTTGTCCTTTTGGAATTGATTTTGCTGTTCAGCTCTTTTTTCCCCCCTGCTTTTTTTAAAATAATAAATTTTTAAAGCAAACACAAAAGAGACAAATATTTGGCAGATGCACTAGTCAATAGTGTTGTGAATGCTTGGTCTGAAAATACATGGAGATCAATTACATATTCAGTAAAATATTTTTGAGTCCTTGTTTTTATTATTAGCAGAAGACTGGAACAGTACTGGAGAAATCAAGTCACAGCTTTGTTACTTTAATGATGGAAATTGCTCGCAGACAAAGAAAACTAGGGTTTTTAGTTTTTCAAATCAAACTGAGATCTATTAGCAAGATGATATTTTGAATATGGCACACAACATAGCAGCATATAAGGGCCTCCAGCAATTTTTGGAAGTCATGATAAAGTTGTTAGAAGGTTGTATAGCACCAAGACCTTAGAAAATGGCTATGTACATAACATGCTTTGTCTTTTAATGTCCTGTTTAGAAGACCTCAGAATGATAGAGAGTGAAGGATATGTATGTTAGTTGTTTTCTGGAAATTAGGCGCATTCGGTTCTTTCTAGTTCAGGGCTCAAAACTACAAGCCACACAATTTCAGGTCACCAGATCCAACAGTCCTCACACAACTGTGTAGGCCAAAATTCTATGTAGTAGTTCCTGTTTTTGCAAAGCCAGTGGTGATTTTGAGTTATTTGTTTTTTTTCTTTAGGTTGTGTCCAAGTTGGGTTTTGAGTATTTCTGGGGATGGAGATCCTATAAACTCTCTGGGAAACTTGTTTCAATGGTTGATCGCCCTTGTAGTAAAAGTGTTTTTTCATAGAATCACAGAATCTCAGAATATGCTGAGTTGGAAGGGGCCTACAAGGATCATCAAGTCAAACTCTTAACCCTGCACAAGACCATCCCCAAGGGTCACACCATGCGCCCAAGAGTATCATCCAAATGCTTCTTGAACTGTCAGTCTTGGTGCTGACCACTGCTGTTTGACTACTCCCCTGGGTAGCCTGTTCCAGTGTCCAACCACCCTTTGGTGGTAGAAGTGAAGAACCTCTTTCTAATCTCCAACCTAAACCTCCCCTCACACAACTTCAGGCCGTTCCCTCAGGTCCTGTCACTGGTCACCACAGAGAAGAGATCAGTGCCTGCCCCTTCCTCAAGAGGAAGTTGTAACTGCAATGAGGTCTCCTCTTCTCCAGGCTGAACACACCAAGTGTCCTCAGCCACTCCTCATATGGTTTCCCCTCAAGGCCCTTTACCATCTTCATTACCCTCCTTTGGATTCTCTCCAATTGTTTAATATCATTCTTATATTGTGGCACCCCAAACTGCCACAATATTCAAGGTGAGGTTGCCCCAGTGCCGAGCAGAGCAGGACAATCCCCTCCCTCGAGTGGCTGGTGATGCTTTGCCTGATGCCCCCAGGACATGGTTGACCCTCCTGGCTGCCAGGGCACTGCTGACTCACATTCAACTTGCCATCAACCAGGATCCCCAGGTCCCTTTCCATGGAGTTGCTTTCCAGTATCTCATTCCCCAGTCCATACGAACATCCAGTGTTGTCCCATCCCAGGTGCAGAATCCAGCACTTTCCCTTGTTCAGCTTCATATGGTTGGTGCCCAGTCCTCTGATTTGTCCAGGTCTCTTCAAGTGGAATTTTGGTCTTTAAATTTGTGCTTTTTGCCTCATGCTATCAAAATTCTTTATACATCTTCTTTACTCCCCCACTCATTAAGTATTTATATATATATATGGGTCTATGTATATGGAATATTTATGTACATAAATTATATATATATTTATGTGTCTAATTCAAGTATTTATATATATGCATGGATATGTACATTTTGCCTTCTTTTCTTCATCTGAACAATTCTAGATCTGTCAGTCCTTCCTTAGATGGCATGTCTCTACATGTCCTGGCCATGAGCATACCTGGCCTTTTTATCTGTGTCCTTTCATCCATAGATTGGGGGTGTCTGACAAAGTTGTAAGATTTACTGAGATGATACTTTGCAGTTACTCATAGCACTACTTAAATATCCAGGTTATTTCTATAGATACATCTTTTCTCAGAATTATGAGTGCATTTTTTGCTAGGGAAATATCTAATGAAAGCTTTAAAATTAGTTAATTTTTTTTTCTGTCTAGGTAACAGCACTAGAGTCGCTCTAGAGCTCTAGAGCTTGTGTAGCAGTGCAGAAGAAAGTAGTAAAAGCTTGGAAACCAAAACCTCTGACTGTGGAATATCTTTTAGTTCATTTGATTGGAACAATGAAAATAGCAGTGTTCAGTGACCAAAAGAAAAGGTGGTAAAATCAGAACTTTGCTGTTTTAGAGAGGGAGTACAAGAGGTATAGCTAGCTCTTTTATCTAAGGGAATAACAGCATTTGTATCATGATGAAGGGGAACTGTACTTGTCACCCCCTGGCTTTGCATTGCTCTTGTGAGTGACCAGGTTCCTTAGGGTTGCTCTGGATTCAGTGATAAGTGCCTCATCTCCACCAAAAGCTATGGTTGATTCCAGTACTCATTATTCTTTTGTTTATAGAATATTCATTTGTATAAAATTTTCTGCCAGATTTGGATCTTTTTACCTGCAGGAAGGATGAAAACAAAGAAACTTTGAAACAAAGGTTGAGCGTTGCAAAGAGATTTAGCATTGCCATTTCCTTTGTGAATGACATGCAGGTCTGCTTCTGAAGCCATCCGTGATAAATTAAGACATACTGTATTAATATTCAGATGAATATATATGTCAAATCTATGCAGTGCTTAATAGTGAATATGTTGTATTACATATAGCTAAATTCTGTTATATTATGAAATGGGAATTATTCCTTTTATAGTGAATAAGCGATCCTCTGGGAAAAAGGAATAATCTCATTCTATTCAGAAATCATCCCTTAGACTGTAAGTTTTATGTTATTCCTAGAGTGAAAAGAAATTCAGTGTAAGTGGTCAACTGGTATAGTGGAGCTGAATGGCTCTTTAGTGGAGGGCTTTCTGTTTTGCTTCTGAGATGCAGTGGTGGTTCTTCCTGACCTATAACAAAAAAACATTCCCTTAGGTAGTGTATTTCCTACAAGGTGAATGCTTGGATAATGTTATTTTGAGGGCTGGGTTCCAACTTAAGCCTTTTAAGGCAAGCTTCTCCTAGCAAGGATCCTGGAGCTGTCTAACATTACCTAAGGCTTAGTTTGTAAAGTGAGAGAGGTTAACTCATTTCAGTTTGTTTTCCTCTAGACAGATTTATTAATAGCCAGTTCTGTATGGTCAGAATCTTCTTTAAAAGCAAACCACAGAGTAAGGACAGGGATCAGACCCAAGATTATATGTTTACATACTGGATGCAGATGAGGTAATTGAGGCAGTAACAAAGAACCTTTGATAACATCCTTGCTGTGTCTGTCAAGCGACTGAAGGAGTCTTTGCCCTTGGATGCTTCTTGCCTCATAATTTTATATTACAAACTCCATATTAATGTTAAAACCACTAAATTTAGAGGTTTAGCTGGTTTTGTGACTTTACTAATGGGATTTAACTTCCCTTACAGTAGTGAATTTCTAGAGGAGGATTTTGTACGACAACTCTTTCGTTGCACAAGGCTTCATTTTTTAATTCTAAGGGGTGTTATTGGCACAAAAAATTGGGCAAGTCTGTCAGATATTTGTGCACACTAAACAGACACTGAACACAATACAGATGGTAATAACTTTTTGCTAATGTGAAAAGAATGTTTTAGTTAAGATCTGGAAGGTTTACTGAAACTGACTGATCTATCACTCCTGTAAAAGAAGTGTAGACAAGAAAAGAGTTACTAAAACGGTAAAAGACTAGATATTTCTAGTGACGCCATGCATTTCTTGTCAATCATCAAGAGTACTAATTGGTTTGTTTTGTTTGTACTTACCCCTTATTAATTTAAAGCATTGACCAAATGGTCTGTGTTCTCAATTAAACGTCATTCAGCACTGTATTTTGAGTTATAGCTTGTGCTCAGTTTCATTTGACAATAAATCAAAAGCAGATGTGGATATTCATACCAAAGAAACAGGTTCTCAGGATCCTTTTAAATTCCTAGTACCATTTAGTGGGCTTTTAAACTGTATTTATTGAAGAGCATGACGATTTATGAAGGGACTGCAAAGCCTTGTCATGAAAAAAAGTCATCTTTATATAGATACAGTCCATGAAGTTGGCAGGAACTGGTGAAATACGTGGAATGATCTCTGTGTGTGTTCATAAGTTTAGGGGTTAAGTGAACACACATTTAAAAATATATGATATTTCTGTTGGGGAAAAGAGCAGCTTTCAAAACCACTTTCTGGAAAGGAAAGGAGAGAGGTTTCTCAGAATAGAGGAATGTGAGTCAGGGTTAGAGGAAACAAAAATTATCTGAAATGCCACACAAATATTGGAGAGAAGAGGTAATGTGGAGTGATACCTGGATTGTCAGCAGCTCTGGATGGTGACCTGTGTCACTGTGCTTTCACAAAAAGGAACGAAACACTAACCTGACCAGCAGACATACACAAATTATTTAGAAATAGATTTTGGTCTCCCCTCCACCCCGTGCTGAATGTTTTTTTCCTTCCCTTGTTATTTCCCTCTGCTGTTATACAGCGGGGATTCTGTATCTAGAGTTACAGCTGCAAGACATGAGGGCCAAGCTGTTCAGTGGTTTTGTTTTGTTTTGTTTTGTTTTGATTTCTAGGGGCAATATGTAGCAATCTTGTCTGTTTGTCTGTCTGTTTCTCTATTCAGATCCCCTGATGCCTGAATATTCAAGTCTTCATGTAGCAGGAAGACAGCCTCATGCTCTTTTACCTGTTAGCTCAGTTTGTGTCTGTGTGTGACAGAAGTGCTGTCCTGAAGAGGTAATTGCCCTTTGAGATGCAGAGAACAAAAAGCTGTTTGCTGCTTGCCTTGTTTGAAAGTCATGTAGCTAAGGTGTATTTTCCCCTCAGAAATGGTCATTTGCTCCTCAAAAATGGTCTTTTACTGATGCTTCCCACTTACTCAAACCCTCATCTTTTAAGAGGGCTTGGTAAGCATTTGTTCATGGGATCAGGAACTTTCTTGATCGCATAGAAAGACATGGAGAGTTTGTGTTTCAGCAGTTTCAGAGGACATTTTTCGCAGTCTAATTTTGTAAAACAGAGATCCCTGGTAATTTACTAAGCAGAATTAAATCATTTATGAGATCTCTGTTGTCCTGGCTAGACTACTGAGGCACAAGCTAGTTGGTTCATGCAAACATGTTTCTGTATTTATGGAAAACATGGAAGTTTGATTACTATCTGAGTATCAATTGCTGAAGAACTAGGGCAATGTGTAATGCCATCCACTACCTTCACCTGCAAAGTCTGTGCACCTTTGTGTTATGCACAGGGAAACAGACACTACAGAAATTGCAAAGCTACATCCTTCCAAAATTAAGCTTTGTTCCCCTTTCTGTGCATGTTATGACATAATCACGAGTTGAAATGGTATGCTGCTAGAGCAAGCTGCTGGTAGATGGGATCTTCAGAATTGCACTGGCAATCTCTGTTATGTGTCTTAATCCTGTGTGAGTTGTGGGTTTTCCTCAGTTACACATATTCCACAACTTGAGTGTATTTGGGGCGTACTTTTCCACCTTTATTATGTGATTTGCAGATTGAAAGTTCTTTCTTCAAAGCTCAGATATGCTGTGGTTGCCAAAATCAAAGAAGTATGGATGGAACATATGTTTTTTTCATCTTGTTTTTCAAAAAAAAGCCCTTTTCACTGAAACAGCGTGAGAGAAACATCCTGAGTGGAGAATTCCATCCTGAATACTTAAGAAGTTGGATAGAAGTTTAAGTTGCTTATATTCTATTTTAAAATAGCACAGTTAATGTTAAATATGTTAATTATATGTTAATTATAAATAGCACTACCCTCTCTGCCTGCAATGTCCCTTGTCTTATAGCATCAATTTTACAATCCATTTTTAAAAAAAGGCATTTGTACTTTTGTTCCTATTTGTCTTTGTGTTGTCTTTTGTCTTGTCTTTTTTCTTCCTGATTCTTTTCATTCTAGCTTTCTACTTCATTCTACTTTTTCACTTCATTCTGGTTTTCCACTTACGACTTAAACAATATGAGGAACAATAGGTTTGATTTGTGAAGGGTATTTTTGTCCAAGAGAATTTGGTTTCACTCCCTGTGGGTTTTGCATAGAAGCAGTAACAAAATCAAGTCCAACAGCAAAACATTGCTTGGCAGTCTCTCAGACCACAGTGTCAATGGTATATGCTTTGATTTGCGGTCTGTGTACTTGTTTTTGTGTAGTATCTACCTGAAATCAGTGAACTGACAAATCAAAATCAAATGGTCCTGAAATCAAATTGTCCTGGCCTGCCTTACTGAGAAGGGATATAAAAACTCTGCAGGTTATTTAGACTCACCTAGACTGTATGCTTTTGTTTGAGCTCAAAGGCAGATGATTTTACTTCATAAGTTTTACTTTAAGATTTTGTAATAAAACTACTCAACTCAGATCACCTCCATTTTTGGAATTTGTGTTTGTTAAGGGTGGCTTAAATACATTTACCTACTCATCATGCAACAACATGATTTTTGGACTATCATTCATAGGTCTATCAAATGTGGTCTTTTGTATTGATTGTAGCATGGTACGATCTATTTTTGAAATAAACATGGTAGTTATTTGCCTGCTACCAAACTGGAGGTCAGAATCTAATTCCTTCTACAGACGTTCACAAAGGAAGGAGAAAGTACACCTTCACAATCCTTTGCTTTAGGGCTGCAATCAGCACCTGACCACCAGTAGGAGATTGGTAGTGGTCCCATATTTACTCAGACTCTGACAGACAGTGGCTAATCAGCATGGTAACTGCATGGTTTCTAGTCCTTGGCATGTCAACATTGCATTTTTGGAGGCACTCTGCCTGTCATCCAAAACCAAATGTACTTAGAGAGTAATTAGCAGTGCACTGTCAGACTGGAGGGATGAAATGGGCAGGAATCTGTGGCGTTTGTTCTCACTCAGGCGCTACTGAGTAGTGTCACAAGTGTTTTGTGTGAAGTATTAGAAAGAATGATCCTTAATCTGTACGTGGCAGCAGGGTGGAAGGGACTGCAGGCAGTTTTGATGCCATAATGGACAGTCTGAAGTGATGCTAGCAAACCATTGTAAGGGAGAAAAGGACAATTCAACAGGAATGATGGGAAGTGCTGTGCTGGGGTTAAAATAACCAACTGTCCAGATGGTTGTTGGGAAAAGACTAAGAATAAATCAGAAGTGTGGTTTATAATTTAGTGGATCGAAACGTAAGATTATGTTAAAATATGTTAGATCATATTTTGGGTCTTGCACTAGATTTTCAATGTTTGGATTACCTGTTTAAGCAGAAGACAACAAAGTTGCTAAAGCACTGGTCAGAATCATTGCTGTCTGATTCATAGGTGACTATCAGTCAATGTAAAAAGTGTCTCATTTCAGATGGTGTTGTGATTTCTGTGATTTTGCAGACTGTGACTGCATTGTAAATTAGTGGTTTGCCTTCTTTAACCACAGGCTCTGCTGGCAGCTGGTTCACCTTTGTTATAGTGGGAGATCTTGCAAGGGCCTAATTTATCTGTATAATTCAAATAAAAGGAGTCACATCATGAGGGAAGTAGTGTACAGATCAACCACTGTTAACTCTTTGCTGAGATGTGCAATTTCATTTTCTCTTCCAGCAAATATTGCGGCATGCCCGTGGAAATTCCACAAAAGTGATATTTCTCATTACGGATGGATATTCCAATGGGGGAGACCCAAGGCCCATTGCAGCATCCTTGCGTGAATTTGGAGTGGAGATCTTCACCTTTGGGATATGGCAGGGGAATATCCGAGAGCTGAATGATATGGCATCCCACCCAAAAGAAGATCATTGTTACCTTCTTCACAGTTTTACTGAGTTTGAAGCTCTGGCGCGCAGAGCTCTTCATGAAGGTATTAATGTACTAACATCAGAAATCTACAGAGAGCAGAGGGGTCTGAATAGAAAGATCTCTAGTAGTGTCTTGCATTTACATGTCATGTAGTGTTGATTCCCTTTTGTTTCCTCGTACATTCTAGCAGAGGTGTTTGTTCCTCCATTAAAAGGATAAATTTTATTTGACTAACTCATCATAAACAAAATGTGAGCAAAATTCTCCTCATTGATATATATACATATTTACATCCATTCAGCTCTTCATTTTGTCCATGAAGAACAGACTGTATTCTTAGCCCAACGTAGCTTGTGCTGGAATGGATGAACCTTACATGATTGCCCTAAAGAGGCACCTAGTATACACTTCTGGACTAGACATAATACCTTTCGGTATCTTATATAACAACAAAATTTAGTCTGCTCAGAACTGATTTAAAACTCTCTGTGTAAGAGTAAATACAATTTGTTTTTATGACCTTATACATTCAGTAAAACTGGCAAGTGCAAGCGATAGAATGAGTTTGGACTGTGGTTTTACCCTCTTTTAATCTGCTATATTCTAGAAAAAAAAAATTCTTCCTGAAAAATAGAGTAGGTTTAGACAAGCGAGAACACACAATGAAACATTTGTTTGCAAGGCTTGACTGAGGCTTAGAGATGCATTTTCATGCCTTAGACTAGCCATTTGCATGAATTTGCTACAATTTTTAAAAACACGTGGCTTTTAAATAAGCAGGGCTTTACTGCCTTTCTGGTGCGTTACTGCTATCCTGTTTGTTCCCGGTGAGGTTGGACTGGTCTATGTGAATGTGCCAGAAGAAGGACTTGGGTTTTTTTATGGTATGACCAACTGGTTACACGTGCCATGACCAAATACTCTTCTGATGCCAAATCTGGCATCCACCAAAGCTGGGAAAAGCTGTCTCAACAGCTTCTGTTGGGAGTGAGACTGCATTCTGGCAGTGTTAGACTCAAATGAAGCCAAGTGAAAAAATTTGAGTGCACTGTGGATTTCAGTGAGCCTTTTTCCAGAACAAGGACACCAATTTATTTTCTTTATTACATTTTGAGCATAGCAAGGCTCTGCTTCACACTGATGTCACTACTGCTTAGAACTGGAACTTAGGGTTTTTAACAAACATTCCACTAGTGGCATAGTATGACGCTTGTGTGAGAACTTCTGTTTGAATTTTTTGTTAATAAGTTAATACTATTTCAGACCTACCCTCTGGCAGCTATATCCAAGAAGATATATCGCATTGTTCCTATCTCTGTGAGGCAAACGAAAACTGCTGCGACATCATGGCAAGCTGTAAATGTGGTACTCACACTGGCCAGTTTGAGTGTATATGTGAAAAAGGGTACTACGGGAAAGGACTACAACATGAATGCACAGGTGAGTCTCATGTCTCAGTATTTGGGTTTCTCTGTATGCCCTGAATACGTGGCTAATCCAGTTGAGAGTGAAAAGATTTGTTTGGGATTATGGATATGAACCTGGATCAGAATGCATCCAAGTCTGGAAGACTCTCTGACTGAAGACACAGAACAGCTCTAGCAGTTAAACCCACCTCATACCTTGTCTTCAACAACAGCTCAAAGAGATGCACAGGAAAGAGGTAAGAATCAGGGAAATGTTCTGACAAAGTAAAACTTCCTTAAAACGCAGCACATCAGAAATTTGTTACTAGGAGTTTACCAAGTCTCAGGTAATGTATTTTGCTCATAGTACCTATTTCCTTCATGAATTTTTCTGATCACATTTTGAGCTTTCATAAACTTCCCTGTTTGCAGAGGGGCTATATATCTGGATCTTTGCAGGATAAATTCTTGGCAAAACTTAACAGTCAAGTAAATATGCTTTAATTCCCTCATGTTGACTTTCAATTACTAAAGAGGAAGAAAGCATTTGGGTCACTAAAGAGAAACTTGTCATCACATTTTGGTGAGATTGTTTTTGTTCCTACTTTTTGGAAATGTCCTTTTAATAGTATGCATTCAAAGTCTATGGTTAAAATGACAGCACTTTACAGTTATTTGCTGAAGTATTGTATTATATTATATTCCCTGCCAATTAACACATTCTAATTCACTTAGTGCTTCTGGAACACCTTTCCTTTGTTCTATAGGCAGGCAGGAATTCACTGAGGTTTGAGTGCAACATCTGTAGAGGAATGTAGTTCAGAATTGATGTCAGCACTGGCACATGGCATCAGAATCATATTTTATGTAAGTGGGTGCAGCTTCCTTGGGTGCTCAATTAACTCTTAACAAAGACTATTCCGTTTTGCTTATTTTCAGTTGTAAATCTAATTTATTTTAAATCAAATTTTCATAGTATTTTTTTCATTTGTCATTAAAGTCAATTTCCTTCACCTCAGGTGCCCTAGTAATCTATTGAAAAAAATAGATACAGCATTTCTGCCTCTGTCAGTAGCTTGTGTCACTAAATATTGTTTTGAGTTATTCCTAAAAATAATGGGCCATCAAAAAGACTCTTTTGATGGGGTGAGCACACCTTTCAAGCACTACCAAAAATGGTAAAAGTCAGATGTCTTTAAAGGGATGCTTTGCAGCTGCAGACAAAAGTTGCATTTTTACTTCTTTGGCAGGTGCTTCTGAAATAAGTTTGTAGAAGGGGGTTGTATTAGATGATTGCAGCCATCTGCTGTGTATGTGAAAGTAATTGAAGTTGCATACATGTATTTTAGGGGGAATTTGACCTGAGTAACTCAAACCTGTTCTTCATGTCTGCTCTGTTCAACTGCTGTATTCTTCAAGACAGATAAAAAAAAAGTACAGTATGTGTTCTTTGAAGGAAAAATGGCCTATTTTGAAATCTTTTATTCTGAAAAGGATTCCAACCTTTTTTTTTTTTAACATTTCACAGCTGAGCATAGCTGCGGGTTTGTAAAGCTGTTGGCTTGTAAAACATAAGGAATCTTAAGAATGCATCTTAACTTTTCTTCACTGTATAGTGTGCAAGAGGACTTGTGGCAAGTTTACAATAACAGGACTTCAATTTTAATTGAGCTACTTTTAGCTTTTGTTTGGTTAAACATGCAGATAGTCCACTAGCCTATGTTTGTTTAATACAGTAAGACTTTTTTTAAAGTTTTCATTGAGATGGGAAATTGTTCTTCTGCTGTTATTTTTGCTATTTTTGCTATATTTATCTGTTATTTTTGCTATTTTGTTTATTTTCTGTGACTATTTTCTGTATGCACTTGTCTTCTGCATTATACCACTCTGGTTTTAAATATGAGGCATCAGAGGAACATGCAAAAATCGTCATAATAAAAATTCATAACTACCAAAAATTTACTCTCAAGGAAGCTTCTATAAAATAAAATAACCACATGCTTAGTACCGAAAAGTAGAAGTTGGCTTCAGTGCCCTCCTCCTGTTCTTTGTAATAATGTTCATGATGTGCCACAGGAGGAGGAACAGACTGACTGTTTTCTATTTCAAAAAGCAAACCGGACAAAAGCTTCTTGGCCCACACTAGGAGCCTCATGTGGCCAGAGATGTCTGTGACAATTGTGGCAGAGGAAGAGAGAGAGAGGAAGAAGGGAGGCAGTATTGTGATCGGTCCCGAGTATTGTAAAGTACATGAACACCTCTTCTTCAATACTCTTCACTTTTGCTTCTCCTTCTTTTCCTTGATTACAAATATTGAGTTTCAAACTAGACAACCAAAGAAAAATTCAGAAATCAGCAAAAATAAATTTCGTGAGTTTCACTAAGATTGTGTCTTCCATTTCACCAGTAAAAAGGTGACCTGTTCAAGGTAACTGCACCTTTTATAGAAGAGTAAAACAAATGTCCAGATCTCTATTTGTATCTTCTTCTCTGTCATAGAAGATTAGGATATATGTTTTTAACACAGTCTTTTCACAGGCTGTGGGGTTTTTTTGGCAAGACTCTTCTGGTAAAGTTCTATTTTAAGATACAAGATGATGCAAATAAAGGATGATACCCATCATGTTCATCTCATCAATTACTCCTAAGCCCAGCCACAGGTACTGGAGAGATTAGGAAATTGTTGTATTATAACTACTAGTTTCTTTTATATAACATGTAGACTCCATTTTCTGTATCCATGAAGATGATGTGTAGTTCACGGAGCAGAACTAGTAAATTAATTCCATGTAATCTAGGCTGGTTTTTTGTTCTTTTGTTTATATTTGGTTCACTGTTTGGCTATAATTATTGAAATGTAGAATTTCATCATAGGTATGAGTATTTAATAGGCTGCTTAGGCTTTTATTTAGGAATATGCAGCATATCAGTCATATGCACAACCACTAGGGCAACAGTTTTTTCTTCAAAACACCACATGGTTTAGATCTGTAAAGAACCTTTCCAACAAAACCTGAAATAATATGAAGACTTTACTTTTTTTTTTTTTTTACAAATTTTGATTCAGAACACATTCACTGAAAAGACTTTGAACTGAGAAAATGTAGGTCCAGCAAGGCAGGGGAGATTTGCATTTTCTGGTTTCTTGTATTGTGGACCCAATTTTCAGCAGAGCATTTCTTCCATGAGATTTTCAGGATTGTTCCCGTTAAGAATGCAAAACAAACCCCGCTGTTCATAAATTGGATAGCTTTCGAGTTAGAAAAAAAAATTGTGTTTAGTATATTACTAGCAGTTCTTTTCTTAGTCACACAGAAAGAACTTTACTTCCAGTGGTGATTCCAAGAGCCTAGTCCAAGAAAAGTAAACATGTCTTCTGCCATGCTGTCTGTTTCCTCCCTTCCTTTTGAGAGGAGCTTCTACCCCACAGGAGGCTGAATCACCCTTTCTCGATATTTCTTTATGGGAGGTGTTTCTTTAGCTATCTTGTAGGAGTTACTGGCTTAATGAAGCTTTGCCAACCATCTTGAACTTACCAGACAGTACTTGGAAATTTTCACTGAGTTTACGAGATCCCTCCAAGTCCGAAGGGATCCATACTTAACAAGACATGTAATAACATACCTGTATTCTTCAGTAGGTGCCTAGAATGAATCTGGAGGAGAACCACCAACAGCACTTTGAGATTCCCATAGACAGGGAGTGAAAAGAAAGCAAGAAAAGGACTGTGAAAAAGAAAGTGTACAAAATGTTTCCACACATAGTAAGATTTCAGGCTAAATTTGCCTTCAAATCTGAAGGTTTGAATTAGTTCATAGAACTGCAGATTTTTAAGCTCTTAGAACTTAGGTTCTTGCTCTCTCACAAAGCAATGCTATTTAATGCTTTCAGTCATTGATTCTGCATCTTAAAACTTGGCAGAAGTTTGTTTTGATTCCTCTTTTCTCCTTTGCTTTTAATTTATAAATCAGAAAAATACTCTTCAGTTCTAACTTAGCTATCACTCCAAGAAGGCTCCTTGTGAGACCTGCAGCAGTTGAAAACTGACAAATTGAAAAAGGAGCCTTTCTTTGAGGAAAAAGTTAAATGGCTACTACTACTGTGTTGTTTTGTGTCACATAAACCTGCAGATCTTGATAAACGAAAAGAAGAAAGCAAATAAAATTTTTAAAGAGGATAAGTTAGAAAAACTTGGATTACAGCTGAGCAAGGAAGTTTGGATGTACATGCTTAATGAAGCATTAATGTAATGCTTACAAAACCTGATCAGTTTGGAAAGACTTGGGGGTTAGAGTCACCTACTGTAGGGACATAAAGGCTTTATTGGAGAGACCTTTTTCTGTGTACAACATCTGTCAGTCAGTGATTCTCTCCTTTTATTGAACAGCTCTCTAATCAGGAACCCATTTCTGTAACCCTTTGGAAGATGAGATAATTTTCTATACTTTACTCTTTGATTTGTAATTTATTTGTTTTTTAAAAATTATACTCCCAAATTTAGTCTTCTTTTGTTAGGGCTTCTGTTGAGTGACTTCTTCTCTGTGACAATATGCAGAGGTTCTGTTGTGAAAAAATGATTGGCTGTCATGTAAAGAGGAGGGATCTAAACCAAGAGGAAGGATGCAAACTACTCATGACTAAGCAATGGTGAATCAATGTCTAATTAATACTAGTAAAAATATTCCTTACTGCCATTCTATGTATTTTTTTTTCTCTTTCTTATAAATCTTGTGACTCTTTATGGGTAACAGTTTGAGGATAACATTATGATGGTTAAATACAGAAGAAATGTAAATGTATTTTTCTAGTGAGGGCATCCTTTTGTGATTAAACTCTGCAGTAACATAATAGGTGATTACAGGAGAAATGTAAATCGATCTGCCTTTCCACTGAAAGTGCTGGAAGACAAGTGGATGAGAAAGGTGAATATAAAAAACAAGTGCTATACACAAGGGTATGGAAATTTAGTGGGTTAATTATATTTTTAAAAATCTTTTCAAGACTTAATAATGCAAAACCACTAATAATTATTGTTTTCACAAAGACTGAAGAAAATGGCTTTTACAAGTATTTTGTGTGTAAAATAAATACATCTAGAAGCATGCAGACATGGTCTTCCAGATTTTTTACATTTAAATCTGATTTCTCAAGAATTTGTTCCCTGAAGCCCAGTATTTCCTGCTTTGCTTTTGGAAATTCAGGTAGAGGTTCTCCTACTTGTTGCTGTAGGAAGCAAAGCAAAGGGAGAGGGAAAAAATTATTTGGATGCTGCAAGATTTTTCAAAATGAAGCACACCATAGAGAAGAATTCCTTTGGTTTGATAGTTTAAAAGCATGTCATTTCCCACCTTTACAATGTGCTTTATGAAGCTTCTTTTGCTGAGTCCTTCAAGCCTTATGATCTTGTACCCATTTTGCTATGCAAAATGTTCCTAAGGCATGGTGTGTATGAAGTGATAACGGGTTTGTCAATTACTAAAATGTTTCTTGTGGTAGTATAAAACCTCTATGATCTGCTCTTCGTCTGAGAAGTCTGCAAAGAGAAACAGAAGCAAAACAAGTGGGTTTTTTCCAGGAAAAAAAACCTGATGAGGTTGGAATTTTATTTTCTTTCTTTTGGAATCTAAATACTCACAAGTCAGGTGGGACAGATCATGCAGATTTTCTTGAGGGCTTTCATTTGTTTTCTTGGAGGATTGTCACTCTGTTTAAGATAATGTGAACCCCATAATTTCCAAGGTGGAATTTAAATCCAGATCCAGTCCATTAGTTAAAATCTTTAACAAACTCTAGAGTCAGACACTCAGCTCTGCAAACCATAATAAAAACTTCAAAGTTCTGATATCTAACCCCAAGGGTTGTGCCTGCAAAATTCTAAAGAAGAAGCTTTTCTTAGTTAATTTGGTAAAAGTGTTTTCATATAAACAAATGGCACACGAAGCTTCTGGTGGTTTTTAACCATATCCATAGCTTTGATAAGCCAGTTGAAGTGGAACAGAATTTCCAATAGGTTTAATGAGTTCTGGTCCTTGGAACCAAGCGACTCACTTTTCGCCCTTCAGCAGGCCTTGTGTATCAATTTAAATATATTTTCTGTTGCAAAAGCAAAAATTGTAAGTAACATAATAGCTAATATGGGTAACAAAGTTTCTATGGTATATATTTTTGTAACCCTGTACATGTCACTTGTTTCCTTTGAATTTTAAACCTAACTGTAGTGGAGAAAACACACAAAAACTAAAAAACAAACAAACAAACAAACAAAACCAACAACAACAACAAAAAAGTATCAACACAAAGGTTTTATCTGCATTCATGCACCATTTCTGAGGAAATTCTTTAAAAATTAAGCTGTAAGGTGAAGGTTCAATTATGATATATGCAGACCAGAAAAGCCGAGGTGTAGTTTTACGTCTGTACAAGGTATTGAAAAACATCCCATCCTTTCAAACTAGATGTCATCTGAGGCTTTAGAAAATAAATTTCTATGCCCAAACTTTTGTTCTTTTGTAATAAATACAGAGCTCTTTGTGAAATAGATTTGTGATGCACAAGTTACCCTTTTTTTCCTTATCTTGGAAGTGTCTTGTCCTGGTCTCCTCAGAATGTCATGAAATAAATCTTCCAGACAAAGTACGTATGTGCAATTTGGGGAGAAAAATCAACCATTTGCAGGGCTTAAGAGGAGCTGAAACAGGCCTCTGATTAGAAATAGAGATGACGTAGAAATAGCCTCCAGCTTTCTGTGCCAATCAGACTTAGGCTCTCTATGGAGCACCCAAGCTGTTCTTTGGCCACAATGCAAACATTACATGCAGTCATCCTAATGAAGAAGGCTCCAGGTGTAAATGCAGCACCAGCTAGGTTTAGCCTTTGGTCAAATGCCTGTAAAACCTTTACTGTTAAGCCTGGGCTTTTCCCTGAGACTCTTGACAGGATAAAAAGCAGGGTCCCTTACCTTCATTCAAATTTTACATTATTTGAAAACATTTTCAGCTGTGCAGTCATGGGAGAGGTGATAGTTTACAAAGTTTATGCTGAACACACCTTCTTTAACTGCTTGAAATGTTCCTCAGCCAATTATCATTGATTTTTAAACAGTTTAAGCTCACACCATTTTAACCCAGGGATCCAAGGGAATGGCCTGAAGCTGTGTCAAGGAAGGTTCAGGTTGGATATAAGAAAAAGGTTCTTCATGCACAGCGTGACTGAGCACTGGAACAGGATCCCCAGGGAAGTGATCACAGCACCAAGCCTGACAGAGTTCAAGAAGCACTTGGATGGTACTCTCAGGCACATGGCGTGACTCTTGGGGATTGTCCTGTGCAGGAGTTAGGAGTTGGACTCGATGATCCTTGTGGATCCCTTCCAACTCAGCATATTCTGTGACTCTGTGATCAAGGGCCTTTGATAAGCCTTTGATGGTCTTGCAGATTTGAAAATCTGTTTCAGGATTGGGACTTGCATCATACCAGGCACTTATTAGAATAGTTGTCCATTGAATCCCTTAATGAAAGTCTTTCTACTGCAACATTCTTTTTTTACCTCAGTGGATCCCTTGGTGACATCTTGCCTTCTCTACCTTGTCAGAAACATATAGCCAGGATGTTTTCACAGACATGCATGCACATGTGTTGTTCCTGAATTTGTGCTCTCTCACAAGTTAAAAGCAGACATCTTAGCATTCTGTGAACTTTTAAGTAGCTCTTGTCTTAGTGAAAAAAAAAAATCCATGAAAGAGTGCATC
Organism: Manacus vitellinus; assembly: GCF_001715985.3. Lineage (NCBI taxonomy): Eukaryota > Metazoa > Chordata > Aves > Passeriformes > Pipridae > Manacus > Manacus vitellinus. The sequence goes on along the minus strand of NW_021940917.1, from coordinate 9,465,631 downwards.
GGGGATGAAACAATATAGCAATATATAGCAGAGTGTTAATTTTTGAAGGGGGGAGAGAGATTAAGAAACTTAGAACTTGTTTTAATTAACTGTTTTGTCCATAGTGGCTCTCTAAGGCTCCAAAGCTTCACCTGTAACTACTTATGTCATTGCCAGGATGTAACTTACTGTACAATTAACTTGTAATGTTTAATGTTAGTGCCTGTACATGTGAGATTGTGAATAGGTATCAGGATTTCTAGCTCATAAAGTTGCTCCCAAAGTCATGTCAAAGTTGATTCATTTAACTAGACTGGAGCATAATGCTCTTAATGTGATAAAATCAGGCATCCCCTGTGTCTCTGCATTTGGATTTTGATGGATTATATGCAATGTTTTTGTCACTTAGACAAATTTGACTCTTAACTCTCAGAATCAATTTTGAATTTAACATGGAGTTTAGGAATATTTTCATTTTGTTTTAAATCCTTGTCTGGACTTATGCTGTGAAATTCACTCTACCCAGGCCAGTGAGTATTTGCGGAGTGCTTTCTATGTAAGAATGAGTTCTGTTCCTTCCAACATTTTAAACAAAATCTTCTACTTTTCTCCCAATATGAAAGAACTATTTTGTATAAAATGCCATTTGCATCAGTTGCAAATGTTCAGAGGTTATTTTTGTTATTTTTCGTGGTTTCACTGAGAGGGAGAAGAAAATATAGAAGCAAAGGTGCACAAAGCTCATTGGGTCAAAACCTGTAGTTACATAAGAGATTTGTTTGCAGATTTTTACCTAAGCAAAGCCTTTCAAGGGTTATGTACCCAAAAGGCAATAGACGTGGTCCTTCCACTACCTTTTGTCCTCTTGGCTACCACCATCATAAGAAAATAAAACACGATAGTGAGAAGGGTTGAGATGGCTTTTCTGTTGCCTCTTCTGTGCAGCCCTGTCCCACTGACATCTCTGGGCACTCTGTGGAAAACTGTCTGGCAGGTTCCTCGGATCGCTTCACTTCAAGGAGGAACCCTCTCTGTCTTCTGCAGCTATGCTCCTCACTCCCTCCTGCTCTGCACATCCTCTGTTTCTTCAGCTGCAGGGGTCCAGAAGTACTTCAGGTTCTGGTAGCGCTTGAGCAAAGGCAGTGGGCAGCAAGAAGAGTATGTTGGAAAAAACACCTTGATGAGTACGGGTCAAAAACCTGCTGAACTTAGAGCAGAATTAGGTCATGTGAGTTTCAGATATTCTGTTATAAGCTTAATATATCTGCCAAGTACTCAACAGCCAGAATGGAGCACTTTGGTTGACTGTCTTGTAAGCAGCCTTCTTTTCTTCTATCGCTCTAAAAACTTCTCTCCCAGAAACAATACTAATTGCATAGCAGAGTGTGGTCTGGTCCCTTGGGAATGAGAAGGCAGCAGCACAGATCAGTTTCATCAAACAGGAAATTGGCTTCTCCTGGTTCTATTCGTGTTTTGATGAAAAGAGAATCAGGACTGTGCACATAAATGGGAACCTCTTCAGGCCAAAACCCTAGAGTTTAATTTGTTACCATGCAAAACAAAGCCAGAACAGCAACTCACTCTTCCAATACAGTTTGAGAAGTTCATTTTTTTCTCCCTAGCCTGAAATTTATTGAATAGGAAGTATTTTAGTCGGCGAGAGCGGGAAGAATTAATGGACCTTGGGGTGGGTGGGGAGTTGAGGAACATTTATTTTTCTAAGTGTGTATAACGTAGTTAAACATCTTGCCTAATTTTAGTCGTGTCATTAGATATAATTTGGACCTGACAGATTTGAAACAAAACCCAGTAAAATCAAGCACTAAATTGCAGGGTTTTAGCAGTGTAAAGCATAGAGGAATAGCAAAAATCTCCATCTGTGTGACTGATTCTACACAGAGCTGCACCCATTGTAACAACCTAAGATCTGGCTCCTTCTCCTGACCATTACAAAAATCTGCTGGGTTGTTTTTTTTTTTCCATGGCATCAAAAGAAACATTCTGAGGATAGCTAAAAAAAAAAAAGTGGAGTTTTGCCCCAAAAAGTTCAAAGAAAGAGTGCTCCCTTGTAAATGCTAGTAAATACCCATACAAAGTTTCCATGTCCTTGTGGCATATAGTTTGTTTCTCAAACAAAATTGCCAGAAGATAAAATACAAGAACTTTTCTACACTGTGGCTACTAAAGCTGCATGTCTTTTTCCACAGGCTATTGCTATTAATTCTAGCCTGTTTTTTGGTTAGATCTTCACAGATTAGTTAAGAGTATAACATTTCTATGACTATTGTCAGTCTTCACTTCAGCTCCAGTTTTTAGTTTTATGGTAGAAAAGTGCTTGCTACATTCTCTCAATATTCCCCTAAAAAAAAACTCTTCATTTGAAAGTACACATAAGTAATATTTAAAACTGTATCAAGATAGAGACAGGAAATACAAGTGTTCTGGTCCAGTCCAGTTTGGAGGAGCTCTAGTAATTTTAAATGCAGCAGATAACTGTTTAAATCTTCTGGATCTGTTTCCTGTGTGACACAGCAGTACCATGAGTCTCAAGACAGCAGGTATGAAGAGGAGTTTTCTTGCAGGAGTATGAAGTGCTTCAAAAGTCACTCAGGTAACTCAGTTCATAGGACTAAGTTTTTCTAAATACAAGGAGGGGGGCGGGGGGCTGAGTAGCCTTATTCTGAGAAGTCATGGCATCAACACAGAACATTAGGAATGCTTGACAAGCTTCATGGTTATACAACAGAAGAGCTACATGTAGTGAAGGTGGTGTTTCTTTTAGACTTCTATTATTGTCTGTCTCATAGAGACATTAGTATGTGTACCTGAATATACTCCAGTCCTTTAGCCCTATTGCTGCTGTAAGCTTGGCAAAGAATATCACATGAAATGCAAATGTTGAATTTCCCTCTTTTGACAGTCTAAGCCTTTGCCTCAACTTTGTGAGAATCAGAATATGCTGTCACTTGCAAATCTCTTCACTTGAACTGTGAATTGTACGGGAGTAAAACATATATTTTTTTCTTCTGTTATTTCTGAATGGAAATTCAAAATGCAATGCCTTATGAAATGCAACACCATTTTTAAAACATAGTACTTCTGTGTGCATTCATATTCTTCCTGATTGGCCAAAAACACTTCAAAGAACTGTCACAGTGGCAGCACAGAGATGCAGGTTAGGTCATGGCACAGGAATACACAAAGGCAAGGGCACTTGGTCTTCATTAGTGACTTGATTTCAGCAATGGCAGTAGCCAGGCTGTATTCATGTGTAGCTTTTTAGGTGGACCAGTAGCCCACCTTGTGTCCACAGTCCAAACCCGTGAGAACAGAAGTAATGTGATCACAAAAAATTGGACTGAGAAGGACCATACCAGCCTCAGACACTGAGGCACCCTGTGGCAGTATCTCTTTAATGTAACAGTAGCTGAGGTTTACCTTCTTTTCTACCTTTTCACTACTTAGCAGTGATGCTCCTTTTCAGTACTCATAAAATCATAAAACCATTTAGATCAGATAAGACCATTAAGATAACAAAATTCTGACAATTAACATAGCACTGCCAAGTCCAGCACTAAACCATTTCCCTAAGTACCATGTCTACATATCTTTTAAATACTTCTGGTTTTGGTGACTCCACCACTTGCCTGGGCAGCCTGTTCCTTTTGGTGAAAAAATTTTCATAATATCCAACCTAAACCTCCCCTCGTGCCACTTCAGGCCTTTTCCTTTTGCCCTCTCACTTGCAACCTAGGAAAAGAGACTAACCCCCACTTCACTACAGCTTCCTTTCAGGTAGCTGTAGAGAGTGATAAGGTTCCTTCCAAACCTCCTTTTCTCGAGGCTAAACACCCCCAAGCTCTCTCAGATGCTCCTCATAACACTTGTGCTCCAGAGCCTTTTCCATCTTCATTACCCTTTAGACACACTAGCTTCTCAGTGTCCTTCTTGTAGTGAGAGACCCAAAGCTCATCCATGATAATGGCTCTCCTAGACTAGGTGCCAGAGGAGTTTGGCCTAGATGCAGTACTAAGCTACACTGTGGCCCCAAGAATGTCGTTTGCCTGGCCCTCAATTCCTGCTCTGCTAGCCTCCAGGATTCTGTTGTCTTCACTCTCTTGATAGCACTTCACCTTCACCAGCATTTCTTCAGGTGCTGCCTGGGAATTTTCCACTCTGTCACAGTCAAGAAGGCAACTTTGCACCCTGAGAGCATGTGAGAAGCTCCTTATTGCTGTCTTGTTCCCTTGTTTCTTTTCAACTACATATCCCTCCCCTGTAACAGATGGAGGTGATGGATTACAGCTGTTACTTGTCTGGTTTTTTCTTCAAGGATGAAGCACAGACAACTACTAGAGGTAGTAAGTTGAAGGTCTGTGAATGCAATGCTCCCAAAAGCTGTCTGTAACATCTTAAATTTCACCCCCAATGATGTTAGAGATTGATTTATTCTCATTACTTTTAAAGTAATTTTGGGAGGCCTCCTACATTGAAATAGAAAGTGCAGTGCCTCATACATTCCTACATCAGAGAGTTTATAATTTGTCACTTGCATCCCTCACTGGTTCACAGTCTGCAAAAGCAACTAGCCAAGAACTTGGCTCCAACTCATGAAAAACTGGGATACTTTTAGACAGAATTAATTATCTTGTGATAACTACCTAATTGGAATCAAGTACTGTTTAGAAATAGATTTTCTAGCTAAATATCTGTGGTTTAATAATCACCTTGGGTTGAGCCTTGGTTCTGTTAAGCAGTGATTTAATAATTATTGCTGCTTACCTTTGTTTTTCCTTTTTGCTTCAGATTGCAGTTAAGACTGTTCCCTCCTTCTTATTCTCCATCTCTGCAGATGTAGATGGTCTTATTTATGACAAAAGAGCTTAGAAAAAGGGCATGCAATTAAAGGAGAGGGTAGGACCAGAAGTGTGGCAGACCTTTTATCTCCCTAAACATGCAAAGAATCTTGCTGCCCTTTAGAAAGTGATTCTGCCTCTTAAAGGTGGAAAAATTACCTTTGAAGCTGAGAAGAGGATGGAGAAGTAGGGCCCACAGCAAAGTTTCACTTAGATGTGCAGAGAGGTTGAGCCCCTGACAGTTCTTGAGACAATCTCGCTCTGCTGTTTTCCTCCTCCCTTTCTGACAACAGCAGTGGGGTATTTCATTCTAATTTAAACAGCTGCCCCTCAGTAAAGACCTTGGATGTTACAGGTTGCTACTTTCGCACATTTGGTCAATACTGACAACAAGAAGGGGCCTTAGAAACACATGACTTGCTACCCAGGGATTCCTTCTTTATAGGAGAACTCCTGCATTGCAGAAAATCAGGCCTTTGCAGAAGGGATGGAGACCAGGTTTTTGGCTGTCTAGTGGGGGATGCAAAAGTATTGTTCAGAAATGTTTTAATGAAAGTTCTTCACAGAAGGAAGCTTCTGTGGTCTGCAGTCTGAGATCTGAAGACTAAGGTCTCAGGGTGTGTGTTTGGTTGAAATACTGCAACATAATCTTTTTTATCTTTCAGCTTTTTTAATATAGTTTTCGCAGTGGTGAAATTCACTTTGTTGGCAGTCACAAGACTTAGTACTCAAAAACCATTTCTTCAATTCAGATCTGAGGTGACCCTTTTCCTTGCAGCACACAGTGCCTTAGAAAGAGTCAGATATGTTCTTAAGGACTTCCTTTGTATCTCGCAAAGAAATGAGAGGGGAGGGCAAGGCAAAATGGGGAAAATGAAGTGAGAAGCAGTCATTTTTCCAAATGTTTCTTGAGCAGTTAATAGCGAGCATAATGATTTAGTTATCTCAGTGCTCTTGCGTTCCACAAACAAGACCTTTTTTTGATCTACATATTTAGATAATATTAAAATAATTCAGAGGACCCCGTCAATTTCCATAAGAGTTTTGCTTGAGGAATGGAGAATGGGATTTATGGCATTTTTCACAGTAAATCATGGGTATCAGGAGTGATTCCAAGAATTAAGCAGAAACTATAACATCAAGATTACAACAGTTTGCTGAACTCTACACGGGGATAACTGGGCTAGTTTCACAATATCTAAAAAAAATAATTGGCAAAACCACCACTTTTTATTGCCTGGTTATGGACCTGAGCCACTGCATGTGCTTCAGCCATCTTAAGTTAACCAAAAGCTGTGTTTCCTACCCTGGGCTACTAAGTAAATAAACATGGAAATAGTGACATATGTTCTCCATCTGCACAGTCATGTGGTATATCTTCAGTGCTCAGAAATGTTACTTAATAGACATATAATCAGTGTTGTTGAAAAGTATATTTGATGATAAAAATAAGGGATGTGGAAAACAGGCCAAGTTTGGCACCTAATGCAGTAGTGACAGTTTATTAAGGGTCTGGCAGAAATGGCTTCACTTTCCTGTTTATAATAACTTTTACTTGCTGCATTCCCCATCTGTGATTAAGCAACGGGAGCTGCTCTGATCTGCAGAGAAAAGAGGCAGAAATAGGTATCTGGTTTGTTGGGGGTTTTTTATCTCCATGATCATATGAACCAGCAGCTGCGAGGAATGGGTGTTGGAGGCAACAGCAGAAAGGGAGCATTTCACATTAGACTAGTAAAAGGATTCAGGAACATACAGGGCTCTATTAATATTTTACCAGAGAGAAAATTCACAATTTTTGCCTGAATGAGAAGGGGAAAATCTGAGGATATGGAATCTCTCAACTACTCCAGGATTCCTCCCACAACTTCCTGCTCTCAGGAAAGCCAGTTTGGTCATTCAGTTTGATCAGAGAGTAATTTTTAGTTACATTAAGTCCCAAGAATCACTGAACACAAAACTATTCAAGTTGCTGAATTGGTGAACACAGCAGAAATGAATCTTGAACCACCAGGCACGTTCTTCACTGCATAAACCTCCCAGTGCTGTGAAGTTTCGGGTGCATGCTTTGCCAACTTCTAAACCCCAGTCCCTTATTTTGTTTAAACTGAGGAATCCCAGGAGAAGGTGATGTGTAGAGTTAGCTGTAACATGAGCCTCTTACTCCCTGCTTCTGGAAGAAAGAGTGGGCTATACTGAGCAATTACTGGCTGTGTTGTGATTTCAGCATGTCCCAAGAGTCATGGGCAGTGGAGTAGATTCTCACTTCTGTCCGGATTCCTCTGGGTGCAGTACATTAGGAGTTGTTCAAGAACCAGTATTTCCTAAATAGCAGGAAGCTACACAGAACTCTTAGAATAGTGTAGCATGGGCTATCATATCAGCAGTGATCAGGGTTTGCTGAGGAATGTGTGCCTGTGATCATGATAAACGCCATGCCCAGAGGAGCCTACTATATAGTAGTGCTGCTCTGAGCAAAGCATTTTCAGAATTTATTTTCCCTTTTAAGTAAGGGTCCAATTGTATGTGAGGTTTTAAACGCAAAACCTTCATTTGCACATAAGTAAATTCATAAATAATCTCTATTTGCATAGCAAACTTTACACAGTTAACTGAATTAGTTTCCCAGAAAGACCTTTTTGTAGTTTTGAAATTTGTTTTGTACTTTTAGAAATACTGAGTAAGATGAGGACAGAAATCAGTATTCAAGCTCTAAAAATCAAAAATGCTGGCATGAGCTGATACCCTCAGCTGATAGGCATGTATATGTTTGTTTTGGGTATCCCCACCAAATATATCACCAAGGCTGGATTTTATGTCTGTGCAAACAGCAAACCTGTGAACTGTCTAAAATACCACTAAGACTTAAACAAAAAGAGCTTCATTTCAATACATGAATGCCATTTCTGTGTATATATATATATTGCACAAGTTGTCAGGATCTGTCTTGTGAACATGTAGCTTGAATGAAACATGGGTAGGCTTCTTCTAAAGTTACAATACCATGCATGGAATCAGGATTTTCCTTTTCTATTCTTGAGTAAGCCACATGCTTTGAAACAAAACGAGATGGTACCTTCTGTAAATGCATATATAGTAGTCTTTGTTTCTATCATTGTAAAACATTTAAAATACATCTAACAGCTCTGTGTCCTTACAGTGCAAGTGTGGCTCAAGTATGAATCTGTTTAAGGCACTCACCATGCTTCTAATGGGTAATAGTTGGTCTGCTTTTTAAAAAAGAGTCTTAAAACTGGGCATAAATGGATTTTCTATAAATTCTCAGTACTGCTGTGACCGAAGAGGATATTTTGCAGTCAGAATCATAGCTTTGCAGTAATCCTTTCTGAATGTGCTGGCCCCAGGCCTACCCAGGGATGCTCAGCACAGTTGTGGCTCACAGCCGGACCTCCCTGTGGAGAATGTCCATGTAGGCTTCCTAACTTTTACAAGCAGTGGTAGCTCTTGGGCTTACCATTCTTCAAGCAGGCAGATTGTTCTCCACATTGCGGATGCTTGCGGTACTGGGACAGGATGTTCACCCAAGGGACTGCATCTCCTTCCAGGCGACTTTACAATTCTTCTGCCCCATGGGAGAGGACCCAAGATCCTTATTTTTATCAGGAGTAAGCTTTTTCTTCTTTTCAGAGGAAAGAGTTTCAGTTTGTTATGACTGTTTAAAGTGCATAGAGATCTAGAGGTAGTGTCCTTGCAAATTCTGCAAATTCTACTTGGTATTGGAATATTGCAGTTTGAATGTCTGTAAACTCAATTAAAGGGTTTGAATGAACCCCTCCCTATATATCACATATAGAAGTACCTAAACTTCTGAGTTGTTTCAGACTGCTGTCCCTGGTTGAGAGGAAATTTGTAAATCTAATAAAGAGATGGATTAAAACACATCTAATGGGAACAGAGACGACATCTAACTTGTAAAATTGTTAATCATGTTGCTGTGAGAAGGATGCTTAAGAAATACTGACAAAGAGCAGATGGGTGAGCAGGTTCAATGCTGTCTGAAATTAATGCAGAGCACATGCTGGGGATAACAGGAGATATTAAAGAGTTGGAGAACATGCTGAGACTTAGCAGAAATCTTTCCCTGATCCATACACGTAAACACAAGCTACTCATTTTCCTTCACAATCTTTGTACAAGTCACACATGTCAAATGTTTAGCTAAAGCCACTTCCTTGCGTATTTTTGTAATCATAGCATGCTCCTGCGTTGTTGTTTTGGGTTTTTTTTATAGCATCGTACATTTTGCAAATGTACATTTTGCAGAATGGTGAATTACAGTATCTGCCAAAGATTTAGATTTCTTTCTCCTTAGCTTCCTAAAGGCATTTCATGTGCAGAATGTGGCAAACCTGACAAACCTACCATATAGAAGATCTTAAGTAAAACCACCTTCCCAGATAATGAAATGTGACAACAATAGCTGTAGTTTCTGGAGGTGGTGTCTAGGATAGAGACCCAAAAGTCTTTGAGAAGCAGGCCTTCATGTGTAGGTCCAGTAAGATATATTTCAGAGGCCTGTTTTTCTAGCCTAAGCCAGGGGTGGCTCGTAAAATAGTTAGAACAACAGCCAAGAGATATCCCTGTGAAATACATGGAGATGGCAGAGGACTGGGGACTATCGTGCAGTCATGGCTTCTGTCAGTATGTGTCCCGTGTTATTCATCTTCCCTTGCAGAGGCCATACACAAAGGAACAATGAAGCAGCAGCAGGATGATTATTGGAGACAGGAGGGAAGTTCGAGCAGTACTGCATGCTAGTACTAGAGGACATGCCAGACTCATCTTCTGCAGCAGCAGGTGTGAAAGTCTGTGGCTGCGTGGTGTGGAACAGGGATCTCCATTTTCCCCGTGATAGCTTGCCTTATTCTTGTAAAGCATATATTCATTGTGGCAAATGTAAAACATGACTAATGGCAGATACAGCTACCAGAGCACTTGTTTCACGCACATGAAGGTCAGGCTGACATATTTTCTAATTTTCAGGGTTTTTGGTTGTTTTTTGGGGAGGTTTTTTTGTGGGTTTGGGGGTTTTGTTTGGGTTTTTGGTGGGGGTTTTTTTGCTGTTGCCAAGCCATAAGATTCTTAGATGAAGTAAGGCAGTGGGGTACAGACCCCACAGCTTCAGACTACGATTCTCCCCCAAGGACATAAATGTGAGTTAGCTTGATGTTTTGGTTGTGGATCTTCTACATAACTTCCAATAAATGAATAAAAATACAAGGCAGTATATGTCAGGTCAAAGATTTACACAACCAAAAATCTCCTGTCTCTTTATGTCCAGTAACAAAAACTAAGGAAACAGAGAAATAATTGAATACAAACATCCAGTGCTCATCACTTAGAAATTCTGTAACCTATGAGTTGCATCATTTTTTGTGAACAACAGCAAACGAAGTAAGAACAGGTGTCCATGGAATACTCTGATTCTGGGATAGATCTGTTGAATATGTATGCATGTAATCAGTGTCATAAAAGTAATTACCATAGCATAAAACCAGTTTGATTAAATGGAAAACTAGGCTTTCTTTCCTCTCTCCTCAGAAGTTTGGAGGCTAAGTTATAAAGACTATTTGTGATTTGCATCAAGGTGTCATTTCATTTAGGCTTTGCACTTATGGGGAAAAATGAGAATTACAGACTACAGTCATCAGAGTAACTGTGTATGAATAGAGCTCAGGTCGCTGCAGGAGAGAGCAGAATATTGCCTCGCTGATTCCTGCTGTATCCCGCAAAAGATAAACTCTTAATCGGATCCTTCATTAGCATAAAGTGTGGAAAAAACGGCTCGTGTCAGGGATTACTTAGTAAATGTAGTTAGTGGGAGAAATTATGCATTGAAGAAAATACAAAATCCCTCAAATTAATCTTTGAAATACATGGAGTTTGACTCTCCTCTCTCTTAACACTGGGATAATTGAAGAATAATTCCATTTCAGTGACTTAGTGCGCTAGTGTAGTTGGAGAGGAAATTGAGTTTGCCTGCTCTCCCAGGATTTTAAAAGTCTTACATTTTTAAGGCAGCATTGTTTATCCTAAAATTTGTACTTGTACCTTCAGAGGAAGAATTGTATCCTGTATCACAGAGTAGAATCCTTTGACACATGATCTCCAACTATTTAAATCCAGACTGGAGTCTTTATTGCTATCATGGGGGTTCAATACTGGTTGACTTAGCTTTGCCACTGGCTTTGGTATTTGCAGTTTTAAAAAAGCCAGACTGGGTAATAATTGTTTGGTGAATCTCTGAAATATACCTTTGTTTGTGTTGTCACTTTTACCATGTTAAATTCTTCATGTGTGAAGATTAAAATGTCAGATGTTTCCTTATTGTAGGCAGGCAGGGCAGGATTCCTACTGAATTTATAAGTCTGTCTTTTAATTTTTTAGTGGACTTCCCTATCATTCCGTGTTCATTGTTCACCTTGAAGCAACATCTTGACATATAGTTATGCTGTCAATACAGTTAGTTGACTGAAATGTTTTTAAGTCTGCCCATGGGTCTTTGTTTTCTGCAAACCCATGTCATATTTCCTTTCTAGTGATTTCTTTTCTATGTGCAACTTATGCATAGGTAAGGAAGTGTGTTCCACTGGTGGCCTAAGGTGTCATGAAGCCCATTAATGTTCAAAACCAGAAGACACATGTTGGATTTTCTTAGAGTTTTTCAGTTAGTTGTATTCCTAGGAGAACACAACTGAGGAGGAAAATGCAGGAGGCATGCTGAAGTAAGCATGTGTTATTTCATTATCATTTCTGGTCAGAAGGTTATTGCACTGTCATTACCACAGATAATAGAATCTGCATGTGAAGTGTTGATTAGCTACCATTTTATGAAAGCAGATTGTTATTGGTGACAACTTCAATGTGCGCTGTCTTTGTATACTTGGAGAGTTTGGGCCTTGTGCTTGTTTGAGTTAGCACACTAATCCCTGCTTCCAGATATCCTGTAATGAGGAAGTAACCCTCTGGTGTAAGTCAGCATTCACTATTCTCAAGAGGAGAATTATATTGAACAAAAAGAATTTCCTTGCCCCTCCCTTTGCTTCTGGACAAAGAACAACATGGTTCAGATATAGAAAGTAGTTAAATCTTTTGTTGAGCAAATCATGTATGGAGATGAGCACATAAGTTTCCTTTCTGTTTAAAGCTAATACTGTTAATTTTTTTTCCCCATTTTTTAAATTCTTGCCTTTTTTGTCACTCTTGAGAGTGCCAGATTGGTGCTTATTTACACTGGGGTTCATTCACACACTGTTTTGAGGCTTCTTGTACCATGATGTTGTTGGAAAGGAGAATCAAACCTTGAAAAAAAAGTTTAAATTATTTTTACAGATTAGCACTGGAGAATATGGTGCCTCCCTACAGTCGGTTTTTGACTGTGTAGAGTTAGTGGGTGCATACTGGTGGACTAGAATGCAACAAAAATTTGACATTGCTTGATTCTTGGAGGAAAGCCCAGAGAGACACCTGTACGATCAGTCATGGACGGAGCCACATGTGCTCCTCAAATGTCCTTGCCCCTCAATCTCTTGCTTAGCTTGGAATGCATCACTGTGTGTAGACTTGGGCCATGCTGTATTGCTCTCTGGAGCAGGAGAGGATGGGTCTGCAGTCTAGCTGGGTCAAGTATGGACAGTTCAGAGCAGATGGCCGAAGCTCTGCTCATCCACAACTGATTTTGGATTGTTTTAACATGATCTCTGGCCAGGCTAACCTTGGTGACTGTGATGGAAATTCACAGCGTGCTTATGCTCCATTCTTAAACCATCTCTTTGGCATAACAGGATAGACTGTGTAGTCTCACACACTTGGAAATAGCTCTGTAACCTAGTGTTTGTTTTCTTGTGAAAATTCTGAATGTTGAATATGTCTAGGGAATATGTGGGATCAATGAGCAGTTCAGGGACTCAGACTTGAAGGAAATTCTACATAAAAAGCTGAGATAGAATATAGCTCAACTTCCTGTAACGACAGTGATAAGCATTTGAAGCATTCAAAAAGAATCAAGACATTTGGGAAAACATGTTTTTCTCAGTATAGACATTAATAACCATGTTAACAGTGTTATTTACCTCCTGCTGCTTCAGAGGAAAGAGCAAATTGTAAGTGTGATTTCAGAATTAATAATTTTCTTCAAAGCCAAACTGATTCAAAGCCCTAAGCAAATTACTGGGTTTATTGTTAAAAATGCTCACATCAGAAAATGGGTGATTATTTTCATACCAGAGCTCTCGAAACAGAAGCAGAAAATTGCTGCTGCTTCTTTATCTAAGCTGAGGTTGCAAGAAAGAGAGAAGTTAGGTTGGGGATTTGTTGGTTTGTGGTGTGGGTTTTTTTGGAATGAAACACAGTTTAGATGTCATTTTATATGCCACACAAGGAACAGAAGAGACTAATTTACTTCAACTGGCATATGGAGGGCAGCTTTGTCATACAGCAGGTCCCCTGTGATGCTTAATTTTCACTCTTTCCTGTATCCTTTTGGATGCACTTCATCACTTTGTGCTGCATACAGTTTTAAAAAGGATGCACAGAGACTTCCATGAAGTGCCATATGGAAGTGTTTCAGAGATTTCAGAGTAATACCTCTGATACTTTGCCATTTTGGAGGTGATCATCTGAAGCATGAAAGAATATTTCAGAGAGATGTAATGTCCAAGGTGGGAGTTTCTACGCAGAAGAGATGAAAGAAGCAGTAACAGACCGAGAGGAATGTCTTGCGTGGGAAGAGCAGGTGAATTATAGGAATGGGATTTTTTTTCCAAATGCTTTTCTGAAAGTCCCAAAACAAAATGACAAATTCCCAGATAAATTTGATTGGATTTTTCTTCCCTACTTCCTTCCTTATATACTTTGTTTTGTATTTATATCCTTTACTGCATAGGCATTTTCATTGTCTTCTTAAAACTGTGTTTAAAATACAAATTTGTGAATTCAATTTACAGCACACAAAATTGCCTCTTAACAATAAGCCACTCAGTTGCTTTTTTCAAAATAAATCTGCAAAGTTTTCTGAAAAGTGAACAAAAGTATTTTCTTTGGAAAAGAATCGTAATTCTTCTGGAAAGAGTGCCAGCTCTTAATATGGGCAGATTTTTTTGAGGTATATTCCATAAAATTTGGCTTATAAAAATAAATTCTCTCATGACAGAGTCAGAGTATCTTAGCACCTAACTTGCAAAACAGACAGAGCTGGTCTAATAACTACCAAGAAGAGACTGATGCTGACAGAATCTCCAAAATGCAGAAAATATAGCTCAATAGGAGAGAGTAGGTCCAGAAGCAGGGCACACCTAATTATGTAAGGAGGAAGGCACTTGAGGGTGTTTGTGGTTGTAACATTCTTTATACCATTCAGAGCTACATTAAATGATACAAACTGATTGTAGTGAGGGGAGAATATGACAGCCTGACTTGCAGTCTGCAAGAGAAAGTGTGGCCATTTTGTTGACAGTGAAATTAATGGAGAGCTTTTTTGGCTGTGTTTCAGTGTTAATATTATGTAACTTTCTCAGAATATTTTCTGAACTTTTCATTAGGAATTAGGTTTTTTAGCACAAGTGTCCTTGAGTTCTGTTTCAAGTGGTAATCTGATCAATCAAAACTTTGCTTTAGCAGTACCTGTTGATTAGTCACTCCCGTATTTCACATATCATCCTTGTGAAATGGATTAAAATAATTGTGGTTATTTCCTGAAGAGTAGAATTCAAGGCAGAGAGCAAAAAGATCCTATTTCACCAAATCTCTGCCTTTGAAGACATCTCCTGAATTTTTTTAAGGCTTGTGTGTGTAGGTGCACAAAATTAAAAATATGAAATGCAACATAAATGAGTGCAAAAGCTTCAGGGAGCAGTTGCTTTGATTAATTGCTTCGTTGTTTGTGCCTCATGCATTTTAGCACATATAGTATATAGATCATATATAATCATAATGTGTAAATCAAAGGCAGGGAAGTTTTGCTGGCTTATGTTAGCTCGTTACTACCAATCTGTATGCATTACACTTCTGTGTAGTCTTGAATGGCAAGGATTTAGTCTGAACTAATTTCTTACACTTCTAAATCAAGAATGTCTTCATGAGGTCTGCACAGGTTTTGTCAGTGAAAATCTGGTGTGTCTTCTGAGACTTGAGTTTCTTTTCAAGGTGATTAGTCATGGACTTAATATCAGTCCCCAGAGAGTCACTGTAGAGAAGTCCACCAAGTCTGGTAGGCATTAGATCACACCTTTTAAGAACTCTGCACTACTTTAAGTGGAAAATGCTTCTATCCTGAGTGACACTGGATATATTAGGAAGGAAAAAAGTAATGTAAAACCATAAAGCAACACACCTGAAAAAATATGAACACACCTGAAAAAATATGCTAGGTGAAAGGTTAATATCCTGAACTCCTTTATACCATGTTTTGTTTTGCTCAAAGCTTGTCCACCAGGAACATACAAGCCTGAAGGTTCACCAGGTGGAATTGGCACTTGCATCTCATGTCCCCATGAGAATCATACTTCTCCACCAGGAAGTACCTCCATTGAGGATTGTACATGCCAGGAGGGATATCGTGCTGTAGGACAAACCTGTGAAGGTAAGTGCTGCCATTCAAGAACAGAATAGTCCTGGAATGCACAGTGCAATGCTGGGACAATTTCATTATGTGGTTTTGCACTGTGAAGGACATGTCAAATTGCAAATTCCCTGTATCATTCCAAAACAGCAACAATACCAAGCCACAGTTTGAGTTAGAAATTTTAAAAGATTGTTTTCCTTCAGTAGCCTGTTGCGTTCCGGCTGGTATCATAACACTGTTGTGGTTGTTTAATTGTTTAGTTGTTCACTGCCCTGAACTGAAGCCCCCGGAAAATGGTTACTTTGTCCAGAATGTCTGCAACAATTACTTCAATGCTGCGTGTGGGATCCGATGCAAAGCAGGATTTGATCTCGTGGGAAGCAGCATCCGACTTTGTCAGCCAAATGGCCAGTGGTCTGGATCAGAAGCTACTTGTAGAGGTATGGATGTCATGTGTTTGAAAGGTATTTTTCTGTTGGTTTAGTTTGTTCTTAACAGTGGTTTTCTTTACTCACTAGTTGGGCGCGCAGATCTGATCCTGTTACCACTTGGGTGAAAGAAAGTTCCATATGTAAAATCCCACTCCAATGACTCCATTTCCCCTCCTTCCTAAAATGGAAGAAGGACATCTACAATAGAAAATGAGGAGCAGGATTTACTAGGCAGACAATCTTTTGCAAGTGAATCTACATTCTCCTTCCTTACACCCCTCTTCACCTCTCTCCACTTAATTTCTACGAATTTTGTATCTACATTATGTAAACCCAGTGAACCTAGCAAGTGTTTAAATATGTAACCATATTTAGACCTTGCCACGTGGCTGTTTTAGAACATCCACCAGACTCTTGGCATAGAATAGCATTGGGAGACATTAGGCATAGAAGAATTCCATTTTGTTTTCTTACAGTTTCTTTTCTTACAAAAAATAGGAAATCTGCAATCTTGAGCATAGTTTTCCGAAGAATTTTGAGTGGAGTTTCACTAGGGAACAATTGACAGTATCTTAGAAGTTTTATACTGAAGTATACCTTCAGTATAAAACAAATAAAAGAAATATAAAAGAAATAAACAGAAGGTGTGAAAGGGAGAAGACATGGGAAAGAACATCCTGAGAAACATTATTTCTGAATTTTCTGATAGGAACAGAGTTTTGTTTTGCTGTCACTTGTGTCTGCCTGAGGTTGGGTTCTTGATGATTTAGAACAGAAGCTACAATCCCATATATGTATATTTGTCTGGTATGTTTTCCAAGGAGACCCTGAAAAAAACAGATAGCAGCCCTTATGTCCTCAACAGCTACAGGATGTAGTTCAGCATTTTTAACTTGACTTGAATACACTTGACATTAGCATGCTGCACAGGAAGCTAGTAAATACAAAGTCATCAGCACATTCTGTAACTCTTGCCCTGGCCTTGTGTTTGGGGAAAAAGGCAGGGTAGATCCTTGGAGGCATTAGCACTTCATGCCAGTACAGCAAACACAGCAGCCCTTAAAGATACAGCAAGTCATGGTTCTAAAAGGGGAGATCATATCTAGAGAACAGTTTCTCAGGACATTCTTCCTGTAGTAGTTCACTTCTACTTCGATTTTAGAACTCTTCTTCAGATAATCCTAGAAAACTTAGTTTTCCCTTTTAGCTTCCAGTGGCAGAAGGCAGGTAGGAGAAGCTTTCAATAGAAAATAAATTGTTGTCCAGTACCATGAGGGTGTCTTGAGAAGGACTTAGAGCTGTGGACTTTCTAGCAGTCCAAACATAAACTGAAGATGCATACTACTTCAGGTAGACTGGGATACTGGGAAAGAGCACCCACCTGTCAAAGTTTCTGTCAGACAATATGTGTGTAACAAAAAATCTGGGGAAAGCTGCAGTCAGCCACGAAGAAAGGATCCTTCATCTTATTTTCTACAGAGAAGTGGAAGATTCTAATACTTGAAAATCTTGCTGGAGCATTTCACGAAATTCACCTATTTGGTGTTGGTGATCTTCCTTTAATAAGGAATTTGGAAGATGGGGGAAGAGGAAAGACTGCATTGAGATCCTGTCTTGATATTGAGTTAATATCCTTTGAAGCACTGAAAGGATATATTTTTGCTTTTTGTATGTCGTTGTCCATCATACTGAAGACTTCCAATTGAAAAAAAAAATTAAGAAATCCCACTGTTACATGTGCTGGATCTGCTAGTCTTGATTCACTCAGACTATGAAAGGGACCAAGATCAAAGGCACAGTTTATAGCTGTCTTGTTAATCCCAGGAGTATTTTATCACATAAATTAGGAAGGGAGAGTGAAGGAAAATCCCTTTATGGTGCTTTGGATTTTGACATTAAATACTCCTCAGTTCTTCTGCTAGCTAAAATCTGCTGGGCTATTGGAAACTGATTAATGCAGTCATGTCATGCAATTATGGGTGACCCATGAAAAAAACTACAAAGCGTGTATTTAATCCAGAAAAATGTATCAGGAGAAAACCCAAAGCAAACAAAATATACTGTTATTGTTTTTGTTGTTTCCACTGCCTTTATGAGAATATTCCTTGGTCGTGGAAAATGTCTTGTTGATAAGAGGATGGGTTGGTGTTTAGTGCCTGGAAGCATTACCAAGGTGGGCTCAGTTACAGGTTTCTGCCAGAGCCGTGCTGAGGCACTGAGTAAGCATGAACATTGAAACGACTGAGGAGGCAAGAGCACTACAGCTGTGTGGTCCTTCCAGAAGAAATGGCTAGTCTTCCCAGGTAGTGGAAGGCAATGCCTTCTCTGTAGGCACATTAACATTGCCAAGAGCCTCCTCAGTGCTCTTAATTCATTCAGGCTTCCTCAGTAGTAGAGTTTGGTAGCATTTGCTTCTTTTTGCTGCAGATTGGGTATTAAAGACTTCTGTAGAAACTTTAAAAGAGAAAGCATGCTTTCTTGTGTGTAAAGCATGTAAAAATGTTTTTCTTGCACCCTCTACCAAAGTTAAGATACAGCATATTATGAAGCTTCTCTGAAGCTCAGAGTGCCTCTCACAAGATGGGCATTTTAAGACCTTTTTTTAACTCTTAAACACACTCCCTAGAGGATGCCCAGGTATGTGCAAGCACAAAAGTAGTAGTACTTTAAGAGAGTTAACATGAGTAAACATGAGACCATGGTAATGTAAAGATATATTGGGTGCATCCGAATGGCTTTTTTCCCTTCTTTCTTATCCTATATCCTATAGGTTTTGCTATGGACTTTTTTTACACTCAGGTGCCACCACAGCTGTTTTCAGAGGAAACATTATTTAGTGTGTATTGTTTGTAGCTTTCAAAGGCTACTAAAACTACGATGTAGTTACTGACATTTATACAGCTGGCTCTCATTTGAAGGAGCACTCAGGCTACATGCCCATTTATTATTTTTGAGGGTGTGTAGTCGTGTCCACTTGTAGGCATTGTTCTGTTTCATCAGTGTGCAGAGTAAATAATTACTGGGAAAAGCAGAGGTTGCCAATTACCTTTGCTTGCATAGACATAATGTTTTGCCTCCTGCCTGATAGCAGCAAGAATGGGTTAATTGGTAAAATCAGCTTCCCAAATCACATCAGGGAAGTTATCCAGCTCTCTGAAACCACCCATCACTTGAGCTTGCCCTCCTGCCAGCAAGGTCAGTAGAAGCTGTGGAAAACAATCAAGTGAGAACAAAGTTCCTCTTGTGAGGAAGAGATGAGAGGCTGAGGGAGCTGGACCTGTTTAGCCTGGAGAAGACTGAGAGGGCATCTTGTTAAAGTATATAAGTGTCTGAAGAGGATGGAGTCAGGTTCTTCTCGGTGGTACCAAGCAATAGGACAAGGGGCAATGGGAACAAACTGATGCTCAGAAAGTTCCACCTGAGTATGAGGAAGAATATGTTTACTGTGAGTATGACTTGAGCACTGTAACAGGCTGCCCAGAGAGATTGTGCAGTCTCCCTCACTGGAGATCTTCAAAAGCTGTCTGGAAAAATTCCTGTACGACATGTTCCAGGATGACCCTGGTAGAGCAGGGAGGTCAGACTAGATGTGCTCCAGTGGTACCTCCCAGCCTCAACCATTCTGGGATTCTGTGAGTTTAGGGAACTGCAGTCTTCTTGGCTATATTTTGAGCAGTCACACAGCTTGCCCTTGTGTGTTTTTCTCCCTTCAATAATTTCTGAACATACTGAGCAGTATCTACCAACTTCAGCTGAAAGCAGAGTTTTCAACTAGAGTTTTCTACTCATTTTGGAAAATCAGTAGCTGACTATTGATGTATCATCATCATATAGTCATGCCAAACAGTAGGTGTGTACAGCTTAGTTGTCTGAGGGACCCAAGGGCCAGGCAGGGTGTGTAGCTCAGAGTCTTGTCCAGCAGGGAGCAAGGGGACAAATGCTGGAATATGAGATCCTAGATGAAAAGAAGGAGGCGGTGCTAAGGAAAGAGGTTTAGGTTATGACACTGAAACAAAGAACGTAAGTCTAGGTCATACCTCTACTACTTTTTTCTTACTACAGTCATTCAGCTGTTTTGTCATCAATCTTAACTACAGTGTAGCTTTGTGCTAAATGGCAGCATCAGAATTCAGTAGTAAATGCATAAGACAACCTGAGGATCACATTCTATGCCCTACTTCCTTTTCTGCACATACATATTGCACAGGACTGCATTCTTCTTGGCATCACACTACTTTCAGTGTTTGCAAGACATTACAGGAGAAAAGCTTCTGTGCTGAGCAGCAGACAGGACTGTCCCTGTGCTCAACACCTGGAAGGGTCTCTTCCGTCTCAGCAACAGCCTGATTTGTTCCTTTTCATCTCTTATGGACCTGGTGTATATAAATAGTTTGTATTCCTTCTTCCTCTTTCTGTGTCCTCCAGCATGATGAGTGTCTTCTCCTCTGATTTGCAGAGACTTACATGTGTCTGTGTCTATCAAAACACTCCTGGAGTGCCTGAGAATGTTCCTGAGCACTGGGACACTGTCATCCGACCAGTTAATAGGCTCTTAGTTTCTTCCCTGGTGTGCAGTCAGCCCATACCAGCCTGCCAGATGGAAATCCCCCAAAGAACTCTCAGACATTTTTGGAGACTAGAAACTTCCAAAGACACAGACTTTTCCACAGGATTCCATTTGACTGCAGCTGTCCCATTTTGAAGGCTCATAGACATTACTAGCACAGGTCACAGACTGTGTTCCAGGTACACACTTGGTTTGTTAGGCTGTATTTATGTCAGAACTCTGATGAGCTTGGAGATGTGTGCCAAATCTCATATATTCTACGTAAGACTGTTCCAGGAAGAGGAAGGTATCAAACCTTTGAAAAAAATCCACTCTGTTCTAGCTCTATTCCCTAAATTTTTACAAACTACTGTAACTAGTGTACAAGCCAGTACTTTCCCACCCCTAAAAACCTGGGCAAACTAGTGTAACTCCAGTAATTCTCAGTGCTGCAGAGTGAACTGGTGGGTTTTTTCTCTTTGCAGTTCGAACATGTCCCAGACTTCGGTCTCCTGAAAACGGACACATCAATTGTTCAACAGCTGATATCTCTTACAAGACAGTATGTTTTGTGACCTGCAATGAAGGCTATGAAATTGAAGGAAACAGCAAACTCACCTGCCAGGGAACCTCACAGTGGGATTCAAAGGAGCCAAAGTGTGTGGGTAGGTATCTGATCTGACTCTGTTCATGTCAGAGTGCAGCCTTTTCTGATGTGCTGTCATGGGTGAGAAATTCTCCATTTTTTGATAACTGGTGAAGCTGAGATAGGAAGGAGAATTTGTTTATGGATGTTTTATGCAGGTCTTTGAAGTTGGGGAAGGACAAAGGAATTTGTAAATGGAGAAAGTGGACAGATTATCATTTAAATCCAACATGGACTGGTGATAACTGAAAGGTTGTTGTTGTTGTATTTGGTTAGTGTAAAGGCACTATCACACATGGTGTTGCAGGAAACACATGAATTGTAGGTTTATACTGTGGATTAAATGTGAACAAACGGGGGTTTGAGTTACCACCTTAAAGCTGAAGTTGATCTCCAAGCAAGGACTGATTTATGTTAGCCAGGCACTGTGAATGCAGAGTAAAGGTGAGGCAGTTGTCACTTCTGCTGAACTCCCAGCAGGAAATAAGAGTTTAGACAAGTTAGGAACTAAGCACCTATAAGTCAGGATTCAGAGGTCACACCAGTTGTGCAGGGGTAGGTAAGCACATATTGCTGTTCCAGAAATAAAGGACTGTAGGCAGAAGTACACATTTAGACTAGGGACAGGTATTAAATTAACTTAGAAAAGTAAGATGATGAAATACAGTTGAAACACCTTCAAGGGTAGACAAAAAAAAAAAAAAAAGGCACAGGCTTGAAGTGCAGTAATTCAGAAGGTGATCTGGTGCTGACTAGTCAGGGTGTAGTAGGTGTAGTATATGTCACCTGGGTCCAGTAAATGTGATACTGGGAGGGTGACTTCGCTTGAATTGTGCCTAATTTTTTACTTTTTTTTCAGTTTAAAAATGTGGACTTTGCACGAGGCAAGAATAAATTTCTAACTGTAGGCACATTCTTTAAAATGATGAAAATAATCCACAAGAATTAATTTATCAAGACATTTTTTTAAGAGATCCTAATCTTTCTTCTGTTAAAGTCAGTGGAAAAACTTCAATTAACTTCAAAAGGAAGGGACCCTGAAATCCTGTTGGAATATTATAATTGGAAGATTAACTGTATTCATCAGTTGAATTCATCCTTCCTAGCTTAGCATTTTGATTAATAAAATCCATCTCTACTTTGTATCAGGAGATTTGTTCACACCACGCAATATTGCCTCCATTCCTGGATTACACATGGAAATATCTTTTTTTTGCTGAGTCTAAAAGTCTAATATAAAAGTTACTTTTGATTGTCACAGAGGGAAGAGTGTTAGCTGGAAAGCATCTCCTCTGCTTCTTCTTGTGACTGGTGTTTAGGACAAGCTTGCTGAGATTCTGGTTCAATAGTAATGTGTGGAGTTTTATTCAGGGAAGGATGCAAATCAGAGGGCTAACATTGTGTCCTCCTCAAAAATTACTCTTTATACTCATTTTCTGAATGATCACCGTTATCATGGAGGTTTGTCTGTTTATTTTTAGTCTGAACAGCTCCTATTATTTATCATCTGCTACATAAAAGGTACCAGAAATCCTGCTGTATTTAGGCCTTTGTAATTGATAATTTATTAATTTCAGATCCTTCTGTTAGAAAAATGAAATGGAATTGCCTTCAGTCTGTTATCTTGAACCAAATTTCTTGGACTTCAGGGTACTCTAGCTCGTTTTCTGAATGCCTTTCAGTTTGACTTCTCCTCTCTGCAAAGTTTGCCATATTTGCAAGTTATTCACTGAGACTGTACCACAGCCATCTGTAGCCATAATTGACACTGTACCATAACATTGCCTGGATTGTTTACAGTCACTTCTGTGAAGTCTGTTCTCATGCATCTTTTTCCAAGAGACTAGAAGCTAGTTCAGCAAGTATGGATATTACATATGTTTTAAATTTTTGTCTTTGTCATTAAAATTACTGTTAGCAATGAGCTACTATTGAGTAGGCTACATATATTATAGGTGGCTGACAAACAAAATATCTGCTGAAAAGGGAAGCTTTGTCATTTGTCCAATCTGGAGAAAAAAAATCCACAGTCATGTTCTTGTGTTTCCTTCCCATTGGCAGAAATTGAATATCCATCATGTTAAAATTAGTGAATTTTGCAAGATGCTGTTCTGTTTGCTTTGTTCAATGTTTAGTGAAGAAAAGTAAAAATACAGATGGCATCCAGGGTGTTGATGCCACCTAGCGTTGAAAGAATTACTGCCCCACACTTCTAATTGAAGCTGGCCAATTTTTTACCCTGAAACAGTGCCTGCAAAGCAATTGAAGTTCCTTTTGATGTTAAGACTTATAATACAGTGTTTTGTTTCATCACGGGTGGTTGCAGGTGAAAACAGATTCTTGTCTCTCCTTAAAAGTACTTTTCTCTTTATTAATTCCCTATCAATATGACTAATATCTTGGATATCACTCTGCTTCTCATTAATTCCAGACTTCTGGCTCAGCTTGATCAAATTTTGGAATTGAGCACAGATAGAAAAGCTAAACAACACTATTACAGTTGTTTTTCTGGTAAAAACCTGCCCCACTTAAAAGAGATTCCCTTGGGCTAGATTTACTAAAGTTTATCCTGAATGTTTATCAATCGTTTCAGGATTGTGCTGTACTAGGATTTTGCTAGTGTACCTGGAGGTGTCTCAAGCAAGAGATAGGACTGTTATTTCTTCCCAAAGAGCTGCAGTTTCCTCTGGTTTTCATGCTTACACCTTTCACAGAGTTTCTTGTACTAGTTCCCTGAGTAGTATACATTTTAATACTTCTAGCGTGTGCTTTCAAATACTGCTTTTCTAATTTGTGATCTTTTTGCCATTTGTCAGTTACCTTCCTGTGGTAAGCAACCAAAAGATAGGGTTTGTTGGGTTTTTTTGTTTTTCTCGTGAAGTTGTTCCACCTTGCAGAGCCGACAGTGTCTGCCTGAACTGGACAAATATGTTATCATTTGTGACCTTTACACCCTATTAAAAAGAAGCGCAGTTTTTAATTGCTTGGACTTTAAACACAATGTCAGTATTGAGGGTTTAAATTTCAGGAATTACATGGAATTCTTCCAATCTTTAAATTTCGTTTCATGCAGAAGAACCAGTTTTCAGTTACTTGCTACATATTTTGGGAAAGGAGAGGAGAGAGAGGGAGGGGAGGGGACAGAATGGGAGAACAGAGGAGGAGAGGGAGGGAAGGGAAGGGAAGGGGAGGGGAGGGGAGGGAGGTGTTTTGAATGTGAATCACTTCTCTGTCATTAAACCATTGGTAAGAGATGAGCAGAGCTTCCCTTCTGTATAGCTGGGTTGAGTTGTTTTTTGTGTGCCCTTGGTCTGCTCTCTTCACTGACAAGCTATAAAGAGTTACAAGTCTTGTCATTGACTCTGAATAATGGAGAATTCTTCTTGTGTGTTTGTCTACTATGCATTGTAAGAAACACTGCTGAAAGTCTATGAACTGCATTCATTTTGCCCTCTTTGTTAATGCCTCCGTGTTTGAAGAAAAAATGATGTCACACAGTATGAATGAAGAATTAAACCTCAAGAATGAAACTTCCATTTTAAACCTTTAAGGAACCATCAGCCCTTCCTGATTATAGAGAGAACCTGTAGAGAGTTCACGGCAGGGTGTCTTTCTTCCCTCATTCTTATTTCAAGATAGAATGCAGAACCTGTAGAAAGCTGCAGATACATTCCCTCAGTCTTGCTATGATCTGGTTTTCATAGAAGGCAAGGGAATGCAGGGAAAAAGGAAAAAAAAACAAAACCCAGAGGGTAACATATAGTGGATCTCCATGAAAAATACCATGTTTCTCTTCCAGTGAAGAGCATGAGCAAGAAAACAGAGGAACTAATATCCCAGGTGCTGTTTACTTCAGTCAACGCTGGAGTAAAAAGTTTTGTTGGGTCTTACTGTTTTGATGCACTCATACACGTACAGACTTAAAAAGACTGTGTATTTTGTGTTCCCGCTAAGTTTCCGTATGACTTTATTTGCAGATTTTTTTGATTGTGTAGTTTGTGTGAGTTACAAGTCATGTCCTACTGTTCTTTTGCAGAAAAGCGTTGTCCCATCCTCCAGAAACCAGCAGGTGTGACAGTTCTCCCTCCCAGATGTGGGCTGGAGCCTGCTGTTTCTGGGACTGTGTGCCGGCTGAGCTGTCCCCAAGGATTCATCTTGTCTGGAGCTAGAGAAGAACTAAGGTGCATTTCATTTGGGAGATGGAGTGCAAACATCCAGGAGGCTCTGTGTAAAGGTAGAGACCAGCACAAAAATCATGTCTGTGTACACGTGTGCAGAATTGAAAGGAAGCACACAGCAGATAACTGTGAGGACAGGTTTGAACTGGGGAAAGTGTGATTTAAACAGTGTATAACAAAAAGTGTTGCCTGTACCTCTATAGCTTGGTTGTCAGATTTAATTGTAGTTTGTAACAAAAATGTGGAGTTCAGAGGTCACTCAAGTGTCACCTTATAGTGCTCATCATCAGCTGCCTTTTCTGGGATCCATCTCATGAGTCCGTTGTTGGGAAGCTGCCTGATAAAAGGCCTGATCTGCAGAGAAGTTTCAAATTTCAAAGTAGAAGTAAAAGCTCTTAGCTTAAAAATAGTCAAAGTGGAACCCACACTTCTAGTAAAATAACAGTGGTAATAGTATTACTACTGGTTTAGCACAAGTTTATATAAACCCTCTAGTCAGAGCAAAACTGTGAACGCCTTGTAAACCCTGGCTGATAGACTATAGAGGAATGTTCATTTCAGTTGTCTTTGATCTGACTATGTCTGTTGACATGTCCCAAGCCACGGTGCACAAGAGTTAAGGCCAAAATTGTCTAACCCAAGTGTATTGGCTGACACAAGTGTATTGGTTGAGCAGGGAGTATAAAGGTAGGTTGAAGATGGTTACATGCATTTTGGAATGGTTCTGCCATGTTTACCCACCTCTTTTAGAAATGTTAGGCTGTTTATTCCCTTTCACACATGCACAACTGGATTGGAAGGATTCCGGTTTTGGATTATAGCAGAATAAAACCAGAAGTGCAGTTTGTCAGGGAATATGCTATTCACCTCTTCCTGAAATGTTGTTCTCCTAGAATTATTATTTTCTCTCCCGGCTGAGGCCCTCGACAGCCACTGGGTGAAAGAACAGTACAGAAAACAGTTATAGCAGTCATCATGCCAGGTCACTACAGAAACTGAGGCTTTTTTTCCCTATAAAGGCCAGGAAGATTTTATCCCCCTCTTTAAACGTACTATTTTCCACTCTGTGATGTACCACATTGTTTTTCTGAATCTTTTGTGTAAACCTGTGCCAAACCACAGCTTTTAATATTTGATGGGATCCTAGCATAAGATTACAAGCTGAAGTGTTCAGATAAAGGTAAAGCAGCATGGCTTGGGTTCAAGTTTTTACGTATTACCAATGAATAAAGCCAATGAATGAAGTAGGAGGCACTGAGAAACTATGAAGGTTATTCTTTTTTAGTAAAAATGAACAGTTGCATTTCAATTGCTTTCATTCTTGTTATTATCTTTCTCTGTTTTGCTGCCAACATAGTTGGCCAGTTCAAAGTAGCCATTTTCTTTATGATTTATTTATTATTAGTCTTTTTACAGAATTTCACTTTTAGATGGAATTTGCCCCAGCCTGGAGGCTGTGGTCAAGGGAGTGTGAACCATAACTGCTAGTTACTTATAAGAGTGCATTTGTAATAAAACTTTCATCTGAATCAGTTCAGAGGAAGACAAAATCACTTGTATTTATTGCTTTGCATTCTTAACTATGGAATTTAATTGCCTGAGTTATGTCTTTACTGGAATTATTTAGTAATAAAAGTGTAAGTGATATCAGTTCTGAGTTGTTTTAAAGTCTATTGGGCATAGATGAGTTCAGAGCCAAATGTGTCCTTGTCTCATGGGTCTAGAAACCATTTATCAAGCAGCACTACAGCAATGAAATAACCTGACCACAAATGTTTTGGGAGGCCCTGTGCCAGGAAACTGAAGTACTTTGAATTTGTCAGAGAAACTTGAGGCTTAGATGTTGGTGGTGAGGTTACCCATATTGTATCACCACTCCTTCGAAACCATCCAGCATTGTCACCTGTCACCAGAAGACTCCATTTGTCCTACATAATGCCATATAACAGGAGTTTATTAAGGAGCATTTCCAGCAGCTGCTGCCCAAATTCTTGCCATTGGTTCTTTCGAGTCAGTTCCACACCATGCTCCAGAGAATTTGAGTCACTAATGTCTTGTTCATAGTATGTATATCATGTCACAAATACTTAAGAGTTTTTTTGAGTCACCGATTATCTGAAGCAAGTATTTTTGTATGTATGTGTCATGTGTGTGAACAGTGAAAGGATAGAGAAGGAAGGGATGAATAATAAAAGAAACAAATTAACTCTTATTTATTCCTTGTTTTTTGATTCTGTGTAAGAGTAAGTCTCATTGTGCTCAGTGATGTGAAAAAATACAACAAAAATAAGTCCTTTCCCCAGGAAAATTTACTATTGAGGTCGGAGCCAATAGGCAAGAATTAAGAAGGGGCAGAGATAGGAAGTTTGCAAAAATACGTACATTTATATTCCGGGCAGTATGAAAAACAGTGGTTTTAACAAGTTTCAGTCTAACCATTACAGACATTTTACTTCTGTGATCCCGCATATAAAACTATTTTGTCTTTTTCTGGGTCAGATATTGAAGCGCCTCGGATCCACTGTCCAGACAATATTGAGACTGTGACTCTGGAACATCATAACTCTGCTAATATCAGCTGGCAGGTACCAACAGCTGAGGATAACTCTGGAGATGAGGCAAGTTAAAATCTGTATCTGTTTGACTGGAGGCAGTCTTTCTGATTTCAATTAATTTTATGATTCACTAGAATTTCTTTGTTCTGATAAACAGGAGTAGAAAAAAAACCTGCTAGAAAGTTTGTATCTTAAAAATTTAGCATTTTCTGTCTTGATTGGAATTATGAGGTACAGGACACTGCATGGAATTTCAGTGCATAAAACCTCATATGGTTAATTTATGTGGTCAAAAGAAAGAATGTGCCCTTGTTTACAAGATGGAGACATCTGCTTTAAAAATGAGCGCTTAGAATGTCAAGAAGTTTAATAAACTCTTCTCAGAAAGAAGCAAACCAGTTCATTAATCTAAAAGGTTAACAAGTACACAGTGTGATAAGTAAAAACTCATTTCAGCTTTCTGAGTGAGAAAGAGAAACCTCATTTTCCTGTGCAAGTTCAGAAGTGGGCCTTTGGCTACTATGGGTATCAGAGATCTGGAAATGGAGTTACAAGGAAAACTTGCTCCAGAGCTGTTTCATAAAGAGTAACATTTCTTACAGGCTCATACATGATCCATTTACAGCAACTGAATGCTTTATCAGTAGTCAGCAGAGGGACAATGAGTCTATGTGTGCTTTTAATTTACTGCAAACACAGGAGTTTTTTGCACTAAGAAGTTGAGCTGTCCCAGTAAATTTAAGTTCACACTTTCTTTTTCTGTAGCATAGTCATGGTCAGGTACTGTAGGTCTGCTGGTACAGAGTCATTCTTTGAAATGTAGAAGTCAAGTGCCTTAGCTCTTAGTTGTAAGAAGTTTGTCAAAATCATGGCTGTCAGGTGAACTAACTGCTGTTTTACACGTGAAACCATTTCTTTTAAAGACAAATTCCTTAAGACATTCTAAGCCATATGAAAAAACCACAGACGGTATATGTGTCATTTACTCCAAATGTAAAGTTCCTTTGCTGTGCCAGAACATATTGAAGCATCTGTGGGCTAATGACTCATACACGTATTTAGATCAAAACTGGATATGTAAGTACTTATAGCCCACAATTGTCTCCTCCACTAATTTCCCAGGTCTGCTGCCCTTGCAGCTGGAGAACTGAACTGCAGACTGGTTCTGAGTTGATGTAGTTTGTGTTCAGTGCAATTAGGCAAACAAAGTTTTTTAATGCACACTGCTGTAAACTGCAGCAGGTCAGGGTCCAAATCCTGACTGAGTAAATTCCTGTTGCTATACAGAAGGCAGACTTAAGAAAGGGCATAGAGTACTCTGTTGCAAAGTCCATCCTCATTACTTTCAGAGGCTATTTGTATTAAGAATGAGTAGGCTTAACATTGAAGGATACTATTCTGTCAATTTTTCAAAACATGAATATCATGATTAGTAACCAGCTTTGGTTTTTAAATAACACCTGTTTTCCTGTAACAGGTCTCAGTTCGTGTTACCCCAGCTTTCATACCACCATTTCTTCTCCCAATTGGCAAAGTTGACATTACTTACACAGCAACTGATAAGTCGGGCAATGAGGCAAGCTGTACGTTCAGTGTCAAGGTTATTGGTAAGTGCTGTTAAAAGTCAATGAGGAAATCTGCCTGTCATGTTTGAAACCTTCTGATTAGTGCAGAAAGAGACTGGGAGTCACTGTGGCCCTTATATGCACAGTCATAAGCCCAGGAGCGTTATCATCTCCGCAAATCCTTTGCTGATCTTTGGTCACTGTTTGCATAGTGTGCAGTCATTGCTCACAATGTTTGGTTTGGGTTGTGTTTCATTCTGCCATTCATTCTGAATATTAAGATTTCTCCTCACACTAGTATATTAAATGCTTTATTGTATTGTCACTTACTGCCTTCATCATATATCTGTATTTAATTCTTGAAATACTCCAACAGGATTTCCAAGGTTTGCACACATTGCTGATGCAAATCATTGCTAAAGTCTTTCTATCAGACAGTTGTGTTATTCAGTAGTCCTGTAGGTAGTCCAAGGTTTGCTCTGTAGAAAGCAAACACTGCAGAAACCATGAGTTCAGTAGAGGAATTAGTCTTGTCCATTCACTCAGCGTCTTCCAATTGCAGAAGCTTCCAGGTGTGCACCTTTATTTTACCTTCTGATATGAGCTTAAAACTGCTGCTTACCTAACTTCTTCTGATGATAGATGCCATTTGAGTTTGGCAGTAGTTCTGTAAGCTAATGTCATGCCATCCTTTCAAATTCTGCAGATGTAGAACCTCCTGTAGTTGACAGATGCAGATCTCCACCACCCATGCAAGCAGCAGAGAATGATTACCCAGCAACATGGGAAGAACCAGAATTTTCAGACAATTCAGGTGAGATAGTGCACCCCAAAACAAGCATGCAACAGTAGAAGGCTAGAGAACCTGTTCACTTGTTTGAGATTTTTTTATGTTTCTTTTATTTATTTGTTTTCAAGAACACTTAATTTTGAAGATGTGTTGCCGTTTGCTTTTCCGTTCATCAAGATTGGGTGTCAGTAACCCTTTTTTACTTACTGATGTTTTAGATTGTCTTTTGACTCTTCTAGGTGGTCCATTGACTGTCACTAGGAGTCATGCACCTGGAGATCTCTTTCCCAAAGGAGAAACAACAGTTCAGTACACAGCCGTGGATCCTTCTGGAAATAACAGGACATGTGAGATCCACATTGTCATCAAAGGTTTGTTGTCTTCATCTCCTGCTCAAGACCGTATGTCATTGATCTAATTGAATATCATAAAGGATGCAGGAATGCTCCACTTTTTCATTTAGTCTCCACTTTTTCATTTAGTTATTTCCATTTTATATTGGAGTCACTTGAAGGCAGTCAGGATATTTGTTAGTATCAACAAATAAATTGTCTAAGACTGAAACAGCACAATAGTGAATTTGGCCTTATAAATTCAAATTTGAATGTAAAAGCATTAAAATTACGATTCATTAAACAGTAAAACTTATAGAAATGGATTTTTTTCTTTTTTTATATGACAGATACCATGTGAGCTGTATTAATACGTAGTTACTCCAGTCTTGTTTCAAATCTGTAATTAAAAAGGAAAACTTTCTGCCAAATTTTCTTTAGTCACCTACAAGTATTGTAGCAGATAATAGAACATTCTTTGGATTTTAGAATCTGTCTGTACCTATAGATATGCTACTGCATTTTGTGTGCTGTGTAGACATATTTTCCTCACAGTTCACTTTCTTCTTTAAAGTCCAAACAATAATTTGGTAGATAAAGTATTAAGGATGAAAATTCTACTTTCTAGTTTTTGTCTCAGCTGGATATCTGTATAAAAAGATCAGTTAGTGAAGAGAGAATTTAAAATCATGCAGACTGGCATTTTGGTTATAGCTTTTAGAAACCATAAGTTGCAAATTGATGTGCTAGTCTCTGGTTTGCTCTAAATCTTAGAAAGAACAAACCAGTGCTTAGAATTGGCATTATTTCAGGTTCTATACCACCTTAGACTTTTTGTGGTTCAGTATTTGTCACATAATGTTTTCAGATGTTCACAACCTCCTTCACAGTAGGAAATATAAGCAAAAAATTGAATAGTCAGTTCCCCCTAAGATTATTTTGACAAGTTCACGTTTTGTTGCAATGGTGCAGGATGGATAATGTTTAGTTTCAGAATTCAAGATGTAATTTAGTTTAGTAGAATTCATTGTATGTAATTCATGTTAAAATTTAGATTAACATTTTATATTATTTTAGTAAATAGTTTCTCATATGTATCACAACTTTTTTTACTGTCTTTGTGTTTCTGGATTTCAAATTCCAGTGGCAGAATTTGAGAATTATTTAGCAGTAGCCTGATCCTGACTTTGTGGAAGTAACAAATAATACTTCAACAGAGGCAAGATCAGGTTAATACTAGATACTTTTGGAAACCCTCTCAGTGCCATTTTCCTGCAGGGTCACTTATTTCACCACATTCATCAATATATAAATCTTTGTATTGTTTACAGGTTCTCCCTGTGAAATATCCTTTGAGCCTGTGAATGGGGATTTTATATGCACATCAGATGAAGCAGGAGTTAATTGCACATTGCACTGCGCAGAGGGTTACAGCTTTTCAGAAGGATCAAGTGAAAACTACTATTGTGCATATGAAGATGGTCTCTGGAAGCCACCCTACTCTCCAGAGTGGCCTAGCTGCTCTTGTAAGTCTTACTGTTACTAAGATAAATCTGCAACTCACCAAACACTATGTTTAATGATAAAGTAAATAAAAATGTTTTAGAAATTTTGACTTCTATTTCATTATAACAAATGTCCGTCCACTGCCTCTGAATTGTTACAAATATTATGAAATAATGCTTGGAAGTCTGTAAATGTGTTACTTCAGAAGCTGTCTGAAACCCAAGTATAGCAGTGAATTTGAATCCTAGGAATCACAAAACAGCAAAGACGCAAAGCAGACAGGTTAATTGAAACAGTTTTTTTACAAACACTGACAGGGTCTTTTCAGTAAGAATAACCAGAGTATTTGCAACTTATTGATCCAAATGTATAGTGTGCACTCTATTTACATATCTAATTACCACCAGATCAGAAGAGTTCATGTGTTTTCTTTGAGCTGGACACATCAAAACTTCAGCTGTGGAATTTTCCACCTTTGGTGACATTTTTAAGATGAATATATTAGAATTATATTTGAAGACAGTCTTGGTACCATGTTGCATCCATTTCCATTAAAGTTGATTTCTTGGTTTCAGAAAAAAAAGAGCAGTTTTTCAGCTATGAACAAGCAAGAGTTATGTTTCAGAGCTATTTATCAATTCAAAATCTGTAACGTGGACACTTAGGAACTTAACTCTGATTGAATTCTGGTTGATAATTTTCCATATTTAGCCTAGCAGCATTAGTAATAAGAGTTTTAATATTTATTGCTTCTCTCTCAGTAAAAAGTAAGTATGGAGTTTGTTGACAGCTTACAGGTTTCTTCCCTTAAGAAAATGCTGAAGTACATAAATGACCTTTATTTTAATGTCTTCTAGCTTTTCCAGTAAATTTGATGCCTGCCAAAGGGTTGTATTAACTGCATTGGCTGAGATATGAGTGATCCACTTAGGCTGCTGATTTAAAGACAGTGCTTCTTACCTTATTATATTCCAGTTTCAGCCTGAATTATCTTGATTTTAGCTATAAAGCTTTTGCACTGATCAGTAAAAATTTATTTCTCCAAAATTTTTCAGTAAATCGTTTTGCAAACCATGGGTTCAAATCCTTTGAGATGCTCTACAAAGCAACACGATGTGATGACAACAATCTTCTAAACAGATTTACTGACGCATTCCAGAGTGCACTTGGTAAAATGGTAGGTTAGTAAATACTCCTTCCCTTTATATACTTCTTTAAAAATATACATAATTGTTATTTTTTCCAGTTAACTGATTTTGTACAAGGAAAGTAACTCATAAATGAGATCTGTGCTTTTTCAGATGATGACAAGTCATCTTTAAAAATAAAGATGATTCCCTGGCATTTTAATCTAATTCAGCTTAGTCTTCAGTGTGGAATTATATGGGACAGCATATATGTCCAAGTAGTTTAGGGATCTGCAGGTAGATTTTCAGTAGGCTTCCAAATAGAACCTGTGCAGTTTTGAAAACCCCAGTCAGTTGTCCCCTAACCTCAGTGTTGTTTTTGAAAGTTGGATGTGATAGTAAAATAAATGCATTTTATATAGCATATGTGTGATATATATTCATATAATATGAATGAACATACATATAGAAATGGATAATTCCACATTTGGTGTCTATGTCCAGGCACTTAAATCCAGTAGTAGTGATTTGCTTGGGTTTCTTGAGGTTACGAGTTCTCAGTCTTGTCATTCAGAGCTGCATGGCCCTGAATTTGAAGAGGTACCATGTTACTTCTCTACCATGTCTCTTGCTTTCCACTTCAATATCACAATCTCCCTTCTTAAACCACAAATCTGTCCTCAGCTGAAAAGCAGAAACAGCAGAACTTTTAGTTGTGGTCTCAGGAGTGGGTGTCCAGGCCAAGTGTGACAGCATTGTTCCAGTAGAGAACACGGGCTTTTTGCAGAACATGGCTCATATGCAAATAAAAGCTTTCCTTGTAACTAAAAAACATTGTTAGCACATACAGCTAATTGGCAAATTCCTTCAATTTTGGAATATATGCCAGTAACCCATGTCAAATGGCTGGAACCTTACATAACACGTCAGACAATGTCTGATGCTTGGACCTAAATGTCTGTTAATCTCCTGCCTTGCTTCAGGTTTATTCTCTTCCAGTAGAGAAATCTTGACTGGTTTAATTTCTGTTTCTTTCCCCTAAGAGCCCAATACAACCAGTTTCCAGTGCTTAGACAGTTACTATTGGGAAGTAGAAAATAAAAAGGAAAAAATACATAGTGAGCTTCCAAGCAATTACATCAAAATGCAACAGCCTGGGAAAACATTCAGAAAGGCTGTTTTGAATATGCTTATTCCTATTCCCAAGAATTTGAAACTCTAGCAGAGATCCGAAAGGGGGGAAGGAATGGGCAGGAGCCATCTTTCCAATGAAAGTTGATATGGAAAAAACAGAACAATTTCAAAACATGGCCTAGGGCCAACTTGCTTCAAACCTTTCTGGAAAAAGCAAGAAATACATACTTTATCAAAAATCATGCAGTCATATTCATGTCTAATCTCCACTGCTTTTATGGAGGGAAGAAATAAATGATACCACAAAGGTTTCTATTGAGTTTTCTGTTTTGTGATTTCTGTCCTCCTGAGATTATTTTCTCTGTCCTCTGAGGTTTTTTGGTGCATGGGTCCTTTTCCATGGATAGGGAGAGGTGGACATGAAGAAATAAGGTTTGAAAGCTAGAAAAAAGTGCCAGCATTGTTGTCAACATGACAGAATTACAAGTAACATAGTTGGAAAAACCACAGATGCTTTTAAACACATGAGCTCACCTGTCATCTTTTGTAGGGAGAAACAAGCCTGAATTTATTTCTGTATTCTGGGATTTCACATGCAAGAGTGGTTAACTGAATTGACATCTCTTAAAAATAAAAGATCTTCTATAACAAAAAGTTTGCACACCTGCAAGTTGCCCTCTTATTTCCCAGTTTTATCAATAGAACATGTTTCTTTCAGCTGACCTTACCAAGGTTGTAAGAGACATGAAAGGGGAAATCTGGTGTCAGTGGCAGAAGCAGTGCTTTACATTGTAACTAATTTTTTTTAAGTTAGTGGAGAGGGCTATGTGGTTTTATGTTTTTTAATGTTATTCTTCTTTATCTTGGAAGGTCCCATCATTCTGTAATGACGTTGATGATATTGACTGCAGATTGGAAGATCAGACACAGAAACATTGCTTGGAATATAATTACGATTATGAAAATGGGTTTGCCATTGGTAATTATGGATTCCATAGATTTATAGCCATCCAGGTTTAATACAGCATAATTCCTGAAAAAATGTCTTCTACGAGATACTTTTTTAAAATAACTGTGGCACTTGTAATGTAATAAGCAATTATATCGTAGGTTTTATAAAAATATCCTGTAACTGATGTCTGGTATTGATGCTGCTTGCTATACAGTGTAGAGGTTTGCTGAGGTGTCTCATGGTGGGGAGGGGAGAGAAGGGCACACACACAGAGTTTTAGAAACCTGCTTGGTTAGCCTACAAAAAAGAAACTTTTTAAAAATGTGCAGTTTCAAACCAAAAGACTGAAAAGGTACAATAAATTGTTTTGGAGATTGTTATGAAAATGAGGAGCATCTATGATGCTGGTTTGAATCTGCACAGAACCCTCACTGTGTAAAGTTATACAACCTTAAGTTTGCCCGGTAATTGTGAAATTACATCCTGTGTGCAAGGGCAGGTTTTGCACCATTGCAGCTATATCAGAGTGAAAAGAGTGACAGTCCTTGTGTCTTGTGGCAGTGATTGTTTTATGACAAGTAAGTTGTCATTTTCAGTCCATTTTCAAACTGGTTAGTGTCCATGTTGTACTGCTGTTGTCCTTGGCCTTTCTGAGTCCCATGGGGGTGCTCAGAGCAGAAAAGCTGAAAATGGGTAACTTATAGTACCTATCTGAGCAGAAGGCATTTTGTCAGGTCCACATCACAATGTGTACTCTGTCACAGGACTGTGTTTCTTTTGCAGGTTTATAGTGGAGTTAGTTGGTAGAGTTTCCTGCTTGTGCTCACCTTTTAGGCATGCTTCACTCAGTCTGAGAGCACATTTGTTTGTGTTCAGACGTGGGGCAGGGCTGGATGTTGAGTCTGCCATTGTCATCAGGGTAAGGACGAATGCTGATGACAGCTGGAACTAACCTGTAAGGGCATTT
Organism: Manacus vitellinus; assembly: GCF_001715985.3. Classification (NCBI taxonomy): domain Eukaryota; kingdom Metazoa; phylum Chordata; class Aves; order Passeriformes; family Pipridae; genus Manacus; species Manacus vitellinus. The sequence continues at coordinate 9,429,485 of NW_021940917.1, read as the reverse complement.
GGAAGAAACAGTGTTAAGGACATGGAATGTGGGGTCCTATTCTCTTCTGGTTCATTTCAACCTCTTACCAGAGTAACCTTGTTGCTGTTTTTCAGGAATTTGTCATGATTTACACTGGGGAGGCAGGACAGGAGAACCTGTCTCCTCAGGTCATAAGAGACAGCAGTTTAGAAAATTAGTTGTGGAATACTCATACAGTATTACCCTCAAAGTTGTGGGGTCAACTTGTCCTAGTTTTCACTGTAAATTAAGCCAAATTTAGTTCACTGCTAAGAGGTAATTGGCAGATTTTTTTTCCTATGTTTATGTTTTCTAAAAATAAACTAGATCAATGAAATAGACCGTGCCTCTCTACAATTAGTCAATATGAAGAAGTAGATTATACACAGAAAGAATTGTTTGTTTCTGATTTAAAGCATGTTGCAGGTGAAGGATATTATACAGGGGCTGAATTTGGCTCTCTGTATAACAGAAAATGCCTGTCTGGAGGTAATGAGCACATAAGGTGATGCCTTTTTTGAGAGGCCAGACAATGTTACAACTGTTCAGGAGTTGTGAGAAGATGCAAAGGAGACATGGCATAGGCTGTGCTGTCTGTAATTAAGCAGGAAGAGGAAGAAAGAGCAGTATGGAATTGTTTAAGATGTTGCTGGCAGGTGAGAGTGAATGCAAGACAGAGGAAGAAAGAATTGCAATATGTAACTTTTGTAACTATTTCTCTAAAGCTTGGCTAACTGCACAAAGATCTCTACCATATCAGTTAGGAATGAGATTGGTTTTTCCTTTTTATTAGTCAAAATGAGGGTACAATAGGCACTTGTGAGGAGACAAAGTCAACAGTCATCATCTGAAGTTTCAAACAGACCCCATTCTCTTGGGGTTGTATTTTAGGAATCAGTAGAGGTATTTATTTTCCACATGATGTTGTTTCTCTTTTTGTTCTTTCTTAATGTCCCACAGGACCAGCTGGCTGGGGGACAGCAAACCACCTGGATTATTTGTATGGTGATTTTGTTGATGCAGCACAAGAAGAAGACTTATCCAAGCATCTCTCTGCCTCTGTAAAAGCAGCACCTGCTCGCATCAAAAGGCATAAGCTGAATGTTCCACTGACTGACCAAAAAATCAAGTTAATATTTAATATCACAGGTGAGAGAAGTGAAAATATTGTCCTCCGCTTCCTTTTTAAAAATAGTGTTTCAATACATTCAGTAAAACTTCTTCAGTTCACAAAAGCCTGGTGAAGATGCAGATGTCAGTTTTCTGGACACAGTCATAGCCCCATTTCATCACAGACTTTCTGCTTGAGGGAAAGATCACAGCCTCATATTCATGGAGGGCTTTGTGCTTTCCACTTTCCACTGACAAGCTTGAGTGATGCCCTCGATATATTCCAGAGTACAGTGGAAGTGCTGACTGTAAAATCTGTGTGTTTTCGTGTTTGCTGTTTATATTCCAGCTAGCGTGCCACTGCCTGATGAAAGGAATGATACATTGGAACTGGAAAACCAGAGACGGCTCCTTAAAACTCTGGAAACAATCACGAACAGGCTGAATAGAACTCTCCATAAGGAACCCATGTATTCTTTTCAATTTGCATCTGAACTCATTGTAGCTGACACCAACTCACTGGAGACGGAGAAGGCCTTTCTTTTCTGCAGGCCTGGTTCTGTGCTGAGGGGGAGAATGTGTGGTAAGCCAGATTGCTTGTTTCTTACATGTATTTGGAATCTTTTTGCAAAGCAAGGTTTTAGAGGATGTTTGCAGAGGGTTATGATTTGACACAGTCCAGAGATTGTGTCTCTCATAACAATAAACTGCAAAAATGCTTTGCACAGTTTGACTTCCAGAGAATGTTTATGTTCCTAACTAAGGCCTGTGGAAAAAAGGATGCTTTTGTACCCAGGATTCCACTCCCATGGGGAAATCAGGCATATCCATGCTTGGTCACACACAGAAAACAGAGCTTGGTATGCAGTCTTTCAACCCTGTTAGTCTTGTGAGTGATGCGTAGCTAAGATAGGGAATTGGATTCCATTTCCTGTGCATAGTTAAATTTTTGCAGTGTTCCGGAGAGATACCCCATCTGCTGAGGAACAGAGTCACATTTCATATAAACAGTTTGACTAAATGGGAACTTCCAGGGGCAAGATTTTTCACTCTGAAGGAAACTTATGTTTCCAACATTACAGTCAACTGCCCTTTGGGTACCTATTACTCCCTGGAGCATCTTACCTGTGAAAGCTGCTGGACTGGATCCTACCAAGATGAGGAAGGGCAGCTGGAATGCAAAAGTTGTCCATCTGGTAGCTATACTGAGTATCTACACTCTAGGAGCATCTCTGAATGCAAAGGTGAGAACTTTTGTCTTATTCAGACAACCACTTCTGAACGCTTGGTGATATCCTTTTGTTCCCCATGGTGGAAGTACAGGGGTACTTCATACTGGTGTGAAATGAGGAGCATTCCTAATTGTACCTTGGTGCACATGTATAGAGAAAAATCCAAGTTTTCACCACTGCTGTAGCTTGCAGGATGCCTGGGTAGATGTTTTAAGACGAGTTGGCCCTTGAAGATTTGCTTCATTTCTGTCTTTCATTTCTGAGAATGTGATCCCATTTTGCAGGAACTAATAAGCTTAAAATAATATCATTTTTGTCATTGCCAGCCCCACTCCATTACAGTGCTGAGGCATTGAACAGCTCAGAACCATTATCTCTTCGTGACTTGTTCTGAAAAAGAAGTTGGTAGTTTTATTTCCTTTTTGTTGTCTTATCATTAATTTTTTTGATTGAAATGAGTTGCAGTAGATTATCTGTGAAGCTGATTGGAGGAGAATCACTGGTTAATAATTCACAAATGCACTATCAGTTGCTTACCACAATTGTCTTTTTTTTTTTGCTCTTTGTACCCATGAAGTCCTTCAGAGTAGAGTAAACTCCAGAAATAAAAGTCCTTGTGACATGTAGTGTGATTTCAGCATTATTTTCAGAGATCGGAAACCATGTTGGAGATTTGCTTAATATTTCCAAATTCTTCTGCCTTACAGCTCAGTGCAAGCAGGGAACGTATTCATCTAATGGTCTTGAGACCTGTGAAACATGTCCACTTGGAACATATCAGCCGGCATTTGGATCCAGGAATTGTATCTCTTGCCCAGAAAACACATCAACAGTAAAAAGAGGCGCAGTAGATGTCTCAGCTTGTGGAGGTTTGTAACAAAAGGAGCAATGAGACTTTTTTTAAACTAAATACTAAAAATTTCCAAGTTGTTGTTTGAACATCAGCTAATGTAATTCAATACATCTGCCTGAGATTGAATTCCTCTTGTGGTTGAGTGTGGACCAAGCAACATTTCCCAGCAAAATGATAGGTCATTTCCTGATACCCTGATAATTTCAGTTGCCCTCCTCCTGATTTCCAAAGTGGACTCTTATCTAAAGATAAATAAAATGAGATACATGATGGGTACCTAAATGAAAATAAAACCTTCTTCCTTACAGAAGAGAAAGGGAATGATATTTGTCACTGTTATTTCTGGAACAGCTTTCACATTTTCTGTAAAAAATACTGAATTTTAACAGAGTTTGTTCCATAATGCTTTCCAAGAAATTCTCATCATCTGTCTTGGACAAGCTTCGCCAGAAGGATTCCCATGGTAAATAATCTGCAGGGATTGATGGTACAAAAAAACCTTTTCTTCATCATTACTCCTTCTCAAAGGAAAAAAATTAAAAGAGGTGTGAGAGATAAAAGAGAAAGGAAGTTCCATTTGAAAGCTGCCCCCAGAGCAGCAAAAGTAGTAGAATTAAATACTTCCCTGATATATCCATAGTCCTTTGCGAAAGACATGTCACCTCACAGAAGAATTTAAATAGGCATTTCCTGGCAGGTTTCATCCTGTTCCTTTTAAGTTTAAGGAGGGACTATGAGGGGGGGAAAGTGATCAAAAAGAGGTGAGGGAAGGTAGGGTGGAGATGCAAGAGATCAGATCACTCAAAAAATTGGCCTTTTTTTCTTGCAGTACCATGTCTTGCAGGCGAGTTCTCTCGTACAGGTTTGACACCTTGCCACCCTTGTCCCAGAGACTACTATCAACCAGACCCAGGAAAGTCCTACTGCTTGTCTTGCCCCTTTTATGGAACAACTACTGTCATTGGTGCCAGATCCATCACAGATTGTTCAAGTAAGCCAAATTATCTCTACTGGATAAAGTGAATAAAGGGATAATATAAGGAGAGCCATCAGTGGTCTTAACAGAAAGCATCCCACTTACTCTATTCACAAAAGTAGACCTTTGATTCCAACCAGTGAAGTTCACAACTGGTTCTGCCTACTGATGTGGCCTTACAGTCACAGGAGTGACTGTGTGAATCATACCCAGGCTCAATAAACAGAGTATACATATGCAGAGAGTGAGTGTATGTGTACACTGTGTATATATATATATATATATATATATATATATATGCTGTAGAGATATATATATACACTAATATCTGTATACGTGCATGTATCTGTTTATAAAAACATGTAATTTTTTTCATATGTACACACATGTGTTTATATATAAACACATATATGTTTTAGAAATGTATGTCCTTACAAATACGTATTTGTGTAACAGTGCTGTAAAGTTTGCTTTTTATTCCCACAAATTCACTTTTTTGCAGCATACCTTTAGATGCATTTCTAACATGCAGTTATAACGCCCTCATGGAATAGGGACCTTGCCCTACAGTGTCATTAACAGTACTTTCATATCTTTCTTCTTTAGGTTTTGGCTCTACTTTTTCAGCAGCTGAGGAAAGTGTAATGATGGTACCAGCCTTTCCAGAAAATATCAGCAAACAGTACAAAGTCAGCAGTCAGGTAAGGACAAGTGTTATTTATCAGTACTATCTCAAATGAAAGAAAAAGTGCTTTATGCAGCAGTGAATGACTAAGACCTTTTCTAATGTCATTGTTTTGCTGACAATATTTCCTGAAGAGATGGAAGCAGTGGTTTAGGGGGGAACACTCAAACTCTCTTCATAATCATAGCAATACTTCCATTGAACAGGGGAGGTGGCATCAGCTGTTGACAGTATTTAATTTTGGAATTAAAGCCTTTACCTGATGAGTGAAATATTTATTACACTTGTAAACTACACAGAAGACGTTCAGCCAATATATAAAAAGTAGATTGACTATACTCAGTCATCTGAGGTCTTCCATATGCTGAATTCCAGAAACTGCTACCAATCATCTAAATCTCAGTTGTAAAGTCTTGAGTTATATACTAACATACACTTGAGAGGAGGCAAACATAGAGCTCCCTTCTACTGTGAGTACCCCTTTTGAAACACAGGCAAATCCTTGTGTGAAACTACTCTAATGACAATGTTTGCCAGAGATGCCTCCCACCATCTCACCCCCAGTGTGTAACCCTTGACAAGGCTGCTTTGATTGAGTCTAAAACTGGGATATTGTGTAAACAGGAGCAAAGTTGACTCCTGATAAATTTGGCCTGAACCATTATATAACATAGGGACAGATGACAAACTTATCTCCTGTGGTTTTAGTTGATCATTTACTCAAGGGTTTTGATACATTCAGGTTTGCTACAATAGAAGAAATAATGCCACACAGTGAAGTTCTGTGCCAGCTGACCTGATGGCCAGTAGCAGGAAGTGACTAGCTGATGTCAAAGGAGGCAAAGTGGAGAATTCACAAATAAAGGATATCTTAATATAAAATATTAAGAATCATAGCTAAGAAAGTTATGAGGGAATAACTGTGACAGTCACATTTTGCTGGTTAAAAGGTAATTTTAAAAGAATGTTTCAGATGTGTGGCATTTTTCTGTATGAATAAAAAAGTATAGTTGGTGTGCTGCAGAGACAAAGAGGAAGAACTAGAAGTTCATGCTGGTGACTTTTTTATCCCATCTTTCCAAAGTGACTATAGGGTGTACAGTTTAATTTTGTGCCACCTTTGCTGTAATTATATCATTCATGCCTCTGGCAGGTCTTTCATGAATGTTTTCTGGAACCATGCCACAATAATGGGACATGCAAGCAACTGGGAAGTGGATATATCTGCATATGCCCACTTGGATATACAGGTAAAAAATTGAGAAGCAGGTGGAGTACCTAATATGTCTCAATGCCTTTAACATGAGCAAGTGTAAAGGAGCAAAACATTTCAGTATAACCTAACTAATTGGAATGTCCATCATATATTTAGAATACATATTAAGAAAGTAAATACTTCTTAATGTTCTTGCTGAATTATCTTGTATTTAGCAGAAATGATTTTGAATGGGATTTCTTCTAATGGAGTTAGTGCATTTGAAAATCCTATCACTTGCCAATATTTGTGATTAACAAAAGCTGGAAATTTGCACTCTAGATGGAAATCTCCACTTGTACTTGTACTGTGCCTCTACTTCTTTTTGGTGTTGGCTTCCCAGTTTCTTCAAAGCAAACAGATGTCTCATAATTCGGCTGTTATCAAGCCTACTTGTGATAGATATTAAGTGCCACTCTCTGGAACTGATCAATCTGTTGCCAAACATGCATCACACCTTTCTAATAACATTTTTCCTCGGGTCTGTTAAAACACAAACTAATAAGAAGATAATAAACATTAAGTAGTCATGACATCTCCGTTTCTGAACAATTTCAAATTTTGCCTCTCTATTCTGAATCCTTTATTTTGTGTTCTAGGCTTGAAATGTGAAACACAAGTTGATGAGTGTAAATCATCTCCTTGTCGAAACAATGGAATGTGTAAAGATGGCATTGGGACCTTTGTTTGCCATTGTCAACCAGGCTATTCAGGTAATTTCACTTCATAGCTTTTCTTCAAATAGGCATTGTTTCTGTGCCAAGTAGATAACACAAAACACAAGTGCTGTATAATTCCACACCCATGGAATTATAACAGGAAAACAATCTGATCTACAGGTTAGAGTAAGGTTCTACTGCATGTGAATAGATTTTGAAATAAAAGGATGAGCATTTGAGGCTCGGGGGGGATGTATGTATGCTTCTCTTTTGTGGCATTTTAGGTCTGAAAAAAGGAATAAAATTTAGAGAAATAGTTAATACTCACAGGGAAAGTGCTTGTGAGACTGAGTGTGGTCTGACTAGACAAAACATTTTTACAGTTGCTTTTCTGCTTCCTATGAATAAGTGAGGGGGCTTTTGCTTATATTTTTTCTCAGTGTTTTTAACTGTCATCTGCATGCACATTGAAGGTATTGAAATCTATGGTGAAACTAATATGCTTGAGTACTTTGCCAAAACAGCACCTAATTTTTTAAATCTTGAAATAAACTATCAAGGAGATAATTTTGTGTGATTAAAAAAAAAAAAAAGGCTTTCTGTTTTCCACCAGAAATAGTCTCCCTCATTGTCCACGTTTATGGCTATATATTTATCAACAGCAGCACCAGCTGGATTGTTTTTTAAACTTTATAAAGACATACCATGGACTTTGCTTCTTTCGCATCCCAGCATCTAAATAACACAGAGAATCTCTGTAGGTGTTTGCAGTAAAGCAGTCAATGATGGAATTTTTTCATCTGCTCTCAGTGGCCTTTGTTATGCCAGCAGTATGGTGTTGTTCTGTTTTCCACATCCAGTCACTGCAGCATGCAGACAGTGACTATGTCTTGATCATGCCTTGTAATCCTTGCTGTTTGAAGGTCTCTTGTGTGAGGAAGACATAAATGAATGTAGCTCCAGTCCGTGTTTGAATGGAGCCCACTGTGTTGATGGCAAGAACAGTTACCACTGCACTTGTGCAAAAGGATTCACAGGTACACCTTGTTTTGTTTAAATCAGCCTTTGCTCTTTCTGACAAAACAATGTCTTCCTACCCTGCCCAAACTATTTCCATCTCATTGCTATATAGCAATATATTTATTTTATATATATATAAAATATGTTGATATGGATGTACTAGATTTCTTATGTCCATCTAATCTGTCAGAGTTTCTGTAGTGTAAAAGTGGCTTCAGAAGGATTTACTAAGTGCTGGGTCTTCTATTACTGATTTTGCCGTGAACCTGATGTGAGATGTTTAGGAAAGAATAAGGACATTCACGTGGGTTCTAATTGTTGGTTTTAATTTTACTTTAAAAGAAAAATATTATAACAATAGACAAGATGGTCTATATTAAAACTACTCCCAATCCCCATACTTGGCTTCCTTCTGCTTTCATACATTCCTGTAACAAATACATGTATCTGTTATCATGTTGCCGAAGAGCTCAGTTTCTTCATTCTTCAGTCATTGTAACATAGAGCTTCTTTCACATCAGAAATCCCAGAATTCTGGCCTTCACATCTCTCCTTAGAGTTAATGTTTCCGCCAAATATCTTCTGTAGCAGATTTAGTTGCTCCAAATAGTTCTTCAGGTGATTTTCTAATTCAGCCCAAATTACTCACATAATGGTCAAGATACATTTAAATTCCTCACAATTTGCTATGTGTTAATTTCTATAACTGCAAAGATAGTTCTGGAATTCTTCTATGTCCACTTAACAGTCCTTGAAAATGAGAGATGGCTTAGTAATTTTCTTTCTTAAATTGATTCAAACCAAAGCTATCACTTTATTCTTTTTTTCTCAGGTGCTCACTGTGAAATGGAGGTCAATGAATGCCTTTCAAACCCATGTCTTAATAGGGCTATTTGTGAAGATCGAGTTGGGAGTTTCTCCTGCAAGTGCCTCCCAGGTTTTACTGGTGTCTTGTGTGAAAGAAACATTGATGAGTGTCTCAGCAGACCCTGTAGGAATGGAGCTACATGCAGAGATGGTATCAACAGCTTCAGGTGAAAAACAGATGATTAATGTAATACAATGTGGAAAGTCAGACAGATTGTGGTGGTTCAGACTTCTTAGATTTCAGCAAGCTTTTTGGTAGCCTGATCCAATATAAGTGGTCCACTTATGAATACTAAAAGAGATTTTAAAAGACAAGAAAATATATCATAGTGTCCTCACTCTTAAAAAATTCCAAGGTAGACGGCAAAGAAAATATACAGAGTTTGGAATGTGAGCATGATAGGACTGCATGGTTTTAATATTGATCTTCCAAAAGAATTCCACGTTCCTAAACTTCAAGGGCTTATTTTGCTTTCCATGAGAATAATAGGTGATGACCAGATGACCAGTTGTGTATCTGGTAATACTACATTTCTATAGCTTGGGAAGACCTGTACATGTTAAGACTATACAGGTTAAAGTACAAACACCAATGGTAACTTCCAAATATTTATTTTTATGTTTTAGGGCACCTGAACTCAGATCAGAAGTGGCAAATACCAATAGCAGTGTCATATCCTAGATCACTGTATAGATAGGTGGTCCAGCTGTTAATGTCTGGGTTAAGTAACTCTTTCCCTCCCCATATCCCCAGAAGTTTTGGTGCTTTTTAAGCGCCTTGGTTTTCAAAGTAGCGGAGGTTTCGGTGCCCTTTTATACTGCCTTGTGTATCTACCTGAAAAGTCAAATACTGGTTGATTTTTTTTTCATTATATGCCACTCCCATTGGCAGATCTGGCCTCATGGCCAGAATTCCTTGTTATGATGGCTGCCACCTTTGAAGTGTACTTCTCTTCCTCTGTAGGTGTCTGTGTGTGACAGGGTACACAGGAGTGAACTGTGAAGTGAACATCAACGACTGTGACTCCAGTCCCTGCTTAAACCAAGCCACCTGTGTGGATGCCTTGAACTCGTACGTTTGTAAATGTCCCCCTGGCTTTACAGGCAGCAGGTGTGAAACAGGTACAAAGGACTAAGTCTCAGACAAAGGTGGTTTGACTAAGTCTCTGCACAGGACTTGCACTGGCTGGGCTGATTTCATACAGCTTCCCCCAAAAAGCAGCTAAGATGGTGGGACTGAGGGGCTGAGTGAAGCCTGTGTGACTGCAGTGTTAAGTGTAATTGCAGACAAGTAACAGCATGTGTGCAGTGTCATTTCTCTTTTCTAAGGCTTGGCTTTATCATTTTAATACCCAGTAGGTCTGTCAAATTTAATTTGTATTTGCTGTGTATATCTGAGTTAATTATCTCTTTCTGATTCTTGTATTTTGTGTAGGGCTTTGCATCACAGGGTTAGTGCGTGGTAGTTTTAGCCTTAGAAGTCCCAAAGGCATCAAGTTCCCTATAGGCAAAAAATTCCCTGTGGTTAGACAAAATGGGTCACACCTAGTGAAACTTCCTGGGGGATGCCGGAGGCATTTGAACTACAAAGCTCAAATCCATTTGTCTTCTAGCCATGCCATGAAAATTATAAATAGTTATAATAGTTGCTGGTGAGTCTTTAAACAGAAGTGGAAGAAGCCATGTTGATTTTACGGAGATAGTAGAGGACACTCAGGTCATTTACAGCTGCCATCCTATGTCAGAGTTTAACACCCAACTTTCGGTAGAGCTCGACTTGACAGCTTTTACATGTAGCATCCTTGTAAAGGGTGTCACTCTGCACTGAACAGCAGCAGAAAGTGCTGTTCCAGTAAGTTAGAACAGGAAAAATCTTGGGTTGTTTTGTTGGATTTTTTTTTTTTTTTGAATCTTGACTCTCATGAATTAAATGGAACCAGCTGATCTCTTTAGGTTATTGGATGGTAGTGAGATGTGTCATTTCTTTGATAGAGGAAAGCAAGTTTCATGTTCATTGTTAGATAGTCAGCTTCTTTTCCAGTTGTTTATCTTCAAACACTGTGTTTTCTAGCCTTGGAAAGCTCTGTATGCTGGCTGATGTTAGACTGCCAAACATTCTTTCTAGCTCTGATCAATTTAAAGTGAATAGTTTTTGTAGATGGACTGTGTTCCATTTTATTGCGTTTTCTTAGACTCCATTTGATTATCTTTCCAGATTTGCAGGAATGTTGCTCTGAAAACTCTTTGTCTGTTGCAGAACAGTCCTCTGGTTTCAATCTTGATTTTGAAGTCTCTGGTATCTATGGATACGTCATGCTTGATGGTGTTTTACCATCTCTTGGTGACATCACCTGTACATTCTGGATGAAATCCACTGACACCACAAACTATGGGACTCCCATTTCTTATGCAGTGGAGAATGGAAGTGATAATGCATTTCTTCTGACTGATTACAATGGGTAAATCACATTTCTGCTTTTCTGTATCTTACAGATGTCTTGAATTGATAAAGAAAATACAGAACAGAAGTCTGAATATCAGCTTTGCCTACTTTGGCGTAGAAAAATCTGCATCCAAACTCCATAGCTGAAGTTGTCTCTTTGTTTTGTTTTTCTCCTCACTTTGTTTCCTTTACTTTTTGTCCAATAGAAGACTAATGGTGAGAAAGCAGTGAATTTAGAAAACATGATATTCTTTTGTCTGAACTACATTCACATCATATTTAAATGACTCATTGAGACAATTAATGGATTGAATTGGAGCTCAACACTCAGAGTACTTGTAGCATGACTCTGAGCATGACTTGTATTTGTACAAAAGCAGAGTATGACTTGTAGCATGACTCCAAACTCAACCAGATGGTTCAATAATCCACTGTGCAGCCATGACTTGAGTCTTAGTATTTGGTACAAAAGCGCATTACTTATATCATCACACTTTACGTGTGGTAACCATACCTTCCAAGTCCTCTGAGACAGAGATATCTTGTACGATGATCTTTCAAGAGAGATTTCTTATATGGTATAGACTCAGTTACCTTGTTAGGCAACTAACATTTCTTTGAGTCATGTGAGACAGACCATGCTTTTAAAGTTGCTGCATGCAACTGAGTATGCCTTCATCTGCCTTCCATGCAGCTGGGTTCTTTATGTGAATGGGAAAGAGAAGATAACAGACTGTCCTTCAGTGAATGATGGTAACTGGCATCACATTGCGGTCACATGGACATGCAGGGACGGGGCATGGAAGGTGTACATCGATGGAAAACTGTCCGATGGAGGCAGTGGACTCTCTGTTGGATCAAAAATCCCTGGTATGCTTTATTTATATTATAGCAGATCTGTTGCCTTCATTCTTTTTTTGTTGCAGAATTTGCCATGCTTGCAAGAAAATGTTTATTTTGGTGGGTTTTTTTATATCTTCACATTTTCAGCATTTATGCAGGGCTCATGTTTGCTGTTCTTGTCTGTGAGGACAGTTCCCCTCACTCAGCATCACTGAAGACAAAGTGCACATTTCTAGGGTAAACTAGTAGGTGACTTGTTTTATGGATGACAGAGTTTAGTCCACAGAGGAACCTGTGCTGAGCTGGTTCTGGAGTGGCTTTGTGAGAAAAAGTTTCTCACACAGTAAAATTCAATTTAACTGGAATCTCCCTTACAAATGTGTGTGCAGAGTTATTCAATTTTGCCTTCTCCTGTTCCTTTCACACATCTATTTAAAGTTATGTTTGCATTTTTTCCTATCAAGGCAGTTTTGCTGTTTTATTGTTTCTTGTGGTCAGTGGTCTTTATGGTAATATCAGAAGACATGAAAAGGAGTACCTTCAGCATTGAAGAGCTGTAGAAGGCCTGGCATCCTATGGTTGCAAAGAGATTTTGTTTTCATAGTGTTTGCATGCTGCCACCACCCAAATTTACATATAGTTTCAAAAAACTATCCATATTCAAATAAAAAATAAAATATTGAAGCATTTTGTCCATGTACCTTATACTTCCTCTTGTCCTTCACAATTACATTGGCATTATCTTCAGAGACAATACCTGAGGAAGTGTGCTGTCTCTGTTACTTTTTGACCATGTCCACATTCCCTACGATATACAAAATGCACGTCCACATGCTACTGGTCGAGGAGAGGAAATTTAGCTTGTGTGTCATGTCAGAGCGCTGACTGTCTAATCACTAGTGTGCTTCTGAGGGCATGTAATCGCATTTGATCTGTATGATTTGTAAGTTTTTGTTCAAAGCAGAAAGTGCAAGGTAGCACTGTAAAGTATGCCCCCACCTGCTCCAAACTGCATTTTGCATTGCTGTGTAGTATGTTTCAAATGCTGAGCTAGAAATGCTGTCTTAGAGCCAGTATCTTTCCCAAAGCAGCCATGGGAAGTTTCTGCTCTCACATGTATTTCAGAGTCACTTCCAAATTATATTCACTTTCCTCAGTCTAGTATAAGGCTTCCCAGAGGTTTGCTGAGAGAGTTTGTTGAAGGTGGCTGGTCTTCTTCACTGCAAAATCCTAATAATACAGAGTAGCAAAAGTTTTGTTTTGCTTAGTTTTTAATCTTCCTGTGAGATCCCTGCTATAAGTCTTCATTTCCTATCCCTGTTTAAATTCTGAATTTAGGTGGTGGTGCACTTGTACTGGGTCAAGAGCAAGATCAGAAAGGAGAAGGATTCAACCCAGCCGAATCTTTTGTGGGCTCTATCAGCCAGCTCAACATTTGGGACCATGTACTTTCTCCACAGCAGGTAAACCCTTAACCGCAGTGTTCGAGTTCAGGGCCCTGAGTGTGGGTGAATATTTGAAAAAGCATTGCAAGTTAGCATATTGGATAGACCCCTGCACCCACAGAAGTCAGTGGGGACCAGATGGAACTCTGGCTTAGAGTAGTAAAATTAGTGTAGTAAGTAGAGTAGCTTTGAGCAAAACTAGATCTGAGTTGCCTTCTATTTTGACTGAGCCTTTCTGTAGTATGTGGCTTTGAAACAGAAAGCAAGACATGCACAAAATCCAACAGTCCTGCTAGAAGAGAGAGAAAAACTTAATGAAACAAGCTAAGTGCTTGTTTTACAGATTACAGTTCCCTAATCCTGCTTTGTGAAGGCAGTGGTAAAACTTCAGAGGGGAGACATCAGAATTTCTGTCAGTGCATTAGACACTATTATTTATTAGACACTAAAAATCTGAGCTATTTAGTACCAGGAAAGTCTGAATGGGCAGGATAACTGAATACTGGGCTACATTTATTCAGGTACCAAAAATAAAGGCATGGCAGCACTAAACTTCCACTGAGTTAAGAAATTAGTATAGATCAAAAGATGTCTGCAAGGACAGTTATCCCTCAACTTTTCTGGGAGATAAGCTTCAGTGTTCAGTTTTCCCCATAGTGGGATTTGTTTCTTTATATCTAGTTGGCACCTCTCACTTGCATTTATGAGTGCTGGTTGTTTCCCACACTGCACTGCTGTGAAGAGCCTGACTCTAATCTATCTGACCTGATTACCTTTCTCTGTGTACGGGGAGGGGTTGCTGTGAGGTGTCTCCACAGCAGTTTCTGCTCTAGGCTGAACTAGCCTCCCCTCACAGAGCAAATGTTCCATCCCATCCATGGCTTTCTTGCAGTGCAGAGCCCAAAATGTAATGTAGTACTCCAAATGTGGTCTAATAAGTACTGAGAAGGAATAATCACTTTCTTGGTTTTCTGATTGTAACCACGTTCACACAGCCAAGCATGCTGTTGGTCCACAGCTGGCCGGTTCTCAGCTCACTGTCTGCCAGAGGCCCTAAGTCCTTTTCCACAGAGCTGCTCCTGCTCTTGTCTTTCCCCAGCCTATATTGTTCAGAGGTTTTTCCTTCCCATTTTTTGTTGTTGAATTTCCTAAAGTCTGGATTGGCCCTTTACTCCAACCTGTCAAAGTCCCTACAGATGCAACTCTGTCCTTGAGCTGGCTGGGCCTCTCAGTTTGATATTACGTGCAAACCTGATGGCAGTGTGCTCCATCACCACTTCCTGGTCATTAGTATCTCAGTCCTGAAGGTCAGGGGTGTTAAACTGTTGGTAACACTTGAACAGCAAGGACTAGCGTTCGAAGTTGGAGGCATTTCTTGGGAGAAGGATCTTTGATTTAAAAGGTTTTGCTCTTCTCCTAGTGTTTTTTTAAAGGTTTTACCACTATTTGGTGGTTTATAGCTCTTTGTTATCCGTGCTCCAAACAAGAAATAATAACGTGAACAGAAAACAGAAGTAAAGCAGAATCTCAGCTTCCAGCATCCAGATGTCTCCTCTCTTTTTCTCTCTTTTTCTTTGCTACTTTGACTCTCTGCTAAGTTCAGAGCTACCCTACCATCTTCTACGTGCTTTGCTTTTGGGGTCACCAACTGTTGCATTGCCAAGTCAGGTCTTTAAGTTCACCAGCAGTTTTGAAGCTGATAAGCATACATGTGATTTTACAGGACACACCAGTGAAGAGTTTTAAGTATGATTTTCTGAGACTTTCTCAGTAGTCACCTGTCTTTAATGACAGACTTGATTAAATTCCCATTTGCTTCAGATGCAATACAGTTAGGATGAGAAAGAAAATCCTGCCCTTCATTTATGTTATCCATATTACTCATCTAAAAAGACAGATGTGACACCAAACAGGAAGCCGAGCCAAATAAACTTCCTATAAAATTTTTACCTCATTCATTTCAGAGATTGGGATAGTAAATCACTATCATTATCTGTTATCATCAGTTTTATTCTGGTCAGCTGGAACTGTTCACTAAGTCTTACCTTCCTATTTTCAGTCATAAGGGAAAGCAGGGTGACAGAGTATGTTGCCTAATGAATGAAGTGGAGGCGGAATCCAGTCGTTAAGATTTTTCATTGTGTAATTTTGTTGCTCATCCAGTAGCACCACCATTGTGTCATGAGTTGCTCATCCACTAGCACATTAATTCTTTATGGGTAAACCAGCAGTCTGGTTGTTTTGTTGTTGAATAGACAGAAATAGAAACATGGTTTGTCTATAGGGGACTGTAAGGTCCTTTCTGGCCCTCCATCATATGCCTTGGAAGGGCTGATTCTCAGACTTGCTTTTCCCATGCTGTAAATTTTTCCATGTGGATTCCTTGCAGTTTGTTTGCAGCCCTTGGCTTAAGTGGTTTCCATCAGCACATATGGCTGTAGTGAGATCTTTGAAATGGCCTCAGAATAAACAGAGCACATTGGTTTCTTCTCCAGCTATGCTAGCTCTAGAAGAGTCTGATCTACCTCACTGAGTTCAGAGTAGGGGCAACACGAGAACAAATCACTCTGAAGTTCATGATTTACCGTCCTTTTTCACAAGGATAGACAGTATAGCCCATTATTCTTGGTAGTTGATTTCATCCACTGGAAACTTGACAGAAGCCAGTCACCCATCTGAGAAAGGCAGTTTCCCAACTGAACTGAGCACATCTGTGCTTTCTAACCAGCTGGCTATGCCCTGAAGCCATGCTGCATATATTGTCTGAGTAGCCTGGCTGTGCTGAGATATACACAGTCCACTGGACTGCTCATCTTTGCTCTTCTTAATTCATTTTTTCACACTATTGAGGGAAACATTCCTTTCTCCCTGCCAGAAAGTTACAGGAACGACCTTCCAGGGGAAAAGAGCCAAAGAGAAGGAAGTATTCTCAGTAGCCTAATTAGTAATGTGTTCTCTTAACTGAATAACCATCTCTTCTCCGTAGACCACTTCTCTCTTTGATATTTTAAAAGAAGAGGAAATTCTTAATTATCCCTTCAGTGCACATTTTTCTTCCTCAGGGCATGTATGGGGTTTTTTCAGCAGTTCCTTAGCTGAGGTATGACCGTGTCTGCCCTGTTAGGAAGAAACATAATGGGAAGCACTGTGCCAGTAATACATACACCGTAGTCCCAGTAACCTTATGGGGCTATTTTTCCTTTCTGTTCCTGAAGTTACACTGAACAAAGGCAATGCAGAGTGAATTCCAAGCCCTGGTCTTTCATTTGCAGTTTTAAAATACTTCTATGTAGCAAAAATCTCCCTGAGCATACAATGGAACTAAACAGCCTTCTATTTTATAAATGTTGGAGTTTGGACACCTGAGTTCTTTTTGAGGGACTACTATGGAATATTTCTATGACATCCCAACATTAGGAGTCTCTCTGCATGTTTTTACTATTGCATATAGCTTAAACTAGTTTCTGAATAATTTTAAAGTGCTGTGCCACCTGGGATTGTAGTCCCCAAGTTTCTTCTGTTGGTGGCCAAATAGAAATATAATGATGTTACTATGTTTAATAGATTATCAGAGTCACTGTGAAGTAGAAATATTTTTACCTTACTAGTTTTTTTTTTGTTTTCATCAAAATATAGTAATGAAACAGCTGAAGAATTCCCATTAACATTTCAGTTTCTTGTAATAAGAATGCAAAAGAAACCCCTTGTGGTGCCATTGAAGGAGTTCTGTTTTAAATGGAAAACTTTTCCATCAAAGCATATGACCACATCTCTCAAGATATTAATCTGCTTAACAGGATGTTCTTTTTCTTCTCCTAGCCTTAGTTTGCCTATATAGTTCCTGGTTAGTTATGGCCCTGTTATGCTTTGATTGAAGTCAGTGCCAGTGCTGCTGTTAGGTGTGAGCAGGCCTTGCCTGCAGTATTTTAGAGAGCCTAATGCATTCAATTCACAAAATTTGGAAACAACAAATTACTTTATCAAGCTGTTCCTTTTTGTGTTTCTGTTCCTTAAATGTGGTGCAGTGCTAGCAGAGTCTTCAGAATGGATATCTTCCCATTAAGTTCCTTTTGGCTCCTATTTGACATTTTCCTTCAAATAGATAAGTGTTCTCTTCAGGTTGCATTCTCATATCTGTCTGTTTCTGTGACGTAGACGTGTTTTTCTTTTACGCTAACAGATGCAATTGTGTCTCAAGAACTGAGTTGCATTCCTTGCTCGTATGTCAAGTAGTGCTTAAGGTAGTGACTCAGTATGGCCACAGCTGGATGGCTTATAAGTACGAATAATAAGTACTTCAGCCAGGAACCTCTTGTGCTAGAAAGGATGAGCATTACTCATGATTTGTTCTAGTGTTGCATGCACACATGAAAGGAATATTTTTTTACTTTTCTTTGCTATGCTGTCCTTAAACATCACCTAATCAACTGTTTTAAATCCATAGGTAAAATCTCTGGCTACATCCTGTCCAGAAGAACTGCAAAAAGGAAATGTACTAGCCTGGCCAGATTTCCTGCCAGGAGTTGTTGGAAGAGTGAAGATAGATTACAAGAGTATATTTTGTGCTGGTTAGAACTTTACTTCCTAGAACCCTTTCTTTTTCCGAACAATATTATAAGACTCTTCTATAAAAGACGTCCAGTATGCTAGCTTGAAGCCTTTGCCCTAGCCTTCAATAAATTACTTTGATAATTTGACAGTTAGAACATGCAGTTTTTCATTCCTCAAATTCCAGGGTTTTGTAACAAAAGTTCATTGAAATCTCTGATGGAGATTTATTGCTTCCTGAATTGAGATGAGGAAAGAGTGAAGATGGTGTTGGATCAGAAAAAAAGTTTTTCATGCCTTTTATTCTAAAAATAATTGGATTATATTAAAATACCTACTGCCTCCTCCCTTCTTTTCCTGCAGATTCCTTTTCTGATGTTGAATGTTGATGATACCCAAAACCCTTTGGACCCAAGCAGAATGTAGCATGCCTAATACTTCCCAGAGCTCTTTCCTTGATAAACTTATACAGGATCAAACAATCAGATAACAAATTTATTCATTCAGCACATATCTGTATCTCTCACTGTATGCATATATTTTGTCCACAGACTGTCCATCTTTGCAAGGATCCATACCACATCTGCGGGCCTCTTCTGCTGATTTAAAGCCAGGGTCAAAAGTGAGCCTTTCCTGTGATCCAGGCTTCCAAATAGTGGGAAACTCTGTTCAATACTGCCTTAACCTGGGACAGTGGACACGGCCTTTTCCCCGCTGTGAAAGTGAGTTGTCTCAGTGGGTTGACAGGATTAAGTAACCCTAACTTTTATTTGGACCCTGTCATTATTCATGGCCTGTTTATTTCTGCAGCTATCGTGCGCTTGAATCATCCATGTTACATCATATACATATATGCTTAAAACTAAACTCATGTTTTACTGAGCAGAAGCTATATCACAATCAGATTCATACATGTTTTTCAGTCAATTTCTAATGCTCAGGACAGAAATGAGTGCATTTGCATCAGCAGTCTGGTACTCACAGCTTTCCTCCCCAGTGGCATCAGGATGTGGAAGATGCACAGGAAGTGCTAGAATTTCTATGGAATTTTTAAATCTCACTGAGAATATCTGATTTGAAGTAGAAGCCTTGACTTTAGTATGTTATGAACTCATTTCTGTAAAGGCAGCAGACTTAGAAGTACTCCAGGACTTACAGTATTTCTTCTAAGGAACTGGGCTGTGTGCATTCAGTTTGCCAAGTTTCTTTTGATTCTATGGTTCCTGCTCCTGTCTTCTCCTTTCCCTTGGTTCTCCTCTGCTGTGACTGCACTTGTGACTGCAGTTGCATGTGTTGCACCTGATTACATTTTTCATTTCAGCAGAATAATAAATTACCTCTAGAAGTAGGTATTGCATGATCCCAGAATTTATACACGGTTTGGAGAAAATCATCAAATCTGTTAAAAAGGCCTTTAAATTAGTTTGATCTAAATTTGATGTGATTTTAATGTCTTCTTCTTTATTCAGTTGTTTATAGCACAAGTCCATGCTCTTTCTCATGTTCTGCATAAAGAATAGTGTGCCTGTGAGGATTTACCCAAAAACAAGTCCTGCTGGGCAGAAGGAAAGTTCACTGGCAGAGACAGCTTTGCACTTTCTTGGTGTGTGATCAAGGCCAAGCCACCAGAATCCTGTTAGTGTTTCTGTTTTCTCTGTATTGGGGCAGACAGTTGAGCTCAGGGGGTTGACATGCCGCAAACATGCTGAGGGAATGAAGGCCAGACTCACCCACTGGCCTTTCCTTTCAGCCTTTCCTTTCCACAAGTACCTGATGAATGAAAGTTGGTTGAAGATACCTATTTCTTTCACAAGCAACTACAGGCTTTATGGTGGACTGTGTGGTACTGAAAAAGTACTGACTAAATCAGGCTCAGTGTAATCACTGTCTTCACCCACCAGGATCCTTCTCCTCTTCCTGCTACCAAAGGCTCCCAAAACCACAGATTCCTGACAGCCCATCTTCATTACAGGCTTTTCAGCTCTATTCCTCTGCAGCAAGCACTTGGCTTCCATTACCACGGGCTTTAAATTATTCACAGTGTCTTTGCACACAGCTAGGGAACAACAAGTTACTATAATCCATTTAGTTACAAAGATGAGTAGTGTAGCTGTTGGAATAAATTCTATCATCTCAATTGGGATGCATAGCAGCAGCTCTGCTAGAACAAGTAGCAGCCTCTGGCAGGCAGGTACGGGAGTGTCTTCTGCTGGCACAACTGAGATCAGAAGGGCTTATTTACTATAGTCAATCAAAGTGATGCCGAGGGTTGTATGTGAGGTCAGTTCCAGTCTCTCCATCGTTCATGGATTACCTGGTCTCAGGCCAGTACTGTAACCTCTCACCTACTGATAGCTACTTTTGCAACTTTCGGACGCAGTAATACTAAGCTTGCTTTTCAATGAAGGGAAATAACAGCAATCTCCATGAAGGCTAACTTACTTTTCATTTTCCCTTAAAACTCACCAACCATCAATGACTATTAGAACTGTCCTATATCTGAACAGCATCTGCTCAGACCTCAGTCACAAATGTCTCCTCCAGAGCTATCAAAACTCTCTTAGCAGGAGCTAAAGAGTCCTGCTAAGTCTCTTATTGACAAGTGCCCACAAAACAAGACCCTCCACCAGACTTGGAACCAATTAGCTACCTCAGGAAAGGACTGGGGCCTCTTGCCAATGGGATTCCATAGCTACAGAGAAAAAAATCCAGCAGTGGCTCTCATGTGGAATTATTCTGAAGTTGATCTGTGTTTACTGTGCTAATATCTGTGCTCTCTTTTCCCTCGTGTTGCAGGAATCAGCTGTGGAGTGCCTCCAACTTTAGAAAACGGATTTTATTCAGCTGAGGACTTTTTTGCTGGCAGTACTGTTACCTATCACTGCAACAGTGGCTACTATTTGTTGGGTGACTCCAGGATGTTGTGCCTGGATAATGGAAGCTGGAACAGCATTTCGCCATCTTGCCTTGGTGAGATGTGCCATACATTTGGCTGCATGCAGTGATGATCTTACACTTCTCCTGTGCCATTAGGTTTGAGTGGGAATTCATTCTGAAATTGTGAAGACTTACCAGAGTCACAGAATCATACTCCAAAATACTAACTTTTCTGAAATGCCATGCTCAGCATTATGTGAAACCAAAACTGCATTCTGACACCTTTGTCCATCCTTTTGTATGCCACATACCCTACATGTATGAAATATATACTTAGTAAGCCAGCATTGCACTCCTAGCCTCTCTCCTTCCGGATCTTGCAGTCCTTGCATTCTGTGCTTCTGACCTGTGCATTTCACCATGCTTCAGCATGTTGTCAGTGTCCCGTGCTCTTTGAACAGGTTCTTTTAGATGTTTCACATATGGAAGTTGTAGTATTTAGTATCAAATTTACTCACTTGAAGATAGTTGATACTAGGATAGTTGATGATAGGATTTGTGATTAAAGGGAGTGATACTAAATGTACTGTATAACATAATGGAAATAAATGCAAGTTACGCTTGACATAATACAGTAATTGCAATACACAGTTCAGTCACAATTCCAATGTGTTTCCCACTATCAAGCTCTATAATATATTCACTGTCATGACATTGCACATCACCAGTAGCTGGGAATGAATGTGTGGGTTAAAGTCAATTCAGGCTCATTGCTAGTTGTCTGGCATTTACATTTCATGTTGACCTGAGCCGCATATTCAGTTGCCCCCGCAATGCATATCTGGCTGACTCAGGAAGACAGTCACTCTCTTTTCATGGACTCAAGGAGAAGCACTTACACCACCAGTTGATGCACTCAACTGATGATAGCTGTTTACCTAAAAGAAAGGCCACTTTCCTGTCCCCTTAGTCCCTGAGCTTCATGGGCAGATCACCTTTGCTGAAGTCCTCTGAGCCTTCTTTCCATTGTGGGGGTTTTTTGGTCAGTCACACACGCCTGTCAGGAAGCAGCTGCAGCATTGAGAGGGCTGGGAGTGCCCTCGTGGACACAGGTCACATAGTTGCCACTCTGTAACTTAACCTGCTGGTGAGCCAGGTCTGACGTACCAGGTGCAGTGGCACAAGCTGAAAGGTGAGACAGACTGGCATGGTACTGTGTACAGGGGATTAGGTGTCGCTGGTCTTGCAGGGCCATGTCTCCAGCACATCCTTGCTGGAATCCACTAGCTAGTTGGGCTTGAATTGCTGCTGTCTTAGTCATGCTTGAGATGGGAGTTGCACGGTAAAAGTCTGTGTGAAGAGCCACAGTAAAAAATCAAATGTGTGTTTGATTTGACTTAATTCTGTATAGGTATAGCACCTAATTTTTTCAGTCTTGACAAGAGAAAGAAAAATGTCAACAGGGTTTATTCTGTCAAAATTCACTTGGGAGTAGGTTCCATCTGGTTTCATAGCATCCTGTCCACTGGCACTCCTTCAGAACTTGCAAACAGATCATCCAGACTGTTGTTCCTCTCTGCTTTTCTCCTTTTCACTTTATCCCAGGGCCTAAAGAAGAGCAAGTTCAGATCAGGTGCCACAAGGCTGTCAGAATAGTTCAGCCTCTATACAGTAGGAGGCAGCATGTTCAGAAGGAAAAGGCCTGTGCCCCACCTTCCAGCTTGCCTTGTCTCTCATAAAGCATAATGAGAAAATGAAAACAAGAGTGGCTTTGGCACCCTGATCCACTCTTTTACCCTTCTGATTCACACTTCAGGCAGGTGCTAACGAAGCCTAGTACACCTATGCCCTGGAGCATTCCTTTTGCTCTGTTATGGGTCTGATTCACAGTGTATTTCTACTTCATTGCCTTAGAAGACATTACAGAAGAAGCAGTCATTCCAGTTCTACTGTGGTAGCACTTTGCATTCTCCTGGTGCTTGTGTAATTGGCAATTGATATTAATGTGCAGTTGTCATCCTGCATGTCAGAAAGAAACTCCTTTTCTTTTCAGAACATTGTTGTGCTCTTTTCATGCTGGTCAAACTCATTCAGCAGTAAAGAATAAACATACCAATTCAGCAATTGTGCCGCTTTTTTAACCAAGTTGCCTGTTTTTGCTGCAAATTGGCAAAGAACCCGGGCTGTATGTCTGCATGGTATACTTATATCAACAGGTGTCCTCTAGCAGGTCACGTAGATGAAGAATTGTTCTAACAGTCTAATATATATAAACAGTAATAATCCCTGTTGCCAGCACTTTTCAGTTAGATACTTTGAAACTGACTCTTTGCAATGTTGACCCAATGTTTACATAGTTTACATACTAAGGACGTTTCTTTACAGTTAAGATCAAAAGCTGATATGAGGTATTCTGGAGAGAGGGTTTTTTTTGGTTGTTGGTTTTGTTTTGATTTGGGTTTTTTTTCTGTACCATATCAAACCACATGGATCATTAATCATCAATTGTCATTTTTAGGCACTACTATCATGTAAATAATTATTTATAATAATTAATATATTTTGAACTCATTTTAACTTTTCTGGCAACTGCAGGCACTTCTTATGCCTAGTCTAATGCAATGCCCTTCAGCAAAGATGGAGCTCTAATATTTTCTGTTCAGAATGTTGATATATACAGGATTTCCCAAGCAAGTGTTTAATGCAGAAATCCTCCCTCATAGTGTCTGTCCAGACTACTATTAACAATAGTTACAATACCTGTTCTTTTGCAGTTTGGAAACTAGATACTTTTTGTGGAAGTGCTTACTGAAAGTTAATAAGTTTTATCTTTGATTTTGTCATTTTTGATGATACTGTATAGTAAGTTATAATTAAAGTTATAATGTAACTATAGCAAGTTATAACTATTTATTTAAATATTAAATCTTTTTACCAATGGATAAAAAAATGTGATTGCAGTATGAATGATTTTTAATTATACTAAATTAATTCCTTTTGATAGTGAGACAAATTTAAAGCAAATACTTATTACAAATAACACCCATCTTTTTTGTTGTGGGTTTGTTTTTGGGTTTTCTTTAGATGTTGATGAATGCGCTGTTGGATCAGACTGCGACGAGCACGCATCTTGTCTCAACACAAATGGATCCTATATTTGCACTTGCATCCCTCCTTACACAGGAGATGGTAAAAAGTGTGCAGGTATGGGAAAGAAAAACGTCAGGCTAACCTTTCCAAGGTTCTGTATAGGCCAGTATCCTGCCTCCTGCTATGGAAGACAGTTGCCAGTAGTTGATGTCTAGGACATGCTCTCATGTCCAGGTCACTTTGTACTGGATGAGGCTGTGATGAAGTGTCTCCTTTTGTTTTTTTGAGAACTCATCTCTCCATACAGACAGAGATGTCACTGGGATTCTGCTCCAAGACATACACACCTGCTAAATGTTCTTGCACATGGAGCACAAGACCTGGGAAGGCCACATTATGTCACTTCTCAAGAGCAGACCTGTGCAGTGAAGAAATGTTTTATTACAGGCATCTGAGTAGGTCTAGAGCTGCTTGTGAAAATATTAAACAAGATAATTTGGATGAAGACAACAAGACAGTAGCATGGGTTGAAGTAAAAGGTAGCTGAGCTGATTTCTTGTTTAGAAATGGACATGCTGAAATGGGCTTCCCCTCGCAGAGGGAAAAATTGCTGTGAGATGTGTTTGCTTCTAACAGTGAATGCAAACTGAGTTACAGAGGGCTCTTCCATGTCAAGATCAGCTTACTTGCATGAGTCTTCAATGTTTGTCACTTACATATAGAACAGAGAAAAGCTGGTAAGGCTGTAAACTACTTATGAGTGTTTTCCATGTGCTTTGCCTTCCTACTTTTAGAAAATTCCCAAGGATATCTCCTGCAATTTGTTTATAAAACCTGACACTTAGTTATATTAATCATAGTTTCTCTCTTCCTCAGAACCAATAAAGTGCCATAATCCAGGAAATCCAGAGCATGGCCATTTATATGGGGACACTCACAGTGTTGGCAGTGAAGTAACATTTTCCTGCAAAGAAGGATTTCAGCTGACAGGGGTGACAAAACTTACATGCCTGGAGTCCGGAGAGTGGAGCCACCCAATACCATATTGTGAAGGTGTAGTTCCTGGGGAGAATGCATATTGTAATGTGACTCTTTAGAAAGATGGAAGAGGGAAAGTAGTTGTGTAGAGCCTTTAGAGACCATGGCAGCTTATGAGAAACCCTGTCTTAGGGGATTGGGGTCTCAGTGTTGAAGTCTCTGTTGTCTTAAGAGGTGTAAGCACAGTTGTCATATTTGTAGTGGTACTCTCTTATGCAGATTCACCATTGTGACAAAGTTATAGACTCATTTTAATGCAAGCGTTAAAAGTATATTTCTTCTTCACCCAGCCTCCAATTTTCAAGGAACTTGAGGGAACTTAATGACTTAAAGATCATTACCTGTTTTTCAGTGGATAAAAAGCATTCAGAAAGGACAGGATGGTGCATGTACATATTCATGGTGTAATTGCAGAAATTGTTTTTTTAGAAAACCAGAATAAATGAGGTAAAGCAATAGGGTAAAATGAAGAGGTGACAGACACTATGTCAAAAGAAAAACCAAACAAACAAACCCAACTGGTTACTTTGTCAATAGAGAGGGGGGGATATGGAGTCCTCTTGAGAGTCAAGCATATGATTTGTAAAGCAGTTACAGATTTGTAAAACCTGCTTCCAATTAGTTCAATCTCTCAGTAAGGTGAAGTCAGATAAAGAGTCCTAAATGTTGTTTATAGCTTAATCAAGAACTCAGTGTTGCCTAGGGCTTTACCCCTCTTCAAACCTACTTAGGGAAAACAAAGCAGATCCTGATTTTCTGTTCTTTTGTATTTGTATTGTATCAACCTCTCTTGTATTCCCATCTTTTTAAAGCTATATCCTGTGGTGCTCCAGTTATTCCAGAGAACAGTGCCATTTTCGGCTCAAATTTTACATACCACAGTAAAGTGGTGTACAGGTAGGAATTCACTATGTTTGAAGTGCTGTGTTAATAACTGATTGAGAATGTGGCAGCAAATACGAGTATGGCTGAATTGAGAGAAGGATCAAAATGAAGGAGAGGAGCAAGATAGGATTAAAGTAATAGACATTTGGTTATAGCTGTGCCTGTTCATTAGCAGAGCTAAATGTTTACTCTAGTACTACTTTTCTATGTCCTGCGGAGCAAGGCAGTTTATGCAGGTGTGGATGAAGAGAGAAAAGGAATGACTGATAACGCTGTGCATAAAAGGCTCTGTGTTTGATGGCACTTTTTTTTTTCCTAACTCAGATGCAATGATGGGTACAACTTAGTGGGCGAGAAGGAAATTCTGTGCCTTGCTAGTGGCGTTTGGAATCATCCTCCCCCCTCCTGTGAAATGGTGACGTGCCCTAGTCCCCAGGATATCAGCAATGGAAAATACATTCTCAGTGGCACAGCCTACCTTTCCTCTGTGTCATACACCTGTGACAATGGATACAGGTAAATGCAGGAACATTCCTGAGCCATATTCAGGCAGCATGCTTGCAAGAAGCTCTACCTTATGTCTGAGAGAGACAAAACTGGAATTGCTCAGGAAGATAAAATACTAAAACAGAATTGAAAAAGACTTCTTTGTATCTTGAAGGTACTTTCTGTATTTTGTCCTGAATTGGTGCAATTCAGAAAAGTCACTCAGGAATTGCTATATGCATATATATGGGATGCTTACATTTTATCATCAAGCTCAGAAAAATATTTTGAATATTCAGAAAAATAGTTGTCATAATTCTTGAAAGTTCTCATTTGTCTTTAAAGATCGTCATACTCCTACAGCTGTAGTGCACATCCAATATTATTTTTGATATTCTTTTACAATGCCTTTTATGAAGGAACCTTCTGGAAGCTACTAATTCACTCCTTGAACTCTTAGTAGTAGTAATTTATTCTAGGCTTTTATTCTGTTTTACATTTGTAAGCAGTTATATTGGAAACGCTTTTTTAATATGCTGCAATTAAAAATTAATACAGTAATGCTATATCCAAGGATGTGACTCTTAAGTATGGGTTTCTGCCTCCCCTGATATCTTCTTGTACCTCTAGCAGATACACCCTGACAAAAGTGGTCTCACACAAACCTGTTTAGGTTTGATTTTTTCTGTGCTTTCCTGCTGCAAACATTTCCTTGTCCTGATGCAGGCAGGTAGGTGAGGTGTGTTCTTTCAGCGAATGTTTTAATCATGTTAAAACAAATGGATACCTCAGCTGCAGTTGAGTGTAGTGTTGTCATAGATTCACATTGTGAGCTTATCTGTATCCCTCTAAACCAGGCAGTGTTTTTAACAATACGAAAGAGGTTTTTTGACTGTGGACTGTGGACATATAGGAAGAAAATACCACATTAGTTTTGACTCTTTTCCTTTACCTGTCTAGCACAGCTTGATGAGAGAGGTCTTCTCTACTGTGGTCACCATTCCAGAGGAAGCCCTCCCAGACAGTGTCTGTCTTATGCGTTATTTCTGTATGTCTCTTCCTTCCTGCACCTCTTAGGTGTTTTCAGTCTTAAACATATTGCCACAGGTAGGCAGAGCCCACTTCCCTGACAAGGGCCTATGCCAAAGCTGTAAGGGTCACACAGGTCAGTGTTGCTCTTTTCCATTAACTGTTCATCCTGGAGAAGAGGAGACTGAAAGGAGACCTCATCACAGTTTACAGCTTCCTCATGAGGGGAAGAAGAGGCACAGGCACTGATCTCTTCTCAGTGGTGGCCAGTGACAGAACCCGAGGGAATGGCCTGAAGTTGTGTCAGTGTTGGATAGGATAGGATATTGGAAAAGGGTTCTTCACCCAGAGGGTGGTTGAGCCCTGGAAGAGGCTCCCCAGGGAAGTGGTCACAGCACCAAGCCTGACAGAGTTCAAGAATTGTTTGGATGATACGTCAGGTACATGGTGTGACTCTTGGGGTGGTCCTTTGCAGGGTTAAGAGTTGGTTAAGTTATGTTAGAAGGGAGCCCTTCTAACTCAGCATATTCTGTGATTCTGTGATTTCAGTCAACTAAACATGGGGGTCTAATACCATTTGAGACCAAGCTGTAGGGAATCAGACACTCCTGTGAAGGGCTCCCTGGTATGATGTGGGACCTATGAGGAACCCATAGCCAGCTGACATAGCAGTTGGAGGCCAAGGATTTCACCCAGGACATCTCAGAGTGGTGTTGCACACCTCTGTTCAGACAACTGTATCACACCTCTTGAACCAATGCATTGCTATTTCCTCAGCTAAGGAAACAAAAAAAGACTATCAACTTCAAATGTTGTGGCCATTCACTCAAGCAAAATCCTTTACCTCCTGAAGGTTTGGGTTTTTTTGAACAAATCTGAGCTGGAGAATTTCTTATGGTCTTCTGGGTGAAGATAGTGATATAAGTCCTTGAGTGAACAGGGTCTCAGATGGAGGCCTAGTTGTAAGTTTAAAGCCTGGCATGGTGCTGATGGCATACAAGTAAATTTTTCGGACAAAACAAGTATTTATTTCTTTTGTGCTCAAAGATGGGGAAAGCTACAGCAAGACTTATGTATGTCTGCACAGAGCATTGATGGCCCACATGAAATCCACCAGCTTTCTCTTCAAAGTAATCTGGAGACAAGCTTTTTTTTTAAAGCGTCAGAGTGCTTTTTCATAAACAGAGGGTGAGATTCTGGCCTCTGCTGAAGTCAGTGAGAGAGACTCCTTGGTTTCACTGGGGCCAGGAAGCAAAACACCTCTCTTGCTCTCTGTTCCTCACTTGGAATGGAATGGCAGCCTTAATAATGATCTTTGTGTCTCAGCCTTCAGGGACCTTCTGTACTTGTCTGTGCATCTTCAGGGACCTGGAACAGCACACCACCAGCTTGCAACATTGTGTCTTGTGGATCCCCTCCTGCCATCAAAGATGCGGTCATCAACGGAGACAACTTTACTTTCGGAAACACGGTCTCTTACACGTGTAAGGAAGGGTATGTAGATTAGCACTACTAAGAGTCGGGACAAGGAGAACTGGTGCACTGTTTCACAAATCCTGTATAACCGCACACTAATTCATTTTTACTACTTCTGTCTTAACTTTCTGGAAGTTAAATGTGATGGAGATTTTTTTTGAGGGCTGTCAAGTTGGTATGATTTTTTTAAAGTTGTTTCAGGGTAGCTGAATACACTCTGGAAGAGGAAAATGGAGAGTAGTAATGGGGAATGATAGATCAATTCACTAGGAAGCTCTTTTCCTTGGAGTTACTACAGAACTAGTACTTCTTTGGTAAACCCAAGGCTCTGATCATAACAAGTCCCTTATGTCTCATTAGGGTGTAAGACCACTGTTTGGTGCAGTGGTGCAGTTTAACAACTATTTGTTGTGGTGTTCTAAAATTCTGCTTCCTTAAAATTATGACTCCTTGTTTATTGAGGTGCACTGTTTTTCATTTATTTCTATCTACTCGGTGCAGTGACCTTTTCAGACCATATCATCAATGATGAGGCTCAATTTTGATGATATTGAGGATGAATGTATTGTTGGACTCTGATCTTGCAAGAACCTTTGTACGTGGTTATCTTTACGGCTTGTGAGCAGTTCCACTGAATTTCCTGAAACTGCTCTGCCTCAAAGGCAGATCACGTATGCAGAACTTTTTAAACCTGAAGTGACTGGAGGATTTTCTACTCCTTCTTGGTGTTAAAGGTTATATTGACAAGCCAGCATTTTTCTTATAAATTTGCTTTGCAGTATTATTTGAAACATATACCCTGAGATTAGCTCAGTTGGTTAGAGCATGGTGTTAATGACACCAAGGTTGTGGGTTCAATCCCTGTATGGGCCATTCACTTAAGAGTTAGACACGATGATCCTTGTGGGTCCCTTCCAACTCAGAATATTCTGTGATAATTGAAGCAAAGTATCCTTATTCTGTTTTCTAGCCCGTACTGTGGTTTTAAAAGCTGCTTCTCTTTCGTGTGGAAGCATTTTAAATGGGATAGGATAGCAGCGTTTAAAGACTATCACAGCTGTCTGTCTGTGACAGTGGATCATATTAAACATTGGCATATAGTAGGCTCTTTTTCTGGAGTACAGTCATGAGATGTGGAAAACAAATCCTGCAAACAAGACAAACTGCTTTTACAGATGTTGCCACCAAAATCTGAACAACTAGTTTCCAGCCTGCAGTTGGAAAGTCACTGGGAGCATTACAGTAGTTATTGTTTCTTTGCTTTCTGTGAAAGCACACCACAGAGATCTCAAAACTAAAGGAAATAGCTGTCAAAGGTACTACACTGTTGCCTGGTGCACGTTTAAGCAACAGTTTTAAATGCTCTGATGAGGAACATGGAGTAAGGCCTGTCACTGCATCCCAGAGACAGATTAGAGAACTACTACACTAACAGTATTCATGTAATAGAATTTCATTGTAAAAGATGAGGTTTTTTCTACTCAGCATTAATTTTTTAATTAACTTTTATTACAATTTTTACAGAGAGTTTTTAGGAAGAAGCTATTATGCAATTCCCTTGTGTATTATTGGAAAGAGTATCTCTGGGTAACTCACTGAAGGGCTTCTCTTTGCTGACAAGTGTGATAATAGATTGATAGGGCTGGTACAGGAACCCAAAAGGCCTTTATGGGCTTTTGATCTCTTTCTTCTCCATTCAGTTTTGCTAAACAGAAGTAATTTCTTGGTAGGATTATTTCTTTGAGGATTGTATGGACTGTTGCAGCACAATGCTAGGGTTTTTATGGCAGTTCCAACCCAAATGGAAGTTCAGAAATGGTAATCATATGGACAGATGAGAGAGAAGCAGTATATACAAGATGTGCCAGGATATCCATCGTTGTGATATCTCACTCATAGATATGTGGGTTTTAAGATTTTCCTTTTGAAGTTGATCATAGCTTTTTTAAAGGATCCTGTTCTTCTGAGGTGCTAGCAAACAAGCTCATACTGCAGGGGCTTCAGGAAACCGTAAGTAGTGTTTGACAATGTTTGTCTTTTTGACTTCCTATCCACAGTTACACACTAGTTGGCCCTGCAACCATAGAGTGCTTAGCCAGCGGCAAGTGGAGTGTGAGCCACCAGCAGTGCTTGGCAGTATCCTGTGATGAACCACCCCATGTGGAAAATGCATCACCAGAGAGTGGCCACCGTCTCTTTGGTGACATAGCTTATTACTTCTGCTTGGATGGTTACAGCCTGGCTGACAACTCTCAGCTGCTCTGCAATGCAGAAGGGAAGTGGGTGCCTCCAGAGGGCAGGGACATGCCCCACTGCATAGCTGATTTCTGTGAAAAGCCATCCACCGTCTCATATAGCATCCTAGAATCCATTAGTAAAGCCAAGTTTGCAGCTGGCTCCATCGTGAGCTTCAAGTGCATGGAAGGCTTTGTTCTGAACACTTCGGCGAAGATCGAATGCCTTCGAGGGGGCCAGTGGAATCCTTCTCCTTTGAGCATCCAGTGCATCCCCGTTCGTTGCGGAGAGCCTCCCCACATTACCAATGGTTATGCCAGTGGGTCCAACTACAGTTTTGGAGCAGTGGTGGCTTACAGCTGCAACAAGGGGTTCTACATCAAGGGAGAGAAGAAGCGGACCTGTGAGGCCACTGGCAACTGGAGTGGCACTTTGCCCACATGCCACCCAGTGTCCTGTGGAGAACCACCACAGCTTGAGAATGGCTTTATTAAGGTACAGAATGAGTTTTTTCATCTGCCTGGTACCATGGCAAACTGAATACACTGAATACACTTTCACAACTGCTGCTGTTGAGGTTTTCTTTTTTCTGTTTTACTCTCATTATAAAATTGAGAAAGCACATGAATGAATGGAATAAAAACAGGGGAAAGTGGGTGGATTTGCGGCAGAATCATATCTGAAAATCATGGAGACTTCCATGACATTTCCTGTAATAAAGTGGGATTTCAGTTAGGAGACTCAAGATGCCCTGTGACATTCAATTGGTTTCCTTAATGTCTTATTCTTCATTTATTTGGTTCACAGATAGCTTTCCAGTACCTTCTAGAGGCACTTGAACTGTTGCCAGTTCACAAGCCTTGCTCTTTTAACTGCTAGGAAAAAAAGTCTGATTTGCAATAGGTAAATCACCTTGGGATTTCTCATCTTTCAGTGTGAGAATACTTCTTTACTGAAGTCAGAATTTCCCTTTCCTTATCAAATTACATTGCAACAAAGCCTGAAGTAAAAAATCTCCTTGTGGCAGCCCAAACCAGTAACAACTGCTTAACCTGTGTTTTGCTTTGATGTACAAGGATAATATTGTGGTAAGGAAGATCAAAAACACTATTATAAAGATTGAACTTTGAATTTTTTAATCATTTTTCTACTGACCATCCCTCATCCTTCTTTAAATCTAACTACCAGATTTGCTAAAAGTTGGAAGGGGAGCAATTGGCATCCCAGTTCCTATGTGGGTTCCCAGTAGTCATAGCAACAATTTCTGTTCAGACTCTCACAGAGATATGTCCTCTAATTAATGCATATCATTCTGTTTTGTCTTCCTTATGTAGGATCACTCCTTCATATATTTTTTTACAATTAGAGACATTTTTTAATACCTCAGTCAGAGCTCAGCCTGCATCTTTGAGGTGCTTCTCAGTTGCCTGCTCAAGGCCCTGCACCTGCGTGTATGGCATTTATAAACATCTCCTTGTAGCTGTACAGTTGAGGGCTCCAACCTTAGGTACAGCTGTAAGCTAAAGAATCATGACAACAATAGGCCATTTCATGGCAGCTTCTCCTGACCCATTTCTTTTCCATCTTCCTGTCCACGCATTTTTTGGCTTCATGGGTCAGGAAGGGAGAAAGCAGGGGAATTATTTTCTAGCTTTTGCTTTTTAAGCCTTGAATTTTCTGTTTTCTTCTGGTAGTGCTCTCAGATTTCCTGACAGCAGAGTGCATCATTTGAGGTGAGACATTCTTTGTCAGTTATTTGCCTTCATTCCTTTTCAGACATCCTTTACGGCTGCCAAGGATTCAGCTAGAAGCTAGACCAGGAGAACACAAGAAATTAAATCAGTCTCCTGATTTGCCCTAATCGTATATCTTCATTTCAGATGTGTCCCTGTCTTGTCTGTTTTACAGGAAACAACTGGACACTTCTTTGAGAATCAGGCAAATTATCAGTGTGAGTCTGGTTACCAGATGGTTGGGAGCTCAGTGTTTATCTGCCAAGCAAATCGGCAGTGGTACAGTGAGTCACCTCCTTACTGTGCTCCCCTCAGCTGTGGAAAACCACCACCCATCCAGCATGGCTACTCCAAGGGAGAAACTTTTGATATGGGCTCCAAAGTGGAGTTTTTCTGTGATGAAGGCTATGAGCTGATTGGAGATGTTTCCTGGACATGTCAGAAGTCTGGGAAATGGAGCAAAAAGCGAAGCCCCAAGTGTGTGCCAACAAAATGTCCAGAACCACCCTTGACAGAAAATCAGCTGGTCTTGAGGGAAGTGACCTACCAAGTTGGTGTTGTACAGTTCTCCTGCAAGGAAGGTTATGTTTTGCATGGCTCCTCTGTACTAAAATGCTTGCCCTCCCAGCAGTGGAATGATTCCTTCCCCTTCTGCAAGGTTGTACAGTGTTCTGCACCTCCCTATATCCCCTTTGGTGACCCCTTGACTTCATCCCTTCATTTTGGTAGCACTGTGAAATACATCTGTGTGGATGGGTTTTTACTGAAGGGTGAGTCCACCATCAGATGCCAGGCTGATGGCTCATGGAGCTTGCCTTTGCCAGAATGTATTCCTGTGGAGTGCCCCCAGCCAGAAGAAATTCAGAACGGCATAGTTGATGTGCAGGGCCTCACCTTCCTAAGCACAGCCCTCTATACATGTAAACCAGGCTTTGAATTGCTAGGGAACACAACTGTCCTCTGCGGAGAAGATGGACAGTGGCTTGGAGGAAGGCCAGTTTGCAAACCTATTCAATGCCCAAGGCCTAAGAAGATCCTCAATGGCAAATATTCATTCACAAACTTCCATTACGGGCAGACGGTTAGGTATTTCTGTGACAGAGGTTTCCAGCTCCAAGGGGAGGAAACGCTGAGGTGCCTAGAAACAGGAGAGTGGAGTACAGAGGTTCCTTCTTGCAAAGCCATAAATTGCCAACCCCCTCAGCCCATTGAGAATGGTTTTGTGGAGGGTGCAGATTATAGCTACGGGGCCATGGTCATTTACAGCTGTGTGCCAGGCTTCCAGCTGTCTGGCCTTGCCATGCAGACTTGTGAAGAATCGGGCTGGTCTAGCTCCACACCAGCCTGCCTTCCAACAGACTGTGGCCTGCCTCCTCACATTGACTTTGGGGAGTACGTGCAACTGAAACATGGGGAAAGACGTTCTGACCAGGAGGGTGTCACAGAGAGTCCCTCCCTTTCTCTTACGTTGTTGGCCGACAATTTGAAAGACTTCCGAAGTTCCTTGAAGGAGGACAGTGCAATGCAGCTCACCACTTTCTTATTTGGAACTGTCATTTTATACACATGTTACTCTGGCTACGAGCTGCTAGGAAACCCTGTTCTAGCTTGCCAAGAAGATGGGGCTTGGAACGGTACTGCCCCCGCCTGTGTTTCAATAGAGTGCACCTTGTTGTCACCCCCAGAGAATGGTTTTTTACATGTCACTGAGAACACGCTCGGCAGTGCCGTGCAATACAGCTGTAGGCCAGGATTCACACTCATTGGCTCTGACACACGACTGTGTTTGCCAAGTCGGCAGTGGAGTAACACTGCTCCTTACTGCAAAGCAATCACGTGCAATTCACCCGCCCAGCTCATGAACGGGAAGATAAGAGGGGGAAACTACACATATGGTAGTGTTGTCTACTATGAGTGTGATCCTGGTTACCAGTTAAATGGCCCCACAGAGAGGAGATGCCAAGAGAACCAGAAATGGGATGGCAATGAACCGATCTGCATTCCTGTTTCCTGCAGCCCACTGCCAGTTTTGGAAAATGGTCAGGTGACTGGAGAGGAGTACACATTCCAGAAACACACAGAGTATAGCTGCAATGAAGGTTTCCTGTTAGATGGGGACAGGAGTAGAGTCTGCCTTGCAAATGGAAGCTGGAGTGGAATCACTCCAGTTTGCAGAGCTGTAACCTGCCCCATGCTCCCACCTCTTCCCAATGGAAGAACTATTGGCTCAGATTTTAGCTTTAAGAAAGAAGTGCACTATCGCTGCAATGAAGGATATAGCCTGCAAGGAGTGTCTACACTTACCTGCCAGAGTGATGGTACTTGGAATTCAGAAGCTCCACATTGTGAACCGGTTATTTGTGGACCCCCTGAAGACATCTCCCATGGCTTTCTGAATGGCTCAGGCTTTACCTATGGGCAATTTGTCCAGTATGTGTGCTTCCCCAGTTATGAGCTGCATGGCAATCCTTTACGGCAATGTCTGTCCAATGGTTCCTGGAGTGGGAGCCTTCCATCTTGCCTACCCTGCCTGTGTCCTACACCACAGATTCAGAATGGGGTCGTTCTTGGTACAGATTTCAGCTGTGGGATAAGTGCTCAGTTTCAATGCCTGGAGGGCTTCAAACTGCTGGGGCCTTCAGAAGTCACCTGTGAGGCACCTGGCAAGTGGAGTTCTGGGTTTCCTCGCTGTGGGCAGATTTCCTGCGGCTCTCCACCCGTCATCCCCAACACATTTATCAACGGGAGCAGCTCTGAAGATGAGAACACCATCATCTATACCTGCTTGACAGGTTTTATCATGAAGGGGAGTCCGGAACTGACTTGTGTGGAGACTGGTGTATGGAAGAAGCCATACCCAAGCTGTGAGCTGTTAAGTTGTGGCCCACCACCACCTGTCCCAAATGCAGAGATTCTTGGGAACACTTACACCTATGGGAGTAAGGTCCAGTACAGGTAAGGATGATGCTGCTATTCTGTTTTCATAAAAAGTCGCTGAAGGAATGAAGATGAAAGGTTAATGTATCCTCAGTTAGTGCCAGTTTTCACATGCTCAGATTGACAAATCTCATGTTCCCATGCACTCTATGAAATATTATTTGGATGACTTGTGAAAACTCCAGAAAGGTATTTCAGCCTGTTGAGCTGCACTTCTCCACTGACTTTAATTTCCCATTTGCTTTCCTCATCTTCTCCTCTGAAACACTGGTCTCAACATACAGGTTTTGTTAGCAGGTAACAGCAACAGCCAGCAGGGTATGCAATTTTTCTCCCCTTTTGGCACTGTATTCATGCTTTCCATCTGTTTCAGGTGCCTGTTGTAATACATATGGGCTCATCTCTCTCTTGTCCCATTTTCTGTGCTGCAACACTGTGCTGTCAGCAAGTCAGATACTGCTGTCAGCAGTCCTTTGTCAGATACAAGAGTGAGGGTTTTTTGGTTAATGTCCTGAAGTGTGTATGCTGCAGAGCTCTTTCCTCCAACAGGAGGAATGCCTTATCAGAAGAAAGATGGTTTTCTGACAGAAAAAGCAAATAATGGAATGGGACAGAACTAGGAGATGGCAAGTGGATGAATTTAACAGTATCAGTTATTTCTATGAAGCTTTGACAAGGTGAATGGGTTACTTGTCACTGCCATTCTACAAGTGAACCCACTTGTGATAGCTCTTGGTAAAACACCATGTGGAATAGAACAAATCAGCCTTAAATGTCTAAATAAATGGCCTGAGGCTTGGTTTGTTCTTGGAAAAAAGTGAGATCATCTTTAGAATTACATGGTGTTCCCACATACTGTTTAGCTCACCAAAGACTCTCCATGCAAAAGGAGGGGCAGTGTAGGAGCTGTACTAAGGCATTCAGTACCCTTCAAGCACTAAAGCCACAGGCTCACTTTCCGTTGTGATGCTGCAGCAGCATGAAGCAACCGGAGGTGAAGTCTAAAGTCTCCAGCTCTTGCAACAGAATGAACCCAGTACAGACATGGTCCTTACAGGCTTACCTTGAAATAATAGAGAAATCTCAAGGTATGCTTATTAACAACTAATGCTGAAAAATTACTGTCCTGACTTTCTAATTTATGGGTTAGCTCATTCCTAGCTGTGTCTCTGTGGTCAAGTCTTCATGCTGTGTTGCAGATGCCTGGAAGGCTACACAATGGTGACAGAGGTGGATGTATGCATTTGCCAGGAAGATGGACAGTGGTCTCCTCAAAGTATTTCCTGTTGGCCCAGGAAGTGTCCCCTCCCAGGAAATATCACTAATGTGATGGTACTTGGGAACAACTTCACTGTGAACACAAGCATCACTTTGTCATGTGTAGAAGGCTATGTTCTGGTGGGAGCAAGCACATCTACATGCAAGGTATAGGTTTTTTAGCACTGTTTTATTTTGATGGCATTATTGAATTAGGAGTCCTTCTTATAGCATTGTAACCTTTTGGCCTTTAATTGGACACAACAAAAAAATTCAAAGCGTATCCTGTAAAATATAATATGCTTACTTGTTACCCAGTAAGAACAATTATTAGTTTTCTATGTATAGACCCTCAAAACTAGAAATTAATGATTTCTTCTTCTATCAAAAGCTAATGCTGTCCTCTTGTAAAGCATTTGTGTTATCACATTTCAGGCATTAAATCATGTCTGCGATTTTAAAAAATTACATCCAAGATTTCTAATGTATTTTGAGGATTGTATACAGAGCACTTTTTGTTCAGACTACCAGGCAACACACATTTGAATCCACTGCACACCTGTAGAAACTTGAATCCTCTGTATGCTAAAGAACAAGCATCCTCATCAGTTCCACTGTTAATCTCTTGTTACATTAGTTGCAGACAACTTTGTCTTAAGCATGTAAATAGACTTTTAAAGTCAGTAAGTATGCTTAAATGAGAAAAGCTAAGCATGCGTGTTTTTGCAGAGTAAGCACTTCACAAGGAAAGGTTTTCCCCTTATTTTGGGGAAGATCTGTTTGTTTCAAACATCTCTGGAAGTAGGATTAGGTATCTTTGAGAAGTATTTATTTAGGTATCAGACTTCCCTTAGCAAGTCGGGGAAGGTAGCTGAAGCACTTAGTCGTGGTGTTAGACGTTCAGCCAAGAGAGAAATACAAAACTTGAAATCAGGCGGATGTAGTTTTCTTTCTCCTAATGTGTTCCCTGAGCAATTAGGTGACCTTGTACAAATGAACTTGCTTTTCCAAGCTGCTTTTTCGCATTTTACTTTTTGTTCCTTCTGTCTTTTAAGTCTTAAGCTAAGCATTCCTGCCAAGGTTAAGATCCAGTCTATGTTGACATCTTAAAAGTGTTACTTAAATTACTGAGTTTTATTAAGAATTTCATAGATAGAATTACATCAACCGCATCTGTAACCCAAGGCAATTGGATGCTTCTACTATAATTTTTCATTTTCATTTATATATGACTTAAGCATATAAAGTGGGGCCTTTACAATTCTCATTACATTCATTTTTCAGGAGACTGGTATGTGGGTGCCACCATTTTCTGATGATATCTGCATTCCTGTGTCCTGTGGAACCCCAGAGTCTCCAGAGCATGGATTCGTGGTTGGCACTAAATACAATTACAAAGATGTGTCTCTTTATAAATGTGACTCTGGCTATGAATTACAGGTAAGTAAGCTCAAATCTCCAGCACTTTAAACCTGTAGTTGTCATTTTCAGTTCCTGTATGATGGCTGTGGACTGTCTGGTCCTCATTGATGCATTCCCTTAACTGGCACAGAAGCTGGATATCTGCTGGTTTTGTTATTGCCAGTGGAATGCTCCTGGTATGACTGGAATGGTCTTGAATGACTTAAGAGTATAATTGAAGCAAATATAAGAATCCTATTCAGGGATACATGTCCAGCAGATATCTTTCAGTGTTGGGCTTTTTTTTTTTAAAGGAAGCCCTCTGCAAATACAGCATTATACATGCTTGTGACCATAAGTGATGGAAGAGTTAATTTCTCATGTATTGCTCCATTTACCTGGTTCTCGGGACAGAGTGAGATTGCATTCTTCCTTCCATTTCATAATCTCATAAGCATTATGTCTGCTGCATTGTGCCTTTCAGACTTAAAGCTCCTGATAAACTCCACTGCCCTCAGTTCTATGACATTGCTAGATAGTATTAAAGTGATATATCAAAGAGATTCCAATTTTTTTAATGGCAGCTTTATTCCCTGATGGAGAATGAATCAAAGTTCTTTCCAGTGTTTTTATTATGGCTTTTATCCCTACCTGAGCTCTGGAGGAGCACTGCTTTCCTGGTATCAGGAGTCAGGCTAGCGAGTTCAGAGCTGCCTCAGGTGTGTTTTCAAAAGCTGCAGTGAATTTAGAAATGCTGAGCATGACCTCCACCATCCCCAGGTGATGGCAGTCATGAGGTGGTGAGGTGTTCTTAGGACAGAGGCTGGGTCTTAACACTGGTTTTGTGAGCACCAAGCAGAATGCAAGATATTGCTTCCTTTGTACTATCATAACACCAGTAATAAATTGAGAACTTCATGCATATGAATTCACTGAGAAGTTAATTCACTCAGTCACTTGGTATAAGAATATGAAGAATTTGGAGAATGCTTAGCTAACAATGCATTTATTTTTCATTATCTTGCCAAATATGCAATATCCCTAGGGATGGAGGTGTTGGTATTTGGACAGAAAGGTAGAGTTGCTGTTTCAAGTAATTTTTGGAGGTAATAAGCCTGTACTTTCATACAGTAGCAAGTTCTTCCAAGTTTTCTATTCCAGTTTCGCCATCTAGTGTCAATCTGTCTCCCTGCTGTTTAAGAGAAGTTCTGTTTTTTCCTTTGTGAAGCAAAATCCATTGGGTGTGATATCATACAACAGTAGTCTTACAACAACAGAAATAATGTCATTTATAGGCAAATTTAACAAATGAGCGCTTGGGATGTGTTCAAATCATCACATCACATTTATAAAACATGAGCTTGTACTGTTGTTGAAAAAATTGCTAGTTAGATTTCCTGTGACTACTGGAAGGAGAAAATTTGTCATCATGCCACATGCCTGGGAACAAGAATGGTAAAACTGACAAATAAAGATGATACTTCAGGAAGAAGGACAAGAAAACTAACTGGTCCTACAAAAGTTTGATTTAGAATCACTTTGCAGGAAGTTCTACCCAAGTAGACTTGAGCTGTAGCATTTAACTTTCTCTTTACATGGGCTACATGTGAAGAGAAAACCTCCTCACCTTGCTGGATACTAAATTTGATGGGAGAAGAGAGTTAACTAAGTAAAGCTGTTCTTTGAGCGTTTTCTTTTCTTTCACAGGGTGATGCAGAACGGACTTGCCAGGAAGACAAGCTTTGGAGTGGCACAGTGCCGGTGTGCAGAAGTACGTTCCACCTGAGTCTTATCACTTAATGTTGGTCAAGGGTGATATTACACAACAGAAAACACTAATGCACGTTTTGCTTTATAACTCATGCTGTCTGCATTTACCTAAAAATTTGTGGTAAGTACCACTGTTAACAACCTGGAAGAGTTGCAGAATTACTGGTATGTGCAGGTAGTAGTGTGAAGGAAATCACCTTTCTGCCTTGCTCCTGCTGTCTGCTCTGCAGACAGCTTCCAGGTTCAAATAGTTTTGATGCTTGAGGTCATGATTTTTGGGGTCACTGAGGGCCTCTGAACACATTAGTTGCCAGCAGTCACAGGTACTTAGCATCCTCAAGTGTAACTCTATTAATTCTCAAAGGTACTTCACTTCTGTGAGATGTCACTGGCTGCAGTGCCAAAATAGGAGTTTCTACGTAAATGTTTATATGGACTTCAGCTGTTGGCTGAAAGTGGCAACAGTTCCTTGAGGCTTCCTGCCAGCACAGCCACAATAGATTTTCTGTTCAGCAAGAACTGGAAACACCAAGCACGATTCTATTCTGCCACTCAGTATCAAATATCTGGCAATGACCAGACAACTGCTGTGCTCTTTCCCTATTTCTCAGAGTAAAACCTGTGGAGAAGCTGTGAACAAGACAGGCCATGTATGTTATGTTTGATTGGAAAGTATTGCTTACATTACAGGAGTATCATGTGGACCCCCAGACATGATAGAAAATGGATCTGTTCAGGGAGAGGAGTTCCTGTTTGGCAGTGAAGTTTTTTACAGCTGTGACCCTGGCTTTGAGCTACAGGGACCGAGCCGAAGGATTTGCCATGTTGACAAAAAGTGGAACCCTTCTGCCCCTATATGCATCCGTAAGTAGCAAGCAGCGCAACATGATGTCCAGGAAATTTAAGAGTGCTTTGGCTGTCTTCCTCTGTCTTCCCCTGCAGCAGGGGGGGGGCTGTAAAAGGAGGAGCCAGGAGAAAAGCCAGCAGAGAAGTTATCATTGGCAGCTCCTCACTGATCTGAAGGAAGCTCCTTCTGGCACATTAAAATGGCATAGGGTCGTGCTCAGGTCAGTAGAGTGGGAGTATTCTGCGGAGCCTTGGACATCATGCTTGTCCCTGCCATGCCAAAGCTAATATATTCTGACCACTTCTGAAGACCACGACTGTGCTCCATAGGATCAAATCTTGGCTCACTGTGCAATAGAAGATGGCTAATTGTGGGAGCAAGGAAAGAAGGATTTATTACTTATTTCATACAGCTTATAAATAAAATGCCAGTTATAGTCTTTACAAATAAATGATTTTCCATCTTCTCAAG
Organism: Manacus vitellinus; assembly: GCF_001715985.3. Classification (NCBI taxonomy): domain Eukaryota; kingdom Metazoa; phylum Chordata; class Aves; order Passeriformes; family Pipridae; genus Manacus; species Manacus vitellinus. Next base: position 9,388,017 of record NW_021940917.1, on the reverse strand, counting down.
GTGGTATCATAGTCCTATCCCTTGCATTCTTCTCTCTCACCTTTGATGAATTTGCCTGGTCTCCACAGTGTGGGACAAGGGGTCAAGATCCTTCTTAACTAATGTCATTTTTCTTAAGCACATCTTGAGATGATCTTCTACTGTAGGGGAGCAAAGGAGACCGCAAATGCAGCATCTGGCCTACTCAGAAATATTCCACATAGCTCTGTTGGATTGAACACCTCAGAGCTTGCAACACCTTCAGATACATTTGGGCACATTCTCATATGTCTGCAATGTGAACCCCAGGAGAAAGAACAGGGAAGGCATTGTATAACCCTTCTCCACATAATAGTTCACAGCTTCTTGCTTCCTGCCTTTCCATCAATTCAGTGTGCGAACAGAGCTGTCAGACAGTGTGTAACTGACAGACAGAATAGCCTTCATTGTGTGTATAAACCCCAAAAGTTTTCTTCTCTCCTAGAAATTACTTGTGGGCTGCATCCTTCCATAGAAAAAGCAGAGGCCATTTCTACAGGAAGCACATACAGAAGTAATGTAACCTTCGTGTGCAACTCCGGATACCATCTTGTTGGGCCCCAGAATATCACATGTCTTGCAAATGGGAGCTGGAGCAAACCCTTGCCATTGTGTGAAGGTAACTGTTCGGTTTCATGTCCTTGCGCATTCCGATCTGGGATAAGCAACAGCTCCTCCCTTATTCATGCATAACATATGATCCAGGGATTATGTTTCTAGAAACTACTCTGTAATGTAGGGTTTCTGGATTATCTGTCAGTATCAAGAAAGAACATTTTACATGTTCTGCCCTACTGACCCTGTATGAAGTCATAAATGTGTCCTCTCTTCCCCATCACTGACACATTTTACTGACCTGAAAAAACATAAGGCTGCGGCTTTTCACCATTACTGGGAGGAGCTCCTTCTCTGGCTTGGCTGCATTTCCTTCCCTGGGCTACTGAACTCTCCCTTAATGTTCTTCATGACTTATTAGTCTGTGGCTGCTTTAAACATATTGTATGACTAATTTAGGAATTGTTGGAAATCCGGGTCTAATGTCAAGCTGAATTAATGAGACCTCTGTCTTTGCAGAGACCAGATGTAAAGTTCCAGTTTCCTTGATGAACGGGAAGGCAATTTATGAAAACAATACAGTTGGCAGTACAGTAACATATCTCTGTGAGAGGGGATACAGCTTGGAAGGAGAATCTGCAGCAGAGTGCACAAGAGATGGAAGATGGAGTAATCCCTTACCTCTCTGTAAACGTATGTGTTCACTTTGTAATGGAAAAGGGGTCTTCATTTGTAAGCATTACAGGCTACTCTTCCTTTAAACTGACAGTAAATCAAAGCAACTTTCACAGATCTTTGTGGAAATGCAGTGTAATTTTGTTCTGGACCAGCCATGAGCAGCATTTATTCTTGTAGTTTAAAAAATAGGTTGGGCCTAAATTGGGAGATTAGTTGGTGTGCATCCCATTTTTGCAGAGGAACAAAGGGAACACCTTCTATTTCTATTGCTTTTCATATGATTTGGTTTTGAAATCCACAGAAACTGTTCTGAAGTGTTCTCTTCCTTCCATCCCTTTTTCTTCCCTTCTCCTTTTCCCTCACACCCTTTCTTTGAACAGCAAACCCTTGTCCTGTGCCTTTCATAATCCCAGAGAATGCCCTTCTGTCCGAGGTGGATTTTTATGTTGGTCAGAATGTATCCATCAGGTGCAGGGAAGGCTACCAGCTGAAAGGGCAGTCTGTGATCACCTGTAATGCTGATGAGACCTGGACTCCAGCAACAGCTAAGTGTGAAAGTAAGTACAAGACATGCAGTTCCGCAGGGGTTGGTACTTTCCAGAGAGTTTGTGACCACAGCTGTATCACACAGGAGCTTGGCAACACAGACCTGTCAGGAGAGCTCTCCACCCAGATGCAGGCATTCTGGAAAAAGCTTTTGTCTACCATTGCCCTATTGAGAGATGAGTCACTCTGAGAGATCCAGGCACATAAAGATTACCTAAGAAGCTCTATGGAAGAGTTATGTTTTCTTTCTTTGCAACAGAGTTATTTCTTTAAAAGGATCCAGACTACATCTGTGTGGGTTGGTGCCCCAAGAGCATTCATCCTACTATCTACTAGGCCCTTCTGTAAATTTCTTCTCAATTTACCTTTTGCAAGCCCTGGAGCTAGGATTTGTTGTTGGATACCATAAATATCCTAAGAATGATTCCTGGGAGATTATGAGTGACGAGACAAGAGTTGTAGCGAAGGTGCTGCCTTTTATTTTATTTACTGATACTGACAGAAGACATCGTGTCCTTTTGCAAGCACGTCTGAAAGTCTTTTGGCTTCTTGCAGGCAATATTGTTTAGATTTGTGGAATCATAGAATGGTCTGTGTTGGAAGGGACCTTAATGATCATCTAGTTCCAACTCCCCTGCCGTGAGCGAGGGTGCTGTTCACTAGATCAGGTTGCTCAGGGCCCCATGCAACCTGGCCTTCAACACTTTCAGGGGTGAGGCATCCAGAGCTTCTCAGGGCAACTTGTTGCAGTGCTTCACAACCCTCTGAGTAAATAATTTCTTCCTAACATCTAATGTAAACCTGCCCTCTTTCAGTTTTAAAGCGTTGCCCCTTGTCCCATATCTATCTGCATTTGCAGAAAGTCCCTCTCCCTCGATTTTTATGATTCCTTAAGATACAGGAAGGCTGCAATGAGGTCTCTCTGAAGCCTTCTCTTAGCCATGCTGAATAACCCCAGCACCCTCAGCCTGTCCTCATAGGAGAGATGGTCCATCCCTCTCATCATCTTCTTGGCCCTCCTCTGGACCCGCTCTAAGAAGTCAATGTCTTTCTTATGCTGAGGACCCCAGACCTGGACTCTGCTCCAGATGGGGTCTCACAAGGCCAGAGTAGAGTGAGATAATCACCTCCCTTGATCTGCTGGCCACTCCTCTAGTCATGCAGCCTGGGATACAATTGGCTTTCTGGGCTGCAAGTGCACACTGCTGGCTCATGTCCAACTTCTCATCCATGAGAACCCCAAAGTCCTTCTCCACAAGACTGCCCTTGATGACTTCTTCTCTCGGTCTGTGAGGGAAAGCACGTGCAGTGCTTTGCACTTGGACTTGTTGAACTTCATGGGGTTGTCATGGGCCCACTTCTCGAGTTTGTCCAGGTCCCTGGACACCCTTTTACTGATTTATCATCACAGGTGTGTCTCTGGCTCCTGCCCTGGACAGCATTGTGTCCAGGTTTAGAAACTGTATCATGTAGGCATTGCAGCTCACCTACCTGTGGATTATTTCTTTTGTTTAGAGATATCTTGCGGTCCCCCAACTCACATAGAGAATGCTCTGATTCGTGGTAGCTTCTATCAGTATGGAGACATGATCACCTATTCATGCTACAGTGGGTACATGCTGGAGGGGCCCCTGCGGAGCATTTGCTTAGAAAATGGAACATGGACAACACCACCTACCTGCAAAGGTAAGCCTTTTTTAATGAATAGAAGCATATTTTAACTTTCCGTAAGCACAGAGCTTAGCTGCAATAAAAATCAGATTGAAATTTTTGCTAGTTTCAGTGCAGTCATAGTTTCACTCGGGGCATTTAAAGTCCAGGTTGTTGCTTTATTTCCAAGTGAGAGAGGGCTTCTACAGTTTTGCTCTTAGTCCATGGTAATCTTATAGTTTCTTTCACTACAGTATTGTATCACAGAGGGAGGATCTTTTATACTGTCATCATTTGTAAGAAAATGACAGAATCAGCCATCTTTTTGACAAGCTGAGCTGTTTCAGATAAGCGCTGCCAGTCAGTTTTTCCACAGTCAAAAATCAAGCACTGCAGAAAACAAAATAGAACAAATGGGTGCTTAGTCCCTCACTAAAGTGTGACAGCTCTAAAAATTGATTTGCAATAAAACGAAGACAGATTGATACAGCTCACTAAATAATACACACTAAGTACTGATAGAAAATCCATGAGTTTAACAAAATACCAAAAACAATGTCTAGCCTGTCTACCCTTGACATACCAGCAGGTATATGTAATCTTTTGGTCTATTGAGCTAAAACATTCACTTGTTTAAGTTACAGAATTAACTCTTCAGTACAGAAGATTCAAATAAATAAAAAGTTTTGAACACAAAATGGGGGAAACAAACACAAAACATATGAGACAATAAACGCAACACTTAAAAATAGATATAAGCGTATTCAAATACTAACTTAAAACCATGGAGAAGGTGTAGCAAAAGGGTTCCGGGCTTATAGGGCATTGGTGGAAGAGATATTGCCATCTACCATATCCAAATCAGAAGCTTGACTAGCCTTCTGCTGATGAGTTAGCTCCACCATGGAGTCTTTTTGGGGAACAGCCACCATATGGCAAACTGACCTTTAGGTATTTTGTTTAGAAAGCAAAAAACCTTAGGACACATCAGTAGCCAGTCACAAGAAGCCCCATTCTCTAGGCTTGAGAACTCACACAGAAGAGAAAAGGTTCCAGAACCCTCACCTGGGAACAGTGGAGCCATTATCCGAGTTGTCAGTTTTGTATCTCCTCCTGCAAGTCTCAGCTCCCCATGTCAAAATAGAAGCAACAATTCTTCCTCCCTCAGTGATTTTCTGTTTAGGTCAGAAGCCCTTTGGAGGTGGAGGATTCTATACTGTGCTAAGCCTGACTAATCAAGAACCCCTCGTCAGTTTCTTTTTTTTTGTACAAATTCTGACAGCAAAATGTTATGAATGCTAAGACCTAAGCTAATTGAGTTGCCCTACTCCTATGAAAGCAGGCACTCTGTTAAAATTCTGTATCTGATTATGCCTAAAAATCACTGATCAGTAGACCATTTTGAGGAGACCCAGAGCCAAAGAAGTGGGCTTGTAACTCCTGAACATTTCAGGAATCGAGAAGCTGCTCCTGGAAAACTGTTTTCTCTTGTTTTTGTAAACAGGGCTTGCCATTGCCATTAAGAATCACCCACTGAGTAGCCAAGTAGAGAAGATCTACAGTAAAAACACTAGAGTTATTTCAGATGTCATGAGGTATCCAAAAGTCCTGTTAGAAATTTACATTCTCAAAGCACCAGGCCATTTTTTAAAAGTTTGTCAAGTTTGAAAAGTATGTCTTAATTTCTTTCTAAACTGTGATGGCTACAGAATTCAAGGGATCTCTGCTACTCTGCCTAAGATAGAATTCACTAGCAAAATTATTTGGATATTATCTCTTTAAGATTGTGGCACTTCAGATTCTTCAACTGCCCCTTTATTATCGCCAGCATTACTTTTTGTTTTTATTTAATATTTATTAGTTACACAGAACCCACCTACGTTATGCCAAGGAATGTAATTTTGTGCTAAGAGAGGTTCTTGACAGTGGGTATCAACAACCAAGAAGGGCTGATCTGCAAAGCATTGTCCTGTTTGCAGTAGCGTGAAGTCTACTTGGGCTGTTCAGAGAAATATGTATTAGGGAAAATTATTTCAAACAAAGTGATGAGGTGGATAGAAGATGAGGGTGGAAAACAAAGCAGAATAACCTGTGTATTAAGGGAGGGGAATAACAATTTGCCCCCTCTTTTCACCTGAAAGGGGAACTAAAAAGAACTAAAGGGGGGAACTAAAAAGAACTAAAAGTGTTTCTGAGAGGACTGTCCTGCATTTTCATGACACATGGCAAAATAATCTTTCAACTGCTTTTTAGTTCATGTGAGTGATTTGCCTAACAAAAGTCCTACAGGACCCAAGCCTTTGTGGTCTACATCAGAAGCAACATGAAAGCGCTCTTTGTAATGACTCATGCTGCATTTCTTGTTTATGGCTGTATGAGTTGATTATTAATGTGTCCTGAGCCTGCTTGGAATGTTCTGTCCTGGTTGAACAGGTTAGTTAACATAAATATTATAATTAAAAGCAGACTTCGTTAACTTCTTTGGAAAGGCTCTCACCACAGCTGCACTTGCCTGAATCACCACTGGTTAGAGGTTGCAGGCCAGATTCTGATCTGAGTTTCAGGGGTGGAAGTATTAGCCTGGATCTCCTGATTGTAAATACCTGCAGGACTCAGCAGGCTGCACAGATGCACACAGCTTACCTGACTCCAGTTTTTTCTTTCTGAAGTGCTCTAGAATCTGTCTTGTCTGTTTGCCCTCTGCAAACATCTTGCTGACCAGGAGTGGTCAGTGTGGAGCTGCCAACCAAAAAGTTCATACCCCATCAGCAAACAAGAGCATTATGAGAGGGAAGCTGAGGCCTGGAGGAAATTGTTAACTTGCAGGGAATCTTTTTGGCAAAGCTGAGAACAGATAAGAGAACTTTTTTCCCCATTCTTACCCATGTTTGTCTTGCAGCAGTGCAATGCTTCTGTGTCCTGTGAAGATAACTCACAGGCATGGACTTACAAGGAGATCTCAAAAGATTGATACCATGGATGTGAGATCTACTGCCAGTAACTGAAGTCACAATTCATGGTTCCTATTCTCTCCACAGTACATCAGGACTGCATTTGCCCTGCTTGCTTTTACAATGGCCAAAAAAAAGATAATGAGATCCCAGCTTAACTTCCGGTCCTGTGCCTTTCTCTAGTCTTGTCTGTCGAGTTAAGAATAATCCCCACAGCTACAGACAAATAGTCCAGACAAATAGTCTCTGCTTGCCTTAATTGATGTATAACAAGTGCACACCTAGGGATGATACTGTCTCATTCAGTTTCACAACCAGGACCTCAGCAGAAATCCAGGAATAGCCTATCTCTGCCTGAGATCCTGGATTGCGCAGTGGCATGGAGTTTCTGTAATTCATAAAAATTTCTGTACAGCAGTTTCTGTAACTCTTGGAATATTTGCATCTTCTCCATTGACAGAGAGAGAAAATACATTTTAGAGACCGTTTTTCCTGGGCTTTGCATTTATTGTGGGATATAATTTCTACACAAATCTTTTATCTCATAACCCTTTATACATTCATGGGATATTGTTTAAGTGGTGTGGATCACACAAAGCTTTAAGTGGTGTTTCATTGCACAAAAGAAATCTGTTTGGCACATTATTCTGCTTTAGTCAACACCCAGCGACAAGCTGTCTGTGTAGTAATAGATATTTTTACAACAAAAATTTTCAAAATCACCGTTAAGATATTGCAACTTCTGCTAACCTACCAGAGCCCAAGGTCTCTTCCCATTCTCATTATCAGCTGACACTTGATGGGAAGGCTCTTGAGATTGAAAAGTAAAATGGCAGAGCTTTGGCCTCATTTCAACAAAATCCAAGATGTAGCTTGTAGCTTGGCATGGCTTAGGTCCAAGAGTAACTCAAGTTTGGCTCTATGAGGGGAAGATTTGCATTCTTTCCAGTGTGAATTTCAGATCTGAACAGTGTTTCAGTGTGCTAATCCACTGTCTGTATTTAATACTAATACTGAACGTGATCTGAAACACTCAAAGCCTAAATGCATATTTTGCTCACCTAGTAACTAATTAAAGATATGATGCAATTAGCAGTTCAGATTGAGTTTCCTGAGATTACTCTGTGCTCATAACTACCACTAATTAGATGTCAGTCTGATTACTTATTTGTTCTGTAGCATCATCTTGAAGCCACAGTTTTTGATCTTCATAGTATGTACACCAGCACAAAAAGGATTGTACTTCCTCCAATGATCTTTATGTCTAACATGTTTGTACATAGCTTGTCACCTGATTTTGTAAAGTAGTCCTGGTTTCCCTGGATATGTGAGCCAAGATACGGTGAAATGTTATAGAAAAGATGATGAAGTCCAAAGTCTGTTCCATCCAGTCCACCCCAGATTCCTCACTTTTATGATCATGTGCTTATTAATAGGCATGCAAGCCAAGCAGTCACACTTCGGGTTCCAGCATTAAACACTTACTGTGCCACTGCTGCACCCGTTTTGTTCACTTCTCATTATGCTGGATGATAGTGCAATAAAAATTGCTTGTTCTGCTACAGTGTTTAATTTTACTTTCAACAAGCCTTATATTATGCCAGATAGCATTATCTTGGTGTTTCATACCAAAGTCAGAAGAAAGCGTGATTCTATTCTAGAGTTAAATTAGAAGGCATGGGGGGAGGGGAGAGGAGGGTAATAGTTTTTTATGAGATAGGATATTTTTCTTGTTTTACAAAGATTAGTGGGGAAAGCAGATAAAGCGTAGCATCAGCCTTGAAACATTGTCTAAGTAATTCACCCAATTTTGCTAAAAACATCTACGTTTGCATTCTTGTCTTGGACAATTTTTGATTGTCTCAGTGGTCCCCACACTCTGGCTTACAGTACCTAATCAGACACACAGAGACAGAAGTAGCCCTTGAAATCAAAATCAAATAATGCTTCTTTGGGAAATGCAAATGCACTTGTTTTGCTCTGCTCTAAGCTTTACAACTGCAAAGATCTGTGCAAGATGCTGAATGACTAAGCTTCTAATTCACCGTGTTGCGTTTGTGATGAAATTGTATTGTTTTCAGCTGTCTGCCGGTTCCCGTGTCAGAATGGTGGCGTCTGTGAGCGACCAAACGCCTGCTCGTGCCCAGATGGCTGGATGGGTCGTCTCTGTGAGGAGCGTACGTATATCATCCCTAAGTGTAATTTTAAGGATGTTGTAGGTAAGACAAGTGAATTCAGTGCAGTGAACCAGCTGGAAAAAAATAAAGGCGTAAGAGCCGAAACCGGAAAAATCATTACTATATTCTCCTTGACAAATGAAAGAAAGAGAAACTGGTGGCTTGCTTCCATCCCTTGACATCTCCAAACCAAAATAAGCACTTTTTTAATTGATGTGATTTTGTTTGTGGGTGCTCTTTCACTATGGTTGAAGAACAGATTGCTTCAGTTTTCCAAAGTCTGTTTTTAGTAGCAATACATGATAGTTTTGGGGAACAGGGACAAGAATGAAAGAGATGTGAGTGTTCTACTGATTGCTGCATTACTCTCTTGGCTTCTTTTTCTATCAGTCTGTGATTCTGAATCTGATCATTAATGTTCAAATAATGCAACATGTCCCCTTTTCCACACTGTCCTTCCTGGTCTGTGTACCTGTACCCTACAAATTCTGGGCTGGCTTTTCATGTCATGGTTAGAGAAGTGGATCTGTTCTGGCTAAAAGAGTAAAATCTGACTTAGCTCTGTCAAAGATTCCCTGAGTGACATTGGGAATACCAGTTTGAGCCATGTTTCCCATTTTCTTCATGGTGGTCTTAGCACAAGGAATTTGGGAGGTTTAGCCCTTTCGTGTTGGCATAGCTGCTGCATTAGAAGCCTTATTGCTGTACATATAGTAAGGTATGGGTCTCTGTGGATAAAAAGGGAAAGTACCCTTACTGTGTGTAGTATTTGGTATGACCCTGACATAAAGCTTTAGCATATCTAAGAACATCTGCAGCAGGGTTGGTGTCACTGTCCCTGACTCTGAGTATACATGGAGACCTACAAAAACATGTGCAGATTCTCGTGTAGTTCTTGGAGAAGAATGTGGTTCAAGGATTTAAGATGTATCACATCTTAAAATGGTCCTCTGAATCTGCCTCTGAAGTTTTCAAGTCTTCTCTGTGGCAGTGTCAGTTCCACATGGCACAAAATACAGGTATGATATGATACAGGTAGATACAGAATGAGGAGAAGATGTTCACCAAGTTTTGTCTTTCTACAGTTACAGAAACTCCAGCTATGTGGTGCATTCACACAGCCCCTCTTTTTCTGTGCCTGTGTTGTCTGTCAGTATCACCATAGCCACACATGCAAGCTCAGCCCTGCATGTTTCAGTTTCAGCAGAAGAGGATTGAGACTTGTCTGACAAAACTGTGTTTGGTATCCCACAATTGAGTTTATTAGCTTACCATCAGTAGTGATGCTTGAAGCATTCTCCAGGACTAGAGGGCAATTTTTTTGTCCCAGTTATTTTGATCTGTTGTCCCAACTCAGACCTTGACAGCTGATTAACCAACATCACACTTCATGCAGGTACAGGTGCTAGCTCTCTTCTAGTTTTTACTTTGGCATGGGCAATTAAGAGAAGGGAAGAGAATTCCTACAACTGGTTAGTGCCACCTCAATTTTGCAGCATTGCTTGTCAAGCAAGGTGTACCAGTGAACAGATAAGATAGGTTTAGTCTTTGGTGTTGAGTTCTGGAAGTCAAAGGGATTTTGAGCACTGATCTCTTAGGACAAGGCCACAGTGAGTTCTGACAGAATTCAGTCATCTTGTAATTCACAGTAAATTTCACAGAAAACAAGATAGATTAATCTTCCTGAGAGAGTCCTGACCACTCTAAAAAAATACACAGAGCACTACTAGTTTAATAACTCATACAAGTATGTCTCGGTGATACAGGTTAGTCCTGTGAGCTCCATGGGAGTTCGCTATTATTTTCTTGTCCGGGCTGACTGCATCTGCTCAGCTGGTCCTCTGCTGTGCAGCAGAAGAGGAAGAACTCTGCATCAGTGCTCTGCAGCTCCCACCCACCCTCCCAGTATAAAACTCTACTGAAAGTGCCACTCAAGGATCCAAATTTGAGACCCAGCTCAACTCTTGCTCTTAGTAGAGCATTTTCACACAAGTACTTCATTCATTTAGGGTATTGGAGATGATAGTTTTGTGAAGGTACTTAAATCATAAACACATTGAACAGTTTTGCAGATGTGCTCACAGGAGCAGCATAGCTTGATTGGTGCTCAGTCCAGAGGCCATCAGCTGCTTGGTATATACTTTGTTTTTTCCCTGGAGCTTCCAGCTATAGCCTGTTTCACCCAAAATGCCTTATGTCAAAGCCATCTTTCCCTGGGGATCTTGTGGTGTCACCTGTCTCAGCACATTTTCACTGGCCCAGACCAAGTGCTTTTCTGTGGGCAAGGCATAGATTAACTTGTTTTGGATATTACATTGTGGGAGCCCAGAGAATCCTAACTGATTTTGTTTGCCACCATCACAGAAGTGGGCAATGTCTATGGATATTACAAGAGAGAAACAAGCAAACAGCCCTGGCTCATTTCCTGTGAACACAGAGCCTAGAAGCATCTGAAGGACTCTAGCAATTTCCCCACTCTGTCCATTTCTTTGTCATTACTCTTTCTCATATCTGGTTGCCATGCCAGACATATTTACTTCTGCCTTGTGGGTAGATCGTGCTCAACTCTACTGATACTGCATGCAAACACTTTGAGGGGTAGTACAGTCTCTAAACATAAGTTGTTTTCTCGAACACTTTGTTCTTTATTTTCATGGGAGGTAATTCTGTCTCTTCTCCTTAGCAATATGTATTCTGCCATGTCTCAATGGAGGTCGCTGTGTGGCCCCTTACCAGTGTGACTGCCCCCTTGGATGGACTGGATCACGCTGCCATATGGGTAAAACTTTTTACCGTGTTTTTTTTTTGCTTTTTGTAACTCTACTAGCAATAATTAGCACAGTTCACTAAGGACTTACAGAACTCCCAAGCTTCTTACAGGAAAACCCAGGCCTGCAATAACATTCCTGGAGGATTTGCTGTCCCCAGCTGTAAACTACTTTCTAGGAAGTCCCTGATGATTCTTTAAAATGCTCAGAAAATCTTGCTTCCAAAAAGGACAAATAGCATTCACAAGCAGTGCAGACAGCAGAGGATTTCCAAGAAAAAGAATAAAACTAGACTGTCCATTCCAAAATGTATTTGAATTTCATTTTCATCTTCAGCACATACAGGTCACCATTAAACTCACAGACAAGCTGCAGATACTACAGAGGTTTTTCACCACATAGCTGTCTGGTTTGGTGGATTCCCACTTATTGCCTGAGTACTGATCCAGGGAATAGAGCACAGCAAAGCAAGGATTTGAGGGTGGTTCAGTTTAATGGGTACTTGGTACCTAGGTACTTTACTTTAGGTATCATCTAAGTTCTCTGAACAAATTTAACGTGTGCTGCATTTTACTAAAGATCTTCCTTGCATCTAAACCAAGTCTGAAGGGCATGGAACACACCGAAATAGTGAAGGGTAGCGAGAGGAGTGATTCTAGGGTCCAGATTTGTGCCCTAGCAAGTCAGCTTGTGTGAGATGAGGCTGACTGCAATTATGGATAATATTTGAACTCAAGTTTGGAAAATGTGGTTCCATATCAAGACTGAACAAGTGTCAGTTTTTGAAACACTTGTGCCTGTGAAAACAGACATAAAATTCAGCAACTGAGTGATCACTGAAATGTCTTTCAATCGTTACTAAATCTAAAACACCAGTAAATATTAGCTCTTCTCAAAAAATTATTTTACATTTTCTTCACTGTATTTTTATCGTCCAGGTGCACTTTAACTGATTTTTAGCAGAGACTTAACATGAAAGCCTAGTTTTGCTTTCCTGCAAGACTTTGAAGTGGCTGATAGGGTGAGCTGGAGGAGGAATTAATGCCTGTTAATGAATGTTTGTATTATTTGTTTAACGGGTAAGAACAGTGAGTCTGGTGGATAAGCTGTGTGATGCACTGCAAACACGACTATCCTTCAGCAAATTAAAGTTCCAAAGTGAACATTTTAACTCTGAACTACTGTCTTTTGAAGGGACTTTTTCCTAGAACATAATGCATCATTTCCTCTCATATTTCACAAGCTTTGCAGCTATAATAGGTGCTTAAGGAGGATAGATGGCTTCTTAGCTTTTGGGTCACCAATTCAGATCTCTTCAGGCTCGACTTGTTTTTCAGCAGCGGAAGGAAAAATTGTAATGAACAACTGCATCTGCGTCAAGGCCCATTCATAAAAGCTCATAACCACTGCTTATGACATTTTTAAATCAATTCGTGGTTTAGCTACTGGTATTGACATTTTGCCATAACAGAGAAATATTTTGATTAACTGATGGTCTCACAGGAATAATTATGTGCATAAAATGAGAGCTAAAGATGTTTCAATCCTATGCTTCATTCCAGAATCAGAAGTAATTTTCAACATGACATGCTTGGTGCACTTAACTGCATAGGCATGATCTATCTCTATAACCTCCTACCGCTGTTCTTGTTTGGCCCAGAGAAATTAGAGTATTGTATTTCTATCTCCTTTTGCATTCCTGTGATTACTCATTTCCATTTCCTGTAATTCCGTATTAATCAGTGTTTTCTGATGCATATTCCTAGCAAAAATATTACCCTGCGTTTGTCCTCACTGGTATCTTTAGGATTGTCCTCTACATATGCCATTATTGGCTTAAAATTCTTTCAGTTTTTGTGCAAGACAAAAACTGCATTTGAAGGACCTCGTTAAGTGAGTCTCCAAATCTATTCTGTAAATTGTGTGCTTCTTTATCTTTCAGTCTCAAAATTGATAGGAAGACTTGAAGCTTTGACTTTTGTTTGGTTACTTGGTATCCTTGGGTTTGACTGTCACACAAAAGCATGTGCAGACATTTCACTGCTGGGTCAGCACGACCTGTAGGGCAGACTAGTGTTTGGTCTCTAATTCAAGTGCCTTGTAATACCTAATATCACCTCTTCGGGCTATCCAGTGTCTTTCAGGAACTTACTGTCATTCTCTGCTTCCTTTCCTTGTCTCCATGCAGGTGCCATTTTGTGAAGTCTTACTCCTTGTGTGCTGTGATCTGCAAAAGACTTTCTGACCTTTAGCTTCTTCTACTTATTCCGTCTATTTCTATACTTCTTTACCATGTCTAGTATCTGCTTGCCCTGGCAGCTGTTTAGCTGTCACATTCCTTTCAAAAAAGACATTTTATTCCTAGAAATTCTCCTGTTCATCTTCAGACTCTTGTAGTCCCTCCTCCTGCTTCCACTTGCATTCTTTTTTTTTTGCTTTAATTTGCAGCAAAAATAACAGAATTTTTAAGCCAATGTAAAATTATACACTGTCTGTTTCATCCAAGTCATGCACTCCAGCAGATAGGAAAAGTAGTGGAAGTAGTGAAATCACATTCAGCAAAGGTGTTCTTCTAAGGCTGCCCTTTCCAGAGCAAAACATCTTTCACAACAGACTGACAGCCAATGTTTAATGTTGCAGTTTTGAGAGCAGTCCATTCTTAACAGAATAATGTCAGATGGATTTTCAGTGCTCATTAATGCAACTTTGTGTGTGTGTATTTGTATGCAGCTGTTTGCCAGTTGCCTTGCTTAAATGGTGGGAAGTGCATACGACCAAATCGGTGCTATTGTCCCCCATCATGGACCGGACATGACTGCTCTAGGTAAGTGTTGCTGAGCACTATCCCATAGGTAGGCTGAATCACACCCTACTGAACTCTAAGTATGAAGAATGTGCTATTAATGTTGAGCATCTCTAGATCCTGTGAATCAGTGACCTTTAGATGGCTCATGATTTATGGGCAGTCTGGAAAGACCTTAGAAAGTACTCTGCAAAATAATTGCTAACCTTCCAGAAAGGTTTACTTGTAAGCAGACAGGCACACCTACAATGTTGAGACTGATTTTTCATAGTATAAATGTAAGTGGGTTTTTGAAATGTAATACAGAACGTTCTTCAGGAAATTTTGGTGGCCTACTGTTTACTAATGTTCATTTTGAGCTGTATGTGCCTCAGCTGGGTCCATGTTTAGGACTAGGGTCATGCAAACAGATGTTATAAATAGTAGGTCTTCTTATACCCAGTGTTTAGTGATGTAATCATCTAAAGAGTACAGCTCTGTGCCCCTGAGGCAAGTCCCAGTTCTAATCACCTGGCAGGGCTAAGGCCATGAAACATGTGCAAGCAAAAATGCTTATACTTCAACTCACACAGGCTGCTGCTGAGCACATTGGTCATTATTCTGGAGAGCTAAATAAGAACCAGATGAATATTAATATTTTGCTCCAGGAGACAGACGAAGCCTGTGACATTGTAATGTTTTTCTAGTCTTCTTTCTGGACAGATAGTGACAGATGTTCCTCCCTATCTCTCTGATATGCAGTTTATCTTAAAGCTATAGAAGAGATGCTTGCTTGAGTAACTGTATTGTCCAAAATGAATAGTTTTCATTTGTCAGCTGTGATTATATATGCCTTAGTGAAGCAACTTAAATGTATTGCCAACAAATAGTATCCAGCTTTAGACTGAAAGGTACACATCTGAAGTTTAATAGTATTTCCATTTAGGACATGAAGCAGAGAAGCCCATATCCAGTGGATATAGCAGCCGAAAATAATGGATTTTATTTCTGAGGCAAAGCAAAGGCTCAGGCTATTACCAGACTGGATTCTTCTTGTTTTGTCATTTTGTTGGGGTTTTTTGTCCAAGTCCATAGCTCTGTGCAGTATTGTGAAGTCTGAGAGAAGAAGGGTCGTTAGTCCTGCAGGTTTGCAGTCTAGCAGCTTGTCCCTTCAAGAGCTGTCTGAGAGGAAGTTTCCCAAACAGAGCTAGATGAGTGAAGGGAATTAGGACAGAAACAAGCACTGAGATGTGTTTCATAATTTGTTAAACTTTGGCCTCATCTGCTTGTGGCTCTTCATGGGGTATGATAGCATTCTGAGGACTCAAAAACCATACAGGCAGAACAGGAGTAAATGCCATGAGAGCAAAGATTTGCTGTTGCAAGTTAACAAGGTATGATTTGTAAGGGAAAGCTAAAAGGGCTAAAAGCTTTTATCAGCATCCAGGACAAGATTAGCTCTAAACCACCCTGTGATGAGCCATGACTTAAATTAAATGTCAGATATCTCTGTTTCCCATGCCCAGTCTCTTCCCCTTTCAATAAGCTGTGACACTCAAATCCCCGATATAAGTTAAGACACCATCCTCTTGTGCCTCACTGATCATCTCGTTTGGTATGTTCAGTACAGCACTGATTTTATTTTGTTTGGGTTTTTTGATGCAGGAAACGGAAGGCTGGATTCTATCCCTTTTAACATCAGAGCAGCAGTTCTACATTCAGATATCTTTCTTCAGGCTAGGCACCATTGGAATCTAATGCATTGTAAATCAAGTCCATTGCTTCCCTTCCCCACCCCCATCTCCCTTGTTTTGTATTTTATTTTGTGATACGTTTTTACAATACCTTTGAATTTTTAAAGAACTCCTCTGTATTTTTCATTTACAAAAGTATTATCAAATATATGCTGCTACACAGACATCATACACACATACACATACAAATGTAAAGATTCCTACAGTCCACTGAAGGGTTGTGTAAAGTGAAGTCCCTCCCATTTCTTACATACAGTGAGCTAATTAAACTGTCTTATACTGCCAACTATGATTAAACGGAATGTGGCAATTCTGTTTACCAGCTGCCAAAGCATACTACTGTCCAGCAACTCAACAGTAAAGAAGTGTTACACAGGGCTAACTGAGCCACCAAACTGTCATTGGGCCTGTTTCTGAAGTTAAGTTGATATAAATTATAACTACATGTGATGAAGTCTATATTGTAACCACAGTTTCCGGTGAGCGTAAGAAGAAGATTTTGTAAAGTATTTTGTGTGACATCAGCTTAGTTGGAGAGTTATTTAATGGGAGGCATCGGCATGAATTTTACCTGAGATGTTTTGGTAAAATGTAAAAGAGACAAGAGAATATCATGTCATTCAGCAAAAGATGGACCAAGCCTAGCCAACAAGAGCCTTTGAAGCTTTTTGGCCTACAGGCAGTTCAGGTGTAGCTCTAAAGCTGGAAAATCTAGGATCCAGCAGTGGGAAGCAGGTGGACCACTGAAACTTGCACTTTCCATTTGCCATGGGATTCACCACTGGCTTGTAACCACCATCCCTTTCCTGTGTAATGAAGTACATATCTAGCAGCTATCTGCCAGGTGAATGATTTAATAATACCTGGGGTTTGGGTCCCAAAGTTCGACTGCCCTTAAGATGGAGGGAGAAGGCACCAGTTGCATTTACAGGTGAAACTTCACTATTTCCTTGCCAAAAGGCTGTATTTTTGTTATGCAGAACCCTCAGAAAACTGGAAAAGGCCTCTCTTGAGTACACACAAATGCTCAGCTGGCTGAGAAATACTGAGAGCACACATGCTGTCAGATTTCTTATTCTCAGACTGTTGATCCCATTGCATCTGAAGATAGCACACACCTGAATGCCATCATTAAGTCATGCTCTGTTGAACTGAGATGCTAAGATTTACCTGTGATTAAGTAGGGTGGTGGAATTACAAGGCAGAAATCACATGCATTTTTCAAAGTCACATGTTTGGTAATTGTTGTCAGTTAGCAAAAAGTCTGATCTATGAAAGAAGTCATTAAGAGTCAGAACCTGAGAGTCATTCATCAGGAGCTCCATTTTTCCCAGTAATAATAGAAAAGTGTAACTTACAGTCAGCATTGGGAAAGAAAAAGGAGAAATAAATTTCACCTTCTGTAGCATTCCTGCTTAGTTACCCCCCCCCCCCCCGAATAAGAGTGTGCACAACTGCCCCACTCCTCCCCCCTTTATAGATGTACCTTCCTTTTATGCATGAACTTGTATACAGGAAAGTGATACTACGCCAAAATGAGCTCACAGTAACAGGGCTCTAGTAAATACTGACACATAACTGATGGCTGTTAGCCCAACACCAGAAATGGGGAAGAAACAAACAAGTGAATTTGTGAGCCAGTAAGAGCTTTCAGCCAATTAAAAGAAAAACAGAGAGGAAAGAATAGGAGTCATTAGGGGATCAGATTAATGTGAATGTAGATTCCTTCTCAGTGGGAGCTGCAACCAGCTGAAGAGTTGTGTTTTTAGCTCCTACAACCTTCTTTTTCTAGTGGACTCTGCTAGCACGTAGCAAAAATCTTCTGTCTCCCAGCTCCACAGCCACCGATGTTTACAGCTTCAACTGAAGTTAGTGTTCAGTAAGTAATGTCCGCATTTCAACCCATAATCACCACCATTTGTAGGCACTTTGTTCCTTAAACTCCTTGCCGCCTTAACAGCAGATGAAGGGAAGCTGCAGTGAGCCACACAGGACTTCTCAAGGGAAAGAGTGTACAAGTGAGAAAAGCAGATCTTTATTTATATGTCATTCTCATGGTTTTGTCTCTTTTCCAGTGTGTTTCTCTGGTATGTCCCCTGACTCTGCCCTGGTCATCTCCAGAGCAGAACAGCAGTGGTGAGGAGAGAGCTTAGAGGTGGCAGGACATTGTTGGAGAGTTAGGGCTGCAGGATGGCTTTTAGCACCCCAGTTTCACAATAGTGACTAGTACATGGAGTCCCGAGATCAACCCAGTCAACAAGTTTCATAAGGAGATGTGGTGTTAGGACAGAGTAGCTGAAACTAGAGGCTGTTATATTAGTGTTATTGATGATGTTTTGATACTTGCTGGAATACTTTCCCCTCCCTACCCAGTACTGTATTGTCATTTATGTCACTGCTTGTTGTGTGTTTTAAACAACTTCCATGTGATGCACTTTACACTGTAAATAAAGTTGCACCCTGTTTAGTACCCATATGGAGACAACATTGCATTCTTTTCTTAATGCCTCACAACAACAATATTAACCTACTCTTTAGGACCTTCTGGCAAAGCCCAGGTATCAAGGAAATGCAACTCCACTCAAGGGAAAAGACAAAATAATTGTCAGCAATCTTAAAAGGATGTGCTGAATTAGTCCAGATGTGATCTTCAGATAAAAATGCACTTGGCAGCTAATTTTTCAAATCCTATCTGTTGCTAGGGCATATTTTAAAACCTGTAAGGGCCAAATTTACCACTGGCATAAAGAGATGGATTAATACTTGCTTCGCTCACTGCTTACAGTTGATGGAGATATGGCTTGTTTTGTACTGCACCAGTACTGGAATTTTTAAAGCTATGGGGGCACCATATTCATGGAGAGATGAGGTAAATTTGTACTGTAGCAGAAAGAAAACTTTGTAACTCAAACACCACTCCTCCAAACAAGGACTGCATATGATATAATACTCAAAAGATTTGAGTATTTGTGGAGTTTTTGGAGGTAATATTGTAAGCCTTTTGATGTTTTGATACACAGGCATCAGTGGAGACTTGGAAGTGCAGAAGGCGGTCAGTGTTTCAAAGCCAGCAGCCCAAAAGGTGATGTGAGGTTACAGACAGTGCTGTTAAAGAAGCCCTGAAACTTGATGTGGATCTTATAGAAAAGATAGAAATTTACATCTCAAATTTGCAGTACTTTAAATACTGGTGATAATCCCGAGTGGGAACAGCTGGGCTGCCTTTGCATGTGGACTCATATCTTGTGCATGCTGTAGAAATACAGAGCACTGCCTTATTTAAAAGGAGGTGTGGTAAGAACAGCCTCTTTCCCTGGCCCTGTTCTCTTTGTTATGAAAATTCAACAAGCTAAAATGCTGAAGGGAGTCTACTGACACCTATGTCTCTCTGCTTGGAAATACATTGGAAAAGGTTTGAGTGTTGGCTCTGATCTCACAGTGGGGCACTGGACAGGGTTAATGTGTGCCAGCGATTGTTACTGTGAGGAGTTACCTTTCTACCTTAGCAGATTGAGCAGTGATCTCTTTTGCACCTCAGCACAGGACAGTTTGTGCATCTCTGAATTGTTTTAGAGCAGTTTGGATCCTCACTGCAGAAAGGATCCCTGGTGCTTTTACCGCACTGCAGATTCTTTTCTGGGAGAGCATACCCTGACCACACATTTCCTGCAGCAAGAGATGGGCATTGCAGTACCCAGAGGCAGGCCAGGTAGAATATGCAGTACCATTATTGATCTGTTCTCCAAGGTTATTTCCATTCATGCGCGTGATGCAGAGCACTTCTTCACGTATCCGTCCCATTTATGGCAAGCTCCTCTCCCAGGAGCCAGGCTGCACTTCCATTAGCCTTGCTTTGTAGGCAGACGTGTCGCCAGTACCAATATCAAAGTCTGCATGCTTGCCACCTCTCCCTGCTGAGCCTGAAGCACTAAAAAAGCTGATACTCTTCATAAGCTGATTGAGGTGGTTCTTCAGTGCAAGCTGGTCCATCCTGCCAGATGTCACTCATGTAGGTGGACAGCGTGACCACTTTGTGCTACAAGAAGCACCATGCATGGTCTAATGAAACAGACACTTGAGTTTCTTCCAGTGGAGAGGCTGTGTCATGACAAGAAAGTCACTTCAAGTCTTCCCATTTTATGGGTGAAATGAGCCCCTCCTTCTCCACTAAGGTGCTACAGATTTTAAAAAGACAGATGAGATTTAAGCATGATTATCATCTTTACTTATGGTAGGTGTTCTGCAGGTGTCATTCGCACACCTCATTCCTAGCTCAGTGGACCACCACTCACCTTAATCTTTCCAGTTTTTGCTGAATGTAAATCTTCCTCTTTCAAATTTTCACTTGCAACCAACATCTGCTGAACAGATTCTCCCGAAAACTCAAGTTCTCTATCTCCTGAAACTTTGAAGCTATGACAATGTCATTCGGCCCAGACCAGCACCAGTTCTGTTTGCACCCAGAGCTTGTGTTCATGGCAAAGGCCAGAAAAGGAGGCTGCTGTGCAGGGACAGGTTGTCACTGTGATGCTCCAGTCCTGCACTACCTAGCAGGCCAGGAACATGGTAAGGACTGAGCCTGCATCTCCACTCAGCACTCTTCTCTCCTTGATGACGATTTACTGTGCTTTTCCCAGCAGTCTCAGGAAATCAGTCTGTCCTTATGCAACCAGGTGGTAAAGAACAATCACAGCAGTCTGCCACTCCCTGCTCATCTATGCTCTGCAAACAAACCCAGGGCTTTCCCAGTTGGCTCTTAGTCATGCCTTCACCTCCTTTCCCCTCCTAACTGCTTCCACAGCACAGTCCGTTTATTTTGCTTTGTGTTCAATGTCCTGGCTATAGTGCTTCCTTCACAGTTGGGAGTGGCATGATTTCTGGCAGCTTACTCAGAATTGACCAGGATTCATTGGATATGAAAGCAGCAGCCTCACTGGCTTGGAGGGAGGCACAGTGGGAGGGGTGATGAAGCTGTCCAACTGATGGTGCAGGCAGGCTGGCAGGCTCTGCAACACACAGCAACAGCCCTGAGGAGCTGAGCTCTCCTCCAGCTGTTGCTGCCATACCTTGCCTTGCCTTGCCTTGCCTTCCTCTTGCACTCCCTGGGCATCCTTTTCATTTTACAGATACAGGCTATGTTTGCAGCTGTAGGGGGGGGAGTGTCTGCATTTTCCAGGCAGACACTAAAAGTATGGATCTGAGGCACATCCAGATGGGCTTGCAGTAGCTGGGAAGAAGATGCTGCTCCCTTCTCCCCCTGCTCTGCAGCAGTCTGGGTTCATCCAGTGGGCACCTGCCCCATTGCTGTGGCTCACAACTGATTTGTGCAGCATTGTCCATGGGGCTGCAGCTTGATAGACAATGTCATGAGCAGTGTCCTGGGATGGTACACAAGACACAGGAGTCCAGCGATGTGCAGAGATCCCATCTACCTCTGTGCAGAGTAGGCAGGTCCAAAATATTGCTCAGTGCCAAGGGAATTATAAAGGGAATTACTGTCCTTGGCTGTTCCTGGAGCGCTCTAATGTCAGCTGGGAGCCTCCGAGCCACACAAAGCACCAAAGCCAGGCTACATGACCATCCCCAGCTCAGCCAGGGAGATGAATGATTCCCCAAGCAAAAGGTTGATTCACAACATGCTCTACAAAAACCAAAACCTCTCAGTTGGACCTTATCCTGGCTCTGCTGCCGCATGTCTGCTCTGGTAGAAGAGGAGTGGAGCCAGGCACTAACACCAGGCACCAGGCATGGGAGCCCAGGAAGGGCCATAGTCCATCCCAGGGAGTAGAATATGGGCAAAAGTGCCTGCAGTCATTATTGGCAGTGTTGAACAGGGACAGCCTTGCAGCTCTGCACAGGGAGAACCTGGGCATGACTCCAGACCCGTGTCACCTGGCATGGGGCATTAGGGGAATTCCAGTAAGGGAAAGTTTTTCCATGCTGGCAAAAAGGGGATGGCAAAATGGGAGACTGTGTGGTATGACAAGAAGAGAAACCTCAATCATCATGGCTAGTCTTCGCGAACAAAGTTTTGGGAAGGGCACAACTCACGTTTGTCACAAGCGCGTTGGTGGCTACAGAGGCAAATACGAGATAGACACATCCAGTTGCAAAAGGCACAACAGAAAGACTCCTTAGATGGTATATTCTGCAAGACACGATTCTTTCTGCGTTGTCTTTTCTCCTCAAGAGTGATCCTGCGTGTGTTCTCAAAGGCATCAGCAGCGTTATAGATGGTGTGTCTCCAGACCTCCCAACTGGAGGCCAGAGTAGACCAGTTATGTAGATCAAAACCTCAATAAAGCTGCAGTTTAGAAAGCACTTAAGTATATAGTCATGTCATACAACCATTAAGGGTACTTAGCTGCACCTATGCAGTTAAAAACAAGTTTAAGCTTTCTTCTGGACTGCAGCCTTAGTCATTATGGGATTATAATAAATGTGAAAAACTGTGTCTGCCCTACAGACACTGGTGAGATGCTGCTAAGTGCCTGGCACTGAATATTTGCTGTCAGCTGAATGCAGAAGGCTGATAAAAGAGATGGCTACCCAGTCAGACCAGATGTCTGGTTTGATTTTATTAAATAGCTTGGTTAACAATCTGGTGTAAGGGATAAACAGCTCATTAATCTGTTTATTTCAGGGAAGTGCTATAAGCACCTATGAGAATAAATTACATGAAGGATAATCATATTAAAGGGAAGTGATGTGAAATTAAAGTTAGAAATGACAAGTCAGTTCTTCCTGAGGTAAAAAAAAATTAACGTACCCCTGGAGAGTGAGGTGAGTGTGAAGGCAGGCTGATGTCCTGGCTATTCCCACCCACACCTGCTTTGGGCTTCATGCTTGGGAAGAAGCAACACTGGCGGAGTCCTAGGCAGGAGAGAGAAGAGCAAAACAAAGACCAGCCCACAGCACAAGGGGGATGCAACAACGGAGCTTCTGTGATTTTTGTTTAATCTCAGTTTTGGTGCCACAAGGTCATGATTTCTCTCTGGCTAGCACCAGTGAGATAATGTTGCCGCCAGTTCTGTGTACGCTGGCATATGAAGCTAGCAACTTCTGGCAGCTCCTGTCCACATGGGAGGATAAGGAATGTCTCAAGGGTTGGAATCATGACACTCTGAAACAGCAGATAAATAAGGGAAGATAAACACAACCAGGCAGGAGGAAGCAGACCGTGATTGTGCCACCAAGGATGACATTGCAAAGCACAACAGGGTCAGCCCAGCTCTCCTTCTCAGAGTGTGATTTTGCAGCCTAAATGTTCTAAAAGTATAGGGTTCTCCTGATTTCATCCCTGGTAAGACTACATAAGCCAGACACAAGTGGCTGCTGTGTATAAATACCATGTCTGAGGACACTTCAGAGAGGAGTCACTGAGTGTGGCTGTGGAGATATATAAAAAAAAGGATTGAAAATAAGTAGAGCAGATATCCCATTGCACCAAAAAGCATATGGGATGGGCTTTCTCTGAGAAAACACTGGACTTCATCAGTTCAGTTAGTTTAAAACTAGACATGATATGACATGGTAAACACACCATAAAGTCAGAGAGCTCAAAGCAGTAGATTTCTTATATTTCTGCTTTCAAGAAGCTTCCGGGTTTTTTCAGACTTTCAGGGTATTCATGAAAAAATGCAAAAGTGGTAGAGGATGCAGTCTGGCTGGGGATGCATGACTTGTTACACGGACTGGCACTTAAAAAACCATCAAGCAGTTAAGCACTGAGGATTAGAAGGAGGAGCCCTGTCCCTCTACCTACATTGCCAAGAAGATCTATAATTGGGCCTTGGGGCAATAGAGATAAAAGCTGAGCAGCAAAAGTGAAGCATAGAATCATAGGATTGTTAAGATGGAAAATAGCTTTAAGATATTTGAGTCCAGTTGTTAACTTTGCACTACCAAGACCACCACTAAACCAAGTGCCACATTTACACGTCTTTTAAATACTTCAGGGATGGTGACTCCACCACTTCCCTGGGCAGCCTGATCCAGTGCTTGGCAACCCTGTCTGTGAAAAAAATTTTCGAATATCCAATCTAAACATCCCCTGGTGCAACTTGAGGTCATTTCCACTTGTCCTGTCACTTGTTACCTGGGAGCAGAGACTGATCCCCACCTGGGTACAACCCCCTCTCACATAGTTGGAGAAAGTGATATGGTCTCCCCTGAGCCTCCTTTTCACCAGGCTAAACAACCCCAGCTCCCTCGGCTGCACCTGATAAGACTTGTGCTCTAGACCCCTTCCCACCTTCATCATTCTTCTCTGGACAGAGGCTCCTGAATGTCTTTCTTGAAGTGGTAGGCCTAGAACTGCACACAGGACTCAAGGTATGGCCACACCAGTGCCAAGTAGAGTAGTACAGTCCCTTTCCTGCTGGCCATGCTATTGCTGATACAGGCCAGGATTGGCCTTCTTGGCCACCTGGGCACACTGCTGGCTCATATTCAGCTGCTGTCAACCAGCACCCCAAGGTCCTTTTCCACTGGGCAGCTTTCCAGACACTCTTCCCCCAGCCTGTAATGCTGTCTGGGATTGTTGTGACCCAAATGCAGGACCCAGCATTTGGCCTTGTTGAATCTCATACAGCTGGCCTCAACCCATTGATCCGACCTGTCCAGATCCCTCTGCACAGTCTTTCTGCCCTCCAGCAGACCAACTCTCCCACCCAACTTGGTGTCATTTATGGACCACTGAGGGTGCACTTGGTCCTCTCATCCAGATCATCGATAAAGACTTTGAACAGGACTGAGCCCAATACTGAGCCCTGGGGAACACCACTAGGAACCATTTCCCCTCGAATTATAGAGGCTTCATTCTACTCCACATCCCTGTCTTCCAGCTCAGCTACCATGAGGACAGCTGATCTTACTATTAAAGACCGAGGAAAAGAATACCTGAAGCCTTTTCCTCATTTTTTGTCCCTATATTTCCCCTGCATCCAATAAAGTATTGAGATTCTCCTTAGCTCTCCTCTGGTTGCCAATATGTTATATAAACATTTTATTGTCTTTTACAGCAGTAGCAGTTGGGCCTTGGCCATTCTATTTTCTCCCTGCATAACCTCGTGACATCCTTGTCATCCTTCAGAGTTGCCTACCCCTTCTTCCAAAGGTCGTAAACTCTCCTTTTTCTCCTGAGTTCCAGCCAAAGCTCTCTGTTCAGGTGCAGGTGGAGGTTCAGGCTGGTACTAGAACTTGCCTTCACAGGTGTCAAGTCAGGCTCTCCTTTTCAGATCCGAAAAGGACTCTGTCACATTTGAGATGTGGTTGGGTGCCCTGTCTCCCTCAGGTCTGTTCTCATCACCAGCAGATGTCTTTGGACTCAAAAGCAGCTGCAGATATCCCCAGTAATCAGTGTTCACAGTTGGGCAAAGGCCCTTCCTTCTGTGTCGTTTAATGAAATTCAAATCAAATCAAGGATCAGGATCTATCTGAGGCATCAGTAGGCCAGAGCACGAAATAACAGCCAGGGTGAATACCTGTCAAAGGACAACAAGAGCACAACTGGATTTTCCACATAGTCCAACACCTCAAAAATTTCCAAGGGGAAATAAGGTGACTTGGATGGCACTTAATCCAGAAAATCTCTGCTATTAGAAAACCTTCATGGCTGATATCCCCATCACATTCTATACCTTCCTCATGCACATACACGTGCACAGGGGTGCCATGTGTGGGGAAGTAGTGGCAACTCCTGCCAGTTCCACATCTTCCTGCTCTGTACCAAGGCATGGATGGAGAGTGGGGCTGCAAGGCACAACCCAGATCAGCTGCCCATGGTTAAAGTGACTTCTCCTAATTTAAGCATCAAAAGCCTATTGGTGAGATGTTTAGTCGTGCCCTGCCTGTGCAGGCAGGGCATCTTCTGGGCTACAAACCACTGAGCCAGACCCACATTAGCCAGTGCCCTGCAGCCTTGCCCTGCCCCACAGTAAGACCCCTTGCAGAGGCAGCACTACTCCACATCGTGGAGAAGCAATGCCCATTGTGTTGTCTCAGCTACTTTGGAGGATCTGTATTTGGGGTGCCTATGTCCACAGTGCAACCAGCCTCACAGAGAGGTGTTTTAAGGCCAAAAGTGAGGCCACACCACCTGCAGGGAGCAGGGGTGCTTTCACCTGGTGGGGAGCAGAGCAAATGGGACCCTGAGCAGACAACCTAGTGGGTCTAGTGGGGAAAGTCAAGAGCCTCCCTAGGGCAACAAAGCTGTTGTCCCTCTGCAGACTGACAGGAAACTGCACTGGCCCCTATTTCTCAAAATAGCATGTGGCTGTTATGTTGAAATCCAGGGTTGGCCTCCAAAACCAATACTTTGTCCTTTGTCACATCCTGTTGTACCATGGTGGGGCTACAGAACTGTTCAGTCTCCTGCACTCAGAGGCAGAGTTGGCTGCCAGGACAGCAGCTCGGGCTTTTACATAAGGGTGCAAGAAGCTCCAGCTCTTCTGCCATCCCTGCTTAGATATGGTAGGTAGATGGGATGGATACTGCTGCCACTCTCAGTTCCTCCTGGAACTGATGTGTTGCTGCAGCTGGTTTGGTTTGACACTCCTCTTATGCAAACACTAAGCATGGATGTCAATTGATGTGATGCTAGGCTGCTGTCCTGAATATTACAGGTCAGATCCTCTACAGGTGGGCGTGAACTTGGCCTGTTTGCAGCCCACAGACACGTGTAACTAATTTCCATAGCAAGACTTGCAGGTATTGATGTCATCTACGAAGATGGGGAAACTAAAGCACAGGCATCAGGTAATCTGCCCAGCCATGCAGAGGAGATGGAGAGATACAGTTGGGCTGGATCTGGGACTTTCCAGCTCTTCTCCCAGGCTGTACTGCTGCTAACCCATGACTGCCAAGCATAGTTTGCACTCAGTGGCTGCTGGGGCACTCAGAGGTGTGCTGGGAGGTCTGAGGATGCAGGAGGGAAGATGCCACGTCACCACTACCACGTACCTCTGCCTCAAAGGCAGACAGAGTATACGAGAAACCCGGGGGGGGCCACATGTCCAGTCATATAGGGGATTTCCAGGACCATAAAAGCAGCAAACAACTGGCAGCAGTGAGAAATAAAAAAGATCTGCAGTGGATAACAAAACTGAGGTTTGAGATGGAGTGGGTTTGAGCTTTCAGGTTAACATTTGTTTTTTGCGATTGGTTGCAGATCCTCCTCTGGTGCAGCTCTGCAGACTGACAGACAGGACAGGCTCTGGGCTGCTGAGTCCTCACAAAGTTTCTCTAGAAAGTGGCAGGATTTCAGGTTCCCTCCGGCTCATTAGCCAGTGCGTCAGCAGCACTGCTCACCAGATCAGTTTGTGAGACTGATGCAACCAGATGTTAAGTACTGCAGCTGCATATCTGCTGCTGAAGAAGATGCCTGTTGGGACAGAGGAACAAAAAATACCCTTAAACTCGAAGCCAGCTGCATCATAAGTTTATTTTGTGATGTTCAGGCTTGTCTGGAAAGATCCAGGTGAGACCTGGTGTATTCCTGCTTGCTGGGAGGAGACACTGGGCATCAGCCGCCCTTGCCTCTAACTGCCTGCCTCAGGAGAGAGAGTGGCAGGCCTGAGAACAGACTTTTAGCCCTGCTGATATTTTCCATAGCCACACAGCCTGTCTATCTGGGGTCCCAGTAGCCTGTATTTTGCCTACGGGTTCAGCTCTTGACTCAGACCAGCCTGGCGGCCCCACAACAGAGGGCCCCCCACTTAGCTCATGGGATATTTTTAGGGAGTTATTGGACCCTGCATCCTCACTGAGCAAAGCACTGCTTCCATGCCAGTGCAGAAAAGAGGTGTCCAGTGAGAAGTTCCTCTGCCCTACCACAGAAAATGGTGCTTGCATCTAGGCACCATTTGCAAACAGGTTCCCCAAGGAACTGCTAGGCTGCAGTTAGCAGTTACAGTAGTCTAGGCTGAGTTGCATGTGCCCCTGGGTGTGCACCCATTGCTTGCAGTTTTGGGGTGAGTACCAGCAAACCAGCATCCCAAGGGCAGACACCGAAGCATTCTCTGCCTGCAGCCCTAGTGGCTGACCCTGGAGAGGCCAAAAGAGGAACACCAGGGCTGGGCTGGGTCCTCCCCGTATGAAAGGGGACCCTGAAGAGCTTTGCTATCATGGGTAAAACAGTTCTTGAGGATCCTTTTCTGAGGGAATTTTGCTCTGCTCTTGGTGAAAACTGTCTGACATTTAGCCATTGTCTTTTTCATTTAGCTGTTGTTTTTTTCTTTTTCACTGATCTTGCTTCAAAGCATCTTTGGGAGGAAGGACTGCTTTTAACATATGAGCAAAGCAAGTGTAACTGCTCCAGCTTGACCAAAAAAGGTCAGATGAAGATAACTGTTTCCCTGCCAACCCTGTAATGTTTCAGCCAGAATTTGATGCAATCTGACTGATATGTCCAAATAAAATTCTCCCATGAACTGGTCATATTCTTGGACTCTACCTTCAATCTCAGTAGGACAGCGACTCTCCTGGGAGTCCAAAACTGCTGCCAGTGCCCTGCCACTCTCCACAGAACCCTCTTTGCCCCCAAACCCTCCCACCTTGGGTCTGTCCATGCCCAAGCTGAAGTGGCAGACATAAAGGGGATGCCCAAGACACAGTTTGGCTTCCTCTGTGCTGTGCATAACTGCGGCTGTACCTTTCTCCTCAGAATCATCAACTCCCAATTGACCCTGAAATTGTGTGGGATCTGCTGCTCCAGCTGGATCCCTGCAATTCTATGGGGCCTGATAGGATTCATATCAGAATCCTCAAAGAGCTGGTTGATGTCATCACAAAACCTCTCTTGATGATTTTTGAGTGGTCTTGGGAATCTGGGGAGGTCCCAGCTAACTGGAAGCTGGTGAATGTCATCCTGATTTTCAAGAAGGGCAAGAAGGAGTACCCCAGAAAATCCAGGCCTGTCAGTCTCACTTCAGTGCCTGGTAAATCATAGAATCATAGAATCAGCCGGGTTGGAAAGGACCTCCAAGATCATCAAGTCCAACCCTTGATCCACTACTGTGGTTACTAGACCATGGCACCAAGTGCCACATCCAGTCTGATTACCCTCTCTGTAAAGAATTTCTTCCTAATATCTAACCTAAACCTCCCCTGGCACAGCTTAAGACCATGCCCTCTTGTCTTACTGATAGTTGCCTGGGAGAAGAGACCAACTCCCACCTGGTTACAACCTCCTGTCAGGGAGTTGCAGAGAGTGATGAGGTCTCCCCTGAGCCTCCTCTTCTCCAGGCTGAACAGCCCCAGCTTCTTCAGCCTCTCCTCATAGACTTGTGCTCAGGTCCCTTCACCAGCCTTGTTGCTCTTCTCTGGACCTGCTCCAGCACCTCAATATCCTTCCTGAACTGGACACAGCACTCGAGGTGTGGCCTCATCAATGCTGAATACAGGGGAAGAATCACTTCCCTGGACCTGCTGGCCACACTGTTCCTGATGCAGGCCAGGATGCCATTGGCCTTCTTGGCCACCTGGGCACACTGCTGGCTCATGTTCAGCTTCCTGTCAATCCAAACTCCCAGGTCCCTCTCTGCCTGGCTGCTCTCCAGCCACTCTGTCCCCAGCCTGTAGCGCTGCAGGGGGTTGTTGTGGCCAAAGTGCAGGACCCGGCACTTGGCCTTGTTGAACCTCATCCTGTTGGAATCACCCAACTGTCCAGCCTGTCCAGGTCCCTCTGCAGAGCCCTCCTGCCTTCCAGCTGATTAACACTCCCCCCCAGCTTGGTGTCATCTGCAAATTTTCTGATGGTGGACTCAATCCCCTCATCTAAATCATCAGTAAAGATATTAAACAGAACTGGGCCCAACACTGATCCCCGGGGGACACCACTAGTGACTGATCACCACCTGGATGCAGCACCATTCACCACCACTCTCTGGGCCTGACCCTCCAGTTATGGAGAAGATTTTTCTGGGAAGTATTGAAAAACACCTGTAAGACAGTCATTGATCACAGTCAGCACAGTTTCATGAGAGAAAAATCCTGCTTACCAAACCTGGTTTCCTTTTATGACAAGGATCACCTAGTTGATCAAGGGAAACCAGTTAATGGAATCTTTCTGGATTTCAGTAAGGATTTTGATACTGTCTCTCACAGGATCCTTCTGGGCAAACTGTCCAGCCCACAGCTGGATAAACACAGCATGGGCTGAGTGGGCAATTGGCTCACGGGTTGAGCACAGAGGGTGATAGTGAGTGGGGTGACATCAGACCGGTGACCTGTCACTAGAGGGGCCCCACAGGGCTCCATATGGGGCCCTGTGCTCTTCAGCCTCTTCATAAATGACTTGGACACAGGACTGGAAGGGATACTAAGCAAGTTCGCAGACAAAACAAAACTGGGAGGAGCTGTTGACTCCCTCAAAGGCAGGGAGGCCCTGCAGAGAGACTTGGACATTAAAGGGCTGGGCAATCACCAACTGTATGAAGTTTAACAAGGAAAAGTGCTGCATTCTGCATCTGGAATGGGGCAGCCCCAGATGTACATACAGTCTGGGGAATGAGATGCTGGAAAGCAGTGCTGTGAAAAGGGACTTGGGGGTCCTGGCTGAAGGCAAGTTGAATCTGAGTTAGCAGTGCCCTGGCAGCCAGGAGGGACAACCACATCCTGGGGAGCATCAGGCAAAGCATCACCAGGCAGTCAAGGGAGGGGATTGTCCTGCTTTGCTCTGCACTGGAGCGGCCTCACTCTGGATATTGTGTGCAGTTTTGGGTGCCACAATATAAGAAAGATATTAAGCTATTGGAGAGTGTCCAAAGGAGGACAATGAAGATGGTGAAGGGCCTTGAGGGGAAGCTGCATGAGGAGTAGCTGAGGGCACTTGATCTGTTCAGCCTGGAGAAGAAGAGACTGAGAGGAGACCTCACTGCAGTTACAAATTCCTTGTGAGGGAAAGAGAAGGGGCAGACACTGATCTCTTCTCTGTGGTGACCAGTGGCAGGACCCAAGAGAATGGCCTGAAGTTGCGTCAGGGGAGGTTTAGGTTGGATATTAGAATGAGGTTCTTCACCCAGAGGGTGGTTGGGCTCTGGAAGAGGGTCCCCAGGGAAGTGGTCACAGCACCAAGCCTTACAGAGTTCAAGAAGTGTTTGGATGATACTCTTGGACACATGGTGTTACTCTTGGGGATGATCCTGTGCAGGGCCAGGAGCTGGACTTGATGATCCTTGTGGGTCCCTTCCAACTTGGCATTTTCTGTGATTCTGTGCTCTCTATAACATCTCATACAGGTTTTTCATCTTTTTCCCCCTACCTTTATCCTGCTTCTGCTTTTCTTTTCCCAGGAGCCCCAGCAACCATGTCCAAACAGAGCATTTTGCCTTTATACATGTGGTATCAGCAGTTGTGCATTCCAACTAAGTGCTTCAACAATTGCTGTTCAGGGCAATGATGCAGCCCAGTGAGCTGAACTGGGGCTCCTGCCAGTCCTGCTATGGGCTCATGATGTACTCCTGGACAAACACATCATCCACCATCAGTTTCCTTGCAGACCTTGGACATGAGACACCTTTGCCGAGCATGCACAGCCAGATCCACACCAAAATATGGGTTCCACAGGGGCTTGCACTGAGGGAAAAGTATTTTCCAGCCCCAGCTGAAAGCTAAAGCCAGTCTGCAGCTCCATCTCTCCCACCACCTCAGGCAGTTGCCTGTGTCGATAGTGTGTCTCCATGGCTGCCATGCTCAAAACACACAAGCCCAGGTTTGGACATACCAACTTGTCCTTAAAAGCAGCTGTAAAACATACTTTTCCACTTTCTAGTGGTTTTGGTTTGTGGTTTGTTTTTTTTTCTTGCAGTACCCAGGAGGCTGCTGCTTAAGAGCCTCAAAGCCCCTGCACAGTACAGGAGGAAGACACCCCAGTCCCATAGTCCTACCCAGTGCCCTGGTCTCTGTGGAGAGGATGGTAGACTTCCAAAATAATCTCTGTTTGCTACATTTTTATCACATGTTTATGGTCTCCCAAGTGTTTGGGTTCCTGTTTATCTTAATTTTATTCATACAGAAACAAGGTGAAAGGAAGGAAGAGGAGAGATAACAAGACAGGGAGAAGGGAAACGTCTCTGCTCTTCCCCTCCACACTGCTTGCCTCCAAATCCAAACATCTCCAAGGCCACCTCTATATGTTCAGATGGTTTCAGGGCTACCCAGCACCCAAGGACTTGACATCCAAAGGCATTCTTGTGTCTACCATTTTCATGGATGAGGATTCCTAACGGGCACCCTCATGACCCCTGCCTCCTCTGCCCCAGCCACCTCTGGGACATCTCTGGTCAGCACATACGAGCAGGATGACATACCATGTTTTCATGTCCTGAGCTGATAAGTTTGGGTTTTATATTTTTCCTTTTCTGCTCCGTGTGCCCAGGAGCAGCTTGTCAACCATCAGAAGGGGAAAGAAGTTTCCCAGACATACTGCAGGAATGCAAATTAATTGTTTGCACAAATAAGTGTTTGTGCCTGTTCTTTTTCAGAGTAATTCCTTTTATTAACCAAACCACTTTTCCAGTTTGCCAAGATCATGTTCAGTCCTACCCTCTGCTCCAGGGCAGTGTGTCCCAGTTGACGTCATCTGCAGATGTCAGAAGCACATGCCACAGTCCAGCATTCAGGTCAATAACAAAAATACTAATTGGGATCAGACTGGGGCGGGGGGGGAAGAAGCAATCCAAACCTTGCTTGAAGTATCTCTTCAGTGTGGCCAGAAACCATTGGCACCAGATGCAATCAGTCAACAAAGTCTGCACTCACCTTCTAGTAGTCTCATTTAAACAATGATCTGGAGAACCTCATAGGAGAAGCTGTAAAAAGCCTTGGCAGTCCCAAGAGATGTTCCAGGTGTCCTGTTGCTGCACGTCAGCATCACCTCTTACCTTGTTACAGGTTGGTGTATTACAATCTGCTGTCCAGGTGCCATGATGCACTTTTCAAGTTTTTGTTACATTTCCTGCCTTCATCAAATAATCAGTGGTAATAACAAATAGTTCTGGGATTGACTGAGCCAAGTCTTGCATAGTTTGAAGATTAATTTTGTCAGGTCGTGATGACCTGTAAATGTCTAACAGCTGTGGTTTCTTCCTCTCCTCCTCTTGACTGAGATCTCATTGGTTGCTATTACTGTTTAACAGCTAGATCAAAAATGCAGCCTGCACCTCAAAATGAACTGATGCAAATACAACATTAATCAATTTAGCCCATCCAGTGCCAAAAGTTGCTGCCTGTTTTCCCTCTTTGAGTCTCATGGGCAGTTAGCACTGTATATATTTACTGGGACTGGCAGTATATCTGCTTATGCTGTGGTACTGAAACCTTGCATGGAGTAAACATGAAAATAAGACAAAAAAGAAAGAGAAAGAGCTTCCACTCTTTTCTTATAAACTGATTTTCTATATGGAAAATATACTTTTAATAAGCAGCAACAATCTGGTCTTTTCTTGGCATGCTCATGAACCCCTAAATTGCACAGAAAGCACAAATTTAAGTTTCGGATCTTCCTGAGGCATTGCATAATGAAACAGCCTCAGAAGTGTCACATACCTGTTCATATACTATGAACATATATTTTGCTTTCAAACTCTGCTTATGTGGATGTGCAGGTTGTAAACTCCAGACATTGCCTTTACCTCTACCTTCCCATTTTCATTCATCTGGCTCCTGTTTGATTTAAATGGCCAACTGCAAACAAGACAACCTAGTGGAAAGTTCAGCTATTTGGCTTTGTTAATGAGAATGAGAGTGCCAGAACTAATGCCTTACACTGGCAATACAGCAAGGACAGGATGCTGCAAAAAGCAGACCTCAGTCTTTACCAAAAAAGTGTGTTTGGTAAGAGACATTAATTTACCAATGCTCCCCCAATGCATAAATATCCTGCTGGTACTTTTTCCCTCAGACAAGATGCAGGTATGAGTTTCATTAATTAGCCTTTCCACACAAAGCTGGGCAAGATCAAAACCGTCATGCTGCTGCATTTCTGTAAGAGAAGGCACTGTGTGCAACATGCTTTTAATGGAGCAGGACAGGATGTGAATGCCAGACTCAATGGATAGCTCTGGGATTTGTCAGACAGGCAAAAGCACTTCAATTGTGTGGTACCACCAAAGTAGTCAAGCGGGTTGAGTAAGACATTTGCAGAATGCCCTTTTTAGCAGGTCATCACCACCATCATATTCAGCAGTGTCTTAGCCAGTGGACAGAAAGCTTCATCTACCTCTCTTTTGACCAGCTTTTTGGTAGCAGCCTGGCTACAAGGGTGACTTCTATAAGGATATGCCAGAAGTTCCCCCTGTGTCTGATGGAGCTGATGTCAGTTGGCTCCAACACAGATCTGCCACTGGCCAAGCCCAAGCCCACTAGTGATGGTGGTAGCACCTCTGGGATAACGTATTATAGAAGGAGGAAAAACTGCTGCTCAACAGCAGCTGAAAAGAGGAGTGAGAATATCTCAGAGGAACAGCTCTGCAGAGAGGGAGGGGCAGGAGGTGCTCCAGGTGCCAGAGCAGAGATTATCCTGTAGCCCTGCAGAGCAGGTGGATGTCCAAAGGAGGCTGTGACTCCATAGGAAGCTCTGTTTTTTTCCTTTTCCTGAAAAATGTCAGCACTAGCATGGAAAGGTTATGGGATCCTAAATGCCCATCATCTGCCCGAGACCTTCAGGGAATGCTTTTCCCTCAGAGTCTCCACCACCAGAGGCATCAAGGTGCATACTCAAAGCCCAGTTTGTGGTGAGGGCTTGGATGCATCTTGATAAACCCTGTATCTGCCCATTTCAAGGAGCTTCGGCACAGCTCCTCCCATTATTGAAGTTTGTCAGTGCTTCTTACAAACAGAAGTGATGTCAAAGCAACAGAAAAGCTGTGGGCTCTAAAGTAGCTCTGTGTTTTGCCTGATAAAGCTCTTCATGAAGCTGTTAACTGAGCTTCTGGACCTGTTGTTGGTGACAAAGCAGTGGAGGTGACGCATTTCAAAAAATAACTCTGTGCCTCATTTAAAAAGTGTTTGTCCTATCAAGCTGCATTTTTTAGCCACTCATACTTCAAAGGAAATGGTTTTAAAATACAAGGCTAATTCATCTCTTGCACTGCCTGGGGCCCTGCTCTAATCCAGTTGTTTGAGCTGATTGTGACTGCTGGCCACTGCTGAGGTCTACCTAAAAACACTCCCTGCATTTAGAGAGATGTTGCATAATCAAGGCCATCCACCTGGGAAAGAAGCAGCTTTGTTTCTTTTAAAACATTCAGAGCATTGTCTCCAGTCTGCCCAGCCATTGGAAGGCAGAACTCTCCCACAAAGCCCCTCAGGGTGCACTCCATGTTTTTCTGAGATGCCAGCCAGCAATTGCTCCCTACCAACCAGGTCAAATACATGGTCTTGTTTAAACCCAGTGACAAGGATTTAACCCAAGGATTTAACCTGCACAGTGCAGCTGGGATGTTGTCTTCCAATTTTGTAAACCACTCTGCCAGAGAAAGGGTTGCTCAGAAGCATTCACAGCAGAGGCACATGTCCAAAATCCATTCAGCTGTAAAAAAATAGAGATTCTCAGAACTTGGTTTTACTCACACAAAGGCACTGCCTTGTTAGCTCATGAATGTACAGGTAGGGTAAGGAGACACAGGTTTATAAGGAATTTGTCATTGAAGGGTAATGACACGTTGATATATTGGGCAGACATATCCAGGTAACTACATGAAAATATTGAGATTGTGTAACCATGGTGATGGCAACCATTTCTTGCGCCATCAAGTATCTTTGAAGTTAGCACAAAGTGGTGTTTGTAAAAGAGAAGAGACTTGCCTTTCTTATTTTTTTTGGCAGCAGAACAGCAAGAAATGCAGGTGAATATGGATCACAGAAGGGCAATGAGAAACGTTCACCATCTTGGCTTTAACTTGGGGAGTCTTTTACTGAGTAAAAGGGAATGATGTTGAAAAGCATCCCAAACGTTGAGAAACAAAAGGTTCCACCTTTCCTTTCGCATGCCCTGTTTACCCAATGCCCAATTTTGTATAATGCCCTGGTTTTGCGGCTATATCATGAAAAGAGATTGTTTTCATTGCCAATTTTCATAATGTGGGGCACTTTCCTCCTAACACAAGTGAATTGGCCCTGTTCCCCCCTAGGCATCTCAACAAGGGTCACGACACCTTAAGCATAAAAATGTCAAGAAGGATATTTAATTTCTACTAAAAGCAAAGGTGCTGGACATCTCCAATCAGACACCACCAACAGGCCCACCAAGCAGTACAAGAAACTCCAGCATCACCACCCATCCCTGATGGACTACTGTTCCCCTGCCAAAAGTGGATGGGATCATCTGCAAGGACAAATCCTGGCACTGCTCTCCTTCCCTGATGTATATGGCCATTGGGACCCAGCAGTTGGTCTGAAGGCATTGAAAAGCATTGTCCTTTGTTGGCAAGTGGAGTTAAAAAAAAAAAGAAGTGGACTTCAGGTGTTGTCAGCAACTCAACCCCAAGCAAGGGGGTACTCACACACCAAAACCTCATGCAGAAAAGCTCCTGCAAAAGACAGAGCTCCTCTCCATGGGGCAGGGCAGATATTTTTTTCCTAAAGTGAAGCCATGGCTTGAACTGCACCTTTGGGTTGACTTATCTTGCCCCATCCCAGGTAGTGGGAGCACCAACGGGAGGAGGGTGGTGTGCAGACACCTCCAGCAGCACAAGGCTTAGGGCCTTTGGTGGAGAAGCTGAGTCCCTGTGACTTTGGTTGCGAAAACAATCAGATGGAGTCCTTCTTGGTTGTAATTAATTTCTCATGTTTTCTTGGGGGTTTTTTTTGGGGGGGATGGTCTTTTGGTATCTCTCTGCTGCATGACTTTCAAGTCTCCACTGTGAAGTGAATTTCAGCTGGGTGGTCAACAGCAGGTTTGCTGCCTGCAGTCTCAGACAAACCATCCCGTATCACACTCCCACATCTGTTGGATCTTGAGAGGTTGGGGTTATGAATTAGTTTTCAGCTAAAGCCTTTGGTGCTGCAGGCATGTGGGGAGGGGAAAGCCAGCCAGGCTGCAGCAGTTAGAACAATGAAACTCATCTCATTCTGCACTTGGAGGACTTGATTTAAGTTGATTTTTCATCTGCCTCTGAGGTGCACACCACGGCTGGCTAGGCGGTACTGGGAATCCAGCCTCTTCCTGGATGACAGCTGAAGCAGCAATAGCTAATCCAGCTGAGCAATGAAAAAATCATTTCCACAGCTGCCACTTTGTTGCAACAGCAACCTCGAGGTTCTACAGAAACTCACAGAAATAGCTGTAACTGCAAAGGTATTCCTGCCTCCCATTCCTGGCTCCAGCACCAGCATGGCCCCATTCTGACCTGCTGAGGTATCATTGCATGTCTCTGTCTGCAAAAATCCCTCGACACCACTGGCAATAAGAGCTTGCAGTAGCTGGACCTCTGGTCTGGCTCAGCATGGCCTTCCCCGTGCTCCGACCTCAGGCAAAGGATTGCTGCAGATACAAAGTCACTCGTGTGGCTCTCTTTGAAACCTCCCTGTTTTAAGTATCCTTCAAGGAACTCCTAGGGATGAAGGAGCCCCAAACAGTTTTTTTAGCAAAAACCATCTCATGCTTGTTCCCTGTTTGCCTTTTGTATTACCCTATGTAATACTCTTAGTGCATGACAGCATGGAAAATACCTGTCTTTTGCTGAAAAAGACATCAAAGACCCAAGTATAAGCAAAAATATTAACTGATCACCTCTGTCTTCTGAGTCAGAGTAATTTTCCATTCTTTAGCTCTTTTCCGTTCATAGCTTTCCCATCACTCTGTGACTCTGCATTTAAGGAGCCTTTCTCATTGTTATATCCTGCTTGCCAGAGATTTTGATCATGCATTCAGGAGCCTTAATCAAAGAGCAAGCCTACCTAACTCCAGCTCTGCGCTGGTTGCTGATGATATCAGCTTTTCTTTTGATTTGTACTGGATTCAGTTTCTGAATGCCATTTTCTTTCCCTTTCACAATCAAATTGGATTTCCAGGTGAGGAAGCCCTGTTACACTGATGCAGTGCTAGAGGAGATGCTCGAGTCTAAAAAGCCTTTCCTGGCCTCTCTCCAGCCAGTACCATGCTCAGTTTTACATTTCCTCTCCTGTAAATTTGATTACATGCATGCAGCCATACATACCTGTGCCCATACACATACACACACACACACATAGGTGTGGTCAGACAAGGATGTGGACAGATCCCTAGCTGAAGAGCCCTGGCCTTCCCAAGCCTGCAATTCAGAAAGACAACCCAGACCTGGAGACTTCACAGCCTCATGTCCCAGGCCTGGTGGGTGTTATCAGGAGTACATCTTGCTGTGCTGCAAATGAGAACATATGACCCAGAAAGGCTGGTACCAGAACCCTAGATGCTTCAGGGGGTCCCTCCTGAGGTTGCAAGGACTCTAGGGAAAAATACCTTCCAACAAACCCAGAGATTTGCCTGCCACACCCTAAATGCAGCCAGCTCCCAGCACATGGGGCAGGGTGGCCCCTAGACTGAGAGATGTGTCCACAGAATCAGTGTGATTGAAGGATGTGATGATTGAAGATTGCATGTGTCAGCATACAAACACTTTACCCTAAAGCCCTCAGAAAAGAGCTTTTTTTAACAACTGAGCTGATTTCTCAGGTTGTCAGTCACAAGATATTTTAGTGGTGTTAAAACCAGAATAAGGGGGAGAAAGACCAACCTTATTTCTCTGCAGGTCTGTACTTCCCTGTGGCTGTTGCAAACTCCTCTGGTACCTTGTCATATTTTATATCACTGGTCCTGACCTTCATGTCAGGTGGGGCACAACATAAAAAGAGTCTGAATAATTTATTGTTGACCCAACAGGGGAAGAAACAAACAATGAATAAATTGTTATCAAGGAGCCTTTAAAGTAAGGCAAAAATAAATGTCTCACCACAGATCAGAAATTCTTTTGCTAGTAAATGATGGCCAGCTGTGACAATTGAAAAAAAAACTTGTTAAGTCCAATGTCCCAGCTCTGAGGTCTTCCTATGGTGCTAGTAAAGTGGTATTTGTGGCACACATCACCACATACTGGATACCCTGTATGTTATCCAGTGAACAGACATGCATGGAGGCACACCTATGCATAGGGCATGTGCTGCTGGTTGTCATGGTTTGAGATAGCCCCAAAATCCAATTCCCTAGCTCCATTCCCCCTCCCACATCTCAACCTAATGTGAGATGGGCTTTTCCAGACAAAACACACCAGACTCAAAGTGGGGGAAAGGGAATATATTAAAATGACTGTACAAATAAATACCATATCACATTATACACACGATCACAAACTATCTCTACCATGACATATGTATTTACAGTGGACCAGATCTCTTCTCCCCTCCAAATAAAAGTCCAGGAGGGAAAGAAGGACAGATCCCTTCCAGCCCTTAAGCAGCAGCATCATCTGAGGCAGCAGTCTGTCTTCTTCACATGCATGCAGCAGCTGTGGCTGGCTTTCTGCCAGCACTCACGAGGGAGGTATCCAGTCTCCCTCGGCCCCCTTGACACAGGCAAAGGGGTCTTCCATGGGCTTTGTAACCCCAGACAAGGTCGTATCACCACGTCATATCACGAAGACACAGGGGGGTCTTCGTGACGGTCTGGTATCTCCAGGAGACTCAGCTCCTTGCAGGGCCTCTGTGCCCTGTCTCTCAGGCTGCCACCGTGGCAGCAGTGCAAGGGGGGGGAGAACCAAGGTCAACTCCCCCCGCATTCCTCTGGCCGTCCCGGTCCAGCTCCGGGACGCTCTGAGCTTCTCAGCTCCTCTCTCTCTCTGGTGCTGCATGTCTAAAACTCTTCTCCTTAATAGGAGTCCATGTCCCTCTTCTCCAAGAGGGGTCTCAAGGGAGTTTTAGGGGATCTGGTACAGTCTTACCCCCAGAACTCTGTCTCTCAGGCTGTTGGTTCTCTTTCTCCTCGACTCTCCTTCCAGGAGTCTTCTCTGCGGTGCTGCATGTTGTTTCTGCTGCTCCTCCAGTTCAGGTTCTTATCTCTGGCTCTCTGCCACCGTTTCTCTGGTCAGTGCCGGCTGCTGCTCTGCGCCCATGGAGAAAACATCTCCCAGCATAACCACAGGCACCCAGCCCAGCTTTATGCTGTCCCAGGTCCCAGCAGGCCCCTGCTAGGGGCTGGGGGCCAAAGCCCCCCTGTGGGGCTCAGAGCCCCTTCCTCGTGGCTCTACAACATGGCCACCTCTCCTCAACAACCAAACTACAACTCATCTCTTCCAGTGAGCTTGTGATATGTTTACATTTTTTGCAGGAGCGCCCATTGGGCAGAACTTCAAAACTTCCAGGGGTTTCCACCCCTTGGGGTCTACCACTTTTCTTAGCCTCTGGGGGAAAACAAAGTCCAAACCACGACACTGGTGCAAGGAGGCTCCTAACAATTCTGTGCCAAGTCTTGTTGTCAAACTGGGACTCCCTTTTTTGATGTCAAGACCTGGACAAAATGTCTCGCCAGCAGCAGGAGCTTTCTTGAGCGTGACTGTCAGGATCTGGAGCATGGGGTTTTCATTATAGCTAACATTCCCAGGAAACTTGCTAAATGAGGAAAAAAAAAAAAGTTGAACTGGACTTGTTTTGCTGAGTCAGGATGATGTAAAGGTGCTTGAAAGGAATAAACACTCCCAATTTTGAGTCATCTGATAAAATCACAATCCTTTGACTATTTCTTAATTCTACTGATATCAAATTACTTAAACAGCAAACACTCAGTAGTTTTACAGATTGCCAAACTCAGGAAGGCTGTTGGGAATACACAGACTGCCTGGTAGATGGGCGTGTGCTGCACATTGTTTCTATGAGTTTACACAAGCTCTCCTTATCTCACTCGTTGACAAAGGAGGAGTGCCGCTACACTGACAATAAAGCTGAGTTGGTATAAAAGTCGGGTATGAATAGAGCCAGATGCCTAGGATTTTGCAAAGCCCAGCTAGCACAAAAGATTTTGTACCAGGGCACTTTTTTCAGATCTGGGGCATTGTCCTAGGAATATGCTACTTCTTGGTAAGAGCAAACTCAACTTGCAAATACAGCAATTTCCCCAGGAGCCAAAAACCTGAGGTTAGTGATGCGGAAAACGGGTA
This sequence comes from Manacus vitellinus, assembly GCF_001715985.3. Classification (NCBI taxonomy): domain Eukaryota; kingdom Metazoa; phylum Chordata; class Aves; order Passeriformes; family Pipridae; genus Manacus; species Manacus vitellinus. Next base: position 9,347,011 of record NW_021940917.1, on the reverse strand, counting down.
GAGGCTGGAGAGCCATCCTGAATGATTTCACCCCATGTCTGAGAGGCTCCTTTGCCCCTCAAGGGCAAATGGGCAGCACTGTCACATGGATAGTAGTCATACATGTCCTGGACATCTGTGAATGAGCAGCAAGGATTTTCCTATGCAAACTTTTATGAGCACTTCCCCATCACCTATTGTCAAATGATCTTTCCTCATAATGCATTTTGTTTGTGTTTTCCCTGATTTGCCACTTGCCTCTGGGTAGCAACAAGGCATAGGGTGAACCCATGAGCCTGTCAGGTAGGTCACTGACAGGGATGGAGTAGTTTTATCCAGGTTATGGGATGATTTTGAGTTGATAGGGCATTGCAGGGTATAATGTTTAATCAAGGCTTGTAGGAAGTAAGACAACAGCTAAGGCAACTGCCAGGACTGTATCTGCACTGGCCAGGCTTGTGGATTTGTGTGCTCAAGTGTAGAAATGGAGATGGATGGGAGAGGATGTCTGTGTCCCTATCTATGTACTACTCAGTTTCTCCCAGACCAGTGTTTTGTTCATCTAGTGTGAATTTGACAGCCATCTTTAGCCAAGAAGTTACATTGGCTTTTAGCATTCTTTTTCCTCTTGCAAGGAATGCTCATTTCCCGGTGAACATGAAGGTTTCTGGCTCAGAATGACCTGCTGGCTTGTGCTCTAGGATTAGAGAGCTGAACTGTAGCAGAGAGGCACCCAGCAGAGCCCCTCTGCCTGCAGAAGCAGAGACCCATCCATTTCAGGGAATTAGCCAGACACTGCTCTTGCTTCTTAGGATGAAAGCAAAGCAGAGTCTCAGCTCTTGGGGGTTAATAACCATCTGCCATAAAGACAGCTAAGGCTACAAAATAGTAAAACAACCATCAGTTAGGCTGAGAATGTCACTAATGGATATTTTTCCAGCCCTGCTTCAAAGCACAATGATGGGCTTTCAGCAGAGCAATTAAAGCAATGCCCAGAGTGGAAATATCTCATGTGAACCAAGTCCCTCTGGGTGGTTTGGCTGAAAATTGTTCTCATGCCTAAGATACGAAGGCTGTAAAAAGGGTTCAAAGATTTGGGGAAGGGGTTGATGCATATTTGCAAAAAATACCCTCTGTCTCTTCTTAAGAGAGACAACTTGGGGAATATGGTGCGAAGGCATGCTGGAGAGAAGAACATAAAATAGATGCTCCAGAGGAAACAGACAAAACAACTTCATCCTTGTCTCTCTGTGCCTGTATATCACTGTGCTATGCTACACCTCCATGAAGAAGGAGGCTCCCCTCCAAGCATCCCATAGCTGGAGGGGAGGTTTGGGTTCTGCTCACCTTGCAGGACGTCGGGGGGCACTGGGCAAACAACCCAGACCCCTGGGAGCACCACCTGGTGCTGGGGTGCTGTGGTGCACTGTGTTCTGCTGTTGCTGCAGGATCAGGCAGAGACCTGCTAATGCACAGTACACAACAGATAAAAGGTGGGGTCACGTGGAGGCAGCAGCATTTTCTGTTCTGGAGGACAAAGGGGAAGAGCACTGTGCTGCAGTGCTCAGCCCAGCAGCAGCGGGAACCCTGATTCGGGCAGAGGCAACCAGGGTTACTGCTCATGGTGTCAGCTGTGCAAGCCACCCCAGTGTGAGTCAGGCCTCAGCACCATGTGGGTCTCACTCACAGGCAGCTTCTCTGATCCTGAAGCAAACCCTAAACCGTGAGCAGGTCAGGCCATGCCACCTGTGGGGCTACAGGATCAGACAAGGGGAAATGCAGGGGGAAATGCAGCATCTGGACTCAGAAGCAAACTCTGAAGTTCCCCAAAGCTTGGGAAGATTTGGTCTAAGATGTTTTCCCCAGCCAAAAGCAGGACAAGCATTTGTATGGACTCTGGTGTATTGCTCACAAAGAAAAACCCTTACTGGCAGTGCCATAGACCTGAAAAGGTCCTCTACCTTTAGGAAGCACAGCACATGTCTAAAGAAGCTTCCTGACTCTGTCTCAGTAGCTGGCTTTAGCAATAAACTGCTGCAATCATATCTCTTCTAGGGAGGAAATAAAGTTCAGCTCTCAGCTCTGAGCAAATCAAGAAAACACACTTCGGAGAAATGACTGGTTTATAAGTGCTGTACTTTAATTGCAGCAGAGCAGCACATCCCAAATCATCCACATTCAAGGACATCCTGCAGCTCTTCTCTTCTTACAAGTCTACGGACTGAAGACAGATAAAATAGCACAGCTTCTGTGCTGCAGTGCTGGACTTGTTACTTCTCACTGTGGCAAATCCACTTATTCTACCTACTCCAAAAGGAATGAACAACACAATGTTCTGTACTTTTGAAGTCAGTTTGGTACTAGTTAAAGGCTGGAAAACAAAGACTGAGTCACCTCTATTTATAAAGTCCAACAACATTAGATCTAGAGCATAAAATACAAACTACTAAGACCATCTCCTCAGACTGTAAGAACTTAAAATATCACCAACTTATCCAGGTAAAGTGGTCCCATTGATTGCAATCAGCTGCCTTTCAAGTGTCAGACTAATAAGCAAACTGATTTCTGCATGTAACATTTAGCAACTTGGGTATAAAGGAGATGTAAAGATGTGAAGAAAGAGACATTTCCATGGGTTACTTCCCCTTCCCAAAGTCTCCAACGACTGAGCTTTGCCATAGAATGAAAAAGGAATCAAACTTCTCCTATGTTTGATTCATGCACAACCAAAACCTCAGATACACTCAGATACTAAACACCACAAAATACCCACTGATTCAGGTTTGTTGGAAGTACATACTGGGAAACTAATGCAGTTCTTGTTTCATGTCCTGGAAGTTACATCAGAGTTAGGTCCTACTCAGTAGAGATATTTCCTGGTACAGATATGCACAAGAAAGGGGGGGTTCAATGTGCACTTGTTTTATTTTATTTTATTTTATATTTGCCAATATTTGACCCTTTTGTTTAGTGGTATACAGCAACTAAACAGGTAATATATATACCAATACATATCAAATATGAATCACATCTTTTCCTTTGGTCTTCTGGCAAGGATCCTTAGTTTCTGGAAAACAACTCTGTTCTACTGAAGCCACCAGATCCATGCCAGCTGATAAAGAGGGCTGAACAAGTCCAAATCAAATACAGGCCATCATGTTTTATTATCAAAAATAGGAGAAGGTTTCTGACCATCTGCCAGGAAAATAATGTAGGATTAGCTGGGAGTTTCTTATTTCAAAGCCTGATCTTTTATCACTGTTTTAATTTCCACCTAGGTATACACCTTGGAGAGGTGGCTCCTTCTCATCATGAGCAAATCTCTTAATTGTGACAAACACATGAAACAGAAAAGAAATGAGGAAAAAGAAATTAGGGGGGGAAAAATCAGGAAAAAGCAAGTCTGAGAGTGGGGAAACAGACTTTACAGGATTGGAAGTGGACACATCTTGTACTGCAGGAAGGTGGTACACTCTTTCCAAAATATGCTTCACAGCAACCTTTCATGGTCTCTGTATTTAATTGGCACTTATTTTCACCTGTGCCAATGAGTAACTGGAGTCTCAACTTCTCCAGGCCTGGACGTGGCTCTCTTGACAGAAAAGTGCATGCAGCTCAGACATACTTCTGCTAATATATCAGTCCTGAGGGCCCAAGATAGACAGGCCATGGGAGAAAAGGGCAGAAGCATTTTGAATGGACATAAGACAGAAACTCAAAATTTATAGTCATGAATCAGTAATTTAGAGTGCTTAACAAATCACCATCAAAGGTATCTGGAAAAGCAGGTTTAATATAGGTGTGAGTGAGTCCAAACTCAGCCCTAGAATGGTTTATATCTAAATGATTTAACATCTCTTAATCACTGACTAATTTAATACTTTAAAAATTATTCAATAGTATTTACTATAAGCACAACAGAAATTTAGCTGTAGATCTGAGATGGCAACAGTCAACCTACACTTCCTATAGGGTGTAGGTTGTGTGAACATGCATGCATACGCATAGAAGTATGTACAAAGGTATCTATGCCTGTTAAAAATTCCCCTCGAGTTCAATGAAATACATCAAATGCCTTTGCCTTTCTCCACGGGCAAAGCGTCTAGCCTCAAGGAGTTGGGGGTATCAGCCTAGGCCCCAAGGTCAGCTTCTGGTAGTGGTCCTCTGAGAATCACAAATGAGAGCTGGTGAGCTCCAAGAGTCATCCCACTCAGAGTGTGGCGGGTTCACCTTGGCTGGACACCAGGTGCCCAAAAAAGCCACTTGTCGTGGTTTGAATCTTGTTTTCCCCCTGAGGCTAAGAAAAGTGGTAGACCCCAAGGGGTGGAAACCCCTGGAAGTTTTGAAGTTCTGCCCAATGGGCGCTCCTGCAAAAATGTAAACATATCACAAGCTCACCGGAAGAGATGAGTTGTAGTTTGGTTGTTGAAGAGTGGTGGCCATGTTGTAGAGCCACGAGGAAGGGGCTCTGAGCCCCTTGGGCCCTCTGGGGCCTCCCAGCCCCTGGCTGGGGGGCTGCGGGGACCTGGAACAGCATAAAGCTGGGCTGGGTGCCTGTAGCTATGCCGGGAGATGTTTTCTCCATGGGCACAGAGCAGCAGCCAGCACTGACCAGAGAAAACGGTGGCAGAGAGCCAGGAGAGATAACACCTGAACTGAAGGAGCAGCAGAAGCAACATGCAGCACCAGAGAAAGGACTCCTGGAAGGAGAGCCGGGAAAAAGAGAGCCAGCAGCCTGAGAGACAGAGTTCTGGGGGTAAGACTGTACCAGCCCCCCAAAACTCCTTTGAGACCTCCTGGAAGGAGGAGTAGATGGACTCCTATTTTAGAGGAGCCTTGGAGTATGCAGCACCAGAGAGAGAGAGGAGCTGAGAAGCTCAGAGCATCCCGGAGCTGGACCGGGACGGCCAGATGGAATGCAGGGGGAGTTGACCTTGGCTCTCCCCCCCTTGCACTGCTGCCACGGTGGCAGCCTGAGAGCAGGGCACAGAGGCTCTGCAAGGAGCTGAGTCTCCTGGAGATACCAGCCCGTCACGAAGACCCCCCTGTGTCTTCGTGATATGACGTGGTGAAACGACCTTGTCTGGGGTTACGAAGCCCACGGAAGACCCCTCGGTTGGAGGCGATGGGGCCGAGAGAGGCTTGAATACCTCCCTCGTGAGTGCTGGCAGAAAGCCAGCTATCAGCTGCTGCATGTGGAGAAGACAGACAGACTGCTGCCTCAGAAGATGCTGCTGTTCAGAGACTGGAAGGGATCTGTCCTTCTTTCCCTCCTGGACTTTTATTTGGAGGGGAGAAGAGATCTGGTCCACTGTAAATACTATATGTCATGGTAGAGATAGTTGTGATCGTGTGTATAATGTGATATGGTATTTATTTGTATAGTCATTGTAATATATTCCCTTTCCCCCACTTTGAGTCTGGTGTGTTTTGTCTGGAAAAACCCATCTCACATTAGGTTGAGATGTGGGAGGGGGAATGGAGCTAGGGGATTGGATTTTGGGCTATCTCAAACCATGACACCACTCTATCACTGCCCTCCTCACCTGGACAGGGGAGGGAAAGTACAACAAAAGGTTCATGAGTCAAGAAAAGGACAGGAATAGATCATTCATCAGTTGCCATTATGGGCAAAACAGACTTGACTCAGAGAAATTACTGAAATTTATTACTAATCAAAATCAGAGTAGGAGAATCAGAGGCAAAACAAATCCTAAAAAACATCTTCCCCTTACCCCTCTCTCCTTCCTAGATTTAATTTTATTATTGATTCTCTACCTCCTACCCCACAGTGGCACAGGGAGAGAGGGAATGGGGGTTATGGTCAGTTCCTCACATACTCTTTCTGTTGCTGCTTCCTCCTCAGGGAGAGGAGTCCTTTTCCTGCTCCACCATAGTGTTCCTTCCACAGGAGACAGTCCTCCATTAACTTCTCCAGTGTGAGACCCTCACATGGGCTGCAGTTCTTCATGAATTGCTCCAGCATGGGTCCCTCACAGGGTCACAAGTCCTGCCAGTAAACCTGCTCCAGCATGGAGTCCTACCTCCATGGGTCTTCATGTCTCTGCCAGGAACCTGCTTCCAGTGCAGGCTTCCCACAGGGTCACAGCCTGTGGATGCTTTTTTGGGCATCCACCTGCTCCACTGCAAGGTCTCCAGGGCTACAGGGGCAAATCCATGGACTACAGTGGGACAGACATGCAGGTCTTCACCATGGGCTGCAAGGGAAACTGCTCCAGTGCCTGGAGCACCTTTCCCCCAGCCTTCTCCACTGATCTTGGTGTCTGAATAGTTGTTCCTCTCACATATTCTCACTGCACTCTTCTCTGGCCACAATTACTTCTGCACAATAACTTTTTTTTTCTTCTTAAATATGTTATCAGAGGTGCTACCACCACTGATGGTTGGATTTGCCTTGGCCAGTGGTGGATCCATCTTGGACCGAGAAGGAACTGGTTGTGTTGGACATGGGGGAAACTTCTAGCAGCTTCTCAGAGAAGTCACCCCTGTAGTCCTCCCACTACCAGGACCTTGCCACACAAACCAAATTACCAATGGAGATGCTGGTTGCAGCCCACTGTGGTCCAAGAGAGCTCAAAGGGCTTCACTCAGGACCGCTGTTCATAGGGTTGTGAGATGACCAGCTTTAGTCATCCCAGCCACAATCCGAGAGTTTTAACTAGAACTTTCCTCAAAGAAGTCCAATAGCAACAACATTGTTCCACTTAGGCTGTTATTCAGACAAAAATAAGGTTTCAAGGCTATTCATTGGAAAACTGGAGTCTGTCAGGCAACAGAACAAATAGTGCTTCTGATAAGTTTAAGGGGAACTTAACTGCCCAGGAACCATTAGTCAAAGCAAAGGTCTATCAAGAATTCCTTCATATAGAGTGGCAGGGAGGAAATGGGGGGTTGTACACTGCCACATACACGAGGTCACCATATCTTCTGGCATACTGCTGATTGGTGTTTAATTTCAGGACCAAATAGACAAAGGCTTTAGATTAGGCATTTTCTTAGCCACTTTTTCAATGAGATTGCATCCCAACAAATACCATTTGGCTACTGAAGGCTTGAGCTATGGTCTTGAGGCATTACTAGTGTTTTGGGTTTAATCTACGTTAAAAATACAAACAAACAAAAAAGAATGAGGACTGAGTTGTTTTTACAGGCTCCTGAATGGCTGTATATAGTGTGAAGGCCACAGAAATGAGAGCCTTGAGAAGGTGTTAGAGAGACTTCTTGATGTCTCTCAGCCCAAGATAATGTACATCAGCTGATTTCCAACCTATATGGGAGCCTAAAGCAACGTGAGCCAGCCATAATGTAAGAGGTACACACAGGCAGGCTACACACAGTTCAAGAGACTTTACTCCCCAGCACCTCCCACTCCACACCAGCACACACCCCAAGTCCCTGTTACAAAAAAAAAAAAAAATACTCACGAATACACCAATCATCGTGAATTAATGCCAGACATCCTCTTGGAAACACCAGCTTTGTTTGGAGTCAGTGTGTTCAGGCTGATTCATGTCAACTGTCCTTGGGTGTGCGGGTCTGGTCCAGAGATCACGGAGGGTTGGAAATACTCCCAAATATTGCAGTTGTCAGTAACAGCCCAGACCTGAGTGCCCTTGCAGTCTCATTTTCTCCATTTTGTCTGCTTTAACAAACCTCCTTTGCCCTCCCTCAGCCAGCTGCCCACTGGCCTTGTTCTTAAGAGAAGCAAGCCTAGCCCAGGGTCAGACAAAAACCAAATAGCAAAACACAGCCTAGCTTTCTGTTTGCTCCCCCTGCCAGCAGCCAAATGAAGTGTTTGCAAAAACCTACCAGTTTCAGCATGTTGCTGAATTGCAGCCTAAAAACAGTGTCCCAAACCTCACAGTGCAAACCTGGCATCCAGACAGCTACAAGGCTGTAGGAACTTGATTCCTATCTCCAAGTGACTTGATTTTCACCAGATCAGGAACAAAGCTTCCAAATAACAGCACTTGGGAATAGGGCCAGGCTTCCCACTAGACCATTTTCTTTTTACACACAACCCTTCCCCAAAACTAAACCAGTTTGTTGCAATGAAAGCATGCTCTCTGTAAGAGTCTGTTGACAAAATCTGGGCCTTTATTCCAATACTGAGAGGAAAAGTGAGTCAAGGGAGCCCTTAATCTTGTTAAGATCTCAGAGGACTCTCAAACATTAATTGGCCTGTCTAGACCAACTCTGTGTCTGGATGCTGTTATTGCAGCCTTTCTTGCAAATGTTGAAGCTAGAGCTTGGGACAACACCAAAAAAATTGAATTTCCGTTCTTTACATTGCATTATCCTATTTCCTGCCGGTAGCCTTTTTTCTTTCGGTTCTTAACAAAAAAGAACACACTTTTGCATTTTTATTGGATTTAGTATTGTTAAGTTTCCATGCTTTTGTAGCTTCTGGGGGGGAAAAAAAGCTAGGGCTGTGATTGCCTTAGAAGGAAAATACATTATGTTAAAGAGTAAACCTAGGACTAAGGGTGCTTGTCTGACACAAATGTCATCGTGCAAGACAACCGTGAGGGAAGGCCCTCTGCTGAGCTCCACAGCAAGGTTCAAGTAAAATCTAAAGAAAACAAAAAGTTCTGAATGAGGCAGAATTTTCCACCAGACCACGGTCCATGGGGGATTCTTTCTGGAGAAGAGGATGCCTCATTTATCCCTGTGGACTGGTGCTTGCCTGGTGCAGTGCTGTAACACTGGTGGGAAAAGCCAGGGTTTATCTGAAAGCAGATGACTGTGAAGAAACACACCAGCCCACATAGAGCCCCCCAGGTGTCCCCCCTGCAGAAACCCCTGCTGCACCAACACCATCCACAGACCCCAAACATGGGTTAGTCACAGAAGAAATTGATGTCTAACCTTGCAGCAGGGCAGCTGCACCCAGGTAGGGGTGTCCAGCCCATTTGTCTCTGGTAGGGGCATCAGTGCACTTATGCAGAAGCATCCCTCATGAGGCCGGGGGCACCCAAAGGATGTTAATGAGTGTCACACTTCTCAGAAATTACTCATAAGTCATTCCAGCGTTGCCAGGATAAGAAATTACATGACAATAAAGCAGTATTATTTGCTTCCTGTTAATTAGCCAGAAAGGTGGTAAATATCAAATACTCATGAGAATCATGTGATGTATACAGATATTCATGGTCCCCTCTCATCTCAACACTATTTTGGTCTTTTTTTTTTTTTCTCTGGATGTTTCTGGAAGTGGGTTGTCTTGAGAATCCTCTAGGATATGACAGCACACTGAGGGCAATCTAAATGTGCAGCACAGGAAGGAAAAGCAGCAGCTATGCCTCTCTGCTTCATTAATCACTGTCATATCCTTTGCCCTACAGTGGTTCAGAGAGTTGGTATGACAGCTCTGGCTGCAGCAGCATTCACCTTTCTAGCAGAGCAGAAAATGAAGGGTAGATCCACACATTCCCCTGTGCCTTCACTAGGCATGTGACCAGAGCTTAACTGGGAGGTGCATGATCTGCATGTGGCAGCCAAGTAACTCGAAAATCTCTTCTGGTCAGAGGCAGAGGTTCAACCTGGTTATAGAGAGGGTGAAAAGTGACCCACTGCTCCTCTGTAGCACACCTTGTAAGGAAAGCCAAGGTTGTGTCTTCTTCTCTTGCCCTGTTGGTGACTGGGAGAAGGTTCCCTGTCTTCCTCTGCTCCAGTAGACAAGACTGGTGCTGACAGATGCCTGAAACACATCACTGGCATTTGTGTGACCTGTAGTCAGCCATGCACGTGGGTACCACCTGCCAGTGGTCACCCTGCTCAAATGGACAGACTCATAAGCCCCATATACATGTTGGCCAAGCAGCTGTGAAACCTTTATGAAATAGATGACACCTGCCACCACTGTGGATGTGACAACATCCACAACATCTCTTCCGCACAGATGTAGCAGTGCCTTGAGATGGTTGATGGATAAGTGTAAGACTAGAAGGGACCTCCTCTGTCCTGGAGCTCTGGCTATGTGGTTTCTCAAGCCTACCTGTCATTCCATGAATCACAACCATCTCCAAGCTTGTGGAAAAGGCAAGAGTGCATGTCTCATGAGGTAGCCAGCCAGTGTTGTTTCTTCCTGTCTGCTTTAGGGCATCTCAGCACAAGTCCTCAACTTATTTTGATCTGGCTAGCAATTTTAGTTGCTCTGTTTTCAAATACTTTATTATAGGTGCCTTAAAGGATAGTAAGTTTTTCCAGGATGTGATGACCATCTTCCCACCCATCCCTGCATAATTTGCACATCTAAAAATATAATTGCTTTGAAAAATGTCAGCTGGACAACTTCTGCAGTGTAAACAGAGGCTCTTCAGCATCACCTATTCAGGCACAGAAATGCAATTGCATGTTACTTTTGGAAACTGGAGCTTGTGCACATCTCTCTTCAGTGAATATCACAATTCTGTTAAAAGAGCATCTAGGAAATGTTTTTTAAACTTGGCTCCATATGCCCACACAACCATTCCCTCACCTGAGCCAGCACCAAGAGATAAACACTTTCGTTTTTGGGTAAGAAAATGAGACACTGAATGGTTTATGGATGTACTGCATTTGCAAGGCAAGTTTGTCATAGTGGCGGAGGGGGACAGTCTACAGGGACAGCTTCAGTAAGAAGCTGCTAGAAGCTTCCCCCACGTCCCCTGGAGCCAATGCCAGGCGGCTCCCGGATGGACCCCTGCTGCTCAAGGCCAAGCCCATCAGCAGTGGAGGTAGCTCCTCTGGGGTAATAGATTTAAGAAGCGAAAAAAGTTACTGTGTAGGAGCCACTGCAGCCAGAGAGAGGAGTGAGAATTTGTTAGAGAAGCAACTCAGTGGTGAAGGTCAGTGAAGAAGAATGTGGGGGAGGTCCTCCAGGGGCCTGTGGTAAAGACCGTGGTGAGGCAGGCTGTTCTCCTGTAGCCCACAGAGGTCCACAGTGGAGCAGGCATCCACCTGCACTCCTGGAAGAATCCAGGCCAGAGAAAGAGAAGAGTGTGAGAAGACCTCCCCCTGCGGAGGAAGGAGCAGCAGAGATGTGTGCTGAAATGAGTGCAGCCCTCCCCATACCCCTTCATTGCTGGGGGATGAGGTAGAGAAACTGGGAGTGAAGGTGAGCCCAGGAAGAAGGGAAAGATGGTGGGTTTTTTTAGCATTTGGTTTTATTTCTCATTACCCTACTTTGATTTGATTAGTAATAAATTCAATGGATTTCTCAAAGTCGAGTCTGTTTTGCCTGCGACTGTAATGTCAGTGATCTCTCCCTATACTTATCTCAAACCACAAGCTTTCCATAACATTTTCTCTCCCCTGTCCACCTGAAAAGGGGAGTGATAGAGTACCTTTGAGGGACATGTGGCATCCAGCCAGGGCCAACCCACCACAGTGGACCACAGAGGTAACCATACAGCTGCATTTTAAAAGTCTCATCAACCCCCCACACCAGAGACAGCCATGGTGCAAGGGCAGAAAGCAGCGCTGAGGCAATGCTTTAGTGCTCTGAGGAGCACCTTGCAGGAGGGATGTGATGCTATCCCAGGGATAAGGTGATGCAAAGGCCCTGAGACATCCTGGGATGGAGGCCCAAAGCCAGTTTGCCTTTCTCTTTCCATCATTTTTTCCTTCATGCTGCTGCCAGCTCCTTTATTACACCTGCTAAAATCTCTCCAGACACTAGATCACCCACTGCAGGGTCACAACTGGAGCACGCACGGAGATCCTAAGAGAGATAACACTCTGAAACTGGTGAAGATGCCCCAATGCCCAACATCCATTCTGGTTTTTGGAGCAGAGAGCACCACAGTGGCACTCAGAGTTTAGGGACCCTGTGGCCAAATTTATCTCTGTAGTGGCCCAGGGAGTGTGCAGCATGGGAGAGATGGGAGTATGTGAGCTCCACACCTTCCTGATAAGGCCCTGAACAACTTGCAGCATACAAATCACATCTTGTATTTCTAAATCATACCTGGCAAATGCACCAATGCTGAAGGTCAAAGTCTCTACAGAAGAAGAAATGCCTGGAGGACCCACATCTGGGTTGCTCAGCCTGCTGATTGTGCAGGTAGGTGGAGGTTTGTGAAGCAGATTCAGAACTACATAGAAATTTTGCTTCCATAAGAAGAGATACAAAGCATAGTGAGGAGAAGGGGAAAAAGCCCTAGGACAGGTCAAGAATTAAGAAAAAAACAAGGCAGGAGAGTGGGTGAAGCTTAAAGGGAGAGAAAGAGAAACAAAGCAGAACAGCTTTGGATATCAGATAGTCAAAAGCAAGGTCTGTCACTGGTACCAGTTTGTAATCTGAATGTGATGCAAAGCAAAATGAACTGAAGCTCTGTTATCTCCATGCCCCCTCTCACATGCTGCTTCCTGTGAGCAGCACAGTGTGGTCTGCCACATCCAGCTGCCAAAAGGCACTGGACCCACACACTGATCAGGAGATCAGAATCCGGCTTGATGCGAGGACACCTGAATAGTGCCAGTCAGAACGAACACTTCAGGAAACCACAGGAGCCCACACTGGTGCAGGGGGACTTTTTTCTGTCTGTGGTCAAGCCTTGAGAAGGCAGCTAAAGGATAGTTACAGCTTGCAACTTCTCTACATTGCTTTACTAAGCATCTGTGTGTGACGTCAAGGCTTTTAACACAAACGTGTTAGTTCACTGATAACACACCAACCCATTGTATTTCATTCACAAACTTGTATTTAAGATGAAGAAAATTATTAGCACCTGGCAGACTCTCCTAATGAATACTGAGCAGGACCTGCCAGTCCTTAGGTGGGCTGTGTTGATTTCCTGGGAACCTGCCCACACAGCAAAGAGCAGACTCATCTGGGGTGAAATACATACATTAGTCATTTCCAGGAACTAATTTCAATTTCAGATAAACTCTAAATGAAAAGCACTAGACCCAATCCCTGGTGTATGGGGTTTATGTCTGAAGGTTTCGGTAGCAGAAGGGCTGCAGGGGTGGCTCATATGAGAAGCTACTGGAAGCTTCCCCCAGGTCCAATGAAGCCAATGCAAATCAGCTCCAAGATGGACCCACCACTGGCCAAGGGGGAGCCCATCAGCATCTGTGCTAGCACTTCTGGGGCAACAGATTTAAGAAGGCACCGGTGAAGAAGAAGAGGGAGGAGGTCCTCCAGGCACCAGAGCAGAGATTCCTCTGCAACCTCTGGTGAATACCATGGTGTGGCAGGCTGTCCCCCTGCAGCCTGTGGGAGTTCACAGTGGAGTGGGACCATCAGGACCAGCAGCCTGTGGAGGATTTCATGTCCAGAGCAGGGGGCATGCCCAAGGGAGGCTGTGACCCCATAGGAAGCTCACACTGGAACAGGCTTCTGGCAGAACCTATGTGTGGTCCCATGGACAGAGGAGTCTGCACTGGAGCAGGTTTGGTGGCAGGACTTGTGAACCCCCAGGCTGGAGAAGTCTGTCCCTGAAGAACAGCACCCCAAGCAAGGGACCAATGCTGGAGCAGTTCACGAAGAGATGCCGCCTGTGGGAAGGACCCACATCGGAGATGTTTGTGGAGGACTGTCTCCCACAGGAGGGACTCCGCGGTGGAGCAGGGAAGGAGTGTGAGGATCCCTTCCCCTGTGGAGGAAGCAGTGGCAGAAATGATGTGCGATGAGCTGACTGCAGCTCCCACTCCCCATTCCCCTGCGCCGCTGAGGGCTAGGAGGGAAAGAAAACCGGGGCTGAAGTTGTGACCAGGAAGAAGGGAAGGGTGGGGGAAAGGTATTTTAAGGTTTATTCCTGTTTCTCCTTATCTTACCTGTGACTTAACTGGTAATAAATTAAATTCATTTCCCCAAGCTAAGACTGTTTTGCTTGTGACAGTAACAGCAGAGTGATTTCCCTATCCTTAACTCACAAAACTTTTGTTATCATTTCTCTACCCTGCCCAGTTTGGAAGGGGGAGTGACAGAGTGACTTTGGTGGCCAGCCAAGGTCAACCCACTACAACTGGAAGCAAAACACACACCAACCATTTTGTCCTCCATATACACACCACATATGCACTTATTCTTCATGACTTGCTTCCTCAAAGACATCTTCACAGGCGCACCAACAGCTGGTTCTGACACACCAGCATTTGTCTACAATCAGGCCAAACCAGCAGATATTCTCCCCAGATAAAAAGCTGTGAAAATGCACATATCCCCAAGAAGGAAAAAAATTCTCATCTCCTCTCCAGGAGTCTGTTGGTCTCCCACTCTGCAGACACCCAGCACAAGCAAAGTGCTGCATTTCAGCTTCGTGGTTTGCTACAGCCTTGGAATTCTCTTTCCCTCTTTGGACACAGCTGCTTTCCAGCTCAAGCACCTTGCAATACTCCTTGGCATTTACCCTCCTGCTCCCCAAAGTCACAGTAGAGGACATTGGGAGCACATAGATCCACCAGCATCCCCTAGGAAAATGAAGGATCCTCTAAAAAAAAGTCAGGACTCTCTAGAAAGGAAAAAAACACATCAAGCACACAACATCAAGCACACCTCTCCAATTATTGAATATTTATTGCAAATGTAATAGGTCAGTTACAAAAGCAAAATATACCAGAAGAGCAAGCTGGAAAGAAAGGGAAAGTACAATTACAGGCTGCTGCTCTGTTGCAGCACTCCCAATTTCCACTGTAAGACATTAGTAAATAACCTGACTTTCCTATGATAAAATCTGATGCTGCTGTGCCTGAAGTTGGTGCCTCTAGCAGTTTCCTCATTTCTGCAACTCTCTGTACCACTCCTTCCTGTTGGACATGATAGAACATCTGTGCCACAGCTGTAGTAATAGTATCCCTGTAGCTGTCCCTTTTACTGACTGACACATTTGAGTGGTCATGAGACTTTAAAGTGGTTTGGGGAGGCAGAAGTTTGTCTTAGATATGCTCACAGGAGCTTGGAGAGGTTAACTTGTGAGAAGGTAGCACAAGCTGCTGGATCTGGTTCCCTGCTCTTTTTTTCCTTCTCCATTTTCTTTGTTCTTCTTTTTCCCTCTCATTTTTGTGTTTCCTCCCTCTCCATTGCATGCCTGTGGGGAAATGGAACATGGATGTTTGTGAGGGTCATGGCACGGCATGAGGTCTCCAAAAATACAGTCCTTTTTACTGGCCTACATCTAAGTGCTGCCAATTAATTCTCTTGAGGGCACCTAAATTTAGACCCACAACTTCCTCTTCCACAGTCCTTCCACACATCCAAGGAGTATAGCAATATAAACTTATTTATTTGGCATGGGGGGGGGCACAAGCATTCATCTACGTTTCCAGAACTTCTGCAAGATAAACTATCTACGGACTGATTTTTTAAGCTTTCATTGCATTTCTACTCTGTCCCTCCTCGGGCCACATTCTCTGACTTTAAGAAGCAAGCAAACCCATGTTCCTGAAGGCCAAAGACGTGTCTTCGAGTACTTCCTGATTCCCTCTGGATTCGTCAAGAGCTATCTATTGGCCACCATCCTATCAAGTGACTCCTGGGTATGACACAGCATATAGCAACTTGTGTAATTTCCTACTTCCCCACAGTCAACTTGTGTACTTTTAACAGCCACCGTGTGGCGACTTTGGGGAGAGAAATATGTTGCATTTATGGCCGTGAGGAAAGTGGGTGGGAGTGAGGGCACATGAGAAGCTGAGGCCCCCGTGGTTGAGTTTCTGTGTGTGTGGGACAGCTACAGCATTGTTGAGCTAAATAATGAGGCACTCCACAGTTTATAAGAAGGAAAAAAAAAGAAGAAAATAGGATGTGTTTTCTGGGTGGGTAGACTTTTTTTTCCCCATCCAGAGGATCCACATTCCTCTGTATCATTTTTATTATGCACTGTCATGATAGTAATTACTACAGTCTAAGAATCAAGCATAGATCACATACATTATATTACTGTCCAGTTATTTTAGGCATTCATACAACAATCCAACAGCAACATTTTAGACTTCAAACTGCTGTTGATTAGAAGCACAGCAGGAGGAAAATGCCACAGATAGGATCTGAGGAGAGGGGGGCACCTCTCCTCATAGTTCAAAAAGGGTTTACCCATCCACATTCACCTACAGAATGCTGCAGTAAGAATTTATTATCTGGGTGGGTTGTTTCCTGCCTTTGCTTGCACTGGCTTCTGCAAAAGCCACATGACACTAGACTGAGCTGGGGCATTCTGGAGCTGGATTTTGAAGGTAGTCTGGGCTTCTGTATCATTTTATCCTGCTGGGTAGCAGGTGGCAAAGCAAGATGCCTTGGCTCATGAGGTTTTCCTGCTTTTCCTTGAGCCAGTAGCCACAGCTGCACCTTCTCAAAACCACACATGGCACATGTACTAGCTGCCTCTGTCTGCCACAAGGCACATGGACACAAGAGCAGCAGGGAGCAGCTGGAAGAAAACCCAAAAGCTGGCAGAAACCACAAAGCCCTCACAGTGCTGCTTCTCACCCACAGATATCTTAGCCACCAAAGAAAAAAAGGGGACGCTCACGGCATCAAATAGGCAGGGGAAGAAGCAGAAAGAGCAGCACTGGAAATGCTTCAGGTAGGTAAAACCAGATCTGGAAATGGCTAGGTGGGACATGACCTGCTGAGGTGCAACTAAAGTTGCACCCAACAAGCAGTGAGAAGAGCAAAGGGGATGCAACTACAGGGCCAGAAAAGAGCCTAGTGGTTCTGCAGCTGTAGTAAGCTACACACTTAGTGTACTTGCAAAATACAAACTGACTTATTTCAGCGTCCACCATAAAAAAGCAATATATCAAGGCACATCCTGTTGAGATGTGTTGATACATGTATCAAGCTAAACTGTCTTTTGTGTTCTTTTTATTGAAGAAGCATGTTTTTTATTCAAGACCTACACTAAGTCTTTCCATCCTCTACTCATCTGCATCCCAGAGCAAACCTTCCACAGGCTGGTAACCTGCAGAAACACCCCATTCGTCACACACCTGGCACCAAGTAACCCAAAACCTAATATCACCTACTCCAAAATGAAATCCTACCAGCCCAAGGGAAGGAAGGAAGGACTGCGGCAGCCCTGTTCTGCACTCGTGCAGTCTGTGCGGGCAGCGGTGCACCAGCATGTGGTAGAACAAAGGGTATCTCCAAAACAGAGAGAAATAAACTAGGTAAATGGGAATTTAACGTTTCACGACAGAGTCCCCTCGGCAGGGAAAGCTGAGCTGTTTCTGTGAGGACTCTTTACGCTCCTGGCAGAGTCCCTCCAAGAGGGAAGCTCCGAGAGCTGCTCAGTGTCTCGGCTGGATTCCAGCGTTTACCCGGGCAGGCACCGCTCGTGTCGCTGAGCCCTCTGCGCTGCAGAAAGCCCGCATCCCACAGGGAAACGGCGCCGCTCCGCGCCTTCGGCAGTGGGAAGGAAAAACAAGAAGGGAAAAAAAGGAGAAAGACAAACTGTTCCCGTGCCTAACTCCTGCCTTCCCGCTCCGCAGCAGCCCTGCCGGGCCCCCACTGTGGGCACCGCCCGCCTCCCTCCTTCCCGTAAGGCGAGCGGGGCGCCGCGCCAGACAGCCTGGCCCGCAGGGGGGCAGGGGGAGCCGAGCACTTCCTGCTCATCGTTACACAGCACTTTTCCAGCCTCCACAGGCTCTCCTCTCTGCTGCGCTGCCCTTGCTGCCTCTCCCAGGCAGCCAGCAGAGATGCACTCCCCCCTCCCTGGGCCGTCCGCGCGGGTGGGAAGGCGGGCGGAGTTGGGCCCTGTGCCCTCCGCCAACGCCCCCCACCGTGGGGCCCGTCCGCTCCCCCATCCGGGGATCCCCTCCGGCGCCATGGGGCGGGAGGGGGGAGCGGGGAGGGAGGCGAGCGCGGCGCGGCGGCATGCGCGGCGCGACCCGGGCATATAAGGGGCAGCCGGGGCGGCGCGGGAGCAGAAGCTGGGCGGCCGAGCGCGGCGGGCACACGGAGAGCCGGCGCGGAGCCTTTGGCGCACTTGCCTTTAAGCCACCCGAGACCCTCCTTCCCCAGCCGTCACCATGGTGAAGAGCGTAGGCAGCCTGGTGAGTCCGGTGGGCGAGGCGGCCACGTCCTTTCGCCGTGAGAGAGGAGCGTGGTGGGGCGAGCATCACCTTCCCGGCGGGAGGGTGAGCGGGGCGGCAGCGCTGCCGGGGGCAGCTCGCCGAGCGGGGGACCCCGTTCTCCTGCCCCGGGCTCCCGAGAGGCCTTGGCCTGCGGGAGATGGCAGTGAAAGCGCGTGTGCCGCCCGGGCAGGCGGAGCCCACTCGGCGGGAAAGCGGGGAAATCGCGGCGGGGGGCTCGGTCAGACCACAGGGAGGGGTCAAATAACTGCGCGACCCGAGGCTTCAGGGAATCGGAAAGAGGAGGGAGATGATGTAATTCCACACTACGACAGGTTTGTTGCTCATCGTTCTTTAAAATCTTGACGAAAAGGTTCTGTTTTTCAAGCGGGTAACGGGTACAGCAGCAACAGAAGGAGGGGACGTCGTCTTAAGCTGTACCAGGGTAGGTTTAGGTTGGACATTAAGAGGAATTTCTTCGTAGAAAGGGTGATTAGACACTGGAGTAGGCTGCCCAGGGAGGTGGTGGAGTCACCATCGCTTGGAGGTGTTTAAGGAAAGTGGACGTAGCCCTTAGTGCCATGGTCTAGTTAACAAGGTGGTGTTGGGTCATAGGTTGAACTCGATGATCTCAGAGATCTTTTCCAACCTAATTGTTTCTGTGATACAGTTCCCTAATTCAGAAGTCCCGGCTTGCCTTATGTACTGCTAGTGTGTAGGGGACCAGGCGACCTTCTAATAGAGATTGGCCTAAGTTCTAGTGTGTTTCCGGGTAGGAGTTCAAGAAAAACATGAATCCAGTTTTCTTGACTTGAAAGGACCTGCTAGAGCCCATTCCCGTACTCAAAAAACAGGAGTTGCTGCTATGAGAAGTATTTCCCTTGCTGTGGTGCTGTCTGACGTTTTCAGTATGCTAATGCAGCACGTCACTGTTTAAATGGTTCTGTGAATACAAATACGTCTGTGGCTCTGAGATACAGAATAGTAATAAAGCCTAAACTAACACATGGAGAATGCTGTGCTGGTGATGAAATAGCATGTGGTCTTGTGCACAGCAGCTGATGTGGTTGATGGACAACAATAGAGTATTTGTTAGCTCTAACTTATGAACCCAAGTCTCAAAAAATATTCTTTGTGAAAACTTTGCGAACTCTTCATTTCAGGAAAAGTTTTGTTGGACTAGTCTTGCATTTTGAACTTGAACTTTGGTTGATGTGCCAGTTTAATCTCATTTTGAGGTGTCTGTAAGTGATGCTGTTTGGCATCCAAGTTAGTCTTCTAAGCTGTGCTCTTCTACAGTCAGTTTCATTCATAAATGAAAAGCATGTCAAACCTCCCCCACTGGACTCTGAAGGTGTTAACATCTTACACATGAATATACAAACTAAGACTTGTGACCCCAGCTCAAAAACCTGTGCACAAAGGAAGCTCCTTAAGATAAATGACATGCCTCATAATTCAGGTCCTGGAGATGGAATGGTATGTGAACTCAACCTGTAATTGTTATTCTGGCTCACACCTTTCCCCCCTTTCCCTTTCTCTGTTTATGGAGGTACAGGAGGGGCAAACTTTGAGTAAGGTTGGAGGTTTTTGTTATAGGCAGGAACAGCTTAAAAATGGCAAGTCAATAAACTTGGCTTTGGAGGAAGAACCTGCTCTAAATTAATTAGGCTTCCACTGTCCTCTTAGCTATGATCATTGATTAATAGTCTGCTGTAGTTTAAAGCACAGTTTTGTTGCTCATCCATGGAGAGTGCAGATTCAAAAGTCATGCTGACAACAAGGTTTTAACATCAGCATTGCATAGAGTATTCAAGTACAATGTAGCTGGGATTTCTGGATTAATTCTGGCTTTCAGTAAAGCAGGTTTGTATTCTTCTCTGATACAAAGGAGAAAACCCGTTCTTCTACTATCTGCAAGAGCTTCTGTGAGTGTAAAGCAGTGTGGATGTGACAGATAGCTTGATGTAGCCCCTTTCCCTACACACCTCTTCAGAAACTGACTAGCTTCTACAGAATGGCTACTTTCAGGGTGGTCCCTCTGGAGTACCTGCTAGTGCACAAGAGCTGCACTTGGATTGGTTTGTATGTATCATTGAGATGTGTGAGTACTCTAACTTGTAAGGGGGTTTGCCTGTGGGACATAATGCCTCTTACCGCAGAAGCTAATGGGGTGTATAAACTTAAAAACTGATGCTGCCAAAGCTTTCCTCTTTGTACTAGATGGCTCTCTTGTTATTTAAATTAAAGGAAATACTGAAAACTTGCAGCTTCAGCTACAGGTGATAGTTCTAGACGTCATATCTGCTAGAGTGTTCAGGCAGTTGAACTTTCAGTCTGTTTATGCTAGCTTCTGTATTTACAAAAAAACCCCGCTGAATTATATAGTAACCAGTCAGCTGATGGCTAGGTTTAATCCAGGTTCAAGGGTGACTTGATATGAGTTAAAAAGAATGTTTATAACTAAGTTTTAATCAAATCTGCCAGATGGCATGGACCTATTTTACCTATTGCTGAGAGCAGGAGACTCCTTTCAGCACCATCTGTGGCCACTAGCCTCCATTTGGAGGCATTACCTGGTTCTGGGAATCTCTGATGCACTAGAGGCTTTCATTATTAGAGCTTTTTCTCCTGCTTGGCCCTTGGCAACAGATGCCTGCTACCAACATGTTTGCTGAATGCAGCATGTGCTTTTCTGCTGGAGGACAATACAAGCCAATGAGGTCTTGTCTATGCACAGGGAGGTTGTAGGAAAAAAAAAAAGGCAAAACTGACCAGCTGGCTACCTGAGGTTTCCCCCAGTAAGGGGGAGAAATTGCTGGTTAACAAAGCTGTAAGATCCTCTAATAGTGTGACAAAATGGTCTCATGGTGGGAGGTTCCTCTTCTGGTAACAGATTATTTGGTTTTTCATATGAAAACTTGCAACTTCACAGTTAACACAAAAGACAACTATAGAAGTCAGTTGGACAGGTCAAACAGCTTCTTTGCCCCTCTACTGTGTTCTTTTCTCTGGGGAAATTAAGTTCTCTGGCAAAACCTCCAGAACTTCTCACTAGTTTTAATATCTTTTTAACTTGGAAGGGTAACGCCTTTGGACCCAGCATCTCTTTTCACTCCCACAGCAATTTTAGCTGATACTAGAGATGACTTGCAGGGTGACATCTTATTTGTAGTCAGGACCAGGTCACCAGTGGTCAATGGTGTGTGACTGACTGTAGTTATGATGCCCTCCCACTTTTCCTGTGTTCTGTGCAGTGGCAAACCTGAGGTACGTGGGCATATGAAGAACACATCCCAGTGCTGGGCTTCCTTTATCAGAATACAGTAATTATGTAGCTGATTAGAAGACTTAAGGGTTAAAAGAGGATAGTCTAACTGGCAGGTGCAGGAAGTGGAATCAGTAAAGAGCTGGTGATGTTACAGTGCAGAGGTGTGCGAAGCTATACCAAAAATCAGTAGTAGGATTTCAAGGCCAAAAGAGTGAGGTTTGATTGAGGACCTTATGATGTAAGTAGCTGCAGGGAACAGCTACCATGGATTGCTGTATACAGGGACATTAAACACTGTTGGTGGGAATGGGATGCTTTTGGAATTGGGGCACAGGAATGTGTACTGTGTCAGTACAGCAGTGGGGTGATGTAGGGAGGCAGGAAAACTTAACTGTTTCCATTTCTTTCAGAATAAGAGTAGGTGGTGTGCAGTGTTACTACTGATCTTGTAGCAGAGTAGACTGTGACTGTCCAAGATGCAAGGATGGAAGAACCAACATCAATGGAGCCTGTACCTCTGAAGAGAATTACATGGGGAGGGGAAAAGTCTGTTAACAGGGAGACATAATAATTCTATGTGAAGTCACAGGAAGTTGTGAAGATTTTCACATAGGATTGATTATATGTAAGAATGCTCATGCAGGACCTCTGCTTGCTTCTTAAATATACTCATGTCCAGTCTGACCACGTGCACTCTTGACTCCTCACCTGCATGGCATTCTATAATGGGAGGAATAGCCTACTAGAATCAAGTGTTGACTTATTGTGACTGATTGCAGAAGTTGATCTTAATTAATTAACTCCTGCACTGCAAAACAAACTACTGTGTGTATCTGGGAGTAACCACATTGTTTTCAGTTAGCTGTCGCTGATAGAACTCCAATGCCTTGGTCTGTTAAGCTGGGGGAGTAAAGCAGCTGTCTTTTGTGTGCATAATCTGAAATGAAGTTTATATTAACAGCTCTCCTGAAGCTTGACTGCCATGAGAACAAAGCTGAAAATTGTTATGGTGGCTTGTAATTTCTTTGAAAAAGACACTGTCAGGAACTAGTTGATCAGCACTTTCTGCTTCTGCGTGAGATACTTGTTTGCCTCTTGATAGCATGCGAGTATTTATTGCTTTTAACATCTTTCATTTCTATTAAAAACATCCACTTTTTGACCAGAAAACATGAGTAATGACATGTAATGATGCTGAATTCCAAGGAACATTGTCCAGAAATGATTGGTGTGACTAAGTGCAACATACAGACTTGAAGACTCTTAATTAAGTATTGGGTGTTTACTTCTGTAGACTGTATGTGTAGCATTGCTTTGGCTAGTGATGTTACATGTGGGTTCACTTGGCAAAATAAATAAATGTCCTGTGAGGTTGCTTTGGAAAACATGCTGTAGAGTAAACCACTCAACATCATTTTAGTGTTAGCCGTTGATTGGAAAAAACATCAAACTGGAGGAGTGTGCGAAGGTTTGTCTGTGTCCTTTTCAAATTCTGCAGAGGAAAGTCTGTCTCAGAAGAAAATGGAAGTCTTCCTTCCAAGACAGAAATGAGAAAATGAATTATTAAAAACTGTAAGGATTACATTTTGGGGATAACACAGAGCTATCAGAGCTAAGCATTGTAACTAGAGAATTTCTAGCTTGTGTTTCCACAATTCAGTGAGTTAGACTGAGCATTGTGGTAGTTTTCTAACTTAAGACTCATAAGATACTGACTGATGCTAGCACTGATGAAAGCAATTCATACTGAAGCCCTTACATGATGGTACAGATAACCCAGTTAAGTGTTTAAAGAGCTACCATAATGTGTTAGGGCTGAGAGCTAGCAAGCATTGAGATCTACATCCTTTAGGAAAGGAGGGGGAAATTATGTGTGGTTTTTTTTGTTTATTTGTAGACTGAATTTGAGGCGGAACTGAAATCTGCTGGCGAGAAGCTTATTGTAGTCGATTTCTCTGCTACCTGGTGTGGACCATGCAAAATGATCAAGCCTTTTTTCCATGTGAGTAGTTCTTCTTTTTTTATTTCTGCATTAAATCGTATATAAATGTTTTTGTGTTGCTTGACAATAACACGGAGGAAAGTACCTTTTGCCACATGTGATTGCCAGCATTTTCTGGAAAAAGGGAGAAGTTGCAGAAGTATCTACTATTAAAACTATCAGCTTAAGTAGACTGACCTTCTTCAGTATAGCTGGGAGCTAAAGTGTGGTTTAGCTGTCCTAATGCTTACATGAATTTCAGATCCATAGGGCCCTGCCAGTTGCATTGTCTCAAGAGTGAGATACAGAGAGGAAACAATACTTATCCTTCTGTACACAGTTATGAAATTACTCCAGCTGTGTTTAGGTGGCAGTGTCATCTCCTGGTAAAGTGTAAGATAAGCTGTATCATCTTTTGGTGATCAGCTGAAGGCTGCAAGAGCAGGCTTTTCACCTGTGTCTTGGGATATTTGAGTCTTGGTGGGGAGTACGTTTGGAGAAGTCTCAACAGGCTACTCCAGAAAGAATCTGGAGCAGAAAAGAAATTTTTGCTCTGGTCAGTAAAACAGCTGCTTTATGGTAACAAGGCATATTTCAATGGGGGGGTTAAGCAACACCAGCTTTATAATATATACAAATGTGTCTTTTAAAAGAAAGCTTTCCTGGAACAGTGTAACTGCATAGTTTTTTATTTATTTCATTTTAGAGCTTGGGTGAGAAGTATGGCGATGTGGTGTTCATAGAAATTGATGTGGATGATGCCCAGGTAAGGTCTGGGGTGGTGCTGAGGGAGGACAGCTATGGAGTTCCACACAAGTGACAAAGGAGAACTCTTTTTGTGATATCCTCACACATACTGAAACAAAACAAGAGATTACTTAAACTTAAAAATGAGACATAGGGCTTTGGCTGGAAAGAATTATTTTATTTTTATTTTTTTTTTAGAGAACACCTGAACAGAACAAACTGCCTTGGTTATCAGCACACTTGAAGTCCTATGGACTGTGTTAGATAACTTGGGAACACTGACCTTTTGCTTTGGCAGGGAGTGTTAGTCTAAGGCCTTAAGCTGCTTTGATGCAATCTTCACTAAACCTACTGGTTCAGAACTGTCTGATGGTCTGTCTTGTCTTTCCGCTGGTCTTGGCACTGTTTCCTCTTTCATTAAAAATGAAATTAAATCTTGAATTAAGTGCAATAAAATGTCTGCTGTATTGCAGTTCCAGCAGTATCAAATATGGACTTGAAAAACGTCAGGTTAAAGCACAAGAGTTGCCATAGGGCTTTTGAGCCTTCCAAACAGTCACATCTGTTTTTGATGCAGAGGGCTGTTTTTCTCCAGAGTATAGGTATAGGCAATGTGGTTTTGGTATTGCATGAATTAAATGTCAAAGAGGGGATCTTTCAGGTTTACCTCAAGGAGATGTTAGCACTGCACTAGTTTTGCTAGTGAGGGACTAATAGAAGTGCTTTTGTTTTATCTTGAGCAGTAATAACTTTGCCCTATCACCTAAACAGAAGTAAGCTAGTGGATTTTTTAATTTAACATCCTTGAGAATATTGGGTTTTTTGTCTCTTCCAGGATGTTGCTTCACACTGCGATGTGAAGTGCATGCCAACGTTCCAGTTCTACAAGAATGGAAAGAAGGTAGGTTCTTCTCTTTTGGAAATGCAGCAGGCAAGCTAAGCACTTGAAAGAAGATTGGGAATAGTCTGCTGTCCCTTGATAATGTCTCTGGGGCACCACTAGCACTAAGACACTCCTGAAAGCAAGCAAGTTCATCTTAGCACCGCATCAAATGTAACGTGGGCCAGCAGCAGACTGGTGATCCACACTGTATTGTTTACAGGTAGTGAACTGAACTAGTGTTACAGGTCAAACTTACAGGCAGAGCTTCATTAGAGATAGTAGAGTGAGTGACATGTCTGGATTAAGCCTGCTGGTCTGTCTGCCTAGCACCTTGCTTTTTACTTCATAAGTATTTGTTCTCCAGTGTAGCTCCTATTCAAGCAGAGATATAACTACAGGTGCCTATGGAATCCCACCCAAACAAAAGTCTCTAACCTGGTTGAGCTTATATACAGCAAACAACTGTTTGGATTATTTCACATGGGGTCTGTGTAACTTGTGAAGTGAAGGTCCTGTCCCTGTCAGGGGACTGAGGAGATCTCTTGTGCCTACTCTGCCAAGAGGTGGATGAGGTAGGATGCAGATCATGCTCTGACAGCGTAGTGCAGGGTAGTTTGAATAGCTCTCTGCCTGAACTGAAGAATTGTTGAGCTAAATGTGTTGTATTGGGCTTTTAGTTTGCCAAGTAAGAGAGGCTTTTCCAAAGTAAAACAGCTCTTGGGTGTAAGTTCTGTGGCTGAAGACAATGGAATTGTACCTTGGAAAGTGAATGTCAGATGTTGGGTAACTTTCAGTTTAATATGGGGCCAAGTCATGACTAATTATGAGCCTTTGACAGTTCTCTTAGGGTGAACTTCCACAACTTCGTGATGTAGTTGGAAGAATTGAGATTAGTGTGACAGTCTGTGTGTGGCTTTTTTTCATTAAGCAAGCAGTTTCATGGCTTGTAGTGTAGTTCTGCTCTGTACCTTGAGCCCCTCTTGCTGCAGGAACACAGCTACTGCTTTTGAGATGTGAATGTTGCCTTTCTCTTTTTGCCATGGAAGTTGCAAGAAGGATAATTGTCACAGGAGAAGCCAGGCTCAGGGATAGATCATTTGGAACAGTACTTCCAGAATTTGATTGGTAGGGTCCTGAGCAGCACAAGGTAACTTTGAGCTACCTGTGATAAGTAGTGACCTTCAGAGTCTCTTCCAGACTCTATTTGAGTCTTAGACAACATTGATTTAGGATCAGTGGTAGTCTGGAAGTGATTGTTGATAGGCTTTTGTTCCAACTTTTGCACGAGTTGAATGGGAAATAAATAGATGAACATCTGAAAAATACTCCCTGTTTCGAGGTTGGAAAAAATTTTAGTTGTAGCAAAGTTGAATAGATGTGTATGTGACTGGATGCTATGCAACTAAAGTTATAAAGTGTTGAATGCAACAGTTCTAAAAATCAGTCTCTCTTTGCAGGTGCAGGAGTTCTCTGGGGCCAATAAAGAGAAGCTGGAAGAGACCATTAAAAGTCTAGTCTGATCTCCAGCCATGGAGACAGTGAAGCATGACTGCTTCGGCTAAATTATAGCCTGTAACTTTTCTACTTTAAAAAAAAAGCAAACTAAACAAGCTAGCTAGGTTAAGTGGTGGACATTCTCCTCTTGATCTATATAAATGAGTACAATAAAGTGTAAATTCTTCACTTTTGGATATTGCTGTGTGTTTCAATTAAAATGTGAGGGATTTCATAATATAAATAAGGTGCCACTTTTGCTGTGTTAAAGGAGTACTCTGGATACAAAGATTTTTGTCAAAGGCAGCCTGGTCTATTGCTGGGGGTGGAAAATTGTCTTGCATGAGATAGTAATGACAGTTGCTTTAGGTAGTCACCAGGCTATAATGTGGTTTAGAAATAGAGAAATGCGAGTCAGAGAAAAAAGGGTGGTCACTGGGTGGAATAGGTTTTCTTTTACCTGTTTTTAGTTAAAAGACTCTTAAAATTTTTCAAGCTTATTTCAGACTTCAAAGCTAAAACTTGTCTTTCCAGAGCATAATACCAATCTTACCATGGAAGTGCAAGGTAGGAGCTGCTGCCTTTATGCCTTTTCAGTTTTGCCTTGTCACTTGTGTACGTTCTGTATTATTAGTAACAAAGTGTGTTTAGTCTGAGTTGGGCTGCTTTGTTCCTAGGCAATAGTCTGGAACAAATGACTGAAGAAGTAAAATTTGCAATGCCTTAACTCAAGAGAATTTAGATTTATATATTTTCGTATCAAATAATTTTCACTTGATTGCACTGCCGCATTCTTACAACATATTGGACACTGTGTTGAACAGTAAACTGGAGTCTGTGGTCCTTCAAACCTGAATCAGGCTGTCTAGAGGAATGCTGACTTGCCAGCCTTCTTATACCTGCCATTCACCTACTCTTGGGACTGTTACCAAGGAGAACTGCTGTGGTTTTTCCACTGTATCAAAATGGCTTCCTTGCTGGCTTGGGTGTTGTCCTGTACAAGAATTCAATAAATAGGGGAGCAGGGCTGTAGCTAGCAGCTATCCTGATGCTGTGGGTAGGGCTTGGTGAGCTGTGCTGCTCACTAAGTATCACTCACTGAAAAGTGAGACTTCCTGCTGCATATGCAGGAGATGTGGAATGTGTGAGCCTCTTTGTGGTAGTGAGCTCACATGTGACTCAGCCTTACACTCAGTTCACAAGCATGCATGAATTTCTTCATAGCTCTTTAAGCTTCAACAGGGGGACCTTCAACAACTTGTTGTATATGTTCCCAATTAGAAACAAGATTTTTCTAGTCCAAGAAGTGACCACACCCTTTACTTGAGGATGAACCATCAAGGATCTTCTTGGATGTAAGCTCTAGGTTGTGATTATGCAATGAGAAGGATATGCAAAATGTTCTCCATACAGCTCTGGCTATTTGACTAAGAGGAGTGCAGCTCTATGTTTGAATGGCTGTTCAAAGGTAAAGGGGAAACCACTACCCCCCAGATTTGTGAGGAGGGTATAAAATGAAGCTGGTGAAGGAATGTATTATTGACATCACAGCATCTGAAAAACAAGCATTGCTTTTGAAAGCAGTTTCTGCATGGCTGACTTAGTCCCTCTGGGCAGTAGCTGGGAGCAAGAAAGGTTTAAACAATTCTTGCTGAAAGTTCCAGGTGAAGTTCAGTAGTTTGCCCCAGCACCCTGCTTCATCCTTAAGAAAGAAAGAAGCTACTTGAGTGTGCTGCAACAAAAAGTATTTCTGCTGAGGTGAGGCCAGACCACATTGTTGCCTATTACAACAGGGGAAAGGTGTAGTCAATGGGACATTACTGCTTGTGTGTTGGGTTTAGCATTTCATTTACTTTCTTAATAAGATGCTCCTCTGTAGTAGCCTTGGAGAATCCAGGTGACAGTGACTTGAAACTCAAGTCATGATTGGAAAGACCAAAACACCTGGGACAGTTCTTGTGTCCCAGGGTGCAAACAGGGGGTGCAAAGCAGTTCTAACAAGGGCAGTGAGTTCAGCTTCCTGTGCTGCAGTATCTTCCCATCCTGAGAACTGGCATGTAAGCATGCTGTGATGAAAGTAACTTTGCATCACCTTATTTGAAAGGGGTTCTTTAAGGCTTGGCTTTTTGAGGAATATGCAGTGAAGATATCTGTGTTAAATAGACCTTCACTTTAAAGGAAACAGCAAACACATGCTCTTAAAATACATAGCTATGCCAGAATTTGTGTTTGAAGTTGATCCTTGTCATTATGGGTGATGGAAAGAAAAGCCTATGCTTTGTTCTGGGTATGTGTGAGGAGCCTCACTTCTACAGCAACAGTGCCTCTGCTGGGAGGAGAGAACCCCAGTTCAAGATGGGAACTGGACTGAGTCTTTCAACAGGCAAAGACAGGGTGTGTCACCCTTTAACAAAGCCTAGGTATAGCAAATAAACATTTTGTCCTAAATAGAACAGGTATGAGTATCCCTGCTAAAGCCTCGGGCTATATGCCCTGCCACATGTGTATTAAATAATAATACTTCACAGAGAGCTCAGTGGGTGCATTTCTTCACTTGTTTTCCATGTAAAGGTGTGAGACCAATATTGCCATGTGCCAGACAGTAGTGCAGCATTCACTCTTTCATTAAACTCTGAGGTCTGCTGCTTGCATGAACAGAATTGGCTGCTCATTGATCTGAAAAGATGCCTTTTATAGGAAAGTGATGGATGGCCAACTGCCTTGAATGTTTGCAAAACTTGATGTAGAAAAGAACCACATGCTATCTCATGGCAGAAAAGAAACAACCTAGAAAGGTTTCTTCTGGAAGTAAGGGTTTTGGGAAGAAGTTCTCCCCTCAGGCAGTGACTGCAGTCTTTATCATTTGGCTATTACATGGCTGGAATCTGCCTTGCTGTCAAACAAGTAGAGCAAGATGTTTTTGTCTACAGGCCTGTTGCATAGCTTGGTATAGTGGGCTGGCCAACAAGAGGAGAAGTACTTCCTTGAGCACAAGCAATTAGAACACATAGCTGGAATAACTAGGCTTCATGAGAGAGTACTAACTATAATGAAAGGAAAGGCCAAGGGGTCACAGTGAGTGGACAAGTGTGTGTGACTGATCACATTGCAGTGACATAGTGACACACCTTTACTCCATGCATGGCTTCTGAAGTGGCTGTTGTGCACTTGGGGAAGTGCATGTTGTGCACTTGGGGTGCTTAACCACCCACACATCTCTTCTACATCTCTTGCAGCAGTCAACCTAACTTCAACTCCAGCTAGCCATCTGCTCTTCATTCTTACCTGACCTGAATGAAGTTAGAATTCGATTCCCCTCTGGAATGATTCTAATAAGAGTAGTGGTAATTATTTTAATGTTTAAATTTTTAACTGTTCATTCGTCAAAAGTAGCTGGATCTTCCAAGCTAAAAAATGGCTTCTGTTGTTTTTCCAATGCCAATAAATTGTGGCATAGCAGCTCCTCTCTGCTGTGCTCTGTTATGTGCAACTTTCAGCCACCCAAGGAATTGGCTTGAGGAACATGCTGGTGCAATCCTTGCTGGACTAACTCCATAGTGCTGGTCCCTGGCCCTTGGTGAAGGGTGGGAGAGTTTGATTGATGAGTTGACCTTGGCTGGCTGCCAGGTGCCCACCAAGCCCGTCTTATCACCACACACACTGCACCACCACACCCCTTTCCATGCCCCTGCAGGAGAAGGAGAGAAAAAGGCAGAAAAGCTCTTGGCTCAAAATAAGCACAAGGGGATCAATCTGCAATTAAAAACAGACTTGACTCAGGGAAATTAATTTATTGTAATTAAACAGAGTAGGATAATAAAAAATGCAAACAAATTACAATCTATGCTCACCTTTCTCTATCCTTCACCTTGTTCCCAGACTTGGTTTCAATTCTGGCTCTTCCATCTCCTTGCCTGAGTGGTGCAGGGGATCATCATCTCTGCTGCTCCTTCCCCTCATACAGTGTGGGGGCCGTGGGATACAGTTCTTTGGGAGTGTGCTGTTCTGGTGTGACACAGGTCCTGCCAGGAAACATGTTCCAGCATAAGCTTGTTTCCACAGGCAGAAATCCTGCCAGAAGCCTGTTCCTCTGTGGGTTCTCCAGTGGGTTGCAGCTTCCTTTGGGCATATCGTCCTGCTCTAGACATGAGCACCTCCATGGGCTCCAGGTGATATCTGTTCCACTGTGGACCCTCATGGGCCTCTTGCCTCACTATGGTTTTCACCACAGCTGCAAGGCAATCTCTGCTCCAGCCTGGAGTATCTCTTCCCCCTCCTTCTTCACTGACCTGAGGGTGTCTTACAAGGTGCTTTTTCTCATGTACTCTTGTTACTCTCTCTGTGATATTTGAGCATTAAAAAAAAAAAAACAAAAAACAACAAAAAAAGCTACACTACAGCACCAGAGAGCTCAGCTTTGGCCAGTGACAGGTCCCTTTTGCAGCTGGCTGTCATTGGCTCTGTCTGATGTGGTGGCAGCTTCTGGTGCTGTGTCACAGTAGCCGCCCCTGCAGGCCTTCCAATACCAAAACCTTCCCATATAAAACCTCATACACTGACAGGCTGGTAACAGGCAGTGCAGGGCAGATTGGGCAGGGGCTTAACAGGCACAAAGTCTTTGTGTTTCATATGAAGCAGTAACTGTGTACCAACTCTACCCTGACTGCTGAAGTCTTTATCTGTAGGTCTTCCTCAGACAGAAGACCAAGAATGAAACTATGGCAGGAATAGTGATAAGGAGCTCAGGTGTTCTACTCAGTTTAGCTGAGTGGAGGTTGAACCATACTATGGCATCCTTATTTTTAATGAAGGTTTCATGCAGGTGAGAAGCATACCCAGCTAGATGCCTCTGGATTTGGTAAAGAAGCACTAGATGAGTTTGAGGAACTTGCAAAAGTCTTTCAAAGATGATGGGGAAGGACATCCACATGGAATGCAGTTTTTCCTCGTCTGGGTAGGGAAAGCTGAGATGGCCCAGGTTGATAGACAGAGAAGGTGAGAAATTCATGGGAGCTGCATGAAGTCATATCTCTACTTGCAGCTGACGAACACAAATTTGTGACATGCAGATCTCCACAAGGTGGCTGTGGCTCTCTGCGGGGTTTTGTAAGGCTTGATATGCACACAGGTAACCCCAGGCGCCAGGCTGTGGCTAGTTTTAAAGAAAATTTATTTTGACAGTCAAGAACACTGCAATGTATGTGTCTAATGATCAATACAGCTGGCTGAAAAGGTGGAAATGGAAACTCTTTGGTGCTTTTATAACAACATCTTTCATATGTGCAATAAAACCCCAGCCTGAGTTTTTCCCCTGTGCTTTATGGCCTGCCTGGTCCTCCTGTGGGAGCCTCCAGGCATGTCTCTGAGAATTTTATCATTTGTAGTAAATAATACCCCTTGGAAAGTTACCTCTCGGCAGACAGGCAAAGAGAACATATACAGACAGCATCCTGCATGAGCACAAATTCTTTCCCATGTTAAAGCTTTTCCCTGGCAGCAAAAGTTTCCTTGAACAGGTGCAAAGCTGTCCCTCCTCACTATTTCTTCCAAAGGCCTTCTGCTCCTGCAGTTTTATACATGTATATGTATACACAGGCAAACTCTAGGAATGCCTTGTACTGACAGCGCTGCGGTGATGGTAGTACTTCTAGGTAGTGGGCTAGAGGGAAATGCATGGGGAAAGGTGGGTTCCTACTGTCCTGGTGGCACCATCTGCCTGCCTCGCAGGAGTTGGTGCATTTGTGCTGGATGTGGCAGAGGTGTGAACACACTCTAGGGGGTGGAAAAGCCAGGCATTAGGTCCACTTGCATACAAGGATGAAGAGTTTTAGACCAGGCTTGGGTCATCTTCCCTCCACTTGAGTCAGTCCATGACATTTTCTCAGGAAGACAATGAAGTCTGGTATTTCACCTTTCTTTGCACCTGTTTCTAGTTCCTCTGAGAGAGCAGCCCAGGGGAGAGCAAGGATCTGCAGTACTCACAGTACATGAACAGTAGTTGGAACTGTGAAGCCTGCTGATAAGGGAAATGCAATGGCAGTTTTAGCACCATTTAACAGGACTGCTCCAAAGGCTTTCAGCTTCCTAGGAAGCTGAGCCCACACTGAGCTAGTGGTGAGGGACTGATAGGGACAGGAGGCATCTCCCAGCATTGTAGTTAATGGCCAGCAGCAAGCTAAGATGTGAAGAACCTGTCTGGAGCTGATGATGAGAGAAATAAACAGCTACAGGCAGGGGTCATTGGAGCGACATAAGAGCAAAGGATCTGAGATATGTCTTACTTCAGTACAAGCTGCATCAGAGGTGTTGGCAGGTTTAAGGTTCAATTTGATTAAGCTGGGGAACAGATCTCACATAAGAATGGATGCTGTGGCTGGGCCATGTTGTCTTGTGACCCATCTTGGAGGAGCATCAGAGAAGCTCAACGAGGCAGCAGCGCACTCCAGAAATAGCTCCCTGGTTTCTGCAACCCACAGCCCTTTGCAGCAAGTCCCAGGGCTTCCTGAGGCCACTTTTGGTGTGGCAGGCCATGGTAAACTCCTCAAGGCTGGTCCCCACTGTGGCCTGAGCTCAGACAGGTTGTTGCCACAAGCCCCAGCTTGACATTGCTTAGGAACAGGGCACAAAAGTTTCATATCTATTAGCCTGCAACACCTCCAATCTAGAGACTTATCCATTTTGCACAAGAAAGCATAAAGCATTAAGCAGTTAAACCACTACCCTAGAAATAACGCTATGTGTAAATGAAGAGCTATTTAGCCAACAGATGATGAAGCTTGCAGCTATTTACACTGAAGATTATTAAATAAACTCTTCCTCTTGCTCTCATATATTACACCCTCAATGAATTGGGATAATAAACAGCCTCAGAAGTCCCACTGTCAATCTTACTCGTGAAGTGTAACTTATGTAGTGGCACAAACATGGCCATGTGGACTGGAGGAAAGCTGCAGAAAAAGACCAGGGATGACTATCAGCACAACCTCAGCTGCAGGGTGATTGAAGAAGGGGCACTGCACCCTAGGCAAAGCTGACACCCTTTTCATTTTTGTAGACGCATGCAATGGAGATCTGCTGTAGTGCTGAGGATGACGTAGCCCCAGGCAATCCCTTGCACAGCTTCTGATAGCCAGTGAGACCACCGAGAGCTCACTCTTTCCCAGAAAGCCTTTAAGCTCAGCTGCAGAGTGATGGTGTTAGAGGAAGGGGTGGTTGGCTGTTTAGAGGAAGAGTTGTTGGCAGACAGCTGCTCTCAGGCCCTGTGCAACTGTTGGAGGACAGGCCAGACTGAATGGTACTACCCATGCTCTGCCCCTAAAACCACACATAACCATGCACTGGCAGAAAAGGCCTATCCCAGCAACACATCACTGTGCCTTTGTTCTACACTGGGCATTGGCACCTTGCTCAACTTCATTACAATGATTGTACTCACAGGGCTAGCAGGGAAGAGGGATCTTCATCCTATTTTTAATACTCCCTTTTTATTTTCAATAACAATTCAAGTGTCACTCCACAAAATTTAGAACTTCAGTGACAACCAAGCTCACAGTGAAAAACTACTGCAAGACCTCCAGATAGTGCCAGACAACGAGGAGTATTCTTTATATGGTAACAGTGTTCCTCACATGTAACAGCTTGAATTTTCAGGAGGAAATAGCTATGTTCCCTAGAGAAGTTCAGAGGCTCAGGGTTGTGTGGTGTGGTGGTGGTTTTACACAGAAAAAACACATTTTGAGGGTAAAACAGCCTTGCAAAATGAACTGCAATTCATGATGAAATCTATGCACAATGAGTAATGTACAGATCAGTATTTTAGGAGAAAGCAGGCTGAGCCAGGATTATTGTGACAGACAAATCTTTCTGCAACTCTGACCAAAGGACAGGAACTCCATGTGGCTATTCTTAGTTCATTTGCAAATCACAATTGTACTTGAAACAAAATATTATTAATTCACTGGACTTAAAACAATTCAGTATTTAAGGACTTGTAAGCCCTCTGAAAATTCTTTAATGAAAAGCCACCAAACAACACCAGACCTCTACTCAGTGGATTTGAAATCTACTGGCAACATGTTCCCTTTTCTGGTTTACCCCTTTCCATGCTGTGCAGTGGTAATTATCCACAGACCTTCTCCAGAGGCCACTGTAAAACCACAGCACTGGAGCCAATTCAAACTGGCAATTCAGTCTCCTCAGAAAAGACTATCAAGCAACCAGAACCTATCCCCTGCTTGTGCCAAGATGCATTATTTCCCCAGTGGCCACCTGACCTGTATTTCAGGACAAGTTTTTTTCAGTTCACTTGGCAAGTACTGGTCAATCTACAACTTAAGTAAATGATCTCTTCTTGCTGACAAACAGAGCATCTAATCCTGGCACTGCAAAGACATTAAAGCTGTTTAAGATCCCTCTTCACAGATCAGTGATGAAACCTTAAAAGTAACCAAGAAGTCCTCCACAGTGATGAAAATGGATCACAGTCACTTTCAATACCTGTCTGTATCCCATAGTTACAGTTTCTTGTTCTGGCCTTTTCAAAACATCTAAGATATTTATGGTTGCTAACCTGTGTGTCTCCTTTGTTTGGCACCATGTGGGTGTTGGACACCAATTTAAAACAGCTTGGGCCATCATATTTATCTCACCTCCCAGGAGAGCGAGGGTGAACACTATGGCAAGGTCAACTCTAAGCTTGGACACCAATGACCAAATTTCTCAAGGAAATTAATGACCTTCCATATCACCTGTACTGAGATTTTCTGGGATAAATAAGTGCTTTTAATATTTTAGCTCCTCTGTTAGCCACAAGGAAGTGAAAGGGAGAGTATTCCACAAGCAGAACTATAACACAAGCAAAGTATACATTAACAGTTTTATTTTTCCTTTCCATAATCTCAGAATAACTGAGACATCTACATTGTCTGATAAAAGTTTTGTTGCCTTATAATCGGGAGCAGAAAAATCTGCAGGCTAATTCAGTAGATAAGACAGAGAACAGCTCTTTAATGAAGGCCTTCTGGCAATAGGAGTACAGAAAAGGCACTCCCTGTGTCCAGTGGTTCTATAATTTCATGGTATTATCCACCCAGTCCCAGAGCTATCCACCCCCCAGATCCTCCTCAAATCTGCCTCCCGGCACGCCTCTCCAGAATTAAGTCCAGGGTCAACAGACCCCTTTCTTCTTCATCTTCTTCTTCACAGCACGTACTGTCTTTGGAGCTTCTCGAAGGTTGCAGGCTTGAGAGTTGCTTTGACTATGATCATATCTCCTTGTTCAGGCCTGGGGTGCAAATGTTCTTAAACATAACAGGTGTTTACTACAGTCCTACCTTGAAAGGAGCCTAAACAAGCCTAAAGAATTTAGAAAATTCAATATGAAATGGGGGAACAGGGTCTAGTAAGTGTTAACTACTATTCTAAAGTGTGAGAGACTATACAATTATACTAAAAATCTATATTTACTACACAGCTACTTCTAAAATCTACAAAAAGCTAAAAATCCTAAAAATTCTCAGGCATCAGTCCCCCCTTTACCAGGGATGGCTGGTCAAAAAAAAAAAAAAAAAGCTAGAGAAGAAGCTGGGTATCCCCAAGTGTTGTTAGCTTAGCTTGTTCTCCACCTCTTGATATTGGTTAAAAAATCCCTCTTGTCAAGTTCTTGGACAAATCAATGGGTAAACATTAAATGTGCCATCAGTTAGCAAAGCTTTGGAAATTGTATGAGGAGGCTTGTAGTAAGGAAAAACAAAGGTTCAAGCTACTATTAGATCTGATACAGTTCTGATGTTCAGCAATTTTAAGGCTCTTTTTTTGTGTAGTTTTGGGAGGTATCTTTCAAGTTCTTTATGAATTGGCATATTCTTACACTTATTAGCCCAATTATTAACAGAAGTTACCATTACCAAATGTCCAGCAGAAAGACTGAAACATACTAATCATATGTTTTGACAGGTGAGTTAAAAGTATTTAACAGAATCACATTCTTCCACACCAGTCTCCCAGGAATATCTGACCTTCAGACTTTTACAACAGCTTTTCCCAGATTTTCTCCCTTTAACATTCCAATGAAAGCCATTGGCATGTTCTCAAATCCTTCAGTGACTTGTTCATGGTACTTCACTTTTCCCTGTCAAAAGTAAGAAAGGAAATTGCTGAGTTTTCATCCACCAGAATTGAATGAATTGCAACAAAATTTTCTCCAGTATGTATGTTTCATCTGAAACAAGCAAGCTGGCATGCACTCTGCAAAACTAGGTAGGCTGCTGTGAGGATCTGCTTTTGTTGTGAAACCT
The DNA here is from genome assembly GCF_001715985.3 of Manacus vitellinus. Lineage (NCBI taxonomy): Eukaryota > Metazoa > Chordata > Aves > Passeriformes > Pipridae > Manacus > Manacus vitellinus. Next base: position 9,310,340 of record NW_021940917.1, on the reverse strand, counting down.
TCTACTTGGAGTCATACAGGGAGCAAAAGACACTGCCAGACATACCAGAATAGATTTAGTGCTACTTGGTCCCCAGATAATTGATAGGTAGGGGATCATTTCCCCAAAGCCAGGCCTGCCTCTACCCATACAGAAATATGGAATTGCAAATCCAAGTGATCAAAAGCTGATCCATCCCAAATCCTCATGTTCATAAAAGCTAGAGCCTCTTAGCCTTTAGTATTCACACTTACAAACTTCTCACAACCATGAACCAACTTAGTAACTAACTTAGCCTCTATTTAAAAAAATAAAATATAAGAAATTCCATATTAAGTCCCTTTAAAGTCCAGCTCCCAATTCCATAAAAACATTAATTCTTGCCAGTAATTTCAGCACAACACTACAATGGAAATCCTTGCTCATACTACAAATGACCAAATGAGAAACAGAGGAATTACCCTAACTATGAAAACCTTCATTACCAGATAACTGTTTTGAATTACTCTGGAAGCATCCTTTTTCAAAGCCTACATGTATTCTGGAATATATCTAATTCCACAAGCTAATACTACTGGTCTTAACAAAGCAGAAGGGATCAGGCATGTTTACTATGGTTTGAGTGTTCCCAAAAGGCTCAAAGATCATGTCAGGGAAAAGAAAAGTACCGTGCTGGGACCTCACCCAAACAGCTATGACAAGAGACCCCTTGCAAAGAGGGAAGCTATGGTGTGAGTACACCTTACAGAAAACTACCCCTTCCTTCCTTACCTCCATGACCCACTTCAGCAGTGCCTTCACACCTTCCTCCCGGCGGTTATTCCAGCGGGTCACAAGAAACCCTTCCATTTGAAGCTCTTTGAAGATCATTGAAACCTGCATGTAAGGCCCTGCAAGAGAAAGGAACCAGAAAGCCATCTGCAATATCAATTTCACTTAAAATAAATCCCAAGCATAAAGTGGGCTTTGAGCAGTAAACACCACTGAATGACTTTGTTTCAGCCAGAAGGAACAAGTATTTTTTCTCCAAACAGAACTTCCAGGACAAAAGACCAAGGATTCATGGATAGATAGACAAACAAGGAAACACAGGCCTGATCATTAAAGCTGTGGGACTAAACACCAACATTTCTGAAAACAGCTTCATTCAGAAGTAAACTGGCCTCAGCTTCACCTGAGGGACTTCAGCTGCATCTCAAAAATACTGTTTTGACAGCTTATTTGGCAGCCTGCCAGGCTCTCATCCTCCTTCTAACTCTCAAAATTTAAGTTATAAACTCTAAAACACAGTTCCCTCAGTCACAAAAATGTGTGATAGTGTCCTCACTCTCAAAAGCCTGTTTCATTTTTTTTAAGTAGTCTGAGAGTCCAAAGCAAGTCTGCTGTCAAAGAGAATTCAGACCTCCTATTTCTTCTAGAAGGTAAATTTGGAAAACTTAAATGTTATTGGAAGTAAATATTCATCTCAGCCACGTTTCTCGGCAGTTTCACTAGTAGCTGAAACCTTATGGGAAAAAAAAAAAACAACCCTGCATCATCTAAAAACCTGAGGGAAATCTATTATCTCATCTAAAATTGTGTACTACTGTGTAAATGACATCATGCACCATACCAGCCTTCTACTGATCTATATTTGCTTAGAGCCCTGTGGTGTCCTGTTTAAAGCAGTTTAGTCACTCCTTCATCTCTAATCAGCTGATGTTTTCCATCCAATGTGAGTGCACACAAAGGAGGATGAGTGGACGTACACACGAGGAGTGTGGTCATGCTCCCACTGCCCCAGAGCAGCGGTTAGTTACCTGAATGTACACACATACATAAATGGCACAGGGAAACAAATAACAAAATCTCAAAAGACTCCTATTATGTCTCTCTGCCATCACCAAAGAGGAAATCATTTTGGACACAATAAAGCAGGCCCACACCTTTCTGAGGCACGGAGTCATTGTACAGAGAGATGGCTCCACAGACTGCAATCCTTCCATACTTCTTCATCTGGTTGATAGCAATACTGGCAAATTCTCCACCCACCTGCAAAAATGAGAGCATGTGCAGCTTTAGAGACAATCCAGTGTTTAGTATTGATTACCAAAATCTGCCAACCTTGCATCATTGCACCAAGGGTTTCAATCAGGGAGTGGAGAGGTGAGTTGCACTACTCCAAAAATTTGGTGGTTGCAGAAACCCTTACACTTAGAGAACACTATAATGACTCAATCTCACTCTTCTAAAAATTAGTTATGAACATAGGAAATCAGTTTTAATTCCAAATCTGCTTCATAGATCTTGGTTTGGAAGTGTTGGGCAGGATTTGCACAGAGATCCCTCCTTCTCCTTAGAAGGAGGCATTAAGGGGGGGCACTTAGTGTCTAGGGGCACTAAGAAGCACCAGCTTTTCCCACACACCAGTCTGCACTTTTACATCTTCACATCGTGGTGATGTTAAGCTTTTACTTAATGATTCTCATCTCTGAAACAGGGATGTGTTTTGAACAGAAACTTTTAATGGTGAGAAGCTGTGAGAAAATTTACTGCTGGGGGAACTCTACACAGAAGTTGGAAGTGAGAGGGAAGGGAATGGATGTGACCATAAGACATATTTCAGACACTGGCAGCACTGGACATGAAATTCAGAAGGCTAAGGCAAAGTAAACAGGAGCTCCTGAAACCAAGCTCCTTGAACTTTGCATTCCTGTCAATTGCCAGGGCAAGGCAGGTATGTTGCAATCCATACAGAACGACAGACTGCTGAGAGAAAGACATGCTAAAGAGGTGATGATGGGTTTTTTTAAAACAGTTAGCTAGCCAGGGAGTTTTAGCCGCTTTATCTGCTAATACCCTTGTGCCCAGGTATTATATTATCAGGTATAATTCATATGTTAGCTGTAGTAGGAAATTAAAAGACCCGGGGCTGGTTGTCTGGCTTGAAGGTGAACTGACATGGTTTAACTGCATCCATACTGTTAAACTCTGTTCAAAACAAGATGGTCACATTCAAAAAGCCTATCAAGAACAGTACACAGTCCCTGTTAATTCCAGCTATACTTAGGAGAGGTCAGAAACCCTCTATGGGCCACTCCAGTAGTTTTACAAGAGGGCCTTGCAATTCTTTAGTTTATAGGCACCACTGCAGCCCCTGTGACCACGTAATGTGGAGCAATCTGCACTCACTCCCCTTCTGCAATAGCAGAGAACTGGCTGTGGTCCAGGGCGGACCAGGAATGGACTGGAGCTGTCTCTGTTCAGCATCAGTTAAATGTTATTGTGACCCTTACCTCCCCAAAATTGGCCACACTTTTCAAAGAGTGAAGTAAAACTTCTTTCTCTCCATTCAAAAACAATGCCAACAACCCAGCTTTGCCTTTCAATCTTTTCCTTTCTGTTGCTGCCCAACTCAGCTGCAGAAATATGTGTGGAAAGGGAACAAGAAAGCAGATCTTTTTCTTGATTAAGTGGATCTCAGTATTGAGTTCCTGGTGTAGTTTGCAATTAGATGTATACAATATTGAGATCCTGCTCTAATTTAAGGAAAATGAGAACTGCTCAGGGCAAGGCCTTCTCTCTGAACTCACATTATCAAAGAAACAGTCATAGCCATCAGGAGAGGCTTTACGCAGTGCTTCATCCAAAGATTTAACAGTCTTGTAATTAAAAGCTTCATCAAAGCCAATTTTTTTCAGATAGGCAACCTTGTCATCTGAGCCAGCACAGCCAACCACTTTGCAGCCCTGCAAGGAAAGGAAAAGAACATTTCTAAATATCTCCTGACAACACAGGCTGACACTCAAAGAGTGCGGGGTGCAGAGCTCACCCTGAAAGCACAGCCGTTGTCACCACATGAGTTTCTGAGCTCTAGGAAACATCGAACTAGCTTTGCTACGTCTTCAGGAGCTTGTTCCATCACAAGACCCCAGTGCAGGCATGCCTTCAGGGATGCCTGCCCTGCTGATCATTCACAGCCTTGTTGCCCTGTCTCCCAGCTGAGGCTTCTGAGGAGCAAGTATGAGCGGTTCAAGCCACTCACCCCAATTTTAGCAAGCTGCCCCACCACAGAGCCCACAGCACCAGCTGCAGCATTAACCAGCACCGTCTCTCCTGGCTTCATCTTGCAGACCTCCAGCAGACCAAAATACGCAGTGAGGCTGTGAAAAAGAGGGAAGAATGGCTCAGTGAGGAGTAAAAGATGACAGACTCAGTGATAGGACTTGACCACATTGAACCACAATATCATCACAACCAGAACAAGATTTAGTTTTCCTCATTCTTCATGAAATACAAAAATTAACCCAACCTCCTTACTTTGGTGGCTTTTTCACAGCCATCCCAGAAAAAAACGTAGATATGTTACTGGGTTAACAGAATGTTGCAGCAGAAATCTTTGTGATCATTAGCCAGATCATTAACTTTCTTTGTCATCAGTAGCCAGAAGGAGAAACACAGATAACTTTGTAAGATGACAGTTCAGTTATACACTGGAAGAGAGAGAGAAAAGTAGAGAAAGGTCAGTAGCCAGCAGGTATCTACCAGATTGAGGCAAAGATTAAATGATACTCATCACAAATCAAAGCTGGCATAAAAAAAGGGTGGCAAAAACTTGATGAACTGATGGTCTCCCTGCTCCTGAGGACTACTGTGCATAGCTATGGCTATTGGGTGAAAAATGGAATCATTAAGGTTGGAAAAGACCTCCAAGATCAAGTCCAACTTTTGACCAATTAGTCAATTAACCTTAGCATTAAGTGACATGTCCAGTTTTTATTTGAGCACTTCCAGGGATGGTGACTCCACCACTCCCCTGGGCAGCCTGTTCCAGTGCTTGACAACCTTTTCCATGAAAAAATTCTTCCTGACGTCCAGGCAGAATCTCCCCTGGCACAGCTTGAGGCTATATCCTCTTGTCCTGTCACTAGATGCCTGACCCCCATCTTGCTAAACTGTTCTTTTGGGCAATGAGGTCTCCCCTGAGCCTCCTTTTCTCCAGGCTAAACAACCCCAGCTTCCACAGCTCCTTCTCATATGAATTACTCCCTAGATCCTTCACCAGCTTCATTGGACAGGCTCTAGCACCTCAATGTCTTTCTTGGAGTGAGAGGCTCAACTGGGCACAGTACTTGAGATGCAGCCTAATCAGTGCCATAATAATCTGTAGGAAACATTTAAGTTTAGCCCATCAACTGGCCCAGAATCTCAGAAAACTCTTCTGCTAATTTCTAAATTCAAGCTGAGGGCTTCACACTTGGGCTGGACTGAAACTGGCAACTGAACCAACCATCAGGAAAAACATCTTGATTGATGTTAAAATGAAATCTGAGAAGTTCTCCATCACACACAATTTTATAATCCTTTTGAAAGCCTCCCATGTGAATAGGACTGACCAAGTCCTGATCTCCCATAAAAACTACAGAGAATGAGTCAAGAAATGCAAGAGGATGACTGAGACTGCAGTAATGAATATAGATTCCAAGGCAGAGGAGTTTTCTGCTCCAGTGCAAGTTAAAGGACCTCTATTTTGCTGTATGATATGACAGTGATCTTTTGCAATTTTGGGGGTAGTTCTGGAAATATGGTGATAGTGGAAGAGCCCAGTCAGGAAAAGCAGACTAGTCCAGGTGCCAGTGAAGTTTGAGACTTTCCACTAAGGTTAACACAGACTGAAATGGATTCTTTACAGCCCTTCCTGGATCCTCTTTCTTCTTTATCATAGCTCCTCAAAGAGAGGCCCCATAATCTCCAAGGCAAATCTCCTCTAATCTAGAGGATGGGACAAACTTCAGGTCCTCTGGGTAAGGGCATCCAGAAGCATATGTTTCTTACCAGAGTGAACAGGCAACATGCTTGTAGAAAAGACAACGGTCACACAGATAGGCAGAAACATTCTGCACAGTAAAATCCAGATGATAGTTGCCTTTTCATCTCAAAACTCACCCTGGCATGCCAACTGTTCCAAGGGCTAGAGATCTGGGGAGTGATTCTGGCCAACTGGAAGGAAGGACATGTAGGCCTTTCCCATCAGAGATGAAATGAGTTCTCCAGCCACTGTCAGCCACAACAAAGGCCCCCACTGTGAAAGCAGGATTCTTGCTTTCCACAATCCTTTTTAAAAGAGAGAAAAAAAAAAAAAGAATACCCTGTCAGAGACAAATCAATACTGGCTCTTCAAAGAAATATTTCACATCAGGACATTTAGCCCATACCTGCTGATGCTGTAGGTGTCAAGCTCCTTTCCTGAACTGTCTGCAATCTCTTATTACCAGAGAGATACTGGCCAAGATGATTCTAGACTCAGCTCTGCCCACAACAAATCCAATTTTCCCAGGAGTGCCAACTCTTTTTTTGACTGTCACCTGGTATGAGTTCAGACTAGGCTTCTGTAAATTAGAATGCAGGAAGGAGGATGCTGGCATTAAAGCATAGAAAAGCAAGGAGCTGCAGATAGGCTGTAACAAGCAGTTTCCTTCTCAGACAACCTGCAACCCATTTAAAAGTTGAAGATCCTGAAGATGGAACCTCTTGAGATAATGAAACCAGATAGAAAGCAATATCTAAAACCAGGGAGAAGTTCATATTAGCAGTGTCTCTATACCAAATGAAACTTCAGCTTCCTTATCTCAACAGGAAAACTATGTTGGAAAAGGGTAGGTAAGCAGCTTTGAATTATTAGAAACAGCTGGTCTTCTGTTCAGCAGACTTGGTTGTTAATTTACCCCAGGCCTCTGTGTTCCTGCAGAGAAACACAAGAGTCAAAGGCCACAGATGTTCCTAAGCAGCAAATGATAGGCAGCACAGCAGGAACAAGCTGACAAAGGGAAACATCTGTGTAGCTAAATTACCACAAGCTTGGGAAAAGGATGAACTCACGGTTATACAGCCCTTTGGCTGGAGCTGCATATTCAGTGACTATGAGATATTTTCAGCTGGAGTAGATAGCAGGCATGATTGTGGCCATGCAATTACTAGTACAGAAGGTTTTAAAATGTGAAGTTGACACCTATGGCAAATACAATAGTTGGTCCTTCATACCTGTAAAATTTGCCTTTGAGAACATTATCGCCAGAAAAAATGTACAGGTTTTATCAGAGGACTAAATGCTCTCCAAAAAGGCAAAAGTAGTTCTTAGGGGAAAAACACATTCCAATCAATTCCATTTAAGAATACAGTTGCAGAAGTATGTAGACTCAAGTCTAGAATAGGTAACACAGACTGTAGATGTCTCGAACGTCAGCACATTCCTGTTGAGATCTGCTATATGAATGGATAACAAGAACTGAAGATCTTACCTGGCAACCTGTGTTCCTATCATTATGTCCCCTTCCTTCATCACCGTTCGACTGTAAACTCTGTAACAGAGGCAGACATGGCTTACTGTGAGCAATTTGTAATAATGTTCCAGATACACTATGACAGTAGTAGCTACTGTCTGACCCAAAAAGAGAATACCAGCAGTGCTGTTGAACAGATCACAAAGAGCTTGTCGCTGTAGTGGCATAACTGGATGTTTTCCAGGGCCAGCTACTTGAGCATCCCCAGCACGAGAGTGTTGGGGGACACCATATCGTTAATCTTCCCAGCATGGTCCACCACCACAAGAAGCCTAAGACTCAGAGAACTGACACCTGCATCCACCAGCATCCTCTCTAAAACTACCTAGTTTCCCTGAGCTTTAACTGCCTCCTATTAACATCGGTCTATCAGCAATGTCTGACTTAGAATTTGTACTATTAAGCAAAAGGTTGCTAAGATAAATGAAGCAGGTACTGCTACAGGGCTGCAGTCTCATTTGAGCCTGTTGCACTCCAGTGGAACACACAACAAGAAAAACCAGCAGATTCAAAGAAAAATTATCCCAGTGTCTAGCTAAATTTGGCACAGCTCCATATTTTGAGTCTTGTAATTTACACACTTTTTATGAAAAGCAGACAAAGGCATTGGGACTCTGACAACAAGGCGCACTCTCAGCACGTGTTCTTTTGAGGTTTAAGTGGTCAGGACTTGGTGTCCTAGCCAGCAAGTCATAAAGAAGAAAAATATATACCTCATGTAAGGATCAACACTGAGAAACACCGATTCAAGCAGCAACTCTGCAACGAAAGACAAAACAAATTCCTGGACATTAGCAGTGCAGTAAAGCATAGTTTCCATAAGTCAGTCTTTCAGCTAAATTGATAGTTCTTGATGCTCAAAAGCATCCCCCACCCTTTAGGGAAAACCTGCCAGAAATGACTACTACAGTCATTAGTTTTGATTATGGATGTGCTGTTACAAAAAACATTTTCTGTAGTGAATCTAAGAGATTGTCTTATTTTCATGCTTTTTTGCATCTGCCTCCTCTCTCTATAGAAAGGTCAAGTGGCCAGAACTCTAATTTATTTTTGACCTATATGTAAAAAGGCATCTCACAATTCAGCCACCGGAGGGTGGTAAGAAACCCTGGCACAGGTCAAATACAAACACTACTTGGCTGCCTTAAACAGAAAGCATTAGTTTATCTTTTTAAAGTAGCTTAATCCACCTCGCTGTCTCTAATGACACTAGTTCCCGGAAAATATACCATTAAACATATTTAAATTCTCATTCACACAGCAGTTCTAGCTGTTCATCTCCACCTACTAATACTTTTCATTGCCTGTGCTGCAGTGGTCTGTCTAGTACAAGCTACAAATATATTCAGATAGAAATATCTTCCCATTACTCAAGAGAGAGCAGGAAGGCCATGTAACATAACAGGGAAGGCCGCCTTCTTTAAAAGTGTTACTGCAGTATGAAGTTATGCCTCTTTTTGCTGTAAGGATTAAACTGGGAACAAAAAAATTACTCCAGGTTCTTAAGTACTCACAGACGTGACATTTTTAAGTGTGTCTGCGTATGTAAGAAGAAACAGGTTTTCAAACATTTAAGTTGCAAACATAATGCAATACTTTAATGCAATTTCTTTCGTGAACCTTCTAAAGTGGAGTAAATTTTGTAAAGGACAAGTAGTGGGATGAGGCTCAAGACAGCATGGTTGATGCAGATGTCCATGTGAAAAGACAAATCAAAGTTCATTGTTTTATCAACAGCTCTTGTATATAATAAGTTAACATATTCCTTACCCTTTTTGAAACAGACAACCACAGGAATAAAAACTGTCCATTTTTTACTGTTTATATTCACTCTCTCTTGTTACAAGACATCAAATCTAACAGGACTAAGGACTAGGCAAAAAAAATCTAAGGACTGGTAAAAAAAAAAAGTTGAATGGAGGCAGAAGTCTCGCAGTGTTCCTTCTTAAAATAAAAAACTAACCTTTACCCACTCCAGCCTTGAGGTCTCCCTGCTGCAGGCTCATTGTCAGTGCACAGTCTCTCTGCTCTCCCCCCAGCACTATTATCAGTATTTTCCCTAACAGCATGAAAAACTCCACTGAACACATACTCCTAGATGTTGTCTTCTCCACCTTTTTCCAAAATAATGTAGATAAAAGCCTTTCACTAGTAAAGCATGTTTGGATTTTACAACAGTTATCTCATTTCCTCTGTGTTATAATCAGCTTCTCTATTTCTAAATGAAACAAATTCTGTTTTCCTTGTGGCTGCGGGTTTCAAGGCTGTATCACTTCGGCAATTTCTCCAGTAAGCTTTATTTGCAAATGTGTTCGAGTGCCTTTGCCATCAGGCACCAAGTGGAATTAGGCAGCCTGAAACTGTGAAAGGCGTGGCCCAGCTGCTGAGTCCTGGAGTTAGAAGTGCTCAGCCATTGTTTGTAAGGGTATTATCAGAAGGCAACATGACTTAAAAACCACCAAACCCATCAGCATACTTGTTCTTCAGCAATTGTCCTTGTCTCTTAAGGTCCACGGCTTGCTCAAGCCATGTCACCGCATTTTTGAAAATATAAGCCAGAGAAACATGCAGACAGTTCTAAGATGCGCAGCCATACATCAGCAATCAGATAACCTCCAGAAAAATTAATAACAGGTAGCACTCCACTCACCTCCATCCTTCAGATTTGGCAGCTTTATCTCTGTCAAGTCAAAGTCACTGGTTTTAGGGAAACCTTCAAAATGTTTCTTCAGAACCCATGCCTTGGCAGTCACCATCCTGCACAACAAACAACAAAAAGAGGACCTGTCAAAAGGATGCCCAACGGTACTGGGCTGCTCATGGGGGCTGGTTTATACTTTATGAGGCAGAAGCAGAACAGTTACCTCGATAACGTGCCATAACACAAGAAAGCCTTTGCTTGTTCTTGTGGCAATATCACTAGATCAAGAAAAAATCTGAAAAGGCCCGCATTGCCTTAGCAACCCAGAGCTTTCTGTGACTTGTCGGACCTTCCTGCCTGCTCCAGGGCAGCAAGCCCTGGAGTGGGAAGGCAGGCCTGGCATGTTGCATGACTCCCACCTTAAGGATACTGAAGGAAGAAAATCTACTAGTTTAATGAGAAAAAAAATCCCTGATTGTTTGGGATGAGTAATGAACCTAAACTTTTACAAACTTGAACCAAAGTACAATTGAGAAAAACAAAGGTAAGCACCGCTTCTTTCTGTGACACTCATTATATTGAAAGAAAATACTTCTCCAGTTGCCAAGCTCAGGGCTTGGAACTGGGAGCACATTGTCACCAGCGTTTTCCACACAAGACAGAAACACAAAAATAACTTGCATTAATTCTAACCTCACAGCCCCTTTGCCCTTCTTATACACAATTGCACCAACAAGAAAGAGAAGTTATACTTAGAGCAGGCAGGTGGAAAACTGTCTTCTGCTGTCACAATAACCTTCTGCACCGGACTCAGACAGGGGCTGGGCTCCTTCAGTCACACACACTTTCAAAGGTGAAAATGTAGGCTTTTATAGACAGGGCTGGTACCGCCCTCAATACACTTCCCCAGGATGAAGTGAAAACCCTCAGTAAACATAGCATAGCACACACCCATTGTGAGTCACCTTTCTCCTATTAAGATTTGATATCATTCCTCCAAAACCCCCAGTGCAGTGCCCCACCAGTTGCACAGGCAGGTTATGCAACACGCGAAGCTCAATGCACAAACCCCATGGTTCTAGAAACCACAAAAACCTGCAGTCTGGAGACCTATCCCACAGCGCGGGAATTTCTTCAAATGACTTTTTACCAGTCCAGCCCTAGAACTCGCAAGAGTTTCTGGGGAAAAATATCTAATTAAAAAATGTCAAATTCCTTGTTCAGTTCATCATTTAGCATAGCAAATGATCCATACATTTGTCACTTCATGGCGTGTGCTCTGACATCCTCATGTTCCCAGTGCACGCCCCGAAGGATCAGAGCATTTGTGGCTAAGCCTCACTGTTGCCGAGCCATCTCAAGAAACACTTGCAAGCTTTGCCATTTTGCCTCAACTATGTTGCAATGAGGCACATAGCATCGGAGAAAACTTTTGTCCAGTGCTTAGCTGTAATCAAAGATATTGTGACACTGTAGCAAGAACAAAGCAAAGCCAGCAAACGGGCTTACAGGAGCGAAAGGTGAGTTCAGAGTAACAAAACTGATCCCACTCACTCGTTTACACCCACAGGCACCGAGAGGGGTTTGTCCCAGCAGTGTGCCCATCCAGGAATGACCAGGGACAAAGGGATGCTGGCTAGGCTGGCAGTTATTTGCTGATGTGCCATTTGTACCCCCGGGAAGTGTCTCCCAGCATGTCCCACGTTTGTGACTCATCAATATTGACTCCCTGCTTTTTGTCTCTTTTGTCTGTGTGCCTCAAGGCTCCAGCCCTGCTCTTTACATTCCCACCAGCACCTCTTAATAGCTCGAGTCTTCAAGTCTGAGAACAGGAACCTGATACCTCTTTGAGGCTGTCCTTTGTTTTCCCTACGTGGCCCCCTCCAACACTAATCATGTAATTATGATGATCTGCAATCCTAGGTGCCATCAGTACAGGCCATTTCTGTCTTCCTTCAACTGTTTCTTTTGATGCTTCCACTCTTAGACCTCCCTTTCACACCAATCTTCACACTCCTATCAAAAATTTCTAGTTTTTCAGCAGAGCAATGATCCTGCCTACAAACAATACTGAAAGATTAATTCCACAGAACCATTTTTATTACATTTAGGCCTAATTTTGGAAACAGGAGAAATTTTCTGCTGCCCACTTCTCTCTTCCTACTGAAATCACATCATCATAGCCACTTCAAGACTAGGAGTGTTTTCTGTAGGTTGTAAAACAAAAAGCCAAAACAAAACCAAAAATCCAGAAAACAGAACACAGATACATGCTTAATGAGTGGATTTAAAAACCAATTTCCAGGTTAACAAACCAAGATTATTTTGTCTGTTTAGATATAAAATAATAAGAAGTGGTAAGGACTACTTTTCTTAAGCATACCAAAGGATGCTTAAGCATACTCCAAAGGATAAATAGCAGTGATGCAACATTTTTGGGGTTCCATTTTAAGTTTTACTGAACTAAGTATGTGATAGCCACCATCTCAGCTCCTAAAGCAGTAACCTGCACTTGTAAACCATAAAACTACTTTGTTTGCAGTGTCAGTGGGTTTGGATAATACATTTCTTTCGTGTGTTTTCTGTATAAACTGTTTCACAGACCATTACTACAGCAAAGAGGCTGCTATGATAAAAACTTCAGAAAGAACAGGCCATGACAGGGATAAAAAGACTATTTAAAAATAAGGTGATGCATTTCTGCTTGATTTTCTTACAAAAGAACCACTAAAGCTTTTACTGAAATTGAAGTCCAAGATAGCATTTATTCTAATGTCCTTCAAACCCTCCTTGTCCCCTCATCTAGACCATCAGGTTATAGAACAATAAAGAACACCTAGAAAAGAGGTAATGGAATGGGAAATCTTGTCTCTTTGCACTAATCAAATACATAAGAAAGCAAAGATCCTATCTGTGTTCAGACACTGCAGTTGCTGCAAACTGTAGCTGAGCTGAAAGCAAAGCACTTCGTGCAGGATGTCACAGCTCAATCTCCAAAATCAGCATGAGTAAGAAGGTTCACAGTTCAGGGTAAAAGGGGAGAGAAGAAGGAAGAGGTAAAAACTGGAATCCCATACTACATACTAGCAACCTGAAAAGAAGATCAGGACAAAAGAGACAGGCAAGTCTGAAAAAACGGAGATAGGTTGACTGAAGGCTGAGGAGCTGATGGTGATACCTGAAATCTGGGAATATTCATATTCAAGTGGAAAAGCAGTAAAGCTCTCGAGGCAGCATGAGTCAAAACAGAAAATCTTACCTTTCTTAGGTAATCCCAGCTATTATTCCTAGCCTGGACTTGCCCAAATCTAACCTTGAGGGCAAAATCGCTTTAGCAGCCTGTCAGTTACAAATAAGTTCAATTCAAATCTGGGGTTAGCTTAACAGTTCATTTTCCTGACAGTCATAATTTGCAGACATGACTGTGGTACTTTTCCTTTTATCTCTATTCTGAAGCAGGAACACCTATGCTCACATCTACATTGGAAGTAAAGGGTATGATTAAAAGCTGAGTAAAGTGTATCCCTCAGACACAGTTGGTTTGTAGATCACTGCTGAGGAAAAACCCACCATCACTATGACAGCAGTTTTTCAGGTAATCATCATCTCATCTAGTCTCTTCCCTAGATTCAATTTATGTCTTCTGCAGCATTTCAAAGCAATCTGCCAGGCACCAGCATGAAGGACTTGCCAAATACCTTTGAAAACAAACAACCACCTTCCCTCCCACCCCAACCAAACAAACATAAAAGGACTTCTTGGCAGTAGAGACTGCCAAGGGAGTAATAATACAGAGGCTACCTCAGGATCCCATGCACATACAGGATTACCAATTACCTGGGAGTGATCATGGCTTTGAATCATATGTACCTACAAGTTTTAGCAAAAATTACCTGTTCCTCTCCTCTGGCTTAGCTATTACAATGCTTTCTCAAAATTTTTTTCCTGTTGTAAAAACAAAGTAAAGGCAAACCACTCCTGTGTTACTTTTGGCAGAGACTGTACTTCTAAGCAAGCATGACACTGTATTATGAAACGATAAAGCTGCAACTTCACTTCCTTACGCAATACTATTAAGTCCTGGAAGAAGGTCAAAGATCGCAGGTGAGCAGTCATTGCTCTGCTACAAGACTTGGCCACGCTGCACTTTGTTACAAGGTTGTAATTCCAACAGAGGTTCAAAAGAGCAAGTTCATATGGGGTGGTGAGAAGGAAAGCAATACCTTCACTAAAACAGGTCTGCTGTCCTTCAGCTCTCAGAAATTGCACATATAGTGAGACTCTTTAGAACTATAAGAAAAAAGAAACAAGTCCACAGATAGGAAGGAAGATGGGATTGAGTGCACTACCAGCAAGTTCGCAGATGACACCAAGTTGGATGGGAGTTGATTTGCTGGAGAGTAGAAAAGCTCTGCAGAGGGGTCTGGACAGGCTGGATAGATGGGCCAAAGCTAATTGTATGAGGTTCTACAAGGCCAAGTGCTGGGTCCTGCCAAGGGGGTCACAACAACCCCAGGCAGCACTACAGGCTGGGTGAGGAAAAGTGTCTGGAAAGCTGCCCAGCAGAAAAGGACCTGGGAGTGCTGGTTGATAGCAGCTGAATATGAGCCAGCAGTGTGCCCAGGTGGCCAAGAAGGCCAATGGCATCCTGGCCTGGATCAGAAATACAAGCAATACAGTATGGCCAGCAGGACTTTGGGAAATGATCATTCACCTGCAATGGTGAGGCTGCACCTCAAATCCTGTGTCCAGTTCTGGGCCCCTCACTTCAAGAAAGACACTGAGGTGCTGGAGCAAGTCCAGGGAAGGACAATGGAGCTGGTGAAGAGTCTGGAGAGTAAGTCACATGAGAAGCAGCTGAGGGAGCTGGGGCTGTTCAGCCTGGAGAAAAGGAGGCTCAAGGGAGACCATATCGCTCTCTACAACTACCTGAAAGGAGACTGTAGCCAGGTGGGGATTAATCTCTTCTCCCACGTAACAAGTGACAGGACAGGAGTAGAGGAAATGGCCTCAAGCTGTGCCAGGGGAGGCTTAGATCAGATACTATGAAAGTTTTTTTCACAGAAAGGGTTGTAAAGCATTGAAATAGGCTGCTCAGGGAAGTGGTGGAATCACCATCCCTGGAAGTGTTCAAAAACACTTTGAACATGTGTATATGGCAGTTGAGGACATGGTTTACTTGTGAACATAGTGGTTGTGCTGGGTTGACAACTGGACTCGATCCTAAAGCTCTTTTTCAATTTTAGCAATTCTGTGATTCTGTGGGACACTGCAGGAGGTGTGAGCTGACAAATCAAGCTGAAGCTTCTTGAAGGGCCAGCTGTGCTTCCCTGGTCACTGCACAGCACTCATAAGATTCTTTCAAGCACTCTTTTTACTTCTCCCTTGCTTAAATGTTGATACAGGCCAAACACATGTTGCAACATCAGTAAATGTAAAATTTCATCAAAGCAGTAGAGACATACTGCAGCACAGTTTTGCTTCTTGAATTTGCAACAACACCCCTTTGCAGCATAAGCATCTCTTGAAGTGTTGTGTAATAAGTGCAGTCAGAAGGGAAATGACAAACATGCTTTCAAGCATCAGTGATCCCTCTGAGGGTCCCTCCTGAATTTCTGTAATATTGCAAGGACAGATTGATCCTTGAACAAGTTCCTGCTCGTAACACGCACAACCAACTTCTCCCTCAAGACAGAAACTTGCTGCTCCAGCCCACTTAGCATACACAAGACATACTTGTTATCTGTTATCACTCCAAGAAATCTGCAATATTAAGGAGACTGAGATTGATAAATGAAAAATTAAAAGGATGTGAGGAAAAAAAAAAAGAGGGATGTCAAGGAGAGTCAAAGGAGTTGGAGTGGAAAAGTGGCAGCACAGAGAAGTGATCAGCACAGCATGTGGAAAATGGGGCCTGAGGAACCTCCCTGCTCCCAGCAGAGCATGATACTTTACTCTTGTATTCCACCCTGACCATGGCAGGAGGGTTGGAACTAGATGATCTTTCAGGTCCCTTCCAACCCAAATAATTTTATGATTCTCTGATAATGTGCATTTTACCAAGTGTACAGCAGATCCTTCCTAGCTCTGAAGTCACAAGTAGGTATTCTACAAAGGTAAAAATATAGTATAGCTTCAGCAGTTTGTGATATGAGTATTTTAAGAACTGGGAAGGTGTTTTATTTTTGTAAGTACATGATACAGTGTAGTTCAAGCAGCCACCTCTAACAGAAACGAATCAGGGCCTCTCCTTCAGGCAAGAAACATACAAGCACATTTGCCACAGATAGCAGATTTTTTGTCAATTAAAAATGATTCAAAAATCATTTGGGAACATTTTCAACCCGCCAAATAAAATGTGACATCTGATGCGGCTGTATAGTTACACAGCATCAATCTGATTCATCTCCATACTTCACAATAATTTTTCTCAGTATGGTGTTCAGATGTTAGCAAAGTAACAGCTGGTAAGAGATTATCAAGTTCTTCTGGCTGCAGTACCTCCAGCAGCAGTGCTGTCTCAGTAATGCCTTAAACAGCAGCATCCAAGGTAATTCCTGACATGAGCAAATACATGATTTTATTTCTCTGTAATGTAGCCCTTCAGTCTGAATTATTTAAAATTATTGAAATAACATCAAACTCAGTAGTTCGGGACAGTAAGTTTTACAGTAGATCTCAGTGGTCAATGGTCACTATCCAGCTCATAGTACAACACTGGAGCTCTCCTGCAAAATCCTGGTCTATTTATACAGCACAGCTACAGGAAGGTCAGGAAAGAGCAAATGCATCCAGCCGACTTTGCTTTCCCGCTGTGACCAATGCGGCAATAAATAGTTAGACAACTCCTGTTCTTCCAGTGACACACACACACACAAGTTTTGAACAAGTTCTCCTTCCTCTGCTTGAATGGAAGCGTCTGTTTATATCACAGCAGTAGAGTTAAACAGGCATAGATGGCTTTTTCTTTTTTTGGCAGGTAGGGGGAGAATGGGGTGGGGAAGCGCTGTAGTAGGAACGTATGTAATAAGTATAGAACCGCACTTCCTTCATTTTCACATGATTTCAGGGCGGTACAAAGACACTTCCCGCCGCAGCCTGGAGCTGCTGCACTCCAGCTCCTCAGCCCCGCCACAGAACCCCACATGAAGTGTCCTCTCGCCCTGCCCCATGGCCCGCGGGCCCCGCAGGGCCGCACCGCCCTCCCTCACCGACCACAGCCGCCATTTCCCAGCTCCCGTCCCCGCGAGAGCCCGAGGGGCCCCTTCTCGGCCGTGCCCACCTGCCCTGGGGGTGCTCGCCCACCCTTCAGACCACAGTACGGGAGCGCTCGCCCCTCACCCCGCAGGAGCCGAGATCACAGCCCGTGCCAGCCGCCGGCCAGGCGGGGCGCGGCAAGGGCGCGGCAGCCCTGAGGGGGCGGCCGCCATCAGGCACCGCCTTCTAACGGCCGGGGCGTTCGGCGCCAAAATTCGATCGTGCTGGGCGGCGGGAGCGGCTGCGGCGGGTGGCGAGCGAGCCCCCGGATCGGCGAGCGAGGCCCCGGGATTGGCGAGCGGAGCCCCGGGATCGGCGAGCGAGGCCCCGGGATCGGCGAGCGGCCCCGGCGGTGGCGAGTGAGGCACTGGGATCGGGTAGGGGAGCGGAGCTGCCCGCGGCACGGGGGGCTCGTTGGATCGGGGTCCCGGGTGGGCCGCGGGGCAGCGCGATGCCGGCAGCAGGGACCGGGATGGGGCTGTGGTGGGTCCGTGCTTTCGGTGCCTCAGAGCCGGGGCTGCCGCTTTCCTGGGATTCATCCCTCGGGGGCGGTGGGGCTAAGCAGATATAGCAGTCCTGCAGGCGGGAAATGGGGGCTCCGCTTCTGCTGTGTTCCGAAACACCCGGGCCTTTCCTTCCCCTTCGCTGGCTGGCGGCCAGCTTGGTGAAAACCCGGGGTTTTGCCACCAGTCTTCATACAAGTGTCGTGGTGAGCTTTTTGTGAAGTCACGTCTCTTAGAAATGCTGAAGTACAGGTTATTGTTGGGATGTTGCCTGGACCTGAGGTCCACTTGTCATTTCTCGTCTTATAAATGCATGATGTTTTTGTTGTGAAAATCATGTGTTCTTATCATTTTCTCACATGCGTAGCTGTTTGTTTGGCATGCAGTATGATTTATTTGCTTATTCTTTTTTCTTTTATTCTTTGAAATATATAAAATCATAATCCAGATACCCTTCTGTGTGCTACTCGGAGGAATACTTTGTCTGGTCCCTTAGGACCATAGAGAAGATGTACATCAAGTCAATTGTTCTGGAAGGATTTAAATCCTATGCTCAAAGGACGGAAGTTAATGACTTTGACCCATTATTCAATGCCATTACTGGCTTCAATGGTAGTGGCAAGTCCAATATCTTGGACTCTATCTGTTTCGTGTTGGGAATCAGCAATCTGTCACAGGTAAAGGGATGGGGCATTTAGGAAACGTCTTTCTTCTGTTAGCAGCGTTTTGTATTACTATAAGGAGTAATCTCTGATGGGAGACCCGAAGTGGTGCTTCTTGAAAAAATAGTTTTATTTACTTGGATTTTTCATTACATAAAATTGGGTGTCTGACATTCTTTCTCATTCTTACTCTATGGTAAGAATTCAGTAGACTACAGTCGTGAACAGTATGTGGCTTAGAACAATAGACTAAAAATACCCATTTAAAAGGTAGCAATCTCAAGCTGAAGGTCTCTTGCAGCAAAAGGCACTGACTTGTTTATTTGTAAATAAATTTTTTCAGTTCTGGATTGGGTCTTAACATTTGGCCATCTGGTTCATAAGAAAAAAATAAAAAGCTGGTTTTCATGCAATGGCTGCTATTTAAGAGACGATATATCTGCTTTATTCTCATAAAAAAATTGACATTTCTGACATCAATTTGAATCTCTGTCTTAGGATGATTTTTTGATTTCCCTTCTTTTCCACCCTTCTGCCTTCCCCCAGATGTAGACAAATCCAGATGTAGACACATCCAGTAATACTTTCTGAAGCATTTCCCTGTGAACTGCATTATGAATAATAAGTGCTGGTTAAATAAATGTGCTGGTGACTGGCTTTTTTTTAACATCTGTTCAGTGTTTGTCAGGAACCTCATGCAGAAACAATTAGCTAACTAAAACTAGATTGCCACACTCTGCTTGTGGTTTTAGAATAATAGCACCTTGCAGCTCCCATGTATCAGTTCACATGAACTCTTAAATATGCAGCTAGATCTTCATTTTTTTCATTCATTTCTCCAAAACCTACAGTAGTACACTGAAGCCGTGAAATTAATTCTTTCAAAAAAGTATTTATTTGTTCCATGGATTTAGGTGCGAGCTTCCAACTTGCAAGATCTAGTTTATAAAAGTGGGCAAGCTGGAATTACAAAGGCGGTTGTGTCTATTACCTTTGATAATTTGGACAAGAGTCAGAGTCCACTGGGATTTGAAGCTAATGACGAGATCGTTGTGACTAGGCAGGTGAGTCTTTAATATCTGTATTGTTTAGTAACCTAAATACATTTTTGCCATGCTCAACAGAGTGACTGGTCAAGGGAAAAAAAAGGATATTTTTTAAAGTCCTTGAGTTTCTGCAATTACACAGTGTCCTTAGCACAAACTGCAGGAGTAGATCCAGTGTACTAGACAAAATGTTCATAACTCAAGTTCTAATTTTCTATTTAACATTTTGTTTTTGCTTCTGCTTTTGTATCTTCCTCTTAATATCTGAACTGAGTGTTAAATTTGGTCTCCAAGAACAAAGGAACCTTTATTATTCTGATGAAGATTTTGGAGTTTTGGGTTGGGTTTTTTTGTTTTGTTTTGTTTTGTTGGGTTTTTAAAGTAGTGTTCTTGGAAATTTTCTTGTAGTATTGTCCTCAATGACTAATCTTTCTTTTGTTTTATTTAAGTATTTTACATGTCCCTTCAGTCAAACAAGATCTATTTTGATGTTCTGTGTAGTGCACACATATATGTGTACACAAAGATGTAATACAGATGATTTGCTCAGATTTTTTTATTCTTTGTTACAGTTTACATCCTCACAATATCACGTAATTTTTAAACCACTGAAAGTTTCTTCAATTTCTTTTCTTTCTCCAGGTTGTCATTGGAGGTAGAAGTAAGTATCTTATCAATGGTACAAATGCTACCAGCAATCGTGTGCAGGATCTCTTCTGTTCCGTTGGACTCAATGTCAATAATCCTCACTTCCTCATTATGCAGGTATTGTGTGCATCTTTATAAAATCTAGAAAGAATAGAACTTGCACTAAATTTGAGGCAGGATAGATCGTGGGAGAACAGTCAATTTCCTAATTGAAGCAACATCTTATTGAGTAAAAATAAAGTGTGTGTTATGATTTCTAGTACAGCAGTTTGACCCTAAAACACACTGGTAGCACACTGTTAGCAAGGTTTTCTAAAATATATTCCAATTTTATTTTCTTTTTTTTTCTCTTTAACAGATATGTGTTTCTTTTATTATTATGCTGAAATTACAGAGATTTTATTTCCTATTATATGTGTTCCATGTTAGACAGTATTTTGAGTGAAATTGATATATGTGCCTTCTTAAGTAACAATTAATGAAAGAATGCTGGCTAATTGAAAAGTCTCTTATAAACATCAACATAGGGCCTAGGCAAATCCCTGAAATATTTGCAAGGAATAATAAAACAGATCAGGATTTACTCAGTCAAATGTAACTGTCCCAAACTGAGTGGAGGGGTGGGATGTGGCGACAGTTGTGTACATATTCTGCTTCTCCCCAGTTATATATGAGCTACATCTCCAAAAGAACCGGTTTATGAGTAGGAACTTATTCAACATCAGCAACTCAGTAAGACTTTAGAACAAACTGTGCTGTACTCCTTTAAGTTGTAATCAGGAATGTGGAGAATGAGCTTAAAATACCTGTGAGAACCATTTCAAGCTTGTTAACTGAAAGTATGACTTATTTGATCTTTGAATAACAAAACAATTCAGTAAACTAGATTATTCTTATAGTAAAAAAAAAAAAGTGTTTGAACTTAAAATACAACAGTTTTGGGGTTTGGAGTTTTGGTTTTTCTTGTTACTACTGCATGGTACACAAACACTGTTCTTGTTTTGTGTTTCTCTCACCAGGGACAAATTACCAAAGTTCTAAACATGAAGCCACCAGAGGTAGGAAAGTTCTGGGAGTTTTTTTTGTCTGAAGCTTTATTGAATTGTTTTGAATTATTACAAGAATCCATATTTTGGGAGGGGGACAACAAAAATAAAGGTGTTGGAAGGAGATGGGATGTTTCTTCTTATGCTAGATTTGTTCAACTCAGTTGGACATCTCATTTTTGTTGCATTGCTTTGTTTTAGATTTTAGCTATGATTGAAGAAGCGGCTGGTACTAGGCTGTATGAAAGCAAGAGAAATGCTGTCCAGAAAACCATAGAGAAGAAGGAAGCCAAACTGAAAAGCATTGAAACGGTACTACATTTTAGAAAGTATACTTTCTTTCATATTTGTTAAAGATAACTGAATAATTAGTTTAGTGTGGTTTTTAAGTTGTTGAATGTTTCATTTCTGCACCTGGAACTAGATAGTCATGCTTACACATGTTTAGACTTTAAAAAAACCAGAATACAAATGTTCTGTTTTATGTTTCAGGTCTTGAATGAGGAGATAAATCCAAATTTACAGAAACTGAGAGAGGTATGGAAAAATTAAAAGTGAGATAAAGTAGGTCTTTCAAGTGCTGAAAAACTGCTTTCAGCTGCCCTGAACCAGTATGTGTTGGCTAAAACAATAATATGTTTTCAAGCTTTGTAGAATCTTTTGATAGAGAAATGTTATTGTCTTTCCAAATACAGAGAATGTGACATTCAGGACTTCCAAGAAGTCCTAGAGAGAAATGTAGGGAGAAGGAAGAAAACAAAAGAACTAGGTAAAATTAGAAGATAAAAACATGTCTTAGTTCTTAAAAAAACTGGGTCAAGTGGTATTTCTGCTGTGCTGTCAATTATATTAACATGGAGAATCCTTTTTCTTACCTACAAATACCAATGTTTAGAAGTGCTTAGAAGATTTCTACAACAGTCATATGTATCATTATTTTCCTTCAAATTTTAGAATTTATTTTTTTTTGGTCTTTTCAGGGACGAGCAGCCTATCTAGAACACCAGAAATTAGTACGAGAAGCAGAACATTTAAACCGCTATTGTATAGCTTATCAGTTTCTTCTAGCTGAAGAAACAAAGGAATCCTCCAGTGCTACCTTAAAGGAAATGCAGGCTAATGTAGAGAAGCTTCAGGAATCAAAGGCTGAAATTGAACAGAGGGTAAGAAAACTTAATGAAGACATAGTGGAGATGGAAAAGGAGAAGGATAAGGTAAGTGCAAACAGTTATGCTCATCTGAATACTTGAATACAAAGAATTTTATGACATGGGAATAATATTTACAGATAATATACCCTTGAATTTTTATCTTCTTCTGGTGGGTTGCTTAGATTATGCACTATTCATTGTTCTTCTTGGCCATTGTCTAGAAGACACAGTTTTAAAGTTTTGTCTGAAATGCTTTACTTCCAATTGCTGTATATGAAAAATAACCAAAGCACAGAAACTTTGCCCTCATGTTTCCACCTGTGCATTTAATGGTAAGTTTTACCAGACATTTTTTTCTCCCTTTTTGTTTATGTCTCAAAGAAAAAGAAAAGTAAGGAAGCTTTTGTTCAAAAAAAATCAGTATTGACTTCAACTTTGGAGGCAGTAAATTTGATTAGATACAATGGTGCATAGAGTCTTTGGATGTCTAAATCCAACTTCTGTAAAGGGACAGTGTCCCATCATATGGAGTGATGTGGGTCTTCAACTGTAGCTTCAAGTTAGGTTGAATTTCACGGGCAAGAGATATTCTGACCTGTTTCTTTTGAAGTCTGACTGTACACTTGGTCGGATTGCCTTCTACATAAAGCTGTGAACAGAAGATGAAATATTACAGGTACTGTATCAGTCTCAGAGGCTAAATTAACTTTCCTTTATTACTGATTGTAGAAAGTTGGAGGTGTGCTTCGTGCACTGGAAGCTGCCCTTTCAGAAAATCAAAGAGTTAATACCAAAGCACGAAGTGCCCTTGATCTCAAGAAGCAAAACTTAAAAAGTGAAGAAATTAAGTGCAATGAACTGGTAACACGTATGCGGAAGGTAAGTTATTTGTATATAATTTTCTTTACATGCTAAATTAATTCAGACTGTGGGTACAGCTGGTTTTTCTTGCCTGTTACAGTAAGAAAAATCCTGTGATGGGTAAAAAGAACAGGAGAAAAGCAGAAAGAAATGTTAAGGACATTGTTTAATTTGTGCAGCATAAGGTAGTAGGTTCCTATTAGAAGTGGACATGATGCAGACACAAAGCAAGTGCAATAGAAAGTTCTGAACCCTTTATTAACCTGAGGAGAGATCCCTATAGCTTCAAATTATTATGCTGTCTGGACATACGTTACTCTTAAAATTAAATGAGAAATTTCTACCTTGAGTATTTCCGACAGTTGATGTTTTTTATACAAGAGAAGTGCTGAAGATCACTTTTTAGATATTGGGAAGAAAGAGATACTTCTCCTAGTTAGTGGGCAGTTGTCATCACTTCCTGTATTTCCTCTATCTGTAGATCTTTAGTGCACTCATGGGACAAGTACACATTTGAAGACATGCAAAGACATGTAAGATTACAAAATTTGACAAAGGTCATAGAAATGTAGTTGAAACTACTTGTAGCTCCTCGTCTACACATGAATTTCAAGTTAATGGACTCAGATTCTCTTTTCCTTTTTTGTTTTTGTTCTTTGTTTTGCTGAAGGATTCTAAAGCATTGGTGTCAAAGGAGCAAGAGCTTAAGAAGAAAGAGAAAGAACTAAATGCTTTACAGGAAGAAAGTGAAAAAGATGCAGATGCTTTAGCTAGAGCACAAAAACATTTTAATGCTCTATCTGCTGGTGTATCCAACAATAACAATGGGGAAGAAGCTTCTCTTTCTGAGCAGATGATGATCTGCAAAAATGAAATTAGCAAAGCAGTTACGGATACTAAACAGGTAAGAATAAAAGCTCTGCCTGGCTCAGGCCTGTCTTCATGCTTCTTCTGAACGTTGGCTGAAAACTAACTGACACATGCTTGAAAGGTCAGTGAAAAGAGACGCAGATATCTATGCCAGATATTTTACATTTTAGCATATGCGTTAAGGTAACTTCTTGATAAAATATAAACAAAATACCCTTGCATGGGAAAAAGCTGTAACATTGCTCTGAGGAAGTACAGAAACTGGCATTTGAGATATAAAGGGGGAGTCACTGTACTCAAATGGTTGATGGTATTTGATACAAAAAAATAAGATTACTGTCCATGATACATGTTCATACGAAGAGATTTCTGCAGTTAAACTTAATGGAATCAAAATAAAGATGCCTGAGACTGTGATTGGAGAGTTTAGAAGAAACTTTTGTCCTCAGCTAAATTGTGTGCTAGTCACATGACTTAATGCCATTTCTTTTGTCTCAAGATAGGAAACCTCTCCTGGGATAGTTCTAGCAGTGGAATTTAAATTTTCAAAATTGAAAGTGTAGCTTCCTTGTCTCAATTCAGGAAAAATTCCTCTGTAGAAAGTAATAAGAAAGGACTAGCTGTATCCCAGATTATTTTGCTTTGTTTCTTCTCAGGATCTATTCATGTGCTAATTTTACCACAGCTAAATAGAGGATCTATGTTTTTATTTCCAAATAACCTGTGCCATTATTTTCAAAAGCCAAGAGTTCTTTTTGGCATATCTGCAACCAGTGGAAAACTTTACAAATATTTTAGTGCAAACGTTCTAAATCTGCACCTGCAAGATTGTCTTTGAAGATCTGCTTCCATATTTGCTTACTCCTTACAGGCTCAAATGAAGTTGAATTATGCACGAAAAGAATTAAAGACAAGAGAAACTGAAGTTAAAAAGATCGATAAAGGCTACACAAAAGACCAAAACGCATTTGAAGCAGTTGAAAAAATGAAAAAAACCCTGGAGAACCAAATGAAGGAGCTGAACTATACAGGTCTGTACAGACTTCTGGTGCATAATTTTGAGGGAATCTGAAAAGTAGTATAGAAGTGTCGTGAGCTGACCTTGACTGGATGCCGGATACCCCTTAAAGCTGCTCTATCAATCCCCCTCCTCAACTAGACAGAGGAGAGAATATATAGCAAAAGGCTTGTGGGTTGACATAAGGACTGGGGGAGATCCCTTGGCAATTACTGTCACAAGCAAAACAGACTTGATTTGGGGAAATCAATTTAACTTAACTTCCCAGGTTCTATTTCATTCCTGAGTTTCTGTACCTCCTCTCTGTGAGCATTGCAGGGGGACAGGGAATGGGGGCTGCAGTCAGTTCATCATATTTTGTCCCTGTTGCTCCCTCCTCCTCAGCGGAAGGATTTGCACCCTTTCCCTGCTCCACTTTGGGGACCCTCCCACGGGAAACAGTCCTCCACAAACTTCTCCAACTTGAATCCTTCTCATGGACCAGTTCTTCACAAAGAAGACTCTGCATGGGTCCCTCCCATGAGGTGCAGTCCTTCAGGAACTGCTCCAGCATGGGACTCCCACAGGGTCACAAGTCCTGCCAGCAAACCTGCTCCACTGTGGGCTTCCCATGGGGTCATGTCCTCCTTCAGGCATCCACCTGCTCCAGCATGGGGTTCTCCACAGGCTGCAGATGGATTCACTCTGCTGTGAACCTCCGTGGGCTGTAGCAGGACAACCTGCTTCACCATGGTCTGCACCATGGGCTACAGGGGAATCTCAGCTCTGGCACTTGGAGCACTTCCTCCCTGTCCTTCACTGGTCTTGGTGTCTTCAGGGCTGTTCCTCTCACATATTCTCACTCTTCTCTCTGGCTGCTGCAGATTGATTTGGGTCTTTTTCCCCTTCTATAATATGTTATCCCAGCGGTGCTACCACCACCAGTGATGGTCTTGGCCTTGGCCAGCAGTGGATCCATCTTGGATCCGGCTGGTGGACACAGAAGAGAAGGAAAATAAAAGCATTTAGCTCTCTGCTTCTCATTAGGAATCAGGAGGCAACATCCAACCACTTCCTGAGAAGTAGGACCTCAGCATGCATAGGGGCTCTTTTGGAAGACAAAGGCTTTAATAATGCATGCTCCCTCCCCCCTTCCTTTCTCTTAACTTTTACTGCTGAGCACACCTTTATATAATATGGAATATCCCTTGGGTCCCATATCCTGGCTATGTCCTCTCCGAGCCTCTTGCCCACCTCCAGCCTACTGGCTTTTGGAAGAGGGGTTGGAGCGAAGCCAGCACCACTCAGCAAAGGCCAAAACACTGGTGTTATACCAGCTACTATTTTCTATTAGAAATACAAAGTACAGCTTTATGTGGCTGCTGTGGGAAATATTAACTCCATCCCACTCAGACCTAATGCAGGAGGGAAATGAAAAACCAAGTATTCTGTTTTCATGCGCAAAGAAATTTCTCTGGTCAAAGCTCTGCAAACTCTTACCTTCCGCAGAAAGTAGCTTAAAATAATTTGATTTTATAAACTTTAGGCCAAGTGTTTTCAAGTTGGATGGAAAATTTAAATTCTAGCAAAAATTTACATGAATGAAGTGACCAGTGTCCCTGTTCACTCCTAGTTTTTCTCACCTAAAAGACTTCTTAAAGTTTGTTTCTCATGCCAGGTAAAGTATGTTCCAGACACTACTCAAAACTCAACTGATATTCCAGAATGGCATTTGGAGAAGCACATTACACTTTAAACATTTTTTTTTACATGTTTGGTATTGTGATGGTGTTAATTTGTCTAAACTGAAAATTTACAAAGAACTTTAGAAAGTCTTTGAATTAAATATTCGCTACATATGTGTAGATTAAACAGTGTAGGTTACCAGTTTTTAAGCTGACAGATTTTCTGTACTCTGGATGTATGCCTGCTGCCTGTTCAACTCTGAAGAAGAGAAAGAAGCAGCCCTTCCAGCAAAGAAAAAGGCATTGACTTCTGATATCAGCCGGCTGAGAGAATTGTATGAAGGTTTAATGGCAAAGTTTCCGCATCTACAGTTTGAGTACAAGTAAGATCTCTGCGTGATCCTGAACATTACGTGGAAGTGCTTTTTGGGGCCTTTTGTGCATGGCTCATGGGACTTAACAGATAATTCCACCAATGGCTTAGATGTTGCTTTCCTGTTAGTGTCAGTGAATAATGACTGTGTTACCTGCGCTGCAAAGTGAAGGGGGAGGTGGGGCGGAAAGTCAGGAAATGTTACGGTCTTACCAAAGTCACTAGGACTTAGAAGTTTTGTCTGATGGTTAACTCCAGTAGCTAAAGCCATAGAATCCAAGGGTCTAAACTGCAAAAATGTGTAATCCTTACTTCCAGAGTCCTGCCTGTGGACCTCTGGTGGAGGTCAGCGTTGCCACCTGTCTCCACTAATCAAATACCTTTATCCCAAGGTTTATGGTTTATGTAATAGTCAGGATGAACATACTCCCATAGCTGTGATAATGAGAGAACCTATTGGAAAAATCAGTTGAAAACTGTGTGAACAAATCATAGTAAAATCAGGAAGAACATTTGTTTAATGACTACATAACTAACTCCTCATTGGCAAATCTCTTGCCCTGAATTATTTAATTTAACCACTTTCTGTGTGTTTGGTTTTCTTTTCTAATAGAATTTAGAATTTCCTACACAAGTATAATAAGCATCACGAGTTTTAAATATAATATTTTTTAAGATGTGTGAGAGAAAACCAACATGATTATTATAACTTATATTTATTTTCAGACATCCAGAAAAAAATTGGAATCCAAGCCATGTGAAAGGTCTTGTTGTGACTCTTATAATTGTGAAAGATCTATCCAAAGCAAAAGCCCTGGAGGCAGTGGCTGGGGGGAAACTCTATAATGTTATTGTGAACACAGAGGTAAGTTTATTGCATTAGTACAAGAACTCTGGACTTTGAGATGTGGTTTTGTGATTCAGGGCTGGCAAGCATGTGCATTGTTACTGAATGCTTAGGAGGGGGTTTGGACCACGTACATGTTTAAATTGGGTCAAGAGTGTCATGCATAGTTAGTGGCAACAATGTGTTCTTTTTCCAATGCCCTGTTGTCTGTCTTTACAAAATCAGTTGTGTATTCAGTTATGCTTTGTAACTCTTTTTCATTTGAGGTGACTGGCAAAAAGCTTTTAGAAAAGGGTGAACTAAAGCATCGATACACTGTCATTCCACTAAACAAAATTTCAGCCAGGTGTGTTCCACCAGAGATGGTCAAATTGGCCCAAAGCTTGGTATGTGGATAATACACTATTTACACTATATTGCTTGTGTCCTGTTTTCGTTTTGTTTCTGTGTTGAAAACATGAGCTTCTTAATGGTTTTACTAGTAAGAATTTTTATAGGGTTTGAGAGCATATTGACTTTTTTCTTTTATATCCTTTCAGCTATGCAATTTTTAAATGGCTATTAATTATTTCACTAGTAAATGAAATAGTTTTAAAATGTAGTGATGCTTTTAGAAAGTGTTTTTATCAAAAAAAGACAAAAATTAAATTTGAAAATTCTTATAACTTGAGGCATACTAACTGGATTCCATTTTATTTCTAGGTTGGTCATGATAACTTGCATTTAGCCCTTGCTGCAGTTGAATATGAATCTGAACTGCAGAAAGCAATGGAATATGTCTTTGGGACAACACTGATCTGTAATAACATGGATAATGCTAAGAAAGTGACCTTTGACAAAAGGATAATGACAAGAAGTGTTACTCTTGATGGAGATGTGTTTGACCCCCAAGGCACTCTGCATGGAGGCAATTTCTGGTTTTATTCCTATATTAATATCATGTGTCTGTTGATGTGTTTACTGCTCTGCATGCTTTCTGTAAAAATGAACAGTAACTTTTTGTGTAGACTCATACTGGGAATGATATCATCTGTTTAAACTAAGATTGTCTTGAGCTGAAATAATAATAATTAGATTAAGAAAAAATAATGGAAAACTATTTGCATAAAGTAATTTAGATTTTAAGTATTTAAATCCTGGTTGTATAATCCTCTTGGAAGGAGAAGTGCTTTATATTCAAGCACTTTTTTAAGTAATTCATAATGGATTTGAGATAATTTCATAGATTATGAAAAGTTAGTTCTTTGCACAAGACATGCATGTGTGATATTCAAAGCCTGCAGAACTAAGTTTTGTAACAGAGGAGACATTTTTTCTCCATGAGAACTCCTTACTTTAGCCTGGCTGACATATCTGTTTTGCAACTAAAATAAATCACCAACCTGCATCATTATTAACGTTTAGAATTTGCTATTACCAGTAGTGAATCCACTAGTCTGATTCCTATTAGACTGGCTTTTTATTTTTTTCACTGAACAGGTGCGTCCTCACAGGCTGTACCAATATTATCTAAACTTCAGGAAATAAAAGATATTGAAGCAGAACTCAAGACAAAGGAATCTGAACTTGAGGCTGTAGAGAATGAGTTGGCAAGCTTGAAGAAGGTTGCTGAAAAGTAAGGTTTGCACTAAAAAATGTGTATCATTGCTCTTATGTGACTGAGTAAATTTAATATAAAGAAGTGTTTTGGGAGGCCACAGGGCGTGTTGAGATTGGAGAAATACGGAGAAAATTATTCCCTTTCTCCCTCCTGCCGCAGTTTAATTTGTAAGTTCAGCAATCAAAAGGAAATTTAGCTTATAGATAACATATGTAAGAAAACTTTGTTTTGAGTAATACAGGGGGAAAAAAAAGTATACGTTGATGTCTACTTTAAATCACTTGCAGTTTTCTAAAGTTTCATGAAGTCCACTGAAGAATGGATCTGTTCAACCATATTAACAGCCATACAGAGTTCCAGTTTGTGATATCTCTTGCTTTTCTTGCAAGAAAATGTAAAGATGCTAAAAAGGAGTATTACTGTTTAATGATTTAAATTATGTAATTTTAAATATATTTGATTTTCAGCTACTCAATTACTGAACATCTTTTTAAAAGATCAAATAGAAAAATGTGTTAGTTGTGCGGAATGCCATGAGAAGGTAGTGTTGCATACTATGCTATCTACCAGCTGGATTTATTTTTAAAAATTGTTTTGAGTTGCAGTAGACTTCCAGAAGTATAGCCAAAAGTTAAAAAGGACTTCTGCTTTTAGATATTTTTTCTTTAATATTTCAGCCTAGCATCTGTCATAATGCTGGTTTCAAAAACAGTGATCTCTGAATTGCAGTTGTTTTTGATATCTCTGATTGGGGCTACATAGCAGGAGTTACATATATGATAACTTGCATATCTACAAACCTCACAATTGCTATTAGAGCAATTAAATCAGACTTTTATTCATTTAAGTGTATTTGTCCTACTGTCATCACTATACTCATATTAGAATGGGAATATAGGTTATTTATCCACTCACTTCAACTTTGGAAGGGAGATGCTGTGTACCCCTCAATACAGGAGTGTGTCACTGCTGTCTTC
Source organism: Manacus vitellinus (assembly GCF_001715985.3). Lineage (NCBI taxonomy): Eukaryota > Metazoa > Chordata > Aves > Passeriformes > Pipridae > Manacus > Manacus vitellinus. The sequence continues at coordinate 9,279,878 of NW_021940917.1, read as the reverse complement.
AAAGGTACCGGCAACTGAAGCAGCAATGGGAGATGAAGTCTGAGGAAGCAGAGCTGCTGCAAAAGAAGCTCCATCAAAGTGCTTATCACAAACAAGAGGAAGAGCTGCTTGCCCTGAAGAAAACCATTGGTGACAAATATGTTCTTACTCTTTTAATTGAAAATCAACTGCTGAGAGTGAGATGGATATCAAGCTGTTTGAATTTGCTTAGTAAGAAAGTGTTGAAAAGAAGTAGCGTTCATATAGCTAAGGAAAAATGTAAAAGCACAAAATGCAGCAACCAGTAAAACATAAAGACAAAAATGGACAGAAGCGATACATATCTAGACACAGTATTCTAGGGGTAAGGTATCTTGTTAGGTAGCCATCTGATTAATTACTTCTTGATCATGCAATGTGGCATATGCTTGTCCCTGTAAAAAAAAAAAAAAGAAAATATGCCTTTTTTCTTTTCTTAATTTTAATGACTGGTTGTCTGTTTGGTTCCCTACCAAGAACTAGTGACAACAGCACACTGTCTTAGGATAATTAGTGAAATATCTGACTTCAGTAACTAGCGAGTTTACAACAACTTTTTTTCTGTTGGGGGCAAAGACAGATTTATTTCAGTTGGAGTTTAGGATGTAAATTTAAAGATGAAAATAGTGCCCACTCTCACTACTATACTTCTTGATTCAGCGGAGTGTGAAGAGACATTAAACAAAACTGAAGAGAGCAAAAAGAAAGCAGAAGACAAATACAGGGAATTAGAGAAAAAAATGAAAAATGCAGAAGCAGAATGTATAGAAGAACGAAAAAATGCTGAGCAGGCATTAGCTGTTGCCAAGAAAAACGCAGATGCTTCAAGCAAAAAAATAAAAGATATGCAACAGGTAAAACTTCACCTTTGTTGGCAGTTTTCTCAATGATAAAGTGGTTGCAGAAATCAGAAAGTTTGATTCTCCTGAGGTTTTAATACTATCAGTTCTGAGACTTAATATACTGACGTAGGAATTGCTGAGGTTTTTTGTTTGTGGATTTTGTTGTGGGTTTTTTTTTGTGAGATTGTCCCCTTGCTGAAGAACGAGTGCTATTAATTTTCTACAGCATTTACTACATCAAACTGAATCTTAATTCTTTCCATTTTATCTGCCATAAATTGGAAAACATCTCTTCAGGAAGTCCAAGCTTTAGTTCTGGAACTTGAAGAGCTGAAACAAGAACAGGCTTCCTGTGAACACCAGATAGCAGCTGCAGAGGAAGCAATCAAATCCTACAAGGAGCAAATTGATGCTATGGCAGCTGAGGTGGCTAAGACAGAGGTAAACATGAATACTGTGTTTCATTATCCATTTTGATGTTACTGAAGGTGTGATCCCCTAAAGCTCACACTACAATGTATATTTTGCTCTTCAGATTTGCTTACCAGCACTCAATCCGCCCAGGTAGTTATTTTTTTGCTTGGTTTTCACATGTGAATTTTTTCTACTTGCTGTGTCTGTTCTAGTAAGGGTCTAACACCAGCCTTTATAAGAGGCTAATAAACACCTGTTTGATTTGCTTTTCAGGAATCTGTAGAGAAATCACAGAAGGAGCTGGCCAAGGAAAAGGAAGTAATCGCATTACATGATAATGCAATTAAAGACAAATCTGCAGAGATGCTAAAATACAGAGAACAGAATAATGAATTACATATTAAGATTAAAGAATTAGAACATGACATCATCAAATGTCAACAAGAGGCTGCTGATGCTGCTGCCAAGGTATTTCAGAATTGTACTTTTCTTTCCATCTTGTGGCCAGGAGTGGTTATTTCCCTTGCTAAGTGCAAAGGAACTTTTTCTTAAGCACTATCATATTTGCAATCCTTGATGTAAAAAGTTTTATCCCAGGAGGAGGGAGTGAAAATTGTACATTGTAACAGAGCTTATCTGTAGGGACTAACAGAGAGTAGATCGCAGTGAGAAGGTGATCACTAAGAACAATCTAACTGTATGGACAAATTAGGTAACTAATTACAGGGGGCAATTCCAAGATTTAGTGACATTAGTGTAGTCCAGATATAGAGAAAAAAGTGTTTCAATTAAGTAAGATATATATGAAAGCTACCTTAAAATCTTGGTTTGTGTACAGTCAAGGAAATTACCTGAAACAATGTAAAGATATGTGTTGGGAGAATCTTAGATGATGCAGGACATACTGCTGCAGGCCTGTTTGCACAATCCAGCCTGCGTGCTGGACGGAGGGGAACTGTGTCCTTGAGCAGCAGATTTGAAAAAGCTGCATAGAGGTAAACAAGAGAAGAGGATGTTATCCAGGGTGGGAGAAACCTGAAGAGGGGAGGGCCTGAAAAGGTCAGAGCACGTGCCTTGGCTAGGAGAGGGAATAAAGTTATAGCTAGAGCGTGTGAACCCTGTAGGACCCTTGATAATGTGTGTATTTTTTGGAATAAAGCGGAGCATTGACTGTACCTCCATGAGGATGTGTCTTTGACTCTGGAGCTCCTTTTTGCATCTTCTCGTTTTAGATATGCACCTGTGCTGCATTGGGATAGAAGAATTAATGTTGTAGAGTAATTTTAGCATGTTGATTTTTTTTTTCTGTTTTCTTATTTTATTCTTGCCATTTGAGAAGGGTTTGGGGAAGGCCTCAGCATATCTTCTTGTTTACAGATGAACAAAATGCTGACAGAGCACAAGTGGATAGCTTCAGAAAGACCATTCTTTCGTCAGCCAAACACAGCCTATGATTTCGAAAGTGGCGATCCTAAAGAAGCATTTCAAAGGCTGCAGAAATTGCAGGAGCATGTAGACAAGCTGGGAAAGAATGTGGATGCGAGAGCTATGAACGTGCTCTCTGACACAGAGGAGAGGGTAACCATTTCTGTACTTTAACCTAAAAAGATTGCATAGGTTGGGTATAGGTTATACACATATATATAACGTAGCTTTGTTTTCATATGCTCTATTTCTGAATACACCAAAAACTAGACCTTCATGAGGTAGCAGGAAATCTTTTGCTGGATCTTTTATACTAATCTTACATCTCTGAACTGTTCAGTTGCACACCAGTTTTATAGGTTATTCATAGTCTTGACTTTGGATGGTAAAAAGAGTTATTTTATTATTTCCTATCCCAGTCCATCCTAAGCTGCAGTGTTAGGCAAGCTTTGTGGTATCTATTAGAGTATCTGAGAACTATATACTGTCATAAAAGTTGCAGATCAAAAAATTATTCATCTTCAAGCATGATAGCTTGAAGGTGTTCCAGAGTTATCTCAAATTAATCTGTATCTTCAGGCTATTCCAGGATTGTCTCAAAACTGCCCACTGACTCACACTTCAACTTCTCTGGTACTGTTTCCTCCTATCAGCCTCCAGAAGCATGCTTTCTTCTATGGAAAAGCAAATTATGATTAACGAAACACAATTAACTTGGAAGTGCAATTTTCAAAGTAATGTTGGCCTTCCCCTTTGCCGATTGTTGAAAATTCTGATGCTTTAATTTGCAAATAATATCCCCAGATTTACCTCCTTCATGCAGCTAAATGAATACACTGGATTTCAATCTCATGTTTAATGACTATTTCATAGTTAAAAAATGACATGGTAAAGCTGTAAGAGTGGCACAAAATTTATTTTGGCACAAAGTTCATTAAAATCAATCTTTTCTTCTCATTTCTTTAGTACAATGACTTAATGAAGAAAAAAAGAGTTGTAGAGAGTGACAAGTTAAAAATTCTTGCAGTTATTGAAGAGCTTGACCAGAAGAAAAATGAAACTTTAGATATTGCTTGGAAAAAGGTATGAAACTTGAAATCTGATCTTCATGTTTTATCAGAACATCAGATTTGGTTTAGATTACTGTTTTGTGTATTTCCACAGGGAAGAAGTCTCTTTTCAGAACTAATGTCCCTTGCCTAGTATTTAAATTACAAAACAACCACTTCATTTCTCCTGTTTAATCTCACTTTTGAGAATAAGACATTCTCTGAGAATTGTAATGAACCAGTTAAACCTGCAAAACTACTTTACCATTCTCTTTTAGTGCCCACAAAAATTTAAGGAAAGTTACACTACTGGCCTGCTGAAATACAGGGATTTCTTTTTTATTTTTATCTTAAAGCAATATTTCACCAGAGTTAAAATCTTCTGGTTCCCTGTAGCCCCCTACAATGTGGGGCTGTGGACCTGGGGTACTGTTCCAGTTGCTGATAGGATACTTAATATTGGGTTAGAGCAACATCTGATTTATGTTTCTGTTACCTAAGCACTCTGCCTTCTTACTAGTTCTCTCATATAATGAACTATAAAAAAGTATAAAATCTTCTCTTTCTACATGGGAAGCTTTTGACACATTCTTTTCCACTGCACCAGGAGAACTTGTTCTTTTTGGCCTTTGAGAAAATCGATTTTATCTAAGACTGAATTACACACAGACAAAGTATTGGTTTTAATTACTACTGCCTGTACTCAATATATCACTGACAAAATGGTGCCTTTTCATTTCAAAAATCTTGTTTCGGAAAAATCGGTGAACTCTATTCCAAAGCATCGGGTAGTGGAATAAGTGTCTTTTCAGATACATTCTTTAACCTTGAAAGTTTTAATCTGCATTTACAAAGTTGCATCTCATCCAATACCTGGGCATTGCTTAAGCAAACCTGGGAAGAATAAGGGGGGGGAGGATGCCAGCATGTACCTCTTACATGGTGATTATACTTTTACTAGTCCTTTAATTAGCTGGGAGAAATCACAGTTTACCAGTTTATAAAACTGTGTTAAGGCATAACTGTTTCCCTGGCTGATAGCATAAAGAAGCCTTTCCATACTTCTGTCATTTGATCCTTCTAAAATGCTTAGTGTGAGGTGTCATATATCCTTTGGTGTTGCTTCTCTTTTCAGTACAGAAAAAATAAGATTCTGTATGCTAGTATTTTCTCATTATCCTGTATGTCCAAATCTTCAAGACATGAGTTACTGGGTTAAACTGGGCAAGATGTCTTGAGCTTTGTGCAGCTTTTACCATTTTTGCTCTTTGGGCTCTTGATTCAAAGCATATTCATACATCTTCTGTGGTCTGACTTCTAGGTGAATGAAGACTTTGGTTCGATTTTCTCAACACTCCTGCCAGGAGCCAAAGCTATGCTGGTAGCCACTAAAACCAACAATGTCTTGGATGGTATGGAGTTCAAAGTTGCCTTAGGAAACACCTGGAAGGAAAACTTAACAGAACTTAGTGGAGGACAAAGGTTGGTGAATATATTTGTTTTCTGTTGTGGTTGTGTATATAATTGATACATCTAACTAATTATAGTTCTGAAAAGCAAAAAAATTAATCTTTTCCCTTCTCAAGTTAGGGACTCTTCCTCCTCCCAAACTGACTCAGTATTGGAAGCACTATTCATTCTGACTTAGAAAAATGCATTACTTGACATAAAATAACAAACAAGATTTTAGTCCATGAAGAAGTGACAAAACAAATGAGTTGACTAGTGAGAAAACTGCAGTTAACTCTAGGTAGTACTGATGTAGTGTTGAATTAAGTGCTCCTCTCTTTAAACTGTAATCTTAAAAATCTATATAGACAAGATTTGCCCCAGTATAAAAGTAGTATCATGGCAACAGTTTTCATCTCCAGTGACTACAGCTACTGTGTAGGGTTTGTGCTGCTTTGCAAGGAAAAAAAATCTAACAAATTGAAAATCAGAAACAGAATTCTGGAAGAGGTGAGACAGATACAGAACTTTCTAAGGACAGAACACTTCAAGAACTGTACACTGAAAAAGATCTTTGCAAAACTCAGAATTGAAAATAGACAGAGCAACAGCGTAATTTTAAATATTGTCACGCAACTAACCTGATCTTTTGATAAAAGAGTAAGTAACATTTGACATTTCTGACAGAATACTTCACATTTTGAAATGGGAAGCTGTCATTCCATCGAGAAAGCATTTTAGAATCATAGAATTGTTTAGGTTGGAAAAGCTCTCTAAGATCATAAAGTTCAACCATTAACACTGCCAGGTTGACCACTAAGCCATGTCCCTAAGCACCACATCCATACATCTTCAAAATCCCTCCATGGATGATGACTCAAATCACTTCCTTGCACAGCCTGTTCCAATGCTTGATAACCATTTCAGTGAAGAAATTTTTCCCAATATCTAATCTACACCTCCCCTGGTGCAGCCTGAGGCCGTTTCCACTTATTCTGTCACTTGTTTCCTGGGAGAAGAGACCAATCCCCACCTGGCTACAACCTCCTTTCAGGCAGTTGTAGAGGGCAATAAGGTCTCCCCTGAGCCTCCTTTTCTCCAGGCTTAACAACCACTACCTGCTCCTCACAGGACTTGTGCTCCTGCCCCTTCATCACCTTCATTGCCTTTCAACAATTGCTTTCATAAGCCAAAGCCTTTCAGACAAGAGAGTAAATCATAACTTTCTTTTCTCCATCCTAGATCATTGGTGGCCTTATCCTTGATTTTAGCCATGCTTCTCTTCAGGCCTGCCCCAGTGTACATCTTGGATGAAGTGGATGCAGCCCTTGATCTCTCTCATACCCAAAATATTGGGATGATGCTTCAAACTCATTTCAGACGCTCCCAGGTATGATCTTGAAACTATTGTGGTCATAGAACGGTTTGGGTTGGAAGGGGCCAGACAGCTTCCACCGGACCAGATTGCTCAGAGCTCCGTCCCTTATTGTGAGAGGCAGTCTGCCACTGAGGACTCTGAGCTGTTCTGTTCACCTGTTTTATTCCAGGAACGTGTGTTGCATTTCTGAGTTGTTTCAACTGGAAGTTACACTGATGATATGGCAATGGTGAAACTTCAACGTTTTAATGTAAGCTGTTGCTGCAGTGGTTAGAAGACAGGTAGTAATAGGAAAGATTGCTGATCAGTTTCAGGCATGATCCACATCCTGAATTTTTTCCTAGAGTTCTTTAACATGAGGTAAAAAATATTTCATGCTGACCTTAGAAAAATAGGCCAGGCACTAGTGGAAAGAATCTCTGTATCACTGTGACCTATACATGAAAAAAAAGGTAGTACATGTCTCTATTTGGTGTTAAGACCTTTTCAAATTATCAGAGAAAGGAAGGGGGAACATTTGTTACCGGCATTGTAAAATGATTTGAACAGTATCTTTTGACTATGAAAGATCCTGCATTCTTACAAAATTAGTGGCAACATTTTTTTTCCAGTGTCTGATGCACCATAAATGGGTATCCAGGGTTGTGGACTGTATCCCAGGCCAAGCACTGGGATAGGGACAGGGATGTATGTTACTAGCTGCAGAAAATGTCTGGCCTGTGGGTCTGCAGGGCTTTGGTTACATTTAGAATATTCTCTTAAGAATTACCACCAAGTTTCTAGCCAAATAAAGTAAAAGGACTTCTCTCTTTGGAGGCCTTTTCCATTGTTGCTTAAAGTCTGTATTTGGATAGCAGCATTTACTTCAAGCTTTTCTGTTTTCTTTTAGTTTATTGTGGTGTCCTTGAAGGATGGAATGTTCAGCAACGCAAATGTCCTCTATAAGACCAGGTTTTTGGATGGAGTATCCACTATCACAAGATACAGTCAGTTTCAAAGAAGACCTATTAGGTCTCCTGACAAGAAATCCAAGAGAACATGTAGGAACTCTGAGAGACCACCAGCAAAACGGAGAAACAATGGCCCTCAATTTGTGGAATGCGCTCCTTAAGTGTTTTGTCTTACTTTGAAAAGTCTTTTTAAAAAGCTCTTTTAAAATTCCAAACATTAAAATTTTAACATTCCTTAGTGTCTTAACTGTACTATTTTGAAAAAAGGTTTGAATAAAGCCGTCTGTACTATTAGCTAAGCTGACCACATTTATTCCTCTTGGTGTCCCATAAGTAATTCCTATCATCCCTCTGTAAGCATTTACACAGAAATGTATATAAGCAGTAGCTCTGTAAGCTTAACAGGAGGAACTGAAGGCACTGAAGCCATAGAATGGTAGTCAAATCAGATTTTCCTCAGTGTTTTACAGCATTCAGAAGACCTGTTACAAAGTGTAAACATTACCTTCCTTGCCTGTTGTCAAATTCCAGAGAAAAGTGGCATAGCAATTTTTGAGCGACTATAATTGTTATGGAGCAAAGCAATCATCAACAACTAACTCCCAAGTTACTTTAACAGTATTTGCAAATTGCTCTTAAATATTAATCTCATGGCCTCATCTGCCATGTATATATAATATACACAGAGTGTAAGAATGTACATATAATATATACAAAGAATGTGTCTACATAATGCAACACATCCCCTAACCCTGCCTGGTTGCAAACTGTGGGCTTAAAAAAAAAATTAAAAAAATTAAAAAAAACCCCCACAACTCCCCCCACCAAAAGCTCCAAACTAACCAAACAAAAATAAACCCCAAAACCCACAAAAGTTCCTTCTAAAACTGCAGAGCTACCATCCATGTCCATGGGGTGAGGGGCAAAGCAAAACTGCAGTTTGGAACACAAGGATGCTATAAAATACCCCAGGAGAAAAAACCACCACCAGTCACTTCAAGGAACAGGTCATGCAGCTTTTATTTAATTTTACCTTTTTGGTAAGCAGGAGGATTTTCTTTCAGTCAGACCATTCACATACTTGGACAGTACAGATTGCAGTGAATTTGATGGAGATCTTGCAACATTAGAAAACTTTTCTCAATATACATCCATTTAAGCAACGGCTTGTAAGTCAGAATGAGAGTGCTAGAGTCAAGTCTGCGCACTGCACTCCGGGTATACAAAGCATCGCAGCAGCACAAGAGATGCCCGTGCTGGGCAAAGTACAGTGTGTTTTACATAGTGCAATCACTTTTAGAGGAGAAACTCTAGGAAGGCCACATCTATTTATTTTTTTTTTTAATCCTATCAAGTTTACAAATGCGAGGGGGGTAGAAATCAAACCTCTGACTTAATTAACTTTTGTACAGGTAGGTTTTGTGTATAGGCACATGCTTTAGAGAGGAGCTCTGAATCTGCTCTGTAATCACGAGAAAGACATATTGCTTTGTGATTCAGAAAGTGTCATACCATCTCTAACCTTCCTAACACTCTTGGCCAGAGTTGTTAATCCAGCTGTTTATAGAGTTCCTAGATACGCTCTTCCCTCTAGTGTAAATCCCCAATAGAGAAATTCAGGTTGCTATTGACAATGATTACAGTTATTCTACGTACAGTCATCAGACCATACCAGGCATTGCCTCTGAATACTCCAGTCCACAGTGAAAACTCAAATTACCAGAGACATGGAGGCTTTTGCTTTTCTGTTACTGTCACTCACCAATATGAAAAAACCCAAGTCAGACAATGAACTGCTACAGCAAAGCATCACTGGTAATCACCTAATACAAAAAAAAGAGAACTCATGACACTACATGTCACGGTAAGCAACTTGCTAAAGATACTGCAAAGTGATTTGCCCAGTAAAATCTTTAAATGTACACTGTGCTCAATAGTTCAAACTACACGTAAACAAAGAGCAGCTCCCTGCAACAAGGTGTAAATCAAAACATTATAGCACCAGCTCCCAGCACCAAGGAGTTGCCCACTGACCAGTTCTAGTGTACAATGTATAGTGCTCGCTGAGGTTTCTGCTACACGAGAGCCACAGTGGGACAGCTCTACCTGCCCATTTCTTCATGACATTTTCTTACCAGGTGTTCACAAATTACATTCCTCTCCATGAAGAGCAACAACGAGATTGTTACAGTACCAGAAAACACTGACAGGGAAATGGCACCTGAGGGGAAAGTAGGTACTGCATACCTGAATCTGAATAAATGGGCATGGAGGAAATGTGATGTCTGTCATCTCAGCAACCCTCTCCCTAGCAGAGCAGATTTGAAAGAAGCTGCAGACTGTAAGAAAAAAAAACAAACACACCTTCCTATGCTGAAAGCCATGGACGTGATATTGCCCACAGTAATGATTTTATTTCACCATCAGCAAAGCATTTATCCCCAAAAAGCTGTACACATACTGGTCAGGTTATGGAGCCGTGCTGTCTTTACACTATTAAAAGTCTGTTGCTATAGTGGTCAGGTTTGTCTTTTGTTGGAGGGGGAAGAAAAAAAAAAAAGGAGATAGGCAGCATGGCCACATCACCATAGAGCAATTTTACTCCCATGTTGCTGCAGATATAATCTTGCTTCTTAAGTGCAAATTAAAAAGTATTTGCTAGAAACCATCATGACTTGGGCTCTGATAAATGACAGATGATTCAGTTTCTTACAAATATTCACAAGTCTAAATTGTTACAGGTTTCCAAAGCAAGAACAAGTTTACCAATAGGAAGGGAATAAAACATTATCACTCTTAAAAAAAATGTGTCATTGCAAACTTCAAACGCTCTTCAAAAACATATCTAGAAAAGATTGTTTTCAGGGTTTTTTTTCATTTCCTGGAGCTGAGGAGTGTCCATGCAAAACAATTTTGAGAAGAGCAGTGTTCCACCTGGGTACCAACTAGCCCCAACTTTGTCCCACACAGCTCAGTTAAAGTGCTCTCTTGTGCATCCTTTGAGGAAAAAAGTTCTCATTTAAAGTTTGGGAGGCCGAGGTTGCCGGCTGGGGAAGGCATAATCTCGGTCAATCCATGTTGAGGTCAGAGAAGAGGAAGGAGCAAAGTTAACAGTACTCTGCCTTTCATCATGCACAAACAGGCTGCAAGGGAGGAACAAGCAGATGCAGAGGTGGGTGTCAGATGAAACCCTGTCCCTGGGAAGCCACAGGAGTTTAACACATGCCTCATCAAGGGAAGCATTTCGTTCTCTAAAGATGAACACCAGCACTATTGCAGAGTGCTGAAGATTTACTGTTTATACACCAGGTAACAGATCTCTACATACACAACAAGTGAAAATCAAATACACTTTTTGCTTTCTGCACTGGTGGTTTTTCAACAATTCCTTTGAAGGACAAAGGGGATGTAACATTCTTTTGCCGATTTAAAGGAAAAAAAAAAAGCATTTTGTCCTTGCATTTTTCATGTTGCACACTTACATTCTAGGGCAGACTGTTAGAGGTATTTACTGATAAAACAAGTAACCATCAGCTTAAAAGAGTAAAAATAACATTAACGGGGAAAAGAAATTAAGGCATTTTTTATTTTGGCCAGGAATGATGCATCCTACAGAGTAATCTTCATTTCCCCACTTGGTTTTCAGACCACTGCACTTTTTTGTTTTTGTTTTACATGGCACTTTGAAATTTACTTTTTACAACTTAATCAAGATTTTCAAGTGTTTTCTTCAATACAAACGCCCTCTCTTGTAGCTCAGGTCTGCTATCTGACGCCATAGTAGACAACGAACGAATGAGCTGCTCTCTGCTTTCTGGTGTCAGGCTTTCCCACTGTTGAGCTTCTGTGTAGATAAAGACAGACACTGGACATGAACATCAGAATGCCAAAAAACCCCAAAAGGTCATCTCTTTCCCCAGACAGGCTGGAACAGCGACTGCCTTAACCTTTCCCTGGTAGTCCATACCGCATTTTCAGGAGAGCACAAATTCAACTGGACACTTGGGTGCATGTGCTGCCTCCTGCACAGGGAGTCCTGCCCACTTGGGCTAGGTTTCATTGTCTAAGCCTGCAACATGTGAATGCAAAGGCCTGAAGAACCAAGCATTTCCCATGTTACAACTCCTTCATGAAAGAGGCATGTAAGAAGACTTGTAGAATAAAGGAAACACAAAATGCATAACAGAAATCCAAAGGAAAAATTTGCTACAGGACAACTGCAGACACATATGACCTTGAGACCTGACAAGACTCATCCTCCGAAGTCAATTCTGCAAGGCTTAAATCGTAAGTAACAGTGAGGAACTAAACTTGACACTGAAAGGGTATAAAGGAACAAACAGAAGCTCCCTCCTCTCTGGAGACTGAACATATTGCAGAATCTGACAAGATGCTCAGTCAGTTCCATGTGCTCCCCAAGGGACCCTCCTTGCTGAATTTTCCTCATCCAAGGAGTAACCAACAGTACTTTTTTAGACCTTGACATCAGCCCCTGTTACTTCAAGCCCTCCCCAACTCCCAAGTCCCAGCTGCCCCAGAATCACCCAGTGCTGCAAGCAAAAGGCAAGGCCATCTCTCCACGGTTCCAGGCCACACAGCCAGGGGCCATTTTTACTTAGCTGTGGCTCTTCAGGTGGCAAGCAAAAAAGTCTCACCTTGTAGTTTGGTGAGCAGCAGTTGTATCACAGATAAAGCTTCTGTTCTTATGGACGTGTAGCTTTTGTTTTCTAAGGGATTTAAAGAAAACAAACAAGAAAGCCCACAACCACATTGAGAACTAAACGCACACTAACTGTACAAAATGCAGTCACCACTGTGGTCCCAGACCACTTTTATTAGCACAGTTCACTGAGCTCTCATTTGTGCTGTCAGTCTGCAGTGCTCCCCAGTTAGGCACATTTGAAAGGCAGAAAGTGAACAATTGGAGGTTGACAAGTCAACTAAACTTTGTGCGTTGCCTCTGCTACTACCACACAGCTCCTGTTCCTTACACATGCCAGAAGGGAACAAAACACTGGCACAGTTGTAGTGTGATCACAGACAACTGTGCATAACACCATTCTTCTGGGGAGTTGTACTGGCTATAGACCATACAAATGTTAACAAGTAGCATTAGGGGAGGGTAGATAAACCCTATGACATCAAGCACAAGCTTGTCACAAGAAGTTATTTGGTCTCTGAGCTGAAATCTTATCAAGGTACTCACCTTAATAATCTTCATTCCATGAGGACTGATATCTAAAAGAAACCTTCTCTGAAGGGATGTTTGAATTGGTAGCTAGTGCTAAAGTAGGTGCTGCCTTTAGGCACACCAGAAACAAGAGCCACATGCAGATATGTGATCCAGGGTACCATTACAGTCATAGGACAAGTGGGAACACTACCAAAGTACTGAAGAGCCCCATGACTGTCAACATGCCACAGGTAGCACCTGTATCCCCATGGGCATCCAGCTCAGGGAGAGCACAAACTGCCTCAAAACCTTGGAGCTTCATGCACCGGCTATCTGAGAAAATTTGGGGTATCTCCTGGATACTATAATCTTGGATACATAATGCATATGTGTTCAGGAAGCCTGAACTGTGGAGGAGAAAAATTTGGTTTTTCAAATCAGGAATAGCTTGATTACATGGGGTCCACCTTCTGCATGAAGAAAATTACTGTATTTCTGATTTGCAGTTCTGAGAGGTTGCACAGTCTGCTGTCTACCTTTCTTTCCCCCTTCAGAGCCCTCTTGCACCAGAGGAGTGCACTTCTCTGTGCACTGCACTCTGCACAGTACAGTCTCAAACTGTTACTGCAATGTCACAGTAATCACAATCCAGTGCAATGGTGGGCAAAATGTTACCTCTGACATCTTACGCTTATTCTGCATTTCCTCTACCAGCCAAACCCCCAAAGGAGGAATGCATTAACAAGCAACTCATCATCAATCATAAACCAAGACAAAGTCCATTTACCTAAAGAATGGGTGATAGAGGAACAGGTTTCCAACAGTATTTCTGTCAAAGCCACGGGGTCGGAGTGTTCCTCATCAAACAGCATTAGCCTGTCAAATGCAAAAACAGTCAGGCACCCTGCATCACTGAGAAAGAAGTCTGCTCAACTTCTCCAAGAATCCAGTGTCATCCTCGAGTTCATTAAACAGTTTGAAGCAAGAAAGAAAAGACAAATCACTGAAGTGGATTGCAGAAAGAAGAATTACCCTTGAAAGTAGGCATTCATGGCTTGTAGCACTCCAAGCTGCACTTTCCATGTGCTCAGTTTCAGACGGTCACACATTAACTTGCAAAACTCTTGGCGATAGCAACCTACAGGAAAATAAGGTTGTCATTGTGTTACCACAGAAAAAGGCAGAAGTAAACACTTCCTAGTCTGTTTCCCAGGTGCTCCTCTCCAAGTGACATCAAGCTAGTTACTGCATATGACCAGGTCAATATCCTGTAACAAGTGACCCTGAAAATCTTCACCACATCAACTCACTCATGCAAATGCTGGAGGATGAAACAGCTGCATTACACACTCTGCCATGCTAATAAAAACAACTTTTTTCCCCTCCCTGCCCCTCTCAGATACTCCCAGTTCCTCTATCTTCTATGGCTTTGATGTAAGCATAAATGTGAGCAGCAGAACTAGGCTGCTTTTCATCAGCTAGGCCACCTCAGGCATCCTGCAAGTCTGCAAACTCAGAACATTTTTGTGAAGTGAATTAAGGACAAAAGTAATAGAATTTCCCCAAGGATGGGCTACTCTGCAGGAAAGCTGTTGGGGCAGCTTTCTCACTGAAAATCTTGCAAGCTGCAGGCAGCAAGATCCTACATCTTCTCGAAAGCCTCCTCACTTCCCACATGATCTCCAGGTTCCTCTCTCCCTCCCACTTTTTATTTTAAGAGGAAACAGTTGGCTCTGCACATCATTAGCAGACTTACGCTGTGTCTCCAGGCTCCTTGGCCAGGCTTTGCCCAGGGTCTCGAAGGCACAGATCAGGGACTCCATCTGCATCTCCTTCTCCCTCGTGTCCTCGTCCTCTTCGTCATGCTTTGGGAAACCCGCACCCACGCTCTCCAGAGAGTTCTGTGGAGGCCATGGGGGAAGGTATGATCGACAGAAGGATGAAGGCAGGCTGGGCACACGCTGCAGTGCAGCTCAGTCTTCCCTGGTGTCTGCACACACCAGTCCTTGTACCCCGCCTGTGCCTCCACACAGATGGGGACAGGCCGCCGGGGCCACTGGTGGCTCAGGCGCCACTGGCAGCCTGTGGCAGTGCACCACAGGCTCTGTGGCCTGGCATTCAAACATCTGCCTGTGCTACACGAGTCCCACTCGCAGAGTTGTAAAGCTCTGATGACACCAAACAGAAGCACCCTACACGGCTTCCCAGGAGTCTCTTGCTGCTGTAGAGCAGCCAGAAATTAACTTTTAATGCTGCATCAGGGCAGTGCTGGCCACCACAGGGAGGATTCTGTCTAGAGAACAGTTAGGCTAATTTGGAATTTGGGCAGCACAGGTATAACCCCCTAGGGCTCACCAACAATCTGGTATCAGCCCCACCAAAGACCTAGCTGAGTGTGGGGTTTTCCTCACACCAGCAGCCTTCTGGGGAGAAGCCTGGTACATGGTCAGCATCAGCTGGCCTGTCACCACTTGGGTGTTTCGATTTGATAGAGAAAACTCAAGAAGCTGAATTGTCACCTTCTTTATCATGGGAAAGATGATTTCTGTAAGTTCCTGGAATCGGTCTTCCTTTGTTGCCTGCAGCACCTCAGCCGCACAGCGCAGCGCCACCAGCTTATACTTCAGATTCTCTTTAAGACATTCTTTCAGGACGGCCTGGACAGTATCTTTGATGGTGGGCTGACCAGGCACTGACTTCTGCAACTCTGCACTGAAATGCAATGCACATAGGAACTATCAGACCCACGATACTCTGTTTCCAAAAACTTTTTCCCAGATAGGAATTAATTCCTATGTCCAGCCACTCAATTGCCTACTAGCAGTTGTAACAGAAGTTACACTCTGGTGCTCTTCCTTGCTCTTTGTCTGTTCTGTTTTTCTTTCCTCTTCTCTCACATGCTCCAAAGCACTTGCCCCCTCACTACCCTTCTACCTCTTACTCTTTTTCCCTTTACAGTGTACATCCTTCCCCTTAGTCTCTTCTTTCCTCATAGCAACTCTGGCCTCTCAACATCATCTTCCTCCCTAAATCAACCACTTCTGTAGGTCTCTCTGAAGCACCACTTGCCCCTCCCAGCTTTCAGCAGTGACCCATACACTGATATGCAAAGTGGAGAAGGACTTCTCACATGCTGATAGCAGATCAGAATGGCAATCACAAACTTTCCAGAGTCTCTTAGCACTCCATTAGGCAGTAACACCGTGTAACAACCTCCTTTTTGAGATCTCAGATCCCGAGGGAACCATCTCATTCAAGACACTTACCTGCAGGCAGAGACAACAGTGGCAATGGCCTTTAACAGTTCCTCCTGCAATGAGTAAAACAGACACACAGTCAAATGGCAGTCCTGCCACACAGGGGAAACCTTTGTACTCTGTTGCAAGAAGTAGTGGGGAAATATGCCCATGACACCAATTGAGAGAAGCAATGTCTGTCTGTTTCCTCCTATTCCTGTTGTAGAGGCTGCAAAGGACTAGGCTTCCACTCTGCACTGAACTGGCAGCAGAAAGGGGCCTTGCAGTGCCTCTGAGCACATGCTAGTACCCCTCAAAGCTAGAATATGGTGCAGTTGAAGTAGTCTAACTCCTAAAACAACCTCCTTATCTTCCCTGTTATTTGTGTCATCTGCTAAATGCAGGGCAAAAGGCAGACTCTGTAAGTTCTCACAGGTGCTGCTCTGCAGCACAGAACATTGTATTTCCTGACTCAAGGGCCACGTGGTACTGGGCTCACAGTGATCCATGAGCTGACAGTTTCCTCTTTACCTTCCCAGTCCAGGTTCTCCCTGGTAGGCCTTGCAGCAGCGCGGAGAGCACCATTCCCAGATGTGGCGGCACAAGGGAGCCTGTCTGCTTGGCAATTGATGCCATGGCAGCTGCTCCCTGGGCTTTCATCTTCCAGGACTGAGACTGCAGAGCCTTCTGGGTGATGGTTATCAACTCCTGCATATACAGTCTGATGCCACCTTGAGTACCTGCACATCAAATGGAGGAAAACTGTAATTTTGCAACAAATCAAACAAAAATCTGATCTTATTAGGAAAAAAAACCAAAAACCAAACCCACAAACAACAACTCCCCAACCCCCACCACCCTAAAAACAAAACCCAAACAAGTAGTTACAGATTTCTCGGGGTTTTTGGCCATGAAACACATCAGAAAAGCCTACTTCAGGCAAAGGGGTGAAGAATTCCTCCCAGGCTAGTTGAAGATGGATTCACTTTCTAGGGGCTTCCAAAGAAAGTCTTTGGTGTGTGTCTAGACATAGAGCTCAGCTCACTCCTTCCGTATAGCAAACACTAGACATTGTGTTAGCCTGTTCCTAAGGAATAGGATTTTTTTATCTTCTCAAGAACAGGTCACTAGAAAACCTTTTTGCAGCTCCCGGTGACTGAGGGACCAGATCTGAAATCACATCACAGAAGGAGCCAGCAAAAAAATTCTATCATGCATCCAGATCTTCCTCTACAGAAAGAACAGCCCTTTTATAGCATAGATTCATTCATTAAAGTTAAAACCACAGGTATTACCAGAGAGATCTCCAACCAGAGACACAGGCTCTGTAACTTTAGAGTGTGTCTCAGCCCTTAAAGGCTAGCATCAAAATTTCCAAAGATGTCCAGATATCTGCACCACGATCAAGGCCATATTACAGTGTCTCACAATCTTAAAATACTTCTTCCAACTCTGTCTGTCCATCCTTGTGATCAACACGCTTGTAATTATTTTATATACAGCCAGAGAAGCTAACCTTCATCCAAGAATTTTCAGCAAGGAAGAAAATGGAGAAAAATCTTCCCAAATCTTACTCCCAAAACTCTATTTTCCAAAATAGAATTCCAGAAGGCATGGTATTTCTTGCCCCATGTTTCCCCAAAAGCTTTACAAATCTTAACACAACTTACCAGGTACATTTTCCTGCCAAACTTCAGTCCACAGGGCAGAATTCTCTTTCTCTCCTTTCTCTTCTTCAGGAACCTCATGCATTCCAAGAAAAGCCAATGGCAGCACATGCTTGGCATGGTTCTTGAGTACATCTGGGCTATAGCGTCCCACAGCATGCACAGTTAAAGCACAGCCTGCTCTGTAAACTGGCTCTGAAGGAGCAAAACAAGCCACATTATGACTGGGAAGCAGGAGTATCCTTTTAACTGCTTGGTCTGCCTCTTAGGAAGCACAGTAAGGCACAGTATTGTATACCAATGCATAGGAATTACTCAGCCAAGCATCCCAATATAGAAACGTTTCTTTACTACCTTTTGCCAGGAACATTTTCTGCACTGAATACTCCAAAAGCAACGTACCTTCCTTTTCCATGTACCAACTGCTGAGTTTGTGCAGCAGCTTCTCAGTGCTACTGTCCCGGGAAGTCTGTAACAGGGAAGGGACTCAAATCACTCCCACACTTCAAAAAAACCCACCAGCAAAAGAGCAGGATAAAACCTAAAACCAACCCCAACTCACCCGGACTAGATGCCCCATAGCAAAGGCAAAGGACTTCTGTACCACGCTGTTGCGGTCAGTCAGGCCACTAAGTAGCGCGCTCATAAGTTTGCCTGTTGGAAGAGACTTTGCTTTCTCAAAAGTATCATGTTTTATTGCTATGGCAAGAATTACAATAGCCTGAACTTATGCGTTTTTTTTCCTCACTGCATATTTGTGAGGTTATAGGTCTGTCTGGTCCTCATGCTTAAACCAGTGCTAGTGTTTTGCACACCTTGACTGATAATGTTCCTATACGTGAGCACCCAGCTGATCATGCTTTCGGCTTTATTTCTATTTCACAGCACAAAGGCGACCTTCTTTCTACTATCAAATCACAATAAATTGCAAAAAGGAGACCCAATGAGGCAAAGTCCTTGTTTATGGTGCTCCCATAGCTCAAGTTGAGGAACAAATGCTTATTGACAGTGAAGCACTAACACAGGGATTGTTAGTCTGCTCCAAGAGAGTTGAGAGATATTTTTGTCTGTTCCTGCTGGGTGCCAGTGAATTCCCTCAACTCCTTCCTCTGCCTCTTCCACCTTGGTGAGGTACTTAACACCCCCAGGACCCACTCCCTCAAACAAAAAAGGTAACTTCAAACAGCTCTCTGAGCAAGATACACATGTAAAGATCATTCATGTGATAAAATCAAGGGAGGAAATACCACAGCAACAAAAAGCACCTGTAAAACCTGACACTGGAAACAAACCTTACCTGAATAAGGTGTTAAGTCTTGAGGGCACTGTGTGGTTAATGACACAATCACACTGGCACAGCCTCCCTGGAAGATTGCAAAGGAAAACAAAGGGAAGATAAAACAGTATTAGCTCCTGGTTATTACTGTTAATACTTGCTGGAGTACTATATGCATTTGTATGACCTGATCTAGACCCACTCAGCCTCTACCCTGATAGGCCAAGGGTTGACACAGTAAAACAGGTTGTAAAAAATGAATGACAAGAATTGAATTAGAAAGTGAAAAAGGACCCACACTCAAGACACATGGTCCTGGAAGATTTACAATCAAGAATAACCTTCTGCACTCAAGTGTCACAGCAGCCATGTAGTCCAGGGGAGGTTAGGGCAGCACACCTTCAGAAAAGTGATGTAGTGGGTTGGGACTCAGATGAAAAATTATTCCATTTGGAGATGAAGGGAATACAGAGAATTGTCAATGTAAATACGGTTCTTTTGACTATGTCTTTTAAAGTGACAGCTTGGTCTCATTCATACTGAACTATTAAAACCAAAGACATACCTTTGTGCCAAGGCCTACTCCACTTTTGATCAGTTCACAAAGACGAGGAACCAGTTCACCCAGGACGGACACATCCAAATACTGCAAGCTCTAGAGAAAGGCAAGGGATGAGAAAGAGGGGAAAAAATGAAAAAACAAAAACAAAAAGGTAATGGTGGCAGATTTAAGCTGGTGTACTGAGACTGCCTCAGCACTAACAGCTGGTCCTCAGCTGAACTGTGAGTTTGCTGCACTATGAGAAGAAGCCACCACAAAGTGGCTTCCACCACACAGAGCTTCTCTTGTCCCACCTGTCTGCTGAGCTGACCTGGCTAAAATCATCATTTGCTGGAATTGATGTACTCCTGCACTCCAACCCTGAAAGTAACAACTAGCAAGAACTCATTTTGGAGAGAGAAAGAGCTGTAGAGGTGTGCTTATCTCAGGACAAACCCCAACATTTCCCCAACTGTCTGAAACCAGAAAGCAGCAACATATCCAAACTAGACAATGAAATGAAACCAGCCAAGACAGTTTTTAAACAGGTCAAGACAAATAAGTTGTATAAGTGACATAAGGGTACAAGAGGGATATTACTGGTATAATTTCTAACCTGCTATACTTAAAAATGCCACTGGGCAAAAATAGAAAGCCTCATGTTACCAGCACACTGTCTGCAGAGGGGAGATCCAATCTCTAGCAAATTCAAGGATCGCATACTAAATGAAGGCAACTCTTTCTGAGCTTCAGAAGTCAGATCAGTTGTTACTGCCACCTCTGCCATTGGTAATACTCCAGTGGGAGTATTCCCTTCATATATATATGAAGGGAATACTCCATATAATCTCTCAGCCAGCCCCAGAATATAGAGAAGGTTGCTCATAAGCTAGGACATCTTCACACTACTCCAGAGAAGACATTACTATCTCTCCCCTCCCCTAGGAAATCCCAATCAATAATCAGGGCACCACAACTGCTCCCTGAGAGCTGGTAGAGGAGAGGTATGTCCTGGAGGAGGGACAGCAGCAGCTGCTGCAGCCTGTGGGGTGGCAGTGAGGCACTTTTACATAGAGCCTTTCATTCCCAACCACTTTGCACACTATTTATAGAAAGGCTTTCAGCTGACACCAAAGCTCAGCTCCACATACTGTTTTGTACGAGAGGGCTCACTGTTCTTATTTTTCCATAAGGAGAATAAATAAAGAATAGCTCCGTTGGCTATGCTTCTCCTAAAACTTGCTCAGCAAACCCCTACCTGCCCACATGCCCCTGGCTGTTTGCAGTGCCTGAGCAGAAAAAAGGGATCTTTTCTTTGGGAAGGGGTAGATTCTTACAGAGGACATGTTGTTCCAGCAGGACAAATCCTCCAGCACAGCATTTGGGCATCAGCAACTCCTCCTCCAGCAGCAGGAAACTACAGTGCCAAACACCAGCAGCTGACTCTGCATTCAGTGATATCTACACTTTCCCTAAATATCTCCACCACCAAAGCATCAGCAAGGCCTAGGTAGGGATATCCAAGGCACCACAAGGCAATGGCTGAACAGCATTTGTGCCTTAAGAACAATGACTATCATCAGTTGGAGGCCCAGGTGAGAAGTTGGTTGTGGAATAGTGGGCCAGAGACGAAGACAAATGTTAGCTAGCATAATCCAGAACCAGTTGAGCCCCTATCCAAAGAAGAGCACTTGAAGGATGCCCTCTTCCTCAAAGTAGGCAGGTCTTCAGACGGAAAAACAATCCATTCAACTCCAAATGGAGCCAAGACTACTCACAACTGATCTGAGGAGCAAGCACTGGTGGCAGGATGAAAAGTCAGTACATGAAAAAGGAAGTGGACAGCCACATGGAGATGTGATAATAAAATGAACACTGTAGAGGTATTCTGTAAAGCTCCCATTTAAATTCCTACTCTTCTCCTACAACATATTTTACACTGGAATCCTTCTGAAACAAGAACTTACCATGTTAATGGTTTCCATCATGGGAGATGACTTAACAGCACTAAGTCTGGCATTATCCATTGCAGTCTGAAAAAAAAAACAACAAAAACCACCAAAAACCAGTAAAAAACCCCAAGCAAAACAAAATGTAAATGCAACATGAAAACAGTGGAAAGGGCAACATCAGCTGTAACTCACTACCTCACACCACTTCAGATGCATACAGACAGAAAGCAATTATGCCTACAGTCCATGAATGTTCCCCTTTCAGATGAAGACAGATGTTCTAGCTGGAGTACAGGAGCTAAACCATGCAGTTCTGATATCACATGAATGAGGAAAAAAACCAACAGATAGAAGGAAAGATGGAGAGAGGGGAGAGGGGGGGGAAAAAATCCCACTCTGAACTACTGTTCACTCTCTTCTCATTTGCAAAGTGCTAAGTTTTACCCTTTTCCCTCTCCACAATGAAATAAGCTAAATTTGCTTCTGAATAGTGGGTTTCTACCACTTCCTCAGAAGACTGTATTGATAAATTAATATGGTTCTTTGAGAAAGATTAAAGGATACCATGCTGACAACATCCACCTCCAGCACACTTCGCTATTGTATACCTTCTAATTTAAGTTAAAAGAAGTCCTGAAGTTAATCCCTTGGGAAAAACAGCAGTGACATTTGACAACAGCTTTTACTAAGATTGTTTTTTACTTTCTGAAATGTGTAGTGGTCTAGGGAATAATAAAAAAAAAAAACAAAAAGAAAAAAAACCACAATCCTTCAAAAAACCTCCCACATTTGTCCAGTAATATTGCAATGATCAATTTAGTAATTTAATAGTTATTTCTCTTTGCATCTTTGAACACCTCTCAACTAGATCTGCTATTTTTCTGTTTACTGAATGAAGCTTAAATCTTTGTTATCTCTGTTCTGTTGATACTTTCCCATTATAGCTGCACTTACTTTCTCTTGATCTGTTGCAGAAAAACTCAAATAATTGAGGACTTGAGGCTCCAGCACACTCAAGGATTCCAGCAGGGCTGGGATAAGTTTTGGTGCATGAGGTTTCAGCATAGATCCAGCACTTTTACTGATTTTCACTAGAGTGTTAATGCTGGAAAAAAAATTAAAGGGAAGGTCAAAAGAGAAACACACAGACTGAACTGGTCTACTGTGATCCAGATGCAACAATATAAACCTACCTGCAAACAAAAGTATGTGTATTTTTCTGCTTAAGCAAAGTCATAACCTAGCCCTGAGCTTCCAACTGATGTTCGAAGCCAAACTCTGGCCAAAGTAAACAAAGAGACAGTACTGCAGACAGATGTACAAAAAAATAACACATTCTCATGTTTTAAAGAAGTGCTGGGCACTGCAGAGACATCCATTGTTTCTGTCCAAGAAAAAATGAGTTCACAATGATCTATTCAAATCCCACTTGTCAATTGCAGACCGACCAAGTCTCTCATGCTGCATTTTGACAAAGGGTTTTCATATATTCAGAAGGGATGAAAAAAACCTCAGGAAATATTCACTATCATTTGTTAGGAGCTGTCTTACCTTACTAGTAAGTATTTTTGCAAAGACCAGCTAGCTACACTCCAAGTCTGAGCCACTGAGCTACACCCCAGTTTTTCTGTCTTTCAAGCAAATGAAGGAGTAAACAAAGTTACAAATTGATAAGCATATAAAGTCCCTACACATCAAAGGACCTTGAACTGTTACAAGACATAAAATGTATTTGAACAGCATGACCAAATGCGGTCTCATCTGGGATGTGAACTGTCAATACTCACAACCAGTTGTGAAATCAGACCTGGCTGTTTGAAGAACTACCATGGGATTTTTCGTTTGCATGCAGAACAGATATGCCAGTCCCAAAGGACAGCTTTAGCAGAGCACACAGCTTGCAGATCAGTTTGCTGTGAAAAAAAACTTCCTGGTGGGAACTGAACCTGGGCATTTGCAGAGAGGCCAGATACTGTCAAAGACAGGCAGAGTTCTCAGAGCTGCTATTTAAACTCTGAGAGAAACGACTCAGCAGGAAAGTTCTTTTGGGAAACAACTCGTCACTTCAAACACAAAGAACATTCTGCAACTCGGCTGGGTCTCTTTGGGACAAATCAGGACACAACTCCCGGCAAACTTATATGATACAAAACTAACCTGAGAGATCGGACTTCAGCAACTGTGCTTACTATGCCTTTGTCCAGGAGACAAGGAAGTAACACAGCTATCGTCTTCTGACCTGCTGCTCCTTTAGAGGGATCACACATTTTCACACAGACCTGGGGACAGGTGAGAATCAGCGTTGCAAACATGTACAAACCTCCCCCTCAGATACATTAAAGCACTTCCTCCTTCAGTCAGAAGGCGGCAACAGCAACTAGAGAAACTGCTGAAAGCCAAAACCAGGCTGTTACACCTTCATCCTCCTCTCCAAAAGGTACTTAAATCCTAAGACACATCCCTAAAACAGGTTTCAACTACAGTCAGCTTCCAGAAAACGCATATTAAGAACCTAACAGGCCTTGACCTGAATCTGGATGAAGAGATGAATCAAATGATTTCTCAGCTAAGGACAGCCTATCTCAGCCACAGGGATTCAACCATTCCACAGGGTAGAGCAGCAAGTGCCAGATCAGAACAGATTCTGCAATTGCAACATTTTGTGACAACATTTTTGGACCAGATCCTCACTTGTAGCATTAAAATGTCATGCATTGTGAAGGCTGTGATTTCAAATAATGTGACTTTTTTACAGGACTACCAAACAAAATATTAAGGGATATGTGTACTACATCCAATAAATCTTGTCAGTAACGGCACTAGACAGTGAAGAACATATTCCATTATTCTGTTGCATAC
The DNA here is from genome assembly GCF_001715985.3 of Manacus vitellinus. Lineage (NCBI taxonomy): Eukaryota > Metazoa > Chordata > Aves > Passeriformes > Pipridae > Manacus > Manacus vitellinus. Next base: position 9,255,649 of record NW_021940917.1, on the reverse strand, counting down.
CACTGAGGTTCTACCAGGCTTGGTCAACTAGATGAGTCAGCCTAGGTCAACTGCTGAAGTTAAAAGAAATCCTACCCCTAAATGAGGAAAAACCGGCAAAGACTAAAAAACCCCAGTTCATTTTATCCTTCCTTTGCTTGTACAGAACTTAACATCACATTATCCACAAGCAACAGAACTTCACCAAGATCAACAAAAGTACAGGGCAGTATGTGGTGATGCTTATCTAGGGCTATTCAGATTTTCACAACTGCATCTTACATTAGAGACCTTTTCAAGATAACAGACTATGGTAAACAAGTACTCCTGCAGATACGACAGTGAACAATTACCTGACATCATAACCATACATGCCTGGCTACATGTGCATATGATGAAATAAGAGTTTTACCTTGCTCAAAGTTTTTAGGGCTAGTTCTGCTGCCTTTCGCACAGTCTCCTAAAAGAGAAGTCAACAATCATTGCTGCTATTTTTATTTCTTCTATAGAATGATTAATATTAATTGAGAAGTGTAACACTAGTACTGACACACCTATCTTCATGGCCAATACTTAATATAACATCTTTAAAAGAAATTTTGGCTTTGGTCCATCTGAATATCTGGTACAATTAACACATTAACACAGATCAAACCTAGAAGGACCCCAAGACTCTGACTTCATATATGCAAGTCATACACAAGCAGCCCAAAATAAATGTTTCTATATTCAATTGTTAAGGAAATACTTGGGAACTATTTTATATCCAGGAAAAATCCTGAATCATCAAGAATAAGCACAGTAGGAACAAAACCCAACATTTCAAATACAGAATTTCCAAGGTGGCATGGAAATTTTAACTGCAAGGAGCTTGAATTTCTTCTGCTTAATACTCAAAACTCCCACTTGCTTCAAGTTGACTTGTCAGGGAATCTCTCTTTGAACATCTCAGAGCTTGATCACTGTACCACTTTTGGTTGGAAGATTCCTGTTCAATTCTCAGTTCCATTACCTTAATGTCATCTTGCACTCTGAACAGGATTTCCCAGATCTCTGGAAGCTTGTCTATAATGTCATCCAAAGGTCTTCCTCTTAGTAAGTCATTTAGTGCCAGACAGCTGCAAACAAGGAATTTTATTTCTTTCACACAGCATACTTAACTTGATATAGGTATATACATAGCTATGTTTATAAATATAAGTAAATGGTTAAAAAAATGACAACCGTTTCACATTCTTTATTTTCCCTAAACCCTAAATCTACTCTATCAAAAGATCATCTCCTTTAGCAGAGAAAAAAATGTTCAGTCATTCAGGTAAAACCTGAAATCACTGATAGCAAATGAAAAAGGCTCTGCTGTGGTGAAAATTGCTATTGCAAACATTCCAGTTATAAAATTGTTTTAGATTTCTTCTCTGTAAGTACAGGATAAGAAGAAAACAAAATGGTATAAAGTCTGGAATTGAAATTAAAATGAAAGTTTTCAATAGAGTGTCACCACAAACTATTAAAAACAAAAAGCGGTTTATTAAAAATGGCATCCTGCTGCCAAATATGCAATTGTCATATTGACAATTCTAAGAGAAAGCAATATTTCAGGACCAAGGATAGGCAAGAACTTTTTGACCAGAAAACTCATTCTTCAAACGTTGCTTAGTATCAAGCTACATGCAATGAAAGATTTTAGGCTCAGTTACACAAATAGCTTCAAAATTGTATCACGCTTCAAAGGCAAGCTACAAAGCTGGCCTCTATCTTGATGAATGGATGTGTCCTCTTTCCCCTCTCAGCTTCTCCAGGCTAATAAGTTTATGGTGAAGAAGAGAAAATAACAGAGTTCAAAGACAAATCTAATACTTTTTCTAGCAATACCTGGATTCCCTGATCCTCCACAGACTGCTTGTTAAGTTACTGATCAAATCCTCGAGAATTTCCTTCATGTACTTATCAACCTATTATTAAAAAAGGGAAAAATCATGAAATAAGCATGGGCTATGCATCCTTGTCCTATAGTCTATAAAAAGAGAGTCCTTTTGTATAATACAACCTACTTTCAGCCACATCAGATGAACTACTTCTTGCCAGAGCTGTGCAAACTTACTCTAACTGTGCTTTAGACATGCCTTTCTCTGCACTGCTTGAGCACTTAAGCAGTTTCTCAAAGCCTTTACCAACTGCACTGTTAAAATGCAGCACCAAACATGTATTCCCATGAGAAGCAATTTTGCTTTGATGAGGGATCAGAGTGAATGATTTCACATTAAGAGCAGCTTTCCTAGGAGAAAATATTTGCAAACCCCATTCCAAGCCTTGCAGAACCTGAGCAAGGGCATCTTATGAAAATCACTTATTCCTGAAATATATCTGGGAAGAGTTCTCCTCAAACTGATGGAGCAGTCTCCCTCCATGGGCTTCCTCCCACTTACAAGTGGAGGAATTATATTTAGATGCTCTTGTTTAGGAAGGCATCTTAGGTCATAAGGATTCATGAAGAGCTTATCATAAGCAAGATCAAAGCAATATCAAAGTGTGGAAAGACTCCATTTTAAGTAAACCATAAATTTCAATACTTGCACAAACAAGGTCTGCAATATTGTTTCACATACGAGAGGCAGTGCAAAACCTCTGCGCATTGCCCAGCTCATCCATGGATTCACACACCTCCTTCTCTGTAGGACAGGACCTTAACCCTTTCTGCACAAGATCCAACTGCCCCAAGAGGATCTCTGACACACTGCTGGCTCGCAGCAAACGTACCACCCCCCACTGTACTGTTCACTCACCACAGACTTGTCAGTGACCAAGGCATTCCAAATGCTGGTCATTGCCTGTCGAATGCCCAAGTTGGGGTCAAACTGGTAGCGATAGAGCCGGGGAAGAAGTTGGGGCAAAAATGGAGCCAGCTGCTCTCCAGCCTTGGCAGCTATCACATTGAAACCAAAAGCTGCTCCCTGAAATGATGACAAAGGAGTATTTGTTAAACCACTCTGCTTACTCACTCAGTTACTGCTCCTGGGCAACCACAGTCAGGGGCAAACTTGACTGACGTAGTGTAGATTTAGACCAAATCAAAAGGACTAAAATGGTACTAGAATTGGCCCATCCTCAGTGCTACAGTACCAGTGATCTCAAGCATACAATCACACTCAGTAGACAACATAGTACTACTTCTCTCTCTTCTTCTTCTCTCCAATCTCTTCTCCTTCTCTCCAATCTTTATTTCAAGACACTGATTGACCTACCTCATTTGCAAAAGTGGTACTGGTAAATTAAAACTATGAAGATTTAAATATGTTCTTTCAAAAGATTCTTTGTCAGCAAAACTGGTGAAGCTGGGCCACTGCTTCCCTAAAACTCTGCTGCATTTATAAGAATTAGAATAACATAGGAATGGAAAAATTAAAAATAAAACAACTCCACTTTAGCTCTAGAATCTCAAATTTTTGAGGATTATAATTTTTCATCTGTCCATATTTACTTTAAACTCAAGCATTCTTCTATGATCTCTTGTTTCTCCAACTGTCAGTTCCACTGTCAATTCTAATACAGTGGAACTGATGCTTGCCTATGAAATCCCATGAGATTTTGCCAGATAGGCCAAGAAGAAATTACTCAATGCAGGCAGTGCAGTGACTGCCTCTAATGACTCATGTTTCCTGACTTGCAGTACTGAAAGCTGCCACTCAAAACCCCACACTAGGGATTTCACAGGACAGGATGTGCTGTCTGGGTTAGTTTAGTCAAGCAAGAGCAATAAAGCCACACTCTCCGTTATGACCCCTGCTGTGAAGAGCAAGAAGCTGGGGAAAGTAGAAGGAAAATGAAGGCATCACCTGCAAGGCCCTGAACAGCGGGCTCTGCCCAGCTCTTGTGGGGTTTAGAGCACAGGCTTTCAGATACTCCCTTCAACTTCAGTGACTTGGTAAATTCTTCAAATGCCAGAGCTCAGCATACACTTGCTGAGTGGATTTTCTGGACTCATCCTGGCTGATGAAATTCCACAAGGGTTAGGAAACTAACTATGTTCTATGTTCTCGTGCTTCTGAAGTCCTGGTGCAAAGACAAGGAAGCCTTGAAAGATGTTGCTGACTTGCCAGACTCTGGATTAAGGCTAGGACTTGTTTTTTGCACTAAGTGGTGTTGCCAGAGACTCAAAACCTTAGGTAGCAAGCATGGAAGAGCACAAAAAGTGCAGTATAGCAGAGGCAGCTACATGAGTCTTCTGCATGCAAGCACACAAAAGGTGCTCTTTCTGCTCCCAGAGACAGAATAAATTCTTCCATGCTTCTGTAAAGCTAGTGCAGAGAGTCCCCATGTTAAAGCTCTGAAGTATACTAAAATCTTCAAATTTATGATGCTTCTTTTTTCAGCAGGAAGTGGATCCCACAGTATTTTAGCTTTGTTTAAGGTCCCAGCAGCTTTAAAATATCAAAACTTCAGAACTTCAGTTAAAAAAGGATACTTTCAACAACAGTGCTTTTTAGCAACCGACTGCTGATTATTTTTTCCTCTGCCTCTTTGTGACTAGGGTCACTTTGGCATCTGAAAATTCATGCAGTTTTGAAAACATTATCACCATTTGAACACACTAAGACCTGTCTTCTAAGCACATTCAAAAAATAAAAGGAAAGGATCACAGTTGATTCAGAGGGGGACTTAGGATTATATGAACACTCGGATACCAATGTTTTGTAAGGATTTCAAGTAATCCTAATTTTTTTTCTCAGGCTGGTAAATTTGCCTTTGTCCTGACACCAAAGCATCAACACCCTCTCCATGCAGCTATCCATAAAACATGTAACCAAAGCCAGAGAAATGCAGTTGTTGATTCCAGAGTTCACAGTGGAATGGAAGTTGTATGAAAGCAGAGAATTACCTTCCGAGAATTCCACATGGCATGATGGTTGGCCAGGTTCATGAATTTGTACACCAGGTCTGGCTGATTAAGATCACTAGCCAGTGAACAAAGCTCCTTGTAGGTAGAAAGACCTTGACTTTAAAAAGCAGAAGGGAAATCAGTGTCACTATGTTTAGCTACACAAATACTACAATACCTAATAATTGAGAGAACAAGAAGGAGCAAAAAGCTCAGGAAGCAGATTTATAAGCAAAGGAATACTGTTTCAGCACTGACTGTGTCTGTATTGAAACTGTCAGTAAACTTACCCATCTGGGGTTTTGCTCAGACCACCCTGAAACACCACAGTTTCTCCAGTCATCTCATGTTTGGCTCTGATAGAAAAGAGGTCCAGTATTAGCTTTACCAAACTCTACCCTGGAACAGACTGCACACTATAGAACAAGGAATTTATTTTCCTTTATTAACTCAGTAAATTGACATTCTTTCAGTTCCAATCCCACAAAAGAACATCCAGTTGTGCAAAGCCATACACATTGCAACGCATATCATTAACCTATGTCATCTGTAATGTTAAGGAGAGTTGCAGCAAGTGAGAGTTTTGCTGTGCAGTCAGAAGGTAAAAAGTCAAAACACTGAATGTTGGATTTTTACTTCTGCTCAGACAGCCATATAATGGACTGCAAATCTCTATTTCAAAATATAAAAATACCATTCCCATTCATCTAGTTTCTTCCTGTTTACCACCAATGAATCTCTACACTACCAGCCTAGGTTTTTTCACAGTGGCCAAACCCACACCAGGTTAAGACAACAGTAGGCTGTTAAAGAGCATTTCCAGCACTGACCAACACAGAACTCATGGCTAGTGATTAAGACCAGCATTTTCCCCACTAAAGCTGACAAGTGACCATTAACAACACTTTCTCAGCAATAGGTGCATTCCAGGCACAAGCAAGTCCCCCTTCCGCAACATTCATGATGTGCAGAGCTGCTGCAAGTAGTCATTGTTCTCTGCAGTTACACAATGCAGCAAGGAGGAAATCTAATCAAACCCCAACTGATTTGAACTGCTTGAATCAGGACTGAAACATTATTTTGAAGCTTTGTGGAAAGGAACAAAACCAGAACAACTTCAGTCACAAAAAAAATCTAAGTTGAATTAAGAAATGTCCCAATTTGACTCTCTGGGAATGGATATTGGCTTGCCCTTGGCGACAAAACATCTCTTTCCACAAAAAAACAACACTTTTGTTCCCATAAAACACATAGCTCAGAGTACTCTCCCACAGTGTTCTGAGTTCACTGTACCTTTTCCCAGTCATAAGGGTATCAACAAGAGTAGTGACCAGCTCTTGCTGATCGTGTTCACTTCCCAGTTCATATATCAGCCCAAGACCTTTTGAAGCAACATCTTGACTAAGCTCTGCAAGAGATTTGACAAAGTAAAATTAAAGGTAAGCATGTAATTAAGCAGTACACAAATTTAAAAAAACAAGGTTCAACCAAAATCAATACATAGCAAACGCGGCACTGTACTGCGGTTCACAGCTCTCCATTTTAGAGCAGATCTAGTCTGTCAAGACACAAACTTTGCATTCTGAAGCAGCAATTTGTTCTGAAGGCATAAACCCCATGAAGTTAGGTGACATCTTCATGTAAATACTGTTACTGCAGGTTTTGACATAGCAAGGAAAGTTCCAAGAGCCAGAGATATTCTGACACGCTGATGGCACTCCAAGTCCAGCAACATTAATGGCAATAGTCTCTTCCACTTTGGTGAGATTTGCACAGATTGCTGGATGCCACCCTTTCCACTAGCTGCCATCAGAGGTAGCAAAATGTGCTAGTTTGAAGAGGTCTCAGAGTTCCTGTCCATGCAGAACTCTGTGATACACACCCTGTTGCCCAAAGCAGAGCAGAAGTAGCACCACTGAACAATTTCTGTTATTATAATCTGGAGGGGCAAAAGCAGAGAAATATTTGTGCTTGTTTACCAAAACACACAAAAAAGTTGTGCTTCTTATCTCTGCATGTGGTGCCTAGAAGAGAAATCATTCCTATTAACATCAGAAATGGGACTTTTCTACCTACAGTCATCTTTCTGACCGACAGAGAGGGTATAGTTGACTTTTTGCCTGTTCAAAGATTCCCCCCATTCTGTTAAAAGCCCATCAAAAGACACAACTCTTAAGATGTGATAGTACTTACCATCACTATCTGACAGAATTGAAACAAATGCACTTTGAATATCCTTGAGATGAGACTGTAAGATGAGAAAAGGGTCATTATTTTGGATCCTTTGTCTGGTCTCCAGGCAAGTTCCTAACAGATAAAAAGAGGCTACTCTATCAATGGAGCTGTTTATTTGACCTACACCTACGACAAGAACTGCCCTTCTTTTGTGATTAGTGAGTAACAGCCTGACTGATACTCACAAAAGGTAACAGCTAATGGTAGAGCACCTTTTTACAGCTACCATGTCATTACGAAGCCATATTTTATTTGCCTTGCCTAATACCTGGCAGCAGTGCATCGTAAATCTGCCTTGCAGCCAGATGGGGCCTTCTTCACCTTAAAACTAGTGAGTTTTGCTACCCCTCACAAGGTGCACTGTTTAGGTAAGTGTAATATGCAAAAGTTTTTACATGTAACAGCTTACATTTGCAAAGCACCTGTTGCCCCAAAGCTCTTTATCATTACCTGAAGAGCACACGATGGTTACATGGTCCCATTAGTCTCCAGTACCTCTATGCAGAGAGAGGACATTTTGGTTGGGAATGCATTATTAAGTCCCTGTATAGGACCTTTCACACTCTCTCATTACAGACAGGCACCTTAAATATGAGGCTTTCACCAAGGTGTACCAAAAATACACCATACATGAAGCACATCGTAACTGCTCCCAGGCACCAAAGTTGTGATAAACTATGTGAAACAAATTAGACCAGTTCTCCCCCTTCTTCCACTCTTAGATCTCCTTTTATGTTTTCCAAATATGAATCCTAGAAACTATACAGACACCAACCTCTTCTTCCCAAGGGAAGATGTACTGCTACTTCATCTTACAACAGCAATCTATGCTGAGCTTACTCTGACTTGAGTGCAAGTCAGATGTTTACAAAGGTGACAAACAGCCTTGTTCATCTGCCAGTTAGTCTGTTCCTCTATTCATAGAAGATAACCCATGACTCAAAAAGACCTCAATAAGGAGGGTACCAGCACTGGGGGAAAAGAGGCAGTGAAGGGGAAGAAAGGGACAGAAATGAGGCAAAAAGCAAAAATAGGGACAAGGAGCCAGTGCTAGGAAAAGGCATATTTCTTACCTTAATTGCTTTGTGTGTGCTCAGCTTCTTCACCATTGACAGAAGCCAGATGCAAGCTGCCTGCCTAGTGTGTGGGTTAGGGCTGATGATGTGCTTGTTCAAAATAAGGTCTAGGACCCAGGGAACCACATCATTCACTTTCAAATCTATATGAAAGAGAGAAACGTGGAGGGGAGAGGGGAGCTTTGAGAATCATTCATACCCATTTTTAATGACAAAATAACGTGCAGCAGCAATGAAAAACCTATTAAGTCCATGAGTACTCAGGTGACACCTCAATCTCTGCTTATTTAGGAAAAGCCTTCACTGGAGTCACTGGAAAGTATTTCTCCTACTAAAAACACTGTGTTCTCCTAACCCTTCATGAATGTGTTCCAGAGCCTGTGGCCAAGAAGAGCTACCATTTATATTGCCTAAGACTCAGGGTGCTACTTTTTTTTTTTTTGTAAGGACTCAAAAATTTCTGGAGCAATGGCAGGGTTCGGTATCTACCCCATGCTGTACATGCTCAGCTTTGTGTACACTAGAGATCTAAGACCACTCTCACAACATTAAAACACGTGTTTGCAGGTCTGAGGCTGATATTTACACCTGTCTGGTTTGAAGCTAGCATTTTCTCATGCTTGTATTCCAATAGTACACAACCTTAGCTCTTACACAGAATTTCTACATTTACTGCACAGAAATGCCATTTAATCATATCACTGGAAGGTGTTGGAAAAACACTTGCAATATAATTTTATAACTCTATTTTCCAGTGCAGGCTTCAAAATGTCACTTTAAAAGATTTGTGTATGCTAAGAACTAACCCAACATGGCAAACTAATGAGAAAAAATAAAAAAAATACAGAGTCAAGCAGCAATGAATTATGTTTCATTAAGAAGCTATTTAAACAGCCCACGACATAATGTCTTCTACCCTCTGAGCAGATGGACTTGAAGAGGTGAAATGACCTGTATATAATACCATATACAAACACAAAATGTCTCTTATGTCTACTGTTATAAACCAAACACCACAGAAGTGAAGTTATGGAGCCCAGTGTTAGTCCAGATGTTTCCCAAATCAGGCCCCACATCAGGAAAGCCTACCTGAAGGAGGGATATATTCCTCCTCTGTGACTGTCCATGCATCACGTGCAGCCACTGAGCTGGTTCCTACTGCAGCACTGGTAATGGCTTCACCAACTGTGAACTGCAGTTCTATTTGTTTGGCCTGAAAAACACATCAGGGCATTAAGGACAGTACTAACTAAACGCACATCAAAATTTTGGTAATTAATATACAAACACACAGTCCCTGTCCCAATCCCAATTTTCAGCACTAATTTGCAGTAAGATCACTATTTTGGTGAGCTTCTGACCCACTGAAATTGATGGAAAAAGCGGTCAAACTCTCCAAAATGAATGGTAAAAGCTAAAGTTTTCACATTTTTTTAAATCCATACCTCCTACAAAGTATTGAGTAGTCTCTGCAAAAGTTCAACTTAGTGAAAAGAAAGAACTGGATAGACAGGATGAAAACAAAACAGTTAGAATGAGACTGCCAGTGATTAACAAAAATTACTGTGGTTTTGTTAATAGTACGTAGTAGTAAGAGTCTCCTGTAATTCCATCCAGAAGCTGATCTCTTAAAAGATGTAGAAAACTCTTTTCACTTTAGAAGAATTCAGACAGTACTTTGTTTTGTTTCACTGTCCTTACACTATCCTCCAAGCCTTCAAGAACAGGATACGCAGAACTTTGTCACTTTCCTGTAATTATTTATGATGAACCTTGACTCATAAGAACTCATTTCCATGCCTGCTGAGTATCTTCTAGATTGCTTTCCTCACTCTCTGGAAGCACAAAATGTTCAGGCACTTGGAGAAGTAAGTCTTTAGCTTCCTGCCATCTAAGATAAATTGGATTTTTCAAGTACACCTTTTATAAAGGAAGTTGTAATGTCCCCCTGCAGTTACAGGAGAAAAACACAGCACTCAAACATCATTTTATGTTCATGTACGCAGTGCTCCTAGTATTCTAAGTATAGTGATAGGACAGTTGATTAATGTCTTGAAACTGAAAGAGTAGGTTTAGATTGGATATTAGGAAGAAATTCTTTACTGTGAGGATGGTGAGGCCCTGGCACAGGTTGCCCAGAGAAGTTGTGGCTGCCCCATCCCCGGAAGTGTTCAAGGCCAGGTTGGATGGGGCATAGAGCAACCTGGTCTAGTGAGAGGTGTCCCTGCCTATGGCAAGTGGGTTTGAACTAGGTGATCTCTAAGGTCCCTTCCAACTCAAACCATTCCGTGATTCTTGTTTGTTTGATTACATCAGATTGGAGGACTCAGCAAAATATACCTGTCTATACTCAACAGCTGCTTCTACAATGCAGAATCCTATGTCAGTATGAGCAGGGAAGAAAGGTAAAACAAGCTAAGTGAAGAACACTAAAAAAACTCCTTGATTATTTAATTTTGCTATTTGGCATATTGCAATATGTATAACAGCTCTGAAGTACTGTGCACTACAATGTATTAAGATGGAGAACAGATACATATACTCCTATAAACAAAGCTTCTAATTCAAGTGAGTAGTATTAGTTGATGTAGTTCAGACAAAAGAGGTGTACTTACATTACCTACTTTTAGGGTACACTTTTGAAGGCCAAAGTACAGACCTATGGCTTCATTACTATCAGATCTTAATATTTTACATATACAGTGTGTGAAAAAAAATCCATAATCCTCTTGAAGCAGAATGTGCGTTTTTCTCAGACTGTGGCAGAGACCGTGAATGCCAAGTTTTTAATCTGTGTGTAAAACACTGTGGCATAAAACATTTTAGCAGCCCAAAGTCTGCTCTCTATTTCAAGGCAGAATTAAAAAATCCAGAGGCACTATTACAAAAAGACAACTTCCCTTGTAAATGTGGCTCTAGAGTATATAAAAAGCATCCAAATAGAAATACGATAGTATAAAGGATAATACACTGACAGTGTCTCACCTCCACAGAATCCATTAAACCCTGCAACAGGAGCTTCTGGTGAGGAAAATCTTCATCTCCCACTGGGAAGTAACCTAATGTTTGTATTGCTCGTTCCTTCATCTTAAATACAAACAAAGAAAACAACACCATCACATAACCCTCCTGTAAATCCAGGAGATACATTTTAAACCCACTATTTTTCACCCTTACTGAAGTTCCGCTTAAGGTACTAGAAGTCACACATGCTAGTGGCTTATTAGATCAATCAGTACACCTCTCTTCCAAGACACAGGCCTCTGAGGATTATTTACAAGAAGGTACTCCCATTTTTCTTGAACTAAAATTGTGAGGATTCATATTTTCATCCCTTAAGCCCTTACTTACGACTACAGAAAGCACAAGTGATCAACTGCTAGACGATATTGCAAGAACCTTTAGCCTAACTTTGACTCACTAAAGCTAACAACAAACCTAATTCCCTTAAATAAGGTTGAGTTTGGCAGGGAATACATACACCTGGGGATGAAACATTCAAAAACATTCAAAAATGGATCATAACGCCACAAAAAAATCTTGCCTTATTTGTTTCCTTGCTAGAAGGGATCCGGGCCAATAAACTTTCAACAAGTTGTAGCTTTGTAAATCCTGTTCCTTCATTGGGAATTGGCAGGGGGCCATTCCTGCCAATCTCCCCAAGAGCCGTACAAGCAGCCACCACGAGGAAGGGAGAGGTGCTGTCCAGAAAAGAACCTACAGGAAAAAGCAAAACAGAACGACTCAAATTTATACTATTATTTAGCAGCAGGCAGGCACTTCTATTGTACCCATGCAAGAAGCAAAGCATTCATCTCCTCTAGAGCTGGTAGGAAGTGTTATGCTAGAACAAAATCAAAATGAAAGGAGATATTGAGAGGAACTGAAGCAGTGGCACTGCTCCTAATTGTGCTTTGTTGGTCTCTGAGTTAGAGTCCACCTAGGTTTTGTTGAAAAGGCTTATGTCCATACATCTAACCAGATTACATTCTTACATGCTGTAAATTCTATCACAAAAATTGAACTCAAGATTACACTATATGGGCTGAGTATCTAAGAAAATATCAGAAAAATCAGAAAAATTCTCAGCCTTGAATAGATTGAAAAAACAACTGTTACATGCAGCAAAGTCTTAGGCAAGAAGTTACCTATTGTCTCTGTTGTTGACTTTATAAGTTGTTCTTGTTCCGGCATGACTGCAGTGTTTGGTTGTTCTATGTCATGCAGCTCCATTGTTCTGATTTTCCCTTTGGCCAAGTACCTTCCTACTGTAAATCCCAAAGCCAACAAGGATCCATGTTGGACCTCCGGGCACTACGACAACACCAACAGTGCAAAAAATCTCATTTTCAAAGTAAGTGACACTTTGCACAAAGCACTGACTTAAAAACACATATGGACAAGCCAGATCAGAAGGCACTCTGAAGAATGCAGAGCTCTAACACATAAGGCAACAATAGACGGTTTGATGTTGCTAGTACTCTCTTATGAGTGGAGTCCTTTAAGACAAAATAACAAAACTTAGAAGAGGTTTAGGAGGACAGATTAAGAATTTATCACCAGCATTCACATTCCTAAAACTACCCTTTTGTAGTCAGGCCAAAAAAAAAAAAAAATCATCTATCTCATCTGACTTCAAAGTACAGAATTACAAAGGTAAACTAAGATAACACTACATTGTCTCTACTTAAAAAATGGACATACTCAGACTAAGGGGACAAAATGTACTCTGGTAAAAAGCAGAAAAGGGGAATTGCTCCAGATTTGCATTGCTAAGAATGAGAACACAGCTGGTCTATACTGAAGACAATGCCTCTACACAGTTTGGTAGGCCACAAATGGTGAAACTTAATTATTACAGTTTAATGTCAAGAAAGTCACTTTCTCCAATGCTGATTCAGTGCTGAGACTATCTAATGATAATGCTCATTTCTACAGGTGAATTCTATTGAAAGGATTTTGTGCAGAAACAAGGCTGGGAGACAAGTGTTACCTTAACCGGGGGGGGGGGGGATGGGAGCAGGGGCTTAAACTTCAATTACTTCACAGCTCTGTTTTGTATCACAACCCTACAAAAAATTGCACCAATGCAACTGTGCTGCCAGATTGGGATCTTCAACCTTGTTTGGCCACCAGGGACTGTTCCTTGATGTGGTCTCGCTACAGCAAAGCCAGCAGAAGATGGGTCTACACTTCACCTATCCATTCATACTGAATTACCACCACCATTAGCTGTAATGATTCAACTGGTTTTGTATATTTGCAGCAAATAAGAGCTCTAACTGACTCAGATTCGAAAAGGCATGGGAATACCCTGCTATTTTTTTCCTTTCACAGTTCACATCACTGTTCTATGAAACTTCATCCACAGTTTCCTGGGTGACCGGGGCAAAAAGCAGTAGTGGGGGGCTGTGACTTGTCTGTGCTGGCTTTAACTGCAGGAGCTACACCCTACATAAAACTGAGCAATGGCATGGCTTTGGCTCACAGGTACAGCTTTCAGAGATTCAAAAAATAAATCATGTTTGTTAACTACGACAAAGTGATAAGCACTTCCTGTCAGCATTTGAATCTGCCACCTGCAATGTAAAATGGTGGCCCATTAAGTCCTTCAGAGAGACTGATACGAAAACATTTTGGAGAAATATAACCTGGAAATGCTACTCCTTTCCTTCCCTTTCATGATTCAAGACATCAGCACAGAAACCTGCCCAACTGGTTTACAGAACTCCTTTTCCATGCTTGTAGTGGCAAAATGGAGAGATAAGGATAATGGAAGGGGGAAGGAGCTGTTGGAGGAAGGAAGGCAGGCAAACCCACCATATAGAGATACAGCTGTGGAGGGCTGCTGAGCAGTCCATGAGGAGTGGGAGGGAAGAAGCCACAACCCTCACCCAGCACAACACCCTGAGGTGATGAGGACCCAGGAGGTGGCTATGGTTCAGGAGGGGAGGAGTTAAATATTTTAACAAGTTAAACATTTTCTAGGTTCTGTGGGTACCTGTAGATGCTCAAGAATAAGGAATTGGTAAACTGTTTGAAGAAGGTACTGTGATCCATTACCACTCAACGGGATGTGGCTATTTAGCTGACTAAAAATGGTAAAATGTATGATGGTACTTTGCCTGGGACATGCCTCCAGGAAACCCTCCTACTGATCTTAACAACAGCTTCAGGGATTAATTTATTTAAAGATCTGTTCCACTCACCTACAACAAAAATCCCTTCTCACCATCCAGCTGGAAGCCAGTTACTTAATTTGACACCCAGATTAAGGTTAATACATCCTGGACACACCGTGAGATTCAAATATCCTATCAGTTACATGACATGAATAAAAACAAGAAGGAGACAAAGGTAGTTACATGGTTGTCTTTTGTCATCTTGATCAGCTGCTCCAAGGCTGCCCTAAGCTCATCTCCAGACATGGTGGACAGCACTACAGAATAAAACAGGGCTGCAAGCTCACGCATTTCTTCTTTGTTAGTGTTCATCAGGCTCTGTAGGAGTTTAAAAAAACAAAACCAAAGCATGAAATACGGAAGCACCTTCTTATACAGTCTGTTCATAGAAAGATTCAATATACAGAGACAACTGTCGTGCAGCTACGCAAGTAGTTCTTAACTCAGAAACCACTCTTTAAACCAACAGCATTATCAATTTGTAAGAAACAAAGCCCTCAATTCAGCAAAGCATTCATTACACACTCAGCTTTTTGGAGAAAGATGGCACTAGCCACAAAAGGGCCACCCATCAGTTCTGTGTCAAAATATGTCGATCGAATTCCTGGCCAGATTTTGTCCTCAGCTTAGAGCTCTCATGTTTTGCATCCATACTAAGCTAAAAAAACCCATACCTGAAACCCACTATTTCCCCAAAGCTACCAGAGGCTTCCATACCCTTTTTATTAATCAAAGGGGGAAAAAAGGCCCAAGAGGGTTAAATCATTTAAATCCAACTGCGGCAAAAAAAAAAAGAAAGTGTCCAGGAAGTCACAGTTCTCAATGCAAAATTATCCACTTTGGAGCTGAGATCTTGTATTATCTAAGTAAATTGTTAAAAAATTGACTTTTGGAAGCCTTGGGTCATTTGTTACGATAATCTTACCTCTGCCAGTAATTCAATGCATAACGCAACAGACTCCTATGAAAAATTCATACCCAAATCTTTGAATGGCTTGGGCCACCACAAAGGACGCAAAATTAGCCAAGTAAGCAAACAAGAAATGACCTCTGTCAGGCTCATGAAATGTAACACTAACTTCGTCTCCAAGCTTGCATGAGATCACACAGCTGACTTCTAACAAACTCCTGAACTTGTGCCTTTCCCTTGTCAAGACAAAAAACACACAAAGGATGATTTACAACAGTATTTCTGAAACTAGGTATTATCAGTAACCACCCCTAGAAGCTTAATTTTGCAAATGGACACCAGGTCAAAGAAAAAAGAAGGGTTTTCTAAAAAAATGATGAAGAATACTGAAAAGGAGAATGTTTTTAAGTACTCTCCTTTGCAGTTCATACCTGCATGTAAATGAGACGTGATAAACCACATACAGTGAGTGCAATGCAGCACAGATATCATCACAAAAAAACTATTTGAACATATTCTATTTTTTCAACCTTTAAGTATCTGTTTCTGCCAGATTCCCCCAGTGAAAGGAAAGGCAACCTGTAAAAGCTTCAAAAACCCTGGATGCTTGAAGCAAATTCATGAAAAAGGACAAAGTTGTCTGCAAAAAGAATCTAGGGAAAGCAGAATTCTCTTTGCCTTATTCCCAAGCAGACTCCAGTTTCTGGGGGCTTTTTTATTTGTTTTGCTTGAGGCTAATAAATTAAAAAAAAGTCCGAAGAAAGGCCTCTAAAACATTTAGTGATCTAAATAATCTCATTTTCTGAGAAGCCACTCACATCTTCCCATCAAAGCATTTCCATTGTTAAACAATTTCTTCAAAATGTGCAGATTTTGTTTTCAGTTTTCTTTTGCCAAGAAAAAACTGGTTGACAATACCGACAGGACTGATAATATAGATTACCCAGATGTAGGTCAACAAACAAGGTCAATTAACAAAATCAGTAACACCAAAGAACTAAAAATTAATTTCCCCCCTCCTGGTACACATAACATCTCATGAGGTGTTGCCTGTAAGTACAAATACCAGACTTCAAATTAAGGGCATATTTGAAAATAATACTCTGTTTCACTATGAGAAATATCCCAGATTTTGCTAATGCCAAATCCCATCCAACCAAAAGAAAAAAAAGGGGTTTCGGTATACCTTTATCCAATCCATTTTGTCTACAAATCTGGTGGCTAGTTTTTCTGGATACACTGAAACAACTTCTAGAAGACAATACATGACTGGCAAACCTAAACAGTAATTAAAGAATCATGTTATTAAACAACTCCAGTATTTACACCCATCTAACAATCAGTGATAAAATGAGGTTAAGTAACAGGCATTTCAAAGCATTCATCTGCAATTCACTAGGGATAACAAACAATACAGAATAATAGGGTACAGTATTTCTCAGAAATATTAGGGAAGCTAATAAAAGCAAATGCTCTGGTAGCAATTTGTTCTAAACTCATTCAAGTGTTTTAGACTACACTTGTGGCAGATAGGCTATTATCAGAGTGAGGAAGACAAAGCAATCACTGGTAAGGAAGCTGTTACAGAAAATGGCTTCACAATTTTACATTATTATGTCAAATGATGCTGCAATTTTACCGCACTGTTTTCTCCCACCTACATAACAGCAAAGAAGAAAACAAGCTTAAAGTAAAGAGAATATAGTCCATGTTGCAACTCTGTGACAGCTGTAGCCAAATTCAAAGTACTACGCAACTCATTTCTAGTAAGAAAAGACTTTTTTTCTTCAGGATGCTGCTGCATACAGCTTCTTACCTCCAACACCAGCTAAGAGCTGCTGAAGAAGGCCAATATATATATGTACAGGGTTGGTTTCTGCACTTTTTGAAGAGGATGAGGAGGAAGAGAAAGATATGTGGTTGCCAGACATGAGGTTTCTTATGTAACGTCCAATGGCTGGAGCATGATCTTGCATATCTGCCAAGCTCTGTGAGGTTGGCACCACACCAGCACTGTGAGCAAGACACATCCGCAGATACAGCACTATCTAAGTAGAGAAGATAAAAAACACAGGATACTGAGTGCATGAGCACTTGAAAAACTGGGGAGGAGAAAAAAAAAGAGTAGGGAATATGCTATATTTAATGTAACCAAAACTAGACCGTTTCTTCTTTAACCAAATCTAGACAGAAAAGTCAGTATAGATGTAAGAACAAATATAAAGTGTACCAAATCTCAGGACCAGTTTCTGCGATACACCTCTGTAAGTAGACAGAGGTGTACTGCGATACACCTCTGTAAGTGATGCAGACTGCATCACTCTCTACAGATTAAATCATATGCAGAGTTTTGGTTTATCATCAGCTGATGTAAGCTCCTTGCAAGCAGTTCAGCCTGTACCCTACAGCAATTTGGCAAATGCAAGACAACACATTGGTAATACAGATCTTGCTTCCCATCTGACTTTGTGTCTACAGGTCTCTGAAGCCTGGGAATCTGTTATGAAAAGAACAGCCTCAAGGAGCATAATAGGAGTTTTGCACAGAACTTCCAGTTTCTCCCTCTGACAAGCTCCTACATTAGGTACACTGCAGAAAGCGGTGGAACAACCCTCTCAGGAACATTCCTCCCAATCCCCCGTGAAAATCCTGTTCAGACTGCCATTTAAGGACTAAGGATGGAGAGTTAATCCCAACATCTGTTTAAAAGAATTTTAAAATGTAAGGGACTTATCGTAGCTGTCAGCTTCTTGCAGTATCATCTAAATGAATAACAGTACACATATCTAAGGAAGTAAATTCAGACAATTACCTCTCCAAATGTGGCAGGATTAAAAGGCAACGCTGCAGTTCCAGTCACATATTTAGCAGGCGTTTTCATTCGGTGAGAGGCCTAAACAACAGAGCAAATTAAGAGTGGAACATTCAGACCCCTAACAGCAGAGATGTTGGAAAGGTCAATGAAATTTTGCTGATTTGACTGTGTTAATCCTTCACTTAGCAACTGAAAATGCACAACAGCTCTGTAACAAGAAGGGCACAGTGCACTTGGAAATGGTACGGTTCAGGTCGATCTACCTTACTATCAACCTAGAAAGTGAAAACTCTGAATTGATGAGAGGGAATGGAAGGGAAAACTAAAATAGTAAAATGGTCTTTCTTCCCTTCAGGGAAAAAAGAAGTGCTTCAGAATTCAAAAACAAAATACCTCAAACTTTCGAACTCTGAGGCGCCTCACTGACAGGCAGCCAGGAAGCTTTGAGATGGCAGCTCTGCCTGGAGAGGCTGCAGCCAGACTTCCCCAGTACTGTGAGGTCGGTGCCCTGTGCTGCACCAGCCAAACCTAGGGAGTTTCTCAGACCCTGCAGGTGGAAGGCTGCTGCAGCAAGTGAGTAACTTCTTTCCATGGAAATGTTAGCTATGACAAGTAGGAATATTCCATAAGAAAAGCATCTGAACAGGAGGCTTCCAGTGAAACCCACTGCAAATGTTGCAGAAAAGCACGTATATATTAAATAGGCAGCATGCTTATCAGTGCCAGGCTCGATTCAGCTAGGCAGCCTTGCACCTGAATGAACACACAAGACAGTTGCAGATGTCAACAGACTCTCACTTCTCTTAACATGCTGAGATATTTTGCTGGACGGTAATTTCAGTGACACCCAGAATCATTAAAGAAAACCTGAATTAGTGAACAGAAGATGATTCCCTTGAAGAATGGGTTCCCATTCACACCCAGCAGATTGGGTCCCACTCTTTCACAAATACTTTCTTGCAGGGGGAGAGAAGGATCATGCTAATTCATGCAGGAAAGCCATTTTGCAACTCAGCCAGCTGTGCCAAGCAATGCATACAGAAGCCTCAAACATCTCTTAACACAGATTATTGATGATGTGTGAAAGTTCACATTTAGAGATAACTAACCAAATTAATGCACCTCTGGGATTTTGAAATTCACCTTCAGGAATGTAAGGGAGATCTGAAAAGTGCTCAAAAATTCTTTTTTAAGTTTCCTCATGAATGAGGGCATCTTGCTTTTCTCAGCAGTGATTAAACTACACTGATCCATATTTAGCGATATTACAAGTGTTAAGAAAAATTTTAAAATTACCTACAAAGGGACACACACTAAAACTCAATCTTGGTTTCTTAACATTAAAATACATATTTAAATAACCAGCATTCTAGACAAAAAACAAGTTCTCGTGAAGCTTCAAATACTTTATATAGTAGCAGAGTACACCAACGGAGTACACCACCATTAGAGAACACAACATTTCACAAGAAATCTGCCAGGTTTAAGGGTTCTGCTACTGCAGATCTCTGACAAAACCAGACATGTTCCAACATCACAAACTTCTGAAATTTCTTTAAAAAGTAGATGATAACAGGAACAAAAATATTGCCAGTGACTCTCCACATCTTTAGAGCTTATAAGCCTACTACAGATACTCTACAAGGAAGTGTGTAACACAGAGTATATTTTAACACTTCTCTAGACAAGTTCTCAGTGCAAACAGTGAGGGTAAAATGAGTGGCACAGTTTTTGGCATATCATTCCACTAAACTCATGAAAGGCTAGTTATGTGGCCATTATGCCCACAAATCGCAGCGAAGATGAAAAATTAAGCCTTTAGGTCAACAAATCAGACTTTTTCCACTTATTCCAGTATCTCCTTTATAGCACAGAATCTTTTTTCTGTTTTATGCACATTATTTTTCACTGGGCCAAAAAGAGAGTGGTCCTCTGCCGGGGTTTGGAAGTTGTTAACTCACTTGTCTACCATTGGTTTCTGTGTTGCCATAGTTACTATATTGTCTCCTTGCACTGGCTAGCCAAATGGCCAATCCCCTCTTTGGCCCAGCAGCCCTTACAAGCTGCGGGAAATTTGAACAAAGGCTCTTCTTTGCTGCTGGATTCCCAGCTGGTCTCTGTCTCCTGGCTTAAGTACCTCCACCGCCTGTCCCTGCCACGAGGGATGGGCGGGGTGGGGGGTGATTCCAGCCCTGAAAACCTTCACAGAGCAGCAGCAGTGACCCCCAGAAACCCCTCGAGCTGCAACAGTCCTCTTGTGCCTTTAGAACACGTTTGTGAGCAAGCCCTATTTGAGAAAAATGCTGGATTATCAGCCTTGAATACTAGATTGCCCCTTTCCACACATCATTTGCACAAATTGAAACAAAGCAAAACACCCACTTTGTTACAAGGATCTGCCTCATTACTTAACACTTGGATCTCTTGCAATTACTGCCAGCAGAAAGTAATGAGTGTTAATCTTGGCAACTGCAATACTATGTGTGGTCCTCTCTGTGATTTTCACTAAGTTTATTCCTTGGGGAGGGTGAGGGAGACAGACACAGGGAAGGGAAGACCACATGCCTGAGCATCAGGTACGTATTTGTCATTTATTGGGACAGAAGCATCATACCTTCTCTTGAATGTAAAGGACCATTTCAGGGAAGGAAGGCAGCTGCTTCCCAGAACTCTCCTTCTCATTTTTTCCAGAAAATGTTCTCAGTACCCGCTGGGCTTCTCCATGTACCTCCTCTCGTCTTTCAGAAGAAAAGATAAAAAACAGACATTATTTGCATGGAACAAATGGCCTCTAATGATCAGTAAGGTATGATGGGAAGCTGGGGGAGAGAGAACAGTTTTTAAATGAGACGTGGGGTTTTTTTTTGAAAGGAAGGGAGAAAAAATCCTGCATTAGAACTTTTAATGATTTGTTTACTTTAGAGAGGGGAAAGAAAAAAAGGATAGTAATGAGTGGCCTCTGCAAAACCATCTGTATAGCTCACTTCTGCTGCTCTTACATCCTTCTAGTGTTCATCAGCAGTTCCTGGTTCCCACATCTCTCTTTTCCTATCTGCTACTCCTCCCTGTCACTTCCTATAGTCAAGCTTCAGCCAACACCTATCAGGTTTATCATTATTTCCTTAACAGCATATAACTATTTCTGAAACAGTGCTGACACTGCAGTGATAGAGCTGTTGCAATTGATCTGTTTAGCTTTCCTTAGTTACATAATAGCTACTTACATCAAAAATTGAGCAATTAAAGTTAAGTACGAAAAATCCCCACCACTTACACTGCGGCGACAGAAGACTGCAAATGAAATGATTAGTGTAATTTAACAAGTCACCCACACCTCAGAAGAGTGCAGCAACGCCCACAAGTGCATGCTCTTGACTCTTTACAAATACCAGCTAAAAATAGACTGATAAAATTTGCCAGGAAAAAATAATTCCTAGCCACTGCGAAACTGATTTCAGTTAACGCATTTCTACTTTGTAATTGCAACTGATCATTAACATGAAGTGCTTTAGTGACAGCAATTCATCTGAAACAAGAAAAACAGTCCAAAGCGAAGAGTATCACAGAGTACAGTTAACAGTTCTCCACAGAACCGCCAAGAATGTCCCTATGCAAACGTTAATTCTGAATTATCATATTTGATCTTCTGTGAGTTATTTATGTGCAGACTTACATACATACGTATATACAGGCATTCATATTTAATCCAAATATACACTGGATGCAAATATATAAGTGTGCGTGCATATATATACACATATGAAAATAACTTAGAGAGGAAAATAACTTACGGGTCCCCTGCGGCTAACAGGAGCAAGTATCTGGAAGGGATATGATCTGGAGGGAACACTGTGCTAGCAAATTTCACAGCCACTTGACGTACTTGAACTTCAGGCTTAAAGGGAAAAGACACAAACATATGGTTGAGTTTTAAATGACAGCACTAATTACTTGCACTCACCACTTTTACACCATCAGTAGACTGTTTTGTCCTCTGGTACCAACATGACTCAAAGACTTTAGACATTTTGAGACACTATTCATGCTAACTCTTCATACGGCAGGAGATGGGGAAAAGCTTCTCATATACACACAAGGGTGGAATGAAATGTTTAATTAAACACAGGCGCATTTTTGGGGAATGGTAAATCAGGGTTATCACTCATTCTTGGACAACTGAACTGTTCCATCCAGGCAATTTTGAAATAAATATAACATACATCATCTATCCACAGAAAAAAAAGCTATGCTTCGGAGCAGCACAGCCAGAAGTGGAAGAGAAACATGAGCCTAGGGTGGTCATTCTGTCTACAAGACATGAGAGTCTCAAAAAGGTACTACCTGGAGACCTAGATCCTTTGAGCAAAAGAGTCAAGAGTCAACAGCAAAAAAATAGTCTCTTACACTAGAAATACATATACGTCCAGTCAGCCTGAGTACCCATACAAGCATGGAGTATACAAAAAGCACTCTTTCTGAAAATTCAGACCTCTGGCGTATTCTGAACATGAAGAAGGTACTCAGTAAAGTAAGAGAGTCAGTCAAGTGTGGTTTAGTCTAAACTAGTGCCTTAAGGCTGAATTCTTGGGTAAGTTCCCAGGAGCCTTGTGTCAGAAATCACATAGCCCACTGAAATCCCACTTAGCAGTGACTGATCCCTTCTACCAAACTCCTGCTGGCTCAAAGCATTTCAAAAGACACTGTCCTTGAAGCATCTACTTCTCAGAGTTTCCTTACAAGGAGACAAGAAACATACAGTGCAATTGCAATGGATTTGTTTGTTTGCTAAACAGAACACAGAGAACTGCACTGTCACTTTCCGTGCAGACACTGAGCCATATTAAAAATATTTTATTCAGGCAAACACTTCCTCACCCCTTCTCCCAGACAGGCCAATACACTCAGTAAGAAAAGGGACACTTATTCCAAAAGTATCTAACAGAAGTGTCAGGAAAACAATTAATAGCGATTTTTTTTTAAGGTAATTTTGACTCCACTGAAAATACCTTTATTAAATAAGAAGCTACAAGAGCTTCCATTAGGGTACGCTGGGCTCCTTCCAAGTTACTGTATGCTCCAACCATCATAGACAACGCCTCCTGAATGGCAAGCCTAGTATCAGCATCTTCCTGCAGTATAAAACCAAGAGTTTTCACTTTACAGAGTGTGGTGTCAAGAATTAAGCAAAACTAGCAAAAAACACCAATGATTCCCCAAAGCCCCACCAGTACCCACCTTGCATAAAGCTTCAAAAAACTGTTGAACCAGTGCTATATCCTTGGTAAACAGCTGAGGCATTCGGCTGAAACAAGAGATTTTAATTCATGAAGCTTTTGGTTCTTTCAATTGAAATCCTTCACATTTCATTGTTTGACAATTACAATGTGGGATGAGGGGAAGACCAATCAGAGCCAGCACAGAAAGTTTGCCTTATCTTAGCCATATCCATCATAAAGCAGCACACTCTCCCTCCCTTAACACAGTTTGGAAAGTGAAACATTCTACGGATCACCAGCACATGACTGAACATGGCACTTGTCTATTTTCATGCCCTCTAGTCTTCACTGTATATTTCTTTAATTTATGTTTCTGGCAATCCTGAAAGTGAAACTATTTCTTAAATTCTGTTCATAATTAATGAGCTGCCATTAATCACTGCTAGAGAAACTATCAACTAGAACATATTTCTTTTTACATCTCTGGAGATGTCACAAGAAGAATGCTTTTCTCTGCACCATGCACTCAGCTGCAAAATTGGCAGGTGGCATAAAGCTTGCTACTGATAAATTAACTGATTACTCTGGAAAAATTATTCAATGTACCATTGCTTAAATGGTGCTTCAGTTACCTGGAGAGCTTTCCAACCGCTGAATATGCCATTGACAGCAGTTTTGAATCCTTGAATGATAAAACAATAAATAAAATTCAGCAAAACCAGAAATACATGACAGTGTATTTTTTATAATTAAACATTAACTTTAAAGCCTGTCTACAAAGTGTTTAAATAGGCTTTCATGGAAAAACAATCCTGAAACATAAAACATTCCTATCCAAAAATAAAAGCATTTTATAGGAACAGAGGGAGCACACTTTTCTCCAAGAAACAGAACAATTGCAAATAGAGGTAAAATGTAAATGTCCCTTCTGGTCTCAGCTAATCACATTTTATTTCAAGAGTGACAGATAAGGAGATTCAGTGAGTATAAGAAACAGTAGCAGAGCAACAGAAACTTTCCACTAGACCTAAACAGCAGCTGTAAACAAAAGAAGCTGTTTGCAAAACGGATCCTGCAGCACATTTATATATGGGCTTACTATACCATGAACACTCCCTTTTCATGCCCTTCCCAATGGCAGGGGAGGCCCATGCATTCAAGCACTAACTCAGGCCAGAAAGTCACATTCAACAGCTCAAATGAAGCAGCAAGAGGTTCAAAGCTGCAGAAAGTGTTATCTGCAACATCAGTCCTTTGTAAGGTACATGTAGCAGTATCATGTGGAATTTGCCTTCTGAAATTGCACTGAAAGCACCTCGTCAGGCCAGACTGGCATTTGCAGTTCTGTTTGTTAACACCCTTCCCATCACAATACCATCTCTGGACAGGTAGGATGGAAAGCATTCCAAGCAGGCCTATACAGCTGTTTATCACAACAGGATAGACACCCAGAGGTGAGGTCCCTGTGTACTCCAGAGTAACAGCAGCTAGATGCTACTCTGGCCTCACTCTTTAGAGTCTCAACACTATCACTTCCTGTGACTGCAAATGGTGCCCAAGCACCTATCTGTAGGTGTTGAACAAATAATTTCCCTATATAGCCTTTTAAAATATTTGCTTCTCTTCCAACAAAATTTTTTGAAAGGTATCCTTTCACAGCTGTCTCAGGCAACCACCACAAAAAGATTCATCGGTTTCCATCATAAAGGTATTTGTCTTTTGTTTGCATTCATCTGAATAATTATAGTAAAGAACCTTTCATCTTACCTCTTTGTATTCATTGATCAGCTTTGTAAGTCCATTTAAAAGCATTGGGCCTAATGGCTTTATTTTACTCTCTGGACAACTGCAATTAGAGACACCAACAAACAAAATATTATCTTTTGCATCCCTTAAAAGTATCTTCTCTAGTGTCACTTTTTCTCAACTGAAACAAGCTGAGAAATTACACTTTACTGCATGCAAGGACAGACACAGAACTATCAGGATTAAGTAAAAAACCCCTTATTTCCTATGAGTTTTAGTACTTCTTAGTTCAGTTACATATTTATTGAACAGAGTGGTTTTTAAGCAAATAACTGAAAAACATTGTGCTCTCTGAATTACTTACATGATACAAATATGATGCACAAACTGCAGCGACAGACTTCTCAGTTTTGCATTTGTGTTTGCACCAAAGAGTCCATCATAAACCACCTGACCAAAGGGGAGAAGGAGCAGATCAGTAAGTATCTGGCTTCACTTTCAAAAGATTTCCAATCCCCCCTCTTCTCTAAACACTGTCATCAGTAATAATGCTTCCCTCCTCTACATACTGGAGGAACTGTATTATCAAGGTCATAAGGAAAACCCTATCTGGAACTTAAGCATACCTGAATGTTAGCTGGGAACATTTCTGCAGCTTGCCTGGATCGCAGCAGATGAGGAACTATCTTTAATTTAACACGCGTACTGACTGATTCTCGTTTCATTTCTGGTTTCAGAACAGATCCCTGTCAGAAACAGAGGTGAAATAGCACATCTTTGGACAGCAGCACTTTTAAGTTAGCTTAATTACTTTCTACTGCAAATCAGAACACACTGGGACAGAGAAAAAAATTATTCAATAGCACAAATGTTCAGTGAAAGTAGAGATCAAAGGAAGTGACAGATTTAAGAAATAAACTTATGTCTTCTTCAAATAAAATAAGCAACTAAAATTACTTCTTCAGAAATTAAGAAGATATGCAACTCTGAAGGCAAATCTTACCTCCTTGGTTTTCAGTGGTATATCCCCAAGATACACTTTATACATTTTGTTGATGATAGCAGGATTGTTCCAGTCAATTAAACTGAAGAAAAAAACCACATTGAACAGCAACATGTTATGATTCTGACCTCTGACTGCTTCTCCAAATATATGTGGTTTACAGCATTTTGCATCATACTCACATTCCTCCCAAAGTTTAAACAGAACTAGTTTGACTTGTAACCACTCTTCCCACACATATATAAAGAACGTGAAGTGATTACACCTACAATTTCTGACAACATATTATCAAATAATTTGTGAGAAACCTATGTGTTCCCTTCTCTCCCAGTGAAATAAGATATACAGACCACAGTAATATACCAACTGAATATAGAATGCTAATCCATGAACTAGCATATATTTCTTATAAAACACACTTAACATCACATATTAACATGCATTTCATCCACACAGTTATTCTGTCTGACTTCAAGTTAAAGAGTCCTATAGAAGCCACCTACACATTTCAAAGACAGGCCTGTCTTGCTCCCATCTCATCTGGCATGAGCCAGCAAACCTCCCACGATCAATGTCTCAGCCAATAGTACCAATAGCCATTACTCTGGCCTCATGATGAGTTAAAGACAGAAGCATTGTCTTTAGATGATGAAAGGTGAACTGCAGCCAAGCCAAAGTTTTAATAATGCAGAGAACAGTAGCTGCCAAACTTCCTAGACTGTGATTAATTTCACAATTATTCTCTTTACTCTCTTAATAAATTAAATGAAAATATACCTTTCTGGGAACCATTTACTAGGGCCTTATTGACCATTGATAACCCACAGAGGATAAAGTGAAAACTAATGATATTCACTATCATTTGGTAAGAAAATGGCTCAAAAGCAATATAAAAAAAGATCAAAACTACACAATTAAAGCTGTCAGTTCCAAAGCCAAGTGATATTCCCATGTGGTGAAGCCACACCATTCCCAGCCTGGTGTGAATACGTGGCAGCTTCACAGGTACACAGGGGACTGCAGCTTTCCTCCTTTCAAAGCACAGCCTCTCTGGAGCATTACATTCACTGCAGCTAGCTTAAGACACTAACATACTGTCTTTTCCAAACATCCAGACCATACCTTTGTTTGCTCTTTAGTTCAAGGTCTGCTGCAGTGGCAACACTGTGTCTTGTATCACTGGAGGCTACAACCAGGTGTATAACAGCTTCAAGTTCGGGCACTTGCTCAGCTTCAATGAATTTCACTATCCCCAGCTTACACTGTTCAACACCAGGGAAAGTAAAGACAGTATTACTGACAAAAAAACTGGATGTTACAGTAACTGTAGCAGTTCAGATGTCTGAAATCGTGGCTTCTGCTTGCTAAGAATAAGTTCACACGTTCTCCATCCTTTCAGATGAGCAATCCTCTTGCCTCCTGTCAAAGCAGTCACCTGCAGCAAAGTATCAGCATGACCATTAGGGATACACTGTTACTCTGCTGCCAAAAAGGCCTCATAAACAGAAGACACTGTTGCAACCTTTAGGAGGAAAACACAAGAGTAGGCTGCAGCCACAGCTTCTTCCTAATCAGCTCCGAGAACTGCTGCCACCTTCCTCCTATCTCACCTCTCCGAAATTCCTTAAGGCATCATGCAAAGTCCCTCAATAAATTCCCTCAGGGCAACTAAAGATCTGTCCAATTTAGTTACATATTTCCCTCTGGCCCTCCATTCCTCTATCTGTGTCCACCCCTAGTTCCTCAAGGACCAGCCCCACACCTCTGAGTACCTGTTCTAGCAGCTCTGGTGTCCATGGACTATCTCCAATTACCCTTTTGGCTGCATAAAAGCTCATCCCTGGAGGCGGCTGAGGGATTCCAGAACCTCCTGCGCTACTCAGTGAAGAGCCCTGGGTGGAGGGCACATTTTGTCGACTTTGAGATTCATTCAATACGAACCTAAGCAGGCGGGAAAAGACTTTCATTAGAGGCTTTACAATGCACATTATCAGCTGAATTAGATACTGGAATGAAGGAATACACATAACCTGCCCAACTTCATATATTTTTCTTTAATCCCATGACTCTAATATACAAGAGAATTTGAGACTCTGCTACCAGTTATCCCAACATATTCTGCAAGAGCCATAAATGATCTCACTGTAACTGAAAACAAACCTCAGTTAGGAAAGGGTTCACTGGCATTGCCTGAAGAGGTTCACAGGTTACAAACCAGAAAGAATTCACTCTCTTGTCTTAGAAATAAATACATATACAGCACTACATTCAAGAAAGTTGTGCTAAAAGCTTCAATGACATGTGAAAAACACAAACCTACCAAGGGAAATAAAGAAGCATATGCAACAAAAGTGGCAGGAAACAAACCCTCATATAGAAAATAAATAAATGAGGTATTGTCTTGGAAAACAGCAGTTTTAGCGCTGGACATGTAAGGAAAGCAAAAATAAAAAGATTAAGTTTACAAGTCTTGGTCTTTTGGAAGACTGGCTAGTCTAGCTGCCCTGTGCACATCTCCAACCTTTCACAAAAGCCACTCCACCTCTCCACCCATCCTTGGAAGCACCAAAATTGCAGTGCAGAGACCAACAAGAATTACTTGACCCCAGCCAGACATTCACTGTTCTGCATTCAGCACACAGGCAACAAAAAGAGATAAACAGTCTCAACAATAAGGATAAATATTCATTCCAAGTCTCATTAGTCAAAGCTTTAAACGCTTGATTGTTAGCTTTAAGCCCTACAGTTAAGCTTTGTTGGTTTACTATGTGGCAAGGCTAATTCACAACTGGGCAGTGACAGAGAAGTTCTAACAAGCACAAATTAGCTGTAAACTGCTGCAGTCTCACATCAGGGAGCAAGACTTCAAGACACAGATATCCAGTGCCACAGGCTAGCTGAAGACACTCTATAAGCACCTTCTGGAAAGAAAATTAAAACCTTCACCCCCTACTTTTGACATCTGAGTATTTTCTCAGATCTTTCAATCTATAGGATTCTGTGATTTAAAAACTCCTGCCTGGCCAGAGTACAAAAGTGTGGAAGGGAGTGAAGTCTCACTGCAAAGCCCAAGGACTTCATCTGCAGAAGCTACAGCCCCAACAGCGTGGGGATGAAGCTAAGAGCACAAACCTAGGCCAACTGAAGAGTTTGAGCTGTGAACAGAAGAGCAGCCTAAGCATTTTAAATTACAAGCTGCAAGATTCTACACATTCAAACAGAAAGAAAGTGGCCCCTGAAACATCTGATAGGTGCATGGGCTCCAGCAAAGCTACCCGGAGAAAGATTACATGCTCACTATTTTAAACTAACTCCCTTAGGTTAATCCACTCAGGTGAGCAAGAGTTAGGTGCTCAGAAAAATTCTATTGGAACCAACCCTATGGGAAATGGTTTTGTGTCAGGAAAAAAAAAAAGAAATATGTTCTACTGTTAAAATTATTTCTATTTTCTTTCAAAGCAAAAGCTTACCTAGCAATACAAAGACAGCAAAAAAAGTTAGTGGAAAATTAACTGGAGGATTTTGAGCAAGTATTGATTTTAGACACTAGAAGGTTCCTAACAAAGCAGTGATCAATAAATTTAAGTTGCTCTGTACATTCTTCTTGCTTTCAGAAACAGCAATCACACTAAGACAACACCATCGCAGTCTAAACATTTTTCACCCCAAGACAGATGAAAGACAAATCTTGTTATTAAAGATTCCCCTCTGGAAAGCACAAGTTTTCAGAGATTATGTTTGTTTATGACCCCAGAGTAGTATAAGCCTTAAAATTCAACTACAGGAAGATGAGCACACATTTTGGTAGGAGTTCTACATGAAAGGTTTAGTTATTTAACAGATAGCTCACTTGTCTAATAGTTTCATTTTGATCTCCAATGACGTAAGGACAGATTAGCAGAATACCTAATTAAGTGGAAAAGAGACATTTTGTAAAATAAGGAAAATGGTGATCCCATTCTTAAAATTAGCACCCTGCTTTCTACCTTACTGAAACATGTAACTGGCTTCATCTGAGATAGGAAATAACAGCATATTTTAAATGAGTTTCCAACGGTGTAGTTAAGAACACATTGATACTAGAGAAGAATGGTATCAACTCACCCATAAGGCATAAGAAGAACATCCAACATAAAGTCCAAAAGCAGCTGTACAGTCTTTGGTTTTTCAGCAAGATTAAAGGGAGAAGCTGCTGCTTTCAGTGGTTCAGCAGGGTATTTCATGTGAAAAAGGGTTGGTATTAGAAGATGCATTAGGCTGAAAAACAATTATATTTACTGCAACCATTAAAAAAACCACACCTGTTTATTCACAACATTCAAGAGAGAAACCTTTTACAACACATCTGGTCCTTAATAGCAAAGAAGAAAATGTTAACAAAAGTTACCCATATTCAGTTGCCTCTATCTGCCACTTGATGTATTTAAAAATGGAAGGCAGAAGATGAGTTAGGATTTGCCCTTAAAATAGAACATATATGTCTGCATGCATGCACAGACACACATCTAGAGAGATACAGTCACTGCCTTTGTCCAGGCTTTTGATAGCTCCATAATTATGCCAAAAAATATAATCTATGACTTTCTCATCCTCAAGAAACATAGACAAATACATTGACTATACAGCAGCCAGACTTTCCAAACTCACGCACTTTCTCTTCACTCATGCACTCACTTTTTGGACAGGGCAGAACCCTGCTCCTGGATTTTCATACCGATCTCATGAACAGAAACAAGATTTCACTGCAAGACTTTTCAATAAGGTCACTTTTAAAATACTTCTACACCATCACAGTAATGTAGAGTGAATGAAGATATTATTTTAATCCCATTTTCCAATGTCGACACAGTGGAAACTCATCTCAATGTAAATAAGAATCAGGTCCATTATTAACAGTTTTCTAGAGGTTAATATACAGCAGTCCCCAACTTCAGTCTTTTTTTATTTATTACAACTTTGTGTACCAAGTAAGTAAGAATTTTGGTTCTCTCTCAATTTAGAGTGGCCAATATGAAACATCTAGTGCTGTTCCTGCTGCTAGACAGAGGATATTTACTGAAGGTCTGACCTTAAGCCGGAAACCAGAATTTGATGAAGATGTACAGGGGATATGGACAGGCATTTAATTTCCCTCATAACACAGGCCTCTTATCAAGGAGTCTGCTGATGCAGATCCTGTACTATTACAACAGTAGACTATTTGAATTCTTCATACCATCCAAACTACTGGATTGCTGATCCAAACTGTACAAGCCAAGAACATCCCAAACAATGAAGATAGTACCCAGGGAAAGAAATATTTCAACAAACTGATACAAATTATTTTACTGAAACAATACCAATAGAATTCACTACAAAAATAAGTAGTTATACCTGTCTTGTTGTGGCTGAGGTTTCCCTTCCATTGCAGTGAGAAGGGTTGGAGCCAATTCACATTGTTTTTCCACAGGCAGACGGGGGTATCCCATCTTAACATAAATTATGGTAAAATTCTAAAGGAGTAGAAAAAGCACATAGTATTGCAAGAGTGCAAAACAAGTATGTGTTCTTTAAACTCTTGTATGTTGTGTTACTGGGTGTTGGGAACAACATATGTGTTGGAAGACCAATTTCTTAAGTCTAAGACTTGTAGGGACTGATAGCTACTGAAAGGCAGGCTCAGCAATAACTACTCAGAGCGTGTCTTGCTGGGCATCCACTTCAAAAGGTGGAAAAAAATAATACAGAAATGAACAATGCAAAAAACCCCTCTCTGGCTTGTCTTATTCACTGCCAATTTCACTAAAAGCAGCCATATCTGAGCAGCTTCAAGGAAAGCAAATGTAATGTTCTCTCTCACCTATTTCTGAAATAAAATAGAGAGCAGTATTGCATAAATACAAAGTCAGCAGCGTAGGCAAGGTTTCTCTTGAAAACATGTTTCTAAATCATAATTAAAAGCTGCAAATGCAATTAAGAATCCAGTGACAGGAGAGCAGAGCAGAGCAATACTGAATACCGGACTATCTAACTGCTGTCCTGCTGCTCTAAAGTCAGCCAAGAACTGCAGAGGTAACAGTTGTGTTCAATGACCTGGCTGAAAGAAGTGCTGAAGAGGGAAGCGCTACGCTACTTTGTGGGTGGCATTTAAGTTAAAGTATTATGAAGCCTTATGACGCAAAACAAGATGCATCACTGAGACACATGAATGAAAAGAGGTTTTTGACATGTCCAGCCAAAAGCACAGTTTATGTCAAGTATGTCTTTAAACAAGATAGTTCTTTTTGCTCTACAACACACATCCACCCTAGATGCCCTCAGCCATTTCTAAAAGGTGAATGCCAGTAATGCCACTTGCGTAAAGACAATCTAAGATTACTTCTATGTTACTGCTGTTTAAAGTCTAAATATTTCTCCATGAATTCCCAAGACATTGTTTTTAATTTTTACTACTCATGACTGAATAGTATAATGAAAAATACAAAGTTACCCTATGATTTTATCACTTTTGTTTCGTGGTGGTGGTCTGCAATAGATCTACCAAAACTGAAATGCAAATTGTCTCATGGTTTCACAAAAACATTTTTAAACCATTTTCACTTTTTAAACCAGATTGAATGAAATAATCTAGTAAAGTTTTGCCATCTATAAATTAACTTTTTTTTCATCTTTTCCTGCTCAGCTAAGGTCCTGATCCTAAAACCACATAAAAATACAGGTCCTCATGTGTTCAGAGATACAGGTGGTTTTAAGTAACGCTCTGATTCTGCACATATTAGGATAAGGATTGGTGGCTGCTTGCAAGATACATCTCCTACCAATGAACAGACCCTCTACAATACACACAATGACAATTCATGCATTCACGAGATATCAAGAGTAATTATCACTAATTTAAACTGAAAAATGCTTTATGAAACTAAGTTTCACCCATACCAGACTATAACTTTAGTTTAAAAAAAGCTCTTAAAACTTCAACCTTGTAATAATAACATACTTACTAGGAAAACTGACAGAGCTAGATACAAGAGCTTTACAGAATATTCTGCTTGTTACAAGCAAAACAGCAAACATTCTTGGAAGAACAGACACTTACAGTGACAAAAGACACTGCAGAGGGATCTTGATATTGAACTAGCAATGTCTCTACTGGAAGCTGAATTTTTGGACGACTTTTGATGCGCTTATTCAGATGAACCAGCAATTCCATGACCTGATAGGAAGGAAAAAAACCCAAAAACGTTGAAAGAAGCACCGTTAATTTTACTGCTTTGGACTCCACACATGATCCTCAGTCCACCAGGCAGGCCTATTATAAACAAATCAGGCCTGAGCTTACTGATTATTTAATCTCTAAGAAAACAGCAGCCATCATGTACTGGATTATCTTGAAACCACTTTGACATGTCCCAAGTCACTGTTAAGACAAACATGTAAGTCCCAAACCATAATACAACCAATAACTTCCATCAGGACAAATATCAGAAAGGATTAGTGAAGATGATCAGTTCTTTCTACAGTTGGTTACTATCCCTCAAAACTGAGCCTGGCTTGGAAATCTGCATTGCTGCAGAATAAGTCAAATTCATGACACAAACAAAAAAATATTATGAAAAAATGGCCACCCATAATAAAGTTATCAAGTAAGTGTATGAGAATTACGTTTGGAGTGGAACATTACAGAACTTAGATGCTTCAACCAAGAGGGGAAGCCAACGGGAGCGCTGTGATTGTCAGGCAGGAGCAATGTGCAGCCACGCCCTGGGCAGGCAGAGCCCCGGCAGCAATGCCAATGGGAACAGGCAATTGCTGTGGTAGGGGGATGGTCCCAGGCTCTGGTGAACAGTGAGCTAAGCCGGGGCCATAGTGTGTTGAAACCAGAGGGGTGCAAAGTGATACTTTCTCATGATGAGGACTCTCAAGCTGTGAAGTCGGGGCCCAGAAAGTTTGTACAGTCTCTATCCCCAGAGGTAAAACCTTCAGCATCCTGAACTGAACTTGTAATGGACTGTTTTAAATAGGAGATTAGTCTGGAGACCTTCTAAGGTCCACTCCAAACTGAATTATCCCACGATTCTACAATCCCATTAAGTTATTCTTAGCATAGCATCAGCAAAGTGTCATTTGTAAACCCACTCAATGAGATAACATAACTGAATGGAGTAACTTGAAAAACTACACAACTCTACTCTGGAACAAATATCCATTCTGAGAATTCACACTGAACATCTACATCTCACTTGCAAACCCTATCATATTCTCATGGCA
The DNA here is from genome assembly GCF_001715985.3 of Manacus vitellinus. NCBI lineage: Eukaryota > Metazoa > Chordata > Aves > Passeriformes > Pipridae > Manacus > Manacus vitellinus. The sequence goes on along the minus strand of NW_021940917.1, from coordinate 9,221,364 downwards.
AGGTGGTGCAAAATATAAGTGACATTAGATGAAATCAGCTCAGTTTCAGTAAAACCAGACAGAGCCAGTCCTAGATTCATGTTGACTTCAAGCAATTAAAATCAAAAAGCCAGGATGTCCTGTGCTTTTGAGGGATCATCGCCTTGGTCATAGTATGCTGAAAAAACAGTTGAACTGCTGTCACTGAAGTCTGCAATAGAAACATACATGTGCTGAACTTCATTGAGCTAAGACACCATCTTTGCATCCACTCCATGACTAAGTGTCAAACAAAATAGTGTCCAGCTATAATCCAGCAAAACTGCAGAGCTGACCACAAGCATGTGATTGAGACCAGAGATAAGCTGACAAACTAAGTAATGCTGACAGCTATCAAATTTTGCTGCTGTCAATTTATTATAACAACAGTCAAAAATTCATACTATTTTAAAAAGGAAAAAACTTGTCTGCACAGATCTTTCTTTGAGAAAGAGTAGAAAATACAACTAGTACTGATCCTGACGAACATGTTCAAATTACCAATGGTGGCTGGTAAGAAAAGACATGGTTGGATTTGGATATGCGTGAGGGTTTAGCTCATGCCCTGCTTCTCTAGTCATTGATATCAAACCAGTGCACTAAGGATCTCATCCAGCACTAGTCTTCAGACCTGAACCAAGTGAATGTCAGCACTTTCAAGTATGACTTACGTTTTTGCTGGCATCACCTGGGCTGCATTTAAAGAGACAGGGTGTTCAGTCTGGCACAAATGCTGCCCGTGCAAAAATAATTCTTGGAGCACATCTGAACCAGCAGAGTGAATTTACTCTGGATTAGTTCTTTGTGTGACATTGGTAGGGTAAATGATTTTGTAGAAGACATCCTAGAGTAGAATTTAACTCATTTGTCAAACCATGGCCTGAAAAAGTCAAATGCCTTCAACTGATATGGCAAGAGCAGAACTCAGGATAATTTCCATGGCTGCAATGAATTTGATAAATACTAAGAAGTACATGGAAGTGCTATAATTGCTTATAATACTATAATCATCTGATGTAGATAAAAATCTATAGTTTAACCACATAAAAGGAAGAAGAAATGCATTTTATTTTATCATTCACTCTAACACAAAAAAACTACTAACAGTACTACTACTACAATATACCATAGGTATGCTGTGAGATTTTGAGAAACTTCTTAAAATTTAATTTTCCAAAGAGTAGTCCTCCCTCTTTCCTGAATCTCACAATAGTCCAAAATAAATGACAACACATTCCAGATTATGGAAAAAATGTCACAGAAAAATACCCTAAGAAATTTCACCAGCTAGCAAAATGCTTTTCTTCAGAGCTTTTAGTGCACATGGTAAACAGGTATGCAGAAGAACACTCCATCTCAGCTGGAGTATCCATATTTTGGCATAGTGGAATGCCTCGATGTCTATGGATACACTTTCATGTAACCATTGTTAGGACAGTGTTTTGTGCAGAACTTCAAGAAAAATCTGTGTTATAGTTACTTGTAGCTTCTGAAATCTACTAAAATCCTGTGAAGGTATGACCATTTCCCTATTTCTACAAGACAAAGAGGGGATTATGAAAAGCTTCTTTTCCATCTCTAACCCCCAACACTTCATCTGCAGACTGCTTCAAAAGGTTCTGGTCCACTTCTATCACCAGACCTAAAACCTAATGCAGGTAACTGAATTCCCCAGGTACATCTTAAATTCCACCTCTGAAACTGCTTGGTTCTTGTTCCTGTGCCTGGTTAGAGGCAAAGACCAAACAGTTTTGGTCATTCAAGTACATATTAATGTACCTGAATGAATTCTGTGATAAAGCTGCCTTCTGTAGCAGGGAACTGAATTCCTTCCGGTAGGTATCAAATTCCATCTTCAAAATTGTTTGGTTATTGCTCTTATTCCAGTTATCAGCCAAATGAAGGACATCAATGGGTAGGTCTTCATTGCATACCATGCACAGAAGCAAGCTTGCATCACATGTGCCATAAGTCAGGTTGGAAGGACAACAGACCTAACCTGGAAGCCAAGGCAACTGTCCCTATGGCAGTAAGGCTCAGTCTCCAGCTAACTCAGAGCTAACTGGTCTCAAGTGGAAACAAATGCAGCCTCCACACACCTGCAAAAGCCTTGCTGCTACAAGCAATGACTGTTTTGTTAAGTTCTAACAAGTATAATAAACGTATAATACAAACATATATTAGGGTCACGACAATTTTTTCTCAAAGAGTAATTTTCTCCATGGAGAACATCCAAGCACAGCAAATCATGATACATCAAGGGCATTTCCCTCTTCCTGATCAGGACAACATACCTTTATGGCAAACTGAACCCTTACCTTTTTGCGAACTCCCTCCTGCGTGCTGGACAGCTTAAGGAGAACAGGGGGTAAGAATTTGGAAATGATGTTCTGTAACTGCTCATCTGTTTCTGCATGGCCAAGACGCAAGAACACACGTTCCAGCTGATCTGCAGTTAATTAAAAAAAAAAAAAAGAGAGAAACTGGTTGAAACTCGAAATTGCTGTAGCAAGAAAACAACTTTTTCTGAACATCCCCTAATGGGTTTTTAAGAAATGCTACACAATGTTATTAGAGTACTTATATCTCAACAGCACTCGGAAGAGATGCATCTTGTATTTTTAACACTAAGAAAATTACTGATGGCAGAAACAAGCCTGATGGCTTCCAGTACCAGCCTCCACAATTATATGGAGACTACTTCTAACAAAGAGAGAAGCAAATAAGGCTTCTTTTGCAGGAACAGGCTGTACACCTGAAAGCACAATCAACAAGCAAGAGTGAAGCTCAAGACCCTGTTCCAGGGTAAATTTGATATTCATGGGAGTATTCATGGGTCATCTTGACAGAGGTTAACCTGCCCAGCACACAGCTTTCCATTGGGGCACTCAGGTCTCCCAGAAAACCTGTACAAAGTTATAAAATCATCCGCTGAACCAGTTACTGATTTGTTACAATTGATTTCTTTTCCAAGAGATAGCACTAACATCCACAGGAGTAAGTTCATAAGTGTGAAATGTAGGACATGTTGCTGTACCTTAAAACACGAAGACCCTATTATCCCTCTAAAAAGTTGATCTAGCATTGTAATAAATTCACCTTCCTCTAGCCAGCAGATCTACTCCCCAAACCCAGGAAGGAACAAACAAACAAATACATTTCGAGGAAACAGATAAGACCAAAATCTTCTGTGAACAGCTCAAGCACAAGGGCTGAGGACCATCTGTCTTTACAAAAACAAGGGAAAAGTCCTTATTTTAAGTGCCAACATGTAGCTGCCCCAACAGCTACACCAGAAGTGAAGCAAAGCAAAGCCTATCCAGCAACAGCGGCATTCCCAACACCTGGACTGAGAAGAGTCTTTGTGTACAGGATCAGGAGCATCTGTTTTTCATCCTGCAGCAACGCAGACCAAACTCACAGGCAGCAAGGAGACTCAGGGCTTTTGATGGAATAAAGGTCTTAAGACACCCTACAAGGCGAAAATCATTCCCCCAAAGAGTAATCTATAGTGACCTGTTGCAAACTGAGATTAGACAGACACCAAGGAGAAGCCTCTCTCAGCAGAGGAGGATCACTGACCTGGCTATAAAAGACTACAGTAGGAAAAAAAAAAGAGAAAAAAAGCACTGGTACAGGGCAGAGGTAAAGACTGAGGTGAATGGATACTTGGCTGGAGCCAAAGTGAACAAAAGGGATGCTAAAATGCAAATACAGCTCTAGCCAGCAAACCTATGATGATGTAGCTTTAGAAGCCTTCACTGTCCTATTTTTAAAACCCGTGCTATCTCAGCACTAAGAGTTGTCACAGCATCATTCCTCCTCTGCCAGACGCAAATTAAACAAACATACCACTTCCAAGATTTCATTTTCCGCTGAGCAAATATGACAGAGAGCTGAAAAGACAGAGGACTATGAAATTTTACTGTCAACAAAACTACAAGTCAAAACTCTGCAGCAGCTATAATGTAAACTGAGTTGCAACTCAATCTTTTGCTTCAGACAGATTTCATGGAACAGTCAGGATGTCAGGTAGTCAACAGCTTCAGGACATTTATCTCATATTCTAATTTTTTTTTCAATCCTAACAATTTATTTCTCTCTTCACCTTCCTTTTCATGTCATACTTCTCAACCCTCCCTCCTCTGCCAATGATTCCCCCATTCCAAGACATCCTTGGTGTCTCCCAACCCCACCAGCACTAGGGGACTACTGAAGTCACACCAAGAAGCTGAAATAACAAACAATGAATAAAATTATGAAATCTTTCCCCTTGGACCTAGAACTCCAGAATAACACTGCAGATCCACCATCCTCAAGTAAGTCAACTGAGGAACCTACCCAGCATGTTCCTTCACAGAGCAACAGACCAGACACAAGTGTTAAGGAAAAGCCATTGGTGGTAGTCACTGGACTACACACATCCCCCCTTCTGAAGGCACAGAAACCACTCTGCAAGCACCCTCAGGAAATGCAGCAATGCACTGAATTGCAAGCATCTACTCCATTTCCAGCTTCCTCCATGATTCTGCTGTTAAAAGCAGCAGCAACCATAATATTAACACTACTAATAATAATAGAGATCAGGAGGACAAAAAGCTACCCCCTTGTTTATGCTGCCTGTGAGATATGATTATCACTTTTCTCAAATCTCTGCTGCATAGTTGGTTAAGCCCTTATCCTGTCATTAGGTATCCTTCCCTTAACCATAAGGACAACTGGACTTTTCAACAAATTCAAGGATACTGGTCGCCTGGCTGTAGTTAGGAAACTGGTCAGGAGTTTTTCAGAGCACCCTCCCATGCTGCTGATGCAGCCTGTATCCATTGCAGTGGGACAGGAAAACAAAGAGCTATAAACCCTCCCAAGTACTGCACATCAACCATTTTCTCCACAGTTTTTATTCTAACAATTAAGACCATCTTTCAAGCTGACAGCATTCATTACAGGAAAGCATAAACCCTGGAGATTTAAAGCACCACACACAATGGTCCAGGAAAGTCACTGGGGATAAAGTATCTTGGTCTCAGAAGCTGTGTCCTACTTCCATGTGTGTTGCAGACCTGATGGCTGGCATGGGGAAAGCGTCTTTCCCTCTTCTGTCTCCTCACAGCCTCCACCCAGCCTATGCCAGCGAGCACATCACTATGCACCAGACATCAAACAAGACAAAGGATTTGCTCACAACCCATCTCATTCCCCCACATCATGCACTTTGCAAGTTTTTAAGTATAAAGCTAAAGCCTTCTCCACCTGGTTTTACAGCCCCTCCTGCCGAATGTGAAACTACACAATTGTAATGTTAGGAGAGAACCACCAGGTTTTATGATAATAAAAATAAGTAAAGCAAGAGATCTAACTTGCTTTACACTACATACTCTGGGGGAAGGAGGGGGTGGAAGGACAAAAACTGTTTGAAAAAAGCCTTAGAAACTGAAATTAACTACTACACAATCTTACTACAACTTGACAGTAAGAGCACTAAAATTTAACTAGGAGGCTTTATGCATATCAGTCTTTACCTTTGCCAATCATCACTGAACTTAAAATGCAGTCCCTGCAGTGACACATTTCCTACAGTTTTTCCTTCTGAAAGTTGGCTAATACAGTTAAAGAAAATTTTTTAATTTTCTAGAAGAAGTGGAAGAAAAGTAATGGAGGGATGACACTTGGCAAGGATATCTTTATCTCCATCTAAAATGCCAATACTTAAGAGATCTGAGATTTTACAATGGTTTCTCCTTCTTCAATCTCACAGTCCTAAATTTCAGATGAGGGTTGAACGTACTATTTCCTTGGTATTGGTTCCCACCTACAGCACCCTCTGTATTAGCCAATTATACAGGTTTATAAAATTACTTCCACTCAATCTACTACAGTTCAACTTTGAGGAACGTGGGGCTGGGGGAAGAACAAGCTATCAGAGGCAAAGGACCAACTTTTAATGCAGTCCAGAGAACTGAAAAAAAACCCCAACAAACTACACTACAAAAAACCCCAAAGATTGCCATTATTTCATTTATACAGTGAGAAAGTCAAAAGTGAAAGGGAGAATGGGGGAAAGGAAGGAGACCTCACTGGAAACACAACTGGAAATCCCTGTGCCCAGTCCTGCAGGGCACTACAAAAACTTCTCCAATAAGAAACTGCACATCAGAAGAAACATAAAGGTGTAGGAATCACCGAGATCACTGTGAGCATCCTAGATTCACTTCATGTTAAGAGCCCCTTGCTGTGGCAAGGACTGTTGGAAAAAATAACACAAATAAGATTAAATCAGCACATCACAGAATTCATAAGTTTCGGTATACTCTTGCAAGTTTCCCTTTAAAAACATGAAAGCTGGACACAATTCCTTGAGAAGAAAGATGATTACTATGGCACCCAGAATCTGCCTACAAGTTATGTGCCAACCATAGTTCCAGCCAGACTTACTCACTCCATTACAAAGCACCTGAGAAATGATGTCTATTTTAATAATTAGTCTTAGAAACATTATACGTGTGCCACAGTTAAGACAGTTACCATTTTACTATGGACTGAAAAAAAAAAAAACCAAACCCAAACAACACAAACAAGAATTAAGTGCATGAGTAGAAAAACTGAGTAGTTTTACTTTTAAAATACATACAATTAAGTCCATGCAGAATTTGTAACAGTTATTCATGTATTTTCTTTCCACGGTGCTATGCAGTACTTTTACACAATATTTCAATTTTTTGTGGCATTTTCTTGAAGAAAAAAAAGGTGTTTACGAGAGGACAAACACATATGGAGAACTTAACAACAGGCCTTGCATATGAAGAAGACATTCCCTTTCACTGTATGTAACAGAAACAAAGGGCCAGGAAAACAAAGGGCCAGGATATATCTTTGTATCCCTGTTTCCAGGAGTCGTGTCCAATTTTTGTGAACAGACATAGTGCATTTAGAATTTGAAATCCCCAAGTTACCATGGCAATGCAGCTACCTATGTGTGAGAAAATGCACGTTTCACTTCTGTTTTTTTCCAATCTCCATTTAAGACTACAAGGAGGAACACAGGTTTCAGTACTTAACCACCTTGCAACTGCAAAAAGGAAATGAATAGCTTTCAAAACATAAGTAATGTATACAAGTTCTACAAGAAAGCCACATTGACAAGACTTGTGCCTTGTTGTGACAACTGGTACCTTATGAACTTCCAAATCCTGCAACACTGCCCATAAAAGGATCAGAGTTATTTTAAGTTTTGTTACTTCAGAACTGATCTTGTAGTCTCCCAAGGCAACAGCAAAACCCCACAGCCTGCTCACAGAAACAACATGCCCTTTCCTTCCATTTGGTAAATATAAATACCAGAGCTTGCCAAAGGCAACAACAACAGAGAGAAGAAAGACACAGAAAGGATAAAAATATGGATAAACAGTAAAATAGCTACCTCTATAAAGCCAAGAACTCAAAGAGTTTACTTTCATTATGTTAATTAAAAAAAAAAAAAGGAAGGAAGATGCCATTAACAAGGGCTTTATTGAGGTAGCTATGCCACTGTTTATCCACAATTTTATGGCATAAATCTTCTCTCAGTTCAGCTAAGCACAGCTCCACGTCGAATTAGCTTCCTCTGGCACTTACAGATATTATGCACAGCACATCAGGTGTTCCACACAGACCCCTTGGCAATGTGTATTTGTGTAGCTGGGTATCAAATAAAAGACACCCTTCCTTTACGAAAACTGACTCCAGGAACTGCTAGAGTTAGGACATGTCAAACTAACTGTACTTCATAATTTGACTGTTAATCACTAAAGCATTCGAGGAACTAAAAAGAGAGTCCAAGTCCTCTGCCAAACAGAGCAGAGACCGGGATAGCAAAAAACTGTGTATGCTGTCAGAATTTGTCTTCACTTTCCTGAAAAGTATCTTTTTGACAGATTGGTGTGACTGCTACAAAATAAGTAATTTCTAGAATTGTTTCAGTAAATCAAACAAAAAACCCTGAAACCCTCCTCTATTACTTGAACTCTGTAGAACCACTACATCTCACTAGCATTCCCCCACACTTCTCCAGAAGGCCCTACATCAAATAGAGTCCTGGGCACAAAAGCATTTCAACTTCACCTCCTGGATGGCAGGGGTAGATTTAGGGGCAGGGCCCTGCTAAAGCAAAAGCTCAAACACACCCTTTGATCTCTCCAGAGCCAGGCACTATTCCACATGCAGAGAAAGAATAAAGCTCTTGTCTGCTGTGCAACTACTAAAATAGGAGTCAAATTCTTGTTCAAATGGTATTAGACTCTGGGAGAAACTACATTTAGTATGATTACAGCAGCAAACAGTGAGTCAGGAGTTGCTAGTGCTATTCCTGGCTCTACCAGTAACCCACTGTGTGCCTACTGCCAAAAAATATACAGAAGCACTTAGACAAGTAGGCCACTCACCAGGTTGTTTTACAAGATCTGACCAGAAAAGACTGGGAAGGCCTGTTGCAGGGAGGAATATATTATCTTTTTTTTCCATCCCATTCTTCCATTTTATAGGAAAGCTTATGTAAAAGATTGAATAGCACACTAAAATCCCAATATGTGCAATATGCCAGGCATAGGTTCTCCATTTGAGTGGCCGACTGTTGTCACTCAAGATTAACTTGCCTCTCTGGCATCTGAACTCTTATGGCTTCAGGGCAAACGTACTGATTTTGCATTACTTTTTAAACTGCCATATCCTATTCTGCATTCAAATAATTTGTCCTCTAAAACAGTAAGCACCCTTACACAGTGTTTACACAAACAGTAGAGTTTATGCGTTTGACTGGGGTTACAGAACAAAGCTTCCTATAGCCATGTGAATATAAAGCGAGGAAAACTGGTTTACCAATCTAAAACTAATAGTAATTACTCTTGTTATTTTGGGACTACTATCATCCTAAAAAGGAAAGGATTTCTTTCCAAATATCCTGAAATTTAACTATTTGAACATATCAAAAGACAGCAAGCCCATAGAGAATCTTAGTTTCCTCCTCTTTCTCTACATAAAGTTACTCTTCATTAGCTTTAATTATTTTTTAAGACTATGGTACTTTCTATTCAGTGACAGATGAGGCACCAGGGAAAAAAAAAACAAAACAAACCAACCAACTAACCAAACAAAAAATCCCAAAAGATATTCCTCCCCCCAAACAAATTAAAAAGATTACTAACCAAACCAATAAAACCCTCTCAATTTTGAAGGATGCAGTGGTCAAGTAACCCGAATGACAACATGTAATTATTAATGTGAATCTCAATTTAGGGACATTTGTCCTTTTAGCACAGTTTAACGGAAAGGGCTGCATAGCAACAGGCACATGGCTGAAGACTAATTTTTTGCAAGATCATATCTGGAGGCTGGGAAGCTAGATTACACACAGATAAATGCCAAGGAGTTACAAGCAAGAGATCTCAGGCTAACTGGTTTCACCAAAGGGAATCGCTTTAGTATTGTAAAGCTGACAACAGAATCTCTTGGATAACAGCAGCAGTGAAAGCTTTCACTGCCATTATTACAATTTGCCCCAGTTGTCAGTGGAATAAATAGCATGGCATCTGGGTCCTCCAGTTCAAGGATCAGTGCAGGATCAAGATCCTTCTTACTTCACCATGGGATCCGGCTACATAAAGGACGTCCATTATCATATGCCTGTTCCACTTAGCCTAATTCCAGTAACATCTAACAAAGAGCAGAACTAAAAGCTTGTCTACACAGCAGCTCACAACAAAAAAAAAATCCTGAAGACATATCACACAGAAATGCCTTAGTACTGAAAGCCAATAGTACAAATATGCTCAAAGTATTTCTTCTGCCCTTCCTCCCTGGTGACTGCCAAGTACTATTTCAGGGCAACCAAAGGCCCTCTCATTTGGCTGAGTCATACGTTATCTTGCTATTAATTCTTCACGGCTAAGAATCAGCTCTTTGCCATGACAGGAAAGGCAAGGCAAGAAAAACCGCTTTTTAAAAGTTGCATAGGCTTCTCCAAAGAGCAGCTGACCATGTGCTGCCCCGGAGTCTCTGAGAGAGGGGCCTGGAGGTGACAAGAACACAGGGCCGAGCTCCCCCCGCCCCGAACGCCGGCGGCTGCGGCACCTCAGGTCATGTGGCGAGAGCCGCACGGAGGCGATGCGCTCCCGCATCCCCCGCCCGGCACCGCACCTCGGGCCGGGGCCCGCCCCTGGATGTGCCTGCCCGCGGTGTCTTCGCGCCGGTTCTGTGTTTCAAACACGGCGGTCCAACAACACGGGGCGAGAGCTCCGGCGGGCAGAGGCGCCTGCCACTTCATTGACCCGTCAGGGGCGGCGGGCTGAGCAGCTCCCCGTCCCGCGAGGTCCGCCGCCCCTTGGCTCCCTCCCCGTGCAAGGTCACGCAGCCGGCGGCGGAGGTACAGGCCGCCGACCCCGCCGAGGGGCCAGGATGCGGGAAGCGCCGCTGCTCTCGGTTTCCGCTTCACGAGATGGCCGCCCAAGGCGGCCCGGCCCCGCTGCGTCAACACGCCGGCCGGGTAGCGGGTCGGGGCCCGCCGCAGAGCGGAATCCGCTGCGGGAGGACCCGGCCCGCCGCCCGGCCTCCTCTGCCAGTCCCGGCGCTCGGGCACTACTGAGCTGTCCTGGGCGGCCCGCGGCCATGTTGCTGGCTGGGGAGGGGGGGAGGCGGCGAGAGACGCTCCGCACCTCCCACCTCGCTCCGGCACCAGGCACCGGGCCGGCGGCGGGCCGCCTCCCTCCTCCTCCTCCTCCCTCCTCCTCCTCCTCCCTCCTCCTCCTCCTTCTCCTCCTCCTCCTCCTTCTCCCTCCTCCTCCCCCCTCCTCCTCCCTGCTGGCTGCCCTCGACAGCGCAAAGCCCGCCCTTCAGTCACGCCGGCAGTTTAATATTTAGAGAGAGACCTTGCCGTTCCGCCGCCCGTCCCCCGACGCGCACACGCCCGGCCCCGCCGCCGCCGCCCCGCCCGGGCGGGGCCCCGAGGAGGAGGTTTGCGGCGGGCAGCACTGACCGGAGTCCGCGCTGACCTCCATGGCGCGCTCCGGCGGGGCCGGCGGCGCTCGGACGCGCACCGGAGCGGCGCGGGGCGCCCCCGCGCGGCCGTGTAGTGCGCCGGCAGGGCGGCGAGCCCCGCCACTGTCCGGACATGGCCCGCCCACGGCCGGCACAGACCGGACCCGAGAGACTGGCACGGCCCCGCCCAGTGCCCGCCCGGCCCCGCCCACGGCCCGGCCCCGCCCCCCTGAGAGACTGGCACGGCCCCGCCCAGCACCGACTCCAGCGTCGCTGCCGAGCCGCTGTATCCCAAAGCCTGGAATACTGGAGGGATAAAGCTGCTCCGAAGAATTCCTCGCTTGCCGTTCTCGGCTTGCTCAGACCACAAGAGAGAGAGGTGCGACCACCATACAGCGTCTTTCTCTCAAGCGTTGCGATGCCACGTGTGGTCTCCGTAAGAATCATCTTGGCAACCAAGAGGCGCCCCTGGGGCACAGCAGACAAGGCGTCCCCAGCCTCCTTACTGCTGCGACTGAGCAGCTGATGACCTCTCCCTACAGCTCCAGGGCCAGTCCCAGGGCAGAAGTGAGTCTAAGTGACAGTGTCAGAGCTTCATTACTCTATTGAGTCTGACTGAGCTGGAGTTCGTTTCCCCACACCAGCCCTCACAGTTCTGTGCTTTCCACTGGTAGCTAGAAAGATGCTGACAACACACCAGTGTTTTGGCTACGGCTGAGCAGCACTGGCACAGCATCAGCACTGCTTTCTCCAACGTTCCACCCTCCATCAGTAGGCTGGGGCAAGATTCTGGGAGTGGACACAACTAGGCCAGCAAACCCAAATTAACTAAAGTGCTATTCCAGACCCTATGCTGTCAGCTCAGATACAAAAGCTAAGAAAAGGAGGAGGAAGGAAGAGCATTCATTATTTACGTTTGCCTTCCAGAGCAACATCTACACTGAAGCCCCACTTCCCAGGAAGTGGCCAGACATCACTTGCTGATGGGAAGTAGAGAATAATTTATAATTTATTTTTTTCTCTTTGCTAGTGCATCCACAAACTTTTGCTTTAGTAAATCGCCTTTTCTCAGCCACTTAGTTGTTTTCCATCTTATTTTTTCTCCCCTGTCCAGCTGAGAAGGGGGAGTGATATAACAGTTTGGTGGGCACCTGGTGTCCAGTCCAGGTCAACCTACCATAATTTGCCTGAGGAGTTGACTGCCAACCCAGAGCACTCAGAGGCTGGGCTCTAGTGAGCTGCAAAGAGGTAGCTTTTTTTTTTTTTTTTAGGAAACAGATTTGTGACCCATCCATCTCTCAGTGAAATAATAAGCATTTATTAATGCAGAAAGGAGACAGGCAGAGAATGCCAGGCACATGGGATGCACACTCATTTCTAGTGTAAGAACAGCACATGCTCTCTGATGAGCTGAGCATTTTTGTGGTGGATATTTACAGTGTCAGGCATATTTCTGGCTTTCCTGGGAAAGGTCTAACACTGAGGTAATGTTCCTGCTGGATACACTGGAGCAGACATGTAGTCCTCCTTTCCAGGAGAAGTCTTCAGGTAGAGGAGATCACAGGCCTGCTGTTGCAGCCACCATCCTGGGGAGCTGTGCATGCAGAATCACAGAGAATCACAGGGTCAGGTTGGAGGGGACCATTGAAGGACATCTGGTCCAGCCTCCCTGCTCAAGCAAGATTATCCTGGAGCACATCGCACAGGATTACATCCAGATGGTTCTTGAATGTCCTCCATGAGGGAGACTCCACAATCTCTCTGGGCAATCTGTTCCAGTGCATGGTCACGTGCACAGTAAGGAAGTTCTTCCTCATGTTCAGGTGGAACTCTACTGTGCATCGCTTTCTGCCCATTGTCCTATTGCTTGGCACCACCAAGAAGAGCCTGGCTCCACCCTCCTGACACTCTCCCTTCAGATACTTACAGGCATTAGTGAGGTCCTCTCTCAGCTGTGTCTTCACGTAGCAGCAGCAGGAGTGCTCCCTGTGGGTCTGTGTAGTGAGAGGGGCTGGGAGCGCACACGGCAGTTCCCACTTTGGGGCTGGATCCCACATGACAGGCAGCCAAAGTCTGAGCTCTGCCAGAAGCAAGCCCAAACCAGGCATGGGCTCAGGCATTATTTTAAAAGGTTTTTCCCTGGAAGAATCACAGAATCATTAGGGTTGGAAGGGACTTCTGGAGAACAACGAGTCCAACCCCCCTGCCAAGGCAGGGACACCTAACAGCAGGAACATGTCCAGGTGGGTTTCCAGTATCTCCAGAGAGGGAGACTCCAGAACCTCCACGGGCAGCCTATTCCTGTGCTCTGCCACCCTCATTGTAAAGTTCTTCCTCATGCTGAGGTGGAACTTCTTGTGTTTTAGTTTATGGCCACTACTCCTTGTCTTGTCACTGAGCACCACTGAAAAAGATTCTGATACCTTCCTCTAGGCACCCCCACCTTTGAGATATTATATGCATTAAGGTCCCCTTTCAGGCTTCTCTAGACTAAATAGGTCCAGCTCCCACAGTCTCCCCTCATGAGGGAGATTCTCCAGACCCCTCATCATCTTTGTGGCCTCTGCTGGACCCTCTGCAGTAGCTCCATGTCCTTTTTGAGCTGTGGAGACCAGAAGTGAACACAGCAGTCCAGATGCGGCCTCACTGGGCCTGCGGTGCAGGATCACGTCCCTCGACCTGCTGGCAGCGCTCTTCCTAGTGCATCCCAGGCTTCCGCGGGCGCTCCCGGCCGCAAGGGCACACCGCCGGCTGAAAGAACGAGAAGGCGCAGCCTGTGAGAAATCAGGGGGAAAGGACTCGTCCTATTGCTCGGCACCGCCGAGCAGAGCGCAACTCCCTCCTACCGACCCCCTTACAGCGCGGGCTCTGTCGCGACCCGCCTCCTGTCGCGACCCCGCCTGGCCCCGGCTGGCCCCGCCCCCGGCCGCGCGCACGGCGCGGAGCGCGGCCCGGGCCCGGCGGCGGCGAAATGGCGGCGTTGCGGGGCCCGGACGGGCCGTGGGTGCTGTGCCTGTGCCTGTGCGCGGCGCTGCTGCCGCGGCCGGCGCGGGGGCCTCACCGACGGGCTCTACTGCGGCCGCCGCGTCTGCTACGAGGTGCTGGGCGTCAGCCGGCAGGCCAGCAAGGCGGAGATCGCCCGCGCCTACCGGCAGCTGGCCCGGCAGTACCACCCCGACCGGTACCGCGGGGAGCCCGCGGGCGGCGGGGCCGGCGGCGCACAGGCGGCACACGAGAAGTTCCTGCTCATCGCCACCGCCTACGAGACCCTCAAGGTGAGAGAGCGGGACCGCCGCCGCGGCCGGAGCCGCTCCGGTAAGCAGTCAGGGAGGGGAGGAAAAACACCACGAAAAACCTCCTTCGGTAGCCAGCCCGGGAGTGCGGGGAGGAGGATGGAGTTCCCTTGGAAATCCCTTTGTGTTTAGGATTCGTTCTTTCGAAAAGATTTTATTTATTTTTAACGAGCCGGCTGGTCTTTATCTTAGAGGCATACCTTTAAAAGTAGCAGTGACCCGGGTAGCATATGGGATCTGTAAGGGAAGGCTAATCAGGGCAAAACATGTGTGATTTCGCAAAGATGGAGCCCCGGAATAGAAGAAAGAGACCTGTAAGTGTTTTAAGACTACAAGGAATTAAAAAAGGGAAGTCGTTTGGTGTTTTTTTTTTCTTTTGGAAGAGGAGTGTTGAATGGAATGCAGTTGAGTCTGTCAAAATTAAATTTCCTATCCCAAAATTATATGAGGGAGAATGAAGAAAAACACAGAGAAAATGAGAACAATGAGGTTTTGAAATGGCCTTCCATTGGACAGATTCCACAGCCCTGTAAACTAATTCTTAAAAGTTTTGTAAAACAATCTTGTAATAGGTTCTTCATATGAAAATCTTTTCCAGAACAATATTTATTAACTCCAGTCCATCTGGACTTCTCTTTCTGAAGTTAAAAATACTTATTGTGTGGATTTCAACTGCTTGTCTCCAGTTTTAAATGTCTTTCACACAGTGCCTGCTTGTTCATTTTAAGACTACATATGTCCTACTTAAATGGTCAGATAAGTCTGAGAACAAAATAATTGAGAATATAAGAAAAAGACCAAAGATCTTCCTCTGTGCTTCATACTCACTTGATCTACTGCCAGTTTTACAGCAGCATGGTCATTAATGCGATGTAAAACAAAGCTATAACAGAGTAAGTGAAAACAGGAACCTGAACCTGGATGTGTTTTTCATCTCATCCTGCAGGATGAAGAAACACGTAAAGATTATGACTACATGCTGGATCATCCTGAAGAGTATTACAGGCATTATTACCACTACTACAGCAGGAGATTGGCACCTAAAGTGGATGTCAGAATAGTGATCCTAGTTACCGTGTGTGCCATCTCTGTGTTTCAGGTAAAATTTCATGTTTACATCATTCTCTGAGTTTCTGAAGAGAGAGGTGTAGTGACAGTTCTCATAATGTGCCATTTAATAAAAAGTGAGGGTCTGTTCTTCTCTGCTGTGCTGAAGTTCTGCATGGTGTCCGTAACAATCCTGAAGTCAGAATGTACTGAGCAGATTTTTGACTGCCTTTGGTACCTTGAACAAAAGTAGAGATTATTTTCTTTTAATTTCACTGAGTCAAGTGTAGCTTTTCTGAAGAAGTTACGTAGTTCTTCCTGGCAGGCTCGGAATAGCCTGTTCTTGAGCACAGGCAGGACTAGTGCTCCAAATAATGGGTGTTGGTTTGTCAAGGTGCATAAGTCATTTTTTAAAAAACAGACTAATTGCAAATTAAATTCAAGACTCAATTCACATAGATGATCAGGAGTTTACTAAGATTTGAATCTCACACCTTTAAATCTTGAAACACCACAAGGATGAAGTCAGGAGAGAAGCAAATTCTCTTCAGCAGAGTTTACTCTGAAGGTGGTAGATCCAAGGTCAAGAAAGCAGCCTGTGTCTTAGATGAGAAAATTTGTGCTGTTGCTGACACATATTTAAGAGTAGGAAGATGCATGACTTTTCTTTGGGATCTGTTAGTTTACTGGCTCAAACATCATTAATAATACCCAAGAAGTTTGAGGTATAAAGATACAGCTTAGTCCATGGTGTAGGTCTCTCACGATTAGTGAGATATTGGAAGTTGAAATAACAAAACACGTTGATCAGAATTTGAGAGCTTGGAATAGTAAGTTCTAATGGGACATGCTACCAAATACCTAATTTCTCTGATTTTGTTCCAATGGCAAAAGTTTCATTTCACATCTTATTTCTTCATTTGGCTGTAAGTGGAGACACTTTCCTGCAGTTCACCTGCCAGATGATTGCAAATTCACTGTAAGCATCTCTGTAAACTGGTTTGCCTGTCTCGCTTTTTGTTGTTTCTGCTTCTTGGCCTTTGCTAAGGTGCCTGTGTGGTTTCTTCTATGATTTCCGTGCCTCATCTCATGTCATTTACAAGGCACTAGATGGGAACAACATCAGTTCTGAGCTGACCATGACAGTCATTGTGCTCCTGTCTTCAGAAGGAATCATTCTTGGGGTTGTGCTGTGCAGGGCCAGGAGTTGGACTTGACGATCCTTGTGGGTCCTTTCCACCTCAGGATATTCTCAGGATATTCTATGATTCTGTGTTCACCCAGGCAGTATATTCGTGGTTTCTTGTTTGGGTTCTTTTTCACCCCCACTGAAATTCAGAGGGCAGTTGGAGATCAGAGAGGGGTGTTGAATCTTGCAAAGTGAATCCTGTCAGGCAAATGAGATCATCACATACTTAATCCGTGTTTAATGAACAGTGGGTAACAATTGTATAATTAGACGTTCATATATTGGCTACTTTATTTATCACTCCAAGGAGTGGGGCTTCTGAGAATGGCTGGCACAGCCTGGCATTGACCTTCAGAAGTTGACGATCTTCTCATAAACAAAACCATTCAGAATAGTGCCTGCTTGTCCTTGGCTGTCACTGTAAATTGCTATGAGATACAGTTCTGTACATCTGTTTTCCAGGTGCTTTACTAAGTTCAGAGGAATGATTACAGCTTCTGTAATACCACAGTAGAACTGTTACCCTCAGTTTTTACCCTTATTATGATGTAACTGTGGTTAAAGGTGTGCGACAGCATTATGTCTTTTTTTTTTCCTGGCAAACCTCTAGATAGGAATGTGTCTGTATAAAAATAAGTTTTTTACTTTTACTGTTCTTAAATTACAGTTCTTCAGCTGGTGGAGTAGTTACAATGAAGCTATCAACTACTTAGCTACTGTACCAAAATACCGTATACAAGCCACTGAGATTGCTAGACAACAAGGTTTACTCAACAAGACTAAAGAAAAAGGAAAGAACAGGCGATCTAAAGAAGAAATTCGTGAAGAAGAGGAAGAAATTATCAAAGACATTATTAAAAATAAAATAGATATAAAGGGTGGTTATCAGAAGCCCAAGATATATGATATCCTTCTATTTCAGATCCTTCTTGCTCCTTTTTATTTGTGCAAATATGTGGTTTGGTACTGTTGGTGGATTTATTGTTTCACTATTAAAGGGCAGGAGTATGGTGTGGAAGAGAAGCTGTATATCATACGAAGGTACATGAAAATGTCTCAGTCTCAGTTTGACAGCTTAGAAGATCATCAAAAAGAGACCTTTCTTGAACGGCAGCTGTGGATACGAGAAAACTACGAGGTGGGTAGCTCTGGTGAAAAACTAATGTTAGTTACCCATTGCTCCCAGAGTAAGAACTGCCATCTTGTGAAGGTGCTTGGCATGGGTCTGTGCGAAGCATTGCTTCAATTTCAGCTATTACTTTCCAAATTGAAAACTGTGAGACAATCACTTGGTGTGTTTCCTTTGACTTCTTATGCACATGGCCTGGTAGACAACAGCTCCTGACTATGCCCATGGGTGTAGGAAAGGATTTGCTCAGTCAGAGGACATCTGTGTATGCGTACAAGATTCGGTTTAATCTGATGAAAGGCTTTCTTATAACAGTGTGTTATCATAAGGTTATTACAGGAGGTTGAAGACTATATTCTCCAAAAAGCAATAATTTGTAATAAGGATTACCCTGATTGTCTGAAACTCCTATGTCGTCAGTCTTCTAAGCTTAATTCCTAGCTCAGGGCTTTTTTTTTATTGTGGTTGTTGCTGTTGTTATTGTTTTGGGTTTTTCCCTAACTGTTTCTTGATAGTTCTTTGGCCATCAGTGAATCAGGGACTGTTCCTGCAGTGCTGAATACCTGTTCAAGTGAGGATGGTAAAAAAGACCACAACTGCTATTCTTGCCATGGATAGCCAGTTACTAAATAGTCAATATATAATTGTTGAGGTGTCTGTGAGAGCAGCAAAAGAACATTAACCACAGCATGGAGTTTGCAGTCCAGAATGATTTGGGATGCTGGGGCATGGCAGATTGAAAAAATACTCCCGATTGTTCTGCAGAGGTGCATCTGTGGGGCATCTGGGTGGGAGGTTTCTAAAGAAAAAATACAGACTTGGCCTGCTTAAGGGGAAGAGGAGATGCTGCTGCCCTGCATCTGCTGGGAAAAGAAATGGGATGGTGGCAGGACACCAAAGATAGGAGAATGCTTCTTCAAAAGAAGACAGGGGTGTATTACTCTACAAACCTGAAGAGGAAAATAGTAAAATAGATGCTAATATAAGGAAAGGACTAGCTGGCAGGTGCATATGCGTGTTCAGTTAGTAGGGGTTTGCTAGAAAACAATCTGGAAGTGCAAAAATTGAGCAATGCTACTAGTCAAAGCAGGTGTTACATGGAAAAGGTAAGATAGGATGGAGAAAAAATGTGGTGGTTTCTGATCCATGACGTTTTAACTAGTCATGTTTGGGTCACTGAATATAAAAGAGCTGCATTTGCCACAAGTGAAGTCTGTTTAGCCCACACTCATTTCCTGTTGTGGCCAGCTGCTGATTTTCAGTAAAGAATACATGAAAGTTGCACCTGTATAGTAATATTTATTTGGGATTTCCTGGAGAGAAAATAGTGTCTTTGTAGGTAATTGCTTTAATAAGTTTTTCTTTAATAAACTTACCTAGTCACTGGAATGCATTAAAGCTTTCAGTGTCTGCTGTGCCATCTGGTCAGCAGTTCACCAACATTTGCAGAAGATGGGGTTTTTTTGAAGCCACACGGACTCCTTCTCATTCCAGTATTACTGAAAATGGAGAATAATCATGCTTTATTCTCTTCTTGGGCTACTGGTGCTTTTGTGTGCCACTACCATATCCTTATTTGAAATGTAGTCATGTATTTTCTAGGCTGAAAAACATACTCTAAGTGTTTCTCCCCAAAAGCTTCTCTGTTCTTTCATTGTTGGAGATGTCTATTTGCATATTGTTCAGTTTTCTGGTGTCCCTTTCAGGATGGGAAAGATCAAGAATTCAATACATGGTTGCATCATGGAGCTACACAATATTTTTTTTCTGTTTTCTAATGATTCTTCACTGAATATTGAGATGGTGTATTTATGTAGCAATCTATAATATTTTTAAATCTTGTTCATGCATAGGAGAACTTTAAATTAAATTGCCTTCTGAGTCAGGAGAGGTCAGATGACACTGAGATGACATAAACATGTATGGTACTGAGATTGATGCTGGCTGTACCTACATAAACTGCCTTCCAGAATAAAAATGTAGGTGCTGTTGCTTTTTTTTTTTTTTAAGGACAATTGGCTTTGCTAGTAATTGTAGATTTCATTACAATGACACTACTTCTTGTCAGAAATGTAATTATTTGTCAGTTGGTATTGCAAATACTTCACACAGAGATGTTAACTTTGTTGAGAACCTTAATTAGGAATAAAAAGTTCCATAGCAGTATTCTGTTAGATAATGACTTTGAAATGGGAGAACTACAGTGAGGAACTGAACAGCTGCATTGAACAGCATGTGTGCTTAGGAGGGACTCCAAGTTTAGCTTTTGGAGCATTAGCCATTGCTTACTGTGTATTTGGTTCTGTTGAACGCATAAGCATCTAGTTCTTTGGAATAAAAGTTCTGGAGCTTGCAGTACCATCTTAAAGAGAGTAGTTCTGCTCTCAGCAAAAAAGGGGAGTATCTGGACTACGGCTCTTGGGCTGCAGGTGCTCTGACACTTTGTGTCAGCCAAGGTCTGCTTCCATGTTGCAATTCAGTCTTCTGTAAGAAAAATAAACTGGCAAATGGTTGAAGTATAAACACATCCCACTTCAGGCTGACTTAAGCTGTTTCTTCGGCCTTACTAAAATCTTCTCTCTGTCTATCAGGTCTATAAACGAGAACAAGAGGAGGAGTTAAAGAAGAAGATGGCCATGGATCCCCGATGGAAGCGATATCGGCGGTGGATGAGAAATGAAGGACCTGGAAGACTGACTTTTATTGATGATTAAAAGTTGACGAACAAAATGTGTGCTAATGTTGAAAGTGATTTGCAAAACTTTTCATTACGTCGTTCAGAGTTTTGTCTGCTGTGACTTAGCAGTGATCTAAAACTCAGGAATTTTAAATCAGGCTGAAGCATAATACAGGTTTACCATTTTTATAAATCAGACCTATTAAACAGGCTCAGCTCAATGTATATATGCCATTTACTTGGGGATCTCAGTATGGAATTCATTATTCCAAACAATGTATTTTTGCTAGATATGTCACATTCATCATCAATGGAACCATAACTCTAGTTTTTCTGAAAATATTCCTAGTTCAAACCTTGAAAGTCTTGTTTTTCCTCTTTAAATTGAAGGGTTCCTGCAAATGGACTCTGGAAATTCATAAAAAGGATTTCGAAGCAAGGACCATTTTCTGTTTTCCTCTCTTTTCTCCTACTTTTCAATCTAATTTCTAAGATGCCAAATTGGTTTTTTTTGATGTAAACAATATGGGGATTATACCAGACTACTGCTATTCCTGGATTTTATTTTTTGTGGGAATAAATGATGCATGATTGATCATCAGCGTGATGCAAACAAGCCTTAAGTCTTTGTTCTACAGAGTAATTCATGAAATAGTATGTTTAGATATTTTGTGTTCGTTTTTTCATCTTGTACATTGAATTACACCTGGTTGTTCAGAACAAGTATACCAGTGAAAATTAGTCTACTAAATGTGACATTTCTTTCACCAAAGTATTGGTTAAAGGGAAAAATGACCCTTTTATTAAAAAGGGCAATTTTGATGCCTTAAGTAAATAAAAATTTATATATGCACACTGAATTTGTTTTAAATTCTAAATCTAACGTATTCAATGTGTTTATCTCTTCTGATCAGACCTCGGAGTACTTAGAATAAATGATGCATAACAGCAGACTGTTTTCCTCTGTAACTCAGCCCAGGTCAGAGAGTTTCCATGATTTGCTGATAAAAGGGATTCTGTTACCTTATTTCTCCTCACTAATTTTACTGGGGAAGGGCAGATGGGAGCATAGTCTTTCGTTTGTCATTTATGACACCTGTAAAAGCAAGTTCCTCTGAAGGGAACTGCTGAAGATGGTGTGTGATGAGCTGCCTTCTGTGCAGATTGGTTCTGGGAGCACAGCTTTTGAACGTGCTGCTCCTGACAAAGCCCATAGTAGCTGAACATTTTAAAATGCAGATTAATTTTTGAAGCAAGAAGTTTCTTATTCTGCAAATGGGACCTGTCCTCATTCTTTGCAGAAGACTCTTCTTTATGCTTCTTTTGCTAGTTTACCTTTCACACACTTCTGGAATGTTTGTCTCAGTTTTCTGTTTAAAATAACACATGTTCAAAAGCATGATAGAAGCATTATGCTAAGTCTCTGTACGCAGTAGTAAAACTGAAGAGGAACTGCTAGATTTTCCCTTCTCTGTGGACTGTGTAGCAATAAACTTAATTCACTTTGTATTCAATTGTCAATTTAAATCTAAAAGTTGTAAAAGAAACTATATAGAATAAGCTGTGCTTGCTTTCATGGAATAATCTTGGGGGCACTGCAAAGATGCTTATGAAGTGAGAGACTGCAGCTTGGGTTTATTGCTGCTTCATCCCCCCAAAACACAGTCTCCTGTAAGAGTGGAAGGGGGAAGATTAGGTTGCTGTGGTAGAAGCAAAGAGTGAAGCACAAATAAAATGGTAAAAGAATGAGGCAGGGGTATGCAAGAGGATCTAATCCTGTGGCCTCAGTTTCACAGGGTAACAGCTCTGCAGCTGCTCCTGACCTTGTGCCTCATTTTGCTCTGCCCTTTCCCAAGTATCTGGGTTTTGCAAATATGCAGTAAAAACACAGATCTATTTTCCCTTTTTGCCTACCTTCCTTGTAACCATGATTAATTTCTTGACCTGACACTACAGTGGGAAATCAGTGCAGTGGAGGTACAGTATTTTCAGAGGACGGAACTCTATCTTTTGGCTGCAATGGTGTTTCATCTCTGTAACACTGTGGCCTGACACCAAGTGAGTGAAGAAGTCATCGGGTATCCTACAACCTTCTAGAAAGGAGCTAGCTAAGCTGGGAGTTCCCTCTTTGCTCAACATATGAGCCCTTTAAAAATAACCAGATGCAGACATCAATTCATGGAACGCACAAAAATTTGCTGGGCAGCAACACTGCAGTCACAACTTTGTGATGAAGGGTAGAAAAAACTCATATGTCTTTAGAAAGCTGTCAGCACTGCAGTGACACCTCGTTAGCTGAGGCTACTGAGCATTTCTAGCCTAACATGTCATTGGAGTTCTAAGTGGTGTCTTTTTTCGGGGCATAAATTTTCAGAGAGTGATGAGAGTTACAATATAGCCCAGTATAGCCAGTGTAGATTCAACTGACTTTAGAGAGAGGCATGTGCATGAATAAGTATTGCTGGTACGAGGTAATGGTGAGATTATAATGGGGAAAAGTGTGACCTTGGAGAAGATTCAGCATGAGTCCTTTCCATGACCATACTGAGGCTTTGAGGCACAAGAATGTGCGTGGCTTGTTGTCCCTATGGAATCAGAATCATTAAGAGTGGAAAAGCCTGATAGGATCATCAGGTCCAACCATCAAAGCAGCACCAGCACCATGTTCAGCACTAAACCATGTCGTCAAGTGCCGTATTCACAGGTTTTTTGGATGCTCCCAGGGATGGTGCCTCCACCACTTCCCTGGGCAGACTATTCCAGTGCTTTACAATCCTTTTCATGAAGAAATTTTTCCTAATATCTAAACTATACCTCCCCTGGTACAGCCTGAGATAATTTCTTCTTTTGTTACATGGGAGAAGAGACCAATTCCCCACCTCAATACCTTCCAGGCAGTTGCAGAGAGGGATAAGATCTCCACTGAGCCTCCTTTTCTCCAAGGTAAACAACTCCAGCTGCCTCAGCCACTCCTCACAGGACTTGTGCTCCAGACCCTTCACCAGATTTGTTGCCCTTCTCTGGACACGCTCTAGTGATGTGTTCAAACAGACTTCTCTGTATCTTTAAGCAGAATTCTCCATTCCTTCCTTTGATCTCTGTTGCAGATGGAAGCTGATGGTATCTTTCTCACCTTTAACCCTTCTTTTGAATACGAATAGATGTTATCAGGTGTGTTTAACAGGTGTTGCTTAATGCTTATGGAAAGCTTTTGTGTTTTACGTCCTGCTTGGCAATTGTTTAAGCCTGAGCTGCAGATCACATCCTAATTGGCACTCAACATAGGGCTCTGCCTGTCCTGATCTGAACTTTACTGGAAACTGAGTAGGGGGCACCTCTCCAGAACACCATCAGAGATCACGAGAGACAGGCCCATACAGGCTGTAACAAGTATTGCATAAGATTGCCAGGCTCAAAGACTATGCATTAGGTAGATGTTTACTATGTATTAGATAGGTCGGTTTTTGTAAACTTTAGTGTATACATTTCCTTGCTTTTTACGCTTTTGTGTGCTTGATTTGTGGAAAAACTTCCACTCTGCACCCCGCGCAAAATAATCGATGTCTCCTTTCTAATCCTGACTCTTTGTCCATGTTTAGAGAGTTCCTAAAGTTCAGCAACACCAGCACCTTGATATCTATCTTGAAGTAGGGGGCCCAGAACTGGGCCCAGGACTCGAGACATAGCCTCATCAGTACAGGGAGATAATCTCTTCCTTGGTCCTGCTGGTCTCTTTGTGTCTGATCCATGCCAGGATGCCACTGGCCTTCTTGGCCACATGGACACACTGCTGGCTCATGTTCTGCCACTGTCAACTGGCACTGCCAGATCCTTTTCTGCTGAGCAGCTTTCCAGCCATTCTTCCCCCAGCCTGTAGTGCTGCCTGGGGTTGTTGTGACCCAAGGGCAGCACCCAGCACTTGGTCTTGTTGAATCTCATACCATTGGCCTCAGCCCATTGATCCAGCCTGTCCAGACCCCTCTGCAGAGCCTTCCTGCCCTCCAGCAGATCAACACTCCCATCCAACCTGGTGTTATATATGAACTTGCTAAGGACTTGATCCTCTTGTCCAGGTAGTCAATGAAGATATTAAACAGGGCCAGCCCAAATACTGAGCCCTTGGGAACACCACTCATGACCAGCCACCTACTGGATTTAACTCCATTCACCACCACTTTCTGGGCCTGGCCATCCAGCCAGTTCTATACCCAGTGAAGAGTGCACTCATAAACATAATGAGCAGCCAGTTTATCCAGGAGAGTGCTATGGGAGATGGTGTCAAAGGCTTTACTAAAGTCCAGGTAGACAACATGCACAGCTTTTCCCTCATCCTCTAGTTGGCTCACCTTGTCATAGAAAGACATCAGGCTGGTCAAGCAGGACCTGCCTTCCACAGACCCATGCTGGCTGGGTCTGATCCCCTGTTTGTCCTGTCTTATGTTCAGAGCAACCATTTGAGGCTATAAGCTTCAACCCACTGACTTTTCAACAAGGCAGCAAACTAATGGCCGGCAAACCCCTGCCAAAAAGTGAAGGGACTTATTTATGGCCACTGGTGAAATGGTGATGAACAGTTTTGGGTGAGGATGAAACAACACTGGCAGCAGCTGCCAGGCAGTTTGAGTCATACAGCTGCCTGTGGGCAGAGGAGGATGCTTAGAACTCCATCTCTGTCAGTGTTAAGGGGCAAGTTTGACTGGGCTCTGAGCAACCTGATCTAGTGGGTGGCATCCCTGCCCAGGGCAGGGAGGGTTGAAACTAGATGATCTTTAGGATTTCTTCCAACCCAAACCATTCTTTGAGCCTATGGATTCCCTTTCATCTCTTCTTTCTTGCCCTCCTTTTTTTAATCTCACTTCTTTCCCCTCCCTTTTTCCTGCTCCTTTTCCCTCCCTTTTCCATTTTTTCTGCCCTTCCTTTTTTTTCCTTCGCCCTCATTTTTCTTCTTTGTCTTCCCTTTCCTCTTTTCCTTCCCCCTACTCTTTTTTGTTCCCTTTTCCTTTTTTCCCCCTCCCTTTCTCCCTCCCCCCCCTCCCCCTTTTTGTTTTGTTTCCTGTTCTTCGCTTTTATTTTTCTCCCCTTGCTGTCCTGTTTTAACCAACGACTTTTCGTCCCCCGAAGCACCTTTAGTCCCCACCCAGCGCCGCTAAGGGCGCCGCAGGCGGCAGCGCTCGGGGTTGTCCGTGGGGGTGTCCGTCGGCGTGTCCCCTCGGGGGGTGTCCGTCGGGGGTGTCCGTCGCGGGTGGCCGCCGCGCTGCGGGCGGAGCGCCGCGGCCCCTCCCCGGGGCGGAGGAGCGAGCCGAGCCCAGCCGAGCCTGCCGAGCCGCTCTGCCTGGCTGTGTCCTGCTCTGCTCCGCAGCCTCACGCCCTCCGTGTTCCCCTCGGGCTCGGCATGTCGTCGGGCGGCAGCCTGAGCACCATGCAGCGGCTGGTGGAGCAGCTAAAGCTGGAGGCGGCCGTGGAGAGGATCAAGGTGAGCGGGGGTGCCGGACTTGGGGCCGGGGGGAGGCGCGGGTGCTCTGACCTCCGCGGCGGGGCCGGGAGAGAATCCCCTCCTGCCCTTTCCTCCGCGTTGTCCACGCCCTGGGAAGGAAGGGGACGAGGGGTGCGTGTGCCCCGGGGGAGCTCGGAGCCCCAGCCCCGCGGGCGCGGTGAAGCGAGTGCTGTTCCCTGTAGAAGGAGCCGTGATAAATAATACAGTAGCCCCTCGTTAGTTCTGCACAAGCAAGCAGATAATCGGGAGTAGTTCCTCGCAGCGGAGCCAGGCGACTCCCCCCCGCTTCGGAGAGCTGGCAGGATCTGCAGGGGGAGGCAGCGCGGTGTGGTACCCGCTGGCACACTTGGAGAAGGCAGGCCATTTGCTACGCATGCATGAACCTTCTCCTGCTTGCATATTTCCAGACAAAGGCGGACTGGTGAGGCGATCCTGTCATCCGCCAGCTCCTCAGGTTTGGTGACTTGTCCAAGACAGCTCTTAGCTCGCAGCAGGTCTGGGGGAGTCCACAACTACTTTGCAAAAACGACTCTTTCCAACAACTCACAAAATCCAGCACAGTCTGTGAAGGGATGAAGGTCAAAATAATTTATATCCAGTGCTTTCCTCTTCTTTCATCACCTCCTTTCTTCGCCATTTTCTCTGGCCCGTCACAAAACATAGCTTCCTCAATCTGACAACAATGCCGGTACATTGAGTTGCAGGAACTTAGCTAATTGATTTAAAAAATAATTCAAAATACTTTTCCTCATTACTTCTGACTCTGGGCTGGTGAAAATTTGAAGTATTCATTGCAAGGTGAAACCACTATGGCTTTTGGATATCATCCTAATCAATTTGTTAATGTTAGTAAATTTTATTAGCACATTCTGAATCAGCAGTCACTACAAGTGACTGTGATTTATCACTGCAGTGATGTGTGGGAATCTGAGAAACAGCACGGTTCAGAGTACAAATGTAGACTCTTGTGGCAAGAGGGATATTGTCTAACATTGAAATGGTTGACCAAACCACCAGTTATTGCTGGTGCCCGGATCTCTGTTCCTGCTCATTTTGAGGAATATATACCCCCCCTCGCCCCATTGCGGGTTTTTTTTGTGGGTGGGGAGGGGGTATAAAATACATAGTTTATAGTTTGCAGGTACTTTGTGCCCATAACGTATTCTGGAACTGGACTTCCTATGTATTTATTATGTGTTTGCTTGTATTCCAGGGAGACTTGGCCTTGATTGGCCTCGGTCTCATTTTTCTTGCAGCATTGCACGCAGCAGTCTGTTTCCAAGTCTGCTGTTCTAGGAACCTGTTCATGGCTTTGAAATGACACATGATTAAAAATGTATCTTATAAAAAGTGTCATTTGGCTTTCTTGAGATACAGTGTAAAACTAATGAGGACTATATTCACCTGGGGAAAAACCACCTGGTTCAGTTTTAGCAGACACTGGTACAGGAGAAAACATTGTTTCGGCTACTTTGAATAGACAATGTGTTTCCAGACGGAAGAAGGCTATGAAAGGATTTTTAAAAATACATTTCATACTACAAAGTTCCATGGTGATTTTGTTTACTCTGCCAGCTGAAAAAGCAGACAGGAAAAATATTTTCAGAAAGAGGAAACTGAGTAGAAAGAAGTACCCACACACATCTTGCACACAGGAGGCTGTTGCAGGGAGCGTGGTTGTCGTGTGATGAAATATGGCAGAAACCCTTGTACTTTTTATGTGAACTGAAGGAATGAAGAATTTTTTGGGGCA
The DNA here is from genome assembly GCF_001715985.3 of Manacus vitellinus. NCBI lineage: Eukaryota > Metazoa > Chordata > Aves > Passeriformes > Pipridae > Manacus > Manacus vitellinus. Next base: position 9,193,757 of record NW_021940917.1, on the reverse strand, counting down.
TAGGTAGGGCTAAGAGTAGATCTGGTTTGTAAAAAAAAAAATAAATAAAAAATTATACCAGTATAATATAGCTTAGTATGTGCTGGAAAGTTTGATAGGAAAGTGCAAGGAAATGCTGTGAGGAACTGCTAACTCTCCCAGAAAAGATCTCCACGCAGCCTTGGCCTGATCAGTGTTGGCAGGTGGCATCTCTGTGGTGCACAGTCACGTACCAGCAAGGGTACCAGCTGTGGTCGAGGCAAGGGGGGTAGTGCTGCATGGGGTCCAAGGGACTGCAGGACACCCCTGCAGCCTCTAGAAAGGTTCTCCTCAAGTAAGGAAGAAGTGACGAAGCCCACTGATGTAGCAGGAATCCTTACTTCTCCCTGTACTCTGCCCAAGAGAACCTGGGAAGCTGAGGAGAAATGCTCCTCACAGCTTCTCCCTGAAGTGCTGACAACAGCCAAGTAAATTTGGGCAGTACCAGGTTGAGTGTCTTGGAGGAGATCATGGAGGAGAGTTGGAAGGTGGTGAGCAGGAGAGCAGCAAAACAGCAAATGTGCTAGGCCAGATTTCCCATGTACTTCTAGATGCTGTTAGATGGGATGGCCCATCCATCCCAGGGGCTCCTGGGTGGCCCCTTTAGACAGGAGGCTGGGAAGTGTGGGTGGTCCTTCTGGTTATTGTTTTGGCAACCCTGCAAAGTTGTGTAGGAAGAAAAATCACTATTTCAGGAGTCCTGTAACAAATCAGAGGTAAGCTAAGAGGGGAACTTGTATTCCCATCAATATGGTCTGTTATTTCCTTTTATAAAAAACCTATCAGATGGCATGGATTTTGACAGTTCCATGCAGCTATTCCTAGTGTGTGTCTGGGACATTGTGAATTCCTCTACATTGATCTTCAAGAATACAGGTACATGACTGACTTGCCATCCACAGGGAGAGCAGGGGAGTTCAGTGCTGAGGACATCTTATCTTTGGGATCCTAGGCTTGTTCTGCAGCTCTGGACTCTCCTCTTTGGGGCCAGAATATGGATTTGAAGTTCTGAATTCACTGCTGGGGGAAGGTGACAATTTGGACGGTCTTAAAAAGCTTTACATCCTCCTCTTCTTTCTTTCATTCCTTAGTATGGTTTGTGTTGCTTAAAAGTTTGGAAATTAAAATCCTTTTAATAAATTATCTGAGAATCAAAGAGTTCAGATATAAACCTGAAAAAAAGTAGATTGGAAAATACTGTGGTCAGGTCTCGGTGCATTTTAATGAGGACAATTTGCATCACACTTGAACCTCAGTCCTCTGCACTTTCCTGGCTCATCACTAGCCTAGTATTTCATGCATGGTTCCTCAGAGCTTTGTAAATGTGCTTCTGTTCTGATTTACTTGGTGTTTTAGAATCCAAGAACTGACTTGGCTGCACTCCAGCTCTGTTTGATAATAGCTCTTCAAGAGGAAATGCCTAGTAGATGCTTATGAATGAATTAGTTTCCTCTCCGGGTTTGTTTTTCCTTTTCAGGTCTCTCAGGCAGCTGCAGAACTCCAGCAGTACTGTATGCAAAATGCCTGCAAAGATGCCTTGCTTGTTGGGGTTCCTGCGGGGAGCAATCCCTTCCGAGAACCCCGATCCTGTGCTCTACTCTGAAAACAGGTAATAAAGTCACAGATACCATGACAACCACTCTGATTTGAAACTCAAGCCCTTTGCAGGGACAAAGAAACATGGTGATAGTTGTTTAAATGTTGAGTTCTTCGTGGATAAGTGTTTATCATTTCCCTACTGGCTCTGCAAGTGGTTTTCTGTTTCTTTTAGGTGTGGCAGTTGAAGCATGTTTTTTTCCCACATGTCCTTCTAGAAGTGTTTTTTTTGTGAGTTGGGTTTTTTTTGTTAGGATAGTTGTATTTTTGTGTTTGAGCAACTCTAGAGTCCTTAGCAGCATCCAAACTAATTAAAATTGTCCAAGACACACAGTTGTGTTTGACACAGACAGACAAAAAACCCAGTCACATCCCCAGCCTGGAGAAGACAAAGCTGTAGCAGTTGCATGTGTTGTGATAACTAGTTCACAGCTTAAACAAGAACCTTGTTAAAATACATTTGGTCTTCAATGTCATCTTGCAGTTTATTTGGCTATGTCTGTCCTTAAGCTCTTTCTGTTCTTACTGTTGGTACAGCACCAAAAGTGATGGAAGCAAAGAGGAGCTGAGGCATTCTGTAATCCCATCCTTTTTTGGCACAGGTCTAAGGGATGAGCTACTCCCTAAACTCTGCCTTAGCACTCTGCCTGGCTTGTACCCATGTAACACCTGCAGAGTACATGGGTGGGTGACCATCCAGCATCTGCAAATCTTTGGGATCCAGTTCTGTGATTCCCACTCCGGCCTCTCCCGTTAGTCGTACAGGTTATCAGTGATTGCAGCAGGAGAAAGAAACGCCATGCATGCCAGTAGCCCTAGGCAGGACCACACCATAACTGGGAAAATCTATTTCTTCTGTGTGACAAATGAATGTGGAAGTAGGATATTTAGAAGGGTTACTCTTCTTTAAAAGAAAAAAATAAAAATAGTTCCTGCTAAAGAGCTGAAAAATCTGCAAAGAGAGGAAGAGCCACTGAATTCTGTTCCTTCTTTGAGAGTACTGTCAAATACAAAAGGAATGTTTTCTTAAGGGCAGAATTTAGGCTAGAACATAAAATCTTCCCCTTCCTGCTGCCAGGGTTCCTGAGCTTGCAGATGAGCTTTTGCCTCATCAGTAGCGTGGCTTTGATTGTTGCTACATAGGTTTAACAAACAGGTTTGAACCTAAAGGGAGAGAACAACTGGACATGAGATGCTATTCTGGAAAAAACTTGGCAGGGGAGAAGCAAAAGTAGATTTTCTTAATTTAGGTGCTACCCTTAATTATTCATGCAAATAAGATAAAATTCACAGTGACTGTTGCATGTGTTCTTCTGTTACTGAAACAGCCTTTCTACCTTTTCTTTTTTTTGGCAGTCTCTGTGTGTATGGATGTATGTATTGTAGGATTCAACTTTGATCCCATCATTCAGATAGGTTACAAAATATTTTCACAAGAGTTTGATGATTAATTTATTATGCTTTGAGAAATGCATAGCTCAGCCCAGGATGTTTTTTAGTATTTTTTTGCTAATAGATAAAATATGAAGTTTATTATTATTTTGTTATCTTAGGATCATAAGAAAATCAGAGCAAAGTAAAAAAGCCAATAAGAAATGTTATGATATGCAAGGATACCAATATCCAACAAAGAAAGGTTATTCATGTTTTCTTCAGTGCGAAGGAGCTTTTCTGTTGTAATTTGTAAAAGAAAGCTTAGGAAGAAGGCATTTAATAAATCTTTTCTTTTTTCCTCTTATAGGGAAGGTCATCGGAGAATTGCCTTCAAGCATGACATGAATAATAACTGCCTTTCCTTCACAAGAAAAGTCTCCCTTTGTGTCCTGACTTTTATGTGGCTAAAAACAGTGTCCTAGATATTTATTCGTTTGTTCTTGTGAATCTGTATTCCACTATCTTTTGGTAATACTTTTAAAGTTTTTTAATGTAACTGTATTAGGGTGGGTTCGAAGCATACTGAAAACTGTAACACCATTGAAATCTCAACAAAAAAGCCCAATATTTATTTCAAAGAAGTGGCCGAAGTAAACGGGAACCGAGAGAAAGAGAAAACGATGAGGAAATACGACACCCTACTCACTCAGGTGTCATTCATGGGGGATCTTACCAACTCCGATTGCCATAAAATCCTCTGCAGCAGCTGCGTTTTTCGGAGGGTTAGCAGCTCACACACAGCAGGCGTCCCCACTAAAGACAGCTTGGTCCTTCATGTGGAGCAAGCTACCCCAAAAAACGAGCTGTCTGCTTTTATACAATCAACTGAGCACATCTGCCTAGGCAGGTGTGGCCAGCACCTCCCCACCAGAGGTTCTCGGTCCCACCCCCTTGGTTATACAAGTGCATCCCTTCAGCGCATGGATGAGTACTTTGGAATTTCCCTTCCACATGCGCAGTCTGCTTCGGGGGTCTTTTCTAACTGAGTCGGGGGTCGTTACTTCATCAATTCCTCTTTGGTTTCTCCTTCAAATGTCCTTGATAGATGACAAGCCAATCACAGAACACCATTTAATACAGTTTATACAAGAAGCTCTCTCTCCAAGGACGAAGTTCTCGTTTTATCAGTGAACTTGGCAGGGAAAATATAAACTCTTACAGGTGGCTGGGCCAAACACAGACCAAAAGTGTCAACATCCCTGATACAGTAACTCTCATTCTTTTCATAATCATCACCGCTGTTACATACTATGCTAACTGTACAAATATTACCTAAGAAGTTTACATTTTAGAAATGAAAAACATGCAAATTTTTACCAAATTACTTACTTTAGTCTTGATAAACTGCAACACCAGAGTGATAGCAAAAATTATTTTTTTTTTTCCCTAAAGAAAACAACCCAAAACTGAATAATTAGGGTACAGAGCTAAATGCTGTTAGTGCTGAAGTAACATTCTCAGGGGGAATTTTGCTTCCATTAGCAAGACCTGGAGCCAAATTCAGGGTTTTTTTTAAGTGCATCTCGGTGCAAAAATGACACGTCTTAGACGTGCTGGACACAATGTATAGCATAGGCTTGATTTCTAAAGCATGTTTTTTGCCATACTTCTAATCTGTAATCCTTCTTCTAATATGTATTTGTAAAAGTACTGCTATGGTGGAATTTTCTTGATGTATTTAAAATGTGACCAAACAGACACTAAAAATCCAGGAACACCCAAAGACACTTGCATGCATCACTGTCAAGGTTTGCAGTACATGAAACTTACTAAAATGTACTTGGTGATTTGCCTTCACTTTTTTATAGAGCACTTTTACAAGAATAACTAACTTTTTTAATAGGTTTTTAATTTTGTCTATTTTCTATTGTTTGTATTAATCTTTTAGAAGTTCAGAAATAAAATTCCTATCACTATTGGCTTTGAACTCATTGTGTAATTGTAACAAAGAGCAGATACTGTAAGGAGGAGGGTACTTGGATTTTGCGGTGGGAGGGGAGGCCTCAAGCGCTTTGCTTTTTTGGGAAGAGAAGGTTGCTGTTGGATTTTTAGAAAATCTTATTAATAGAAAAATCCTATTTATAGCTATTTACTATTTCTATGGTAAATAGTAACAATGTTATCAGGCTCAATTACACGTCTTGAAACTGTAAGGAAGAACTCTGAGTACTTGATGTTCATGAATGTTAACTGAAATGGGACAGCAGGTGTCCTCCAGGCTGATGTCTTTGTCAAAAGATTTTCATGCTTGCTGTCCTGCAGAAGGACACCAACATGAGAGCTGTAATACTGCCAATATGTATTGTGCCTCTAAATACACATTCTCTGGAGAGAACCTCCTTCCTTAAGAGGTTTTCTTTGCTCTGGCTTCCTTTCACAGTAGGCTATTTGAATGTGGCGGTTTTCTTTTAGTACTTGACACAGGTATGCACTGCTGAGGTCCAGAGAAAGCACGGTTAATCTCACTTGCACAGGGGCAATCAGGGGTCAAAATGCTAAAGTCAAAGGTACTGATGAGCATATGCTTCAACAGGCCTGGGACAGCCATCACCTGGGTGCTGGCCACTCCCTCCCTGGCAAGCCTTTCGTATTTCTTTTATCTCCTGACATAAATCTCCCCTCATTCTCACATCTGTTTCTCTCCCCCCACCCATCCCTCCCCCACTGTTGCACACACCTCCTGGCTTAGCTCAAGTTCTGGAGTGGCTGCTGAGCTGGCATAAGGAGTAGCCAAATCACAACGTGCAGCAGAGAGCTGCTGGACAGCCAGTCAGCCGCTATTGTCTCTTGGCTGCCCTGCCCAGTTCCACGTGGTCTCTTTTCAGCAGGAGCAGCACTGTGAGCACACTGCAGATCCTGGCTGCATCAATGTCTTGCACCAGTGATGGATAGAAAAACCCATGCAGCAGCTGTGAGATGGATTGGGAGCACTCCCCCACGATATTCCTCTGAGCATGGTGGTTATTCCTCAGACACGGATTGCAGCCTCTCCAGAGGAGTGTGGTTGCTGCACCCCTTTGCTCTCAGGGCAGTGTGCAGCTGAGCTGCTGGGTACAAGCAGGGAGAGGATTAACAGCAATGCCACCTCTGCCCTCCCAGGCCATGTGCTGTGACAAAAGTTGAGTGTCAGAAGGAGCTCCAGAGTGGGATTAGTTGGCATTGAGGCTCTTGTCTTTGTGTTGGGAATCAGTGTGATGAAGTACGCCACTGCTGGTCATTTTCTGCTGGGTAGATGAGGCAGCGTCTTAGCAGCTCAGCTTTTACAGGTCCCCTTTTCTAGGTGTAACCAAGGAACCTGACAGATGAGCCTGGGCAGCTGTCTGCTTCTGTAGGCAGCAGAACAGGTTGTCTCTTACCTATCCAGTCTACAGGACAGCTGCTGGTGTACCTCGGTTTGCATTACTGTGCTGAACTCAACACTGCGATGCCTTAGACCAGGACAAGCATTGCATTTTGCTGCCTCTGCTTTAACAGGTCTAATCTGCAGTGGGGTGGAGAGCTGTGGGCAGCATCTTAGCTCCCTTCACAGGCTTTACCAAAGCCCATCCAAGAGGGCCGTCTGCTGCACAGAGGCCTTCACACCATCTGATGGCAACAGGTTCCACAGGATGCCCCCCGTAAAGCACACTGTGAGTGCACACATCTGTGCACTAAGTGCCTCACACGAACCACAAGACCCCCTTTGCTCACTGTCCTCTCCCTCGGTCTATCAGCAAGACACCTACAGGTGCCACCTGCCTGGTCATAAAAAGTTTACAAACTTGTTCCAGGAATGGAATGTCCCTACCTGCTGATGGAGGACTGGCGATTAGGTTCCGTATTGCACGTTTTTGTGTAAGAATTAGCTGCTTTCTAATTCTTAGTTATAGATACTTCGGGGGGAGAGGGGGAACGCATCTTTGTAGTGCCATAGTAATTTTACTCCACATTAAACTGACGAGGGGGAAGAATGTCATATTTGATAAATGTGTCAATGTGTCCACATCTGTGAGAAATTGAGATTTGTCATAAACAAATATAGTAAAGCAATCAGTCATTGCAAACATTTTTCCTTATTTTCCACTACATTGCCCTTAAATTAACTGTACACTGACATTTTTTCTACCTAATGAAACTTACTGCAGACAGCATTTGAATTTTCTTATTTAATGTAGACAACATGTCTTTGTTTTCAAAGTAACCTATAGATTATCTAAGCTACTCTTTCACAACTGTTCATGTGAAAGTTCTGGTGTCAGCCTTTGCCTGTGGGAAAGGAAGACATAAATACATAGCTTGGCACTGGCAGCTATAATTTTCTCCAGCTGTGGTCTTCTGTGACTGAGACTTTGTAGAGCTGCACTTTAAAAGAAGAGATTCCTGGTTCTCGCAAACTGGGAGGTAATTTTAAAAAACAGAGTCAGACCCATGATGCAAAAGACAGAAAATGGTTAGGTCAGATAACCACAAAAATGGGCCAGAAATAGTAAGCAAACTGCAATTTTTATATAAGTCTTCATCTTATTCAGGGAAATGCTGGCTTGGTTGCAATTTTACTAGAAATCTTTTTATATTATCACCTGTGAAAGGTATTTTCTAAAGTCTTGCAAATAATCTGGGTACAAATAATTTGGGGATATTACTGTGAACTAAAATTGTGATTAGTGCTGTCATCATAGCTTTTAAGAATCCAGTTAAAAATCAGCAATCTATTTTCTCTGGGAGACCAAAACTTTCTCCCCTAAGTCCTTTTTTCATTTATCCATACAGTGAATATGTGCTTAATGTCAAATAAGTATTTAACTGCAAGCATAAACCATAAACATAGTGGGTTTTTATTTTCTTTATTACTTCCCCCCACACACTTTCTGTTACTGAATCAAGCTTAAAAGGTTTGTGGGTTTGAAACCTGAATCATCTCAGCTGAAGGCCACTGATCAGACAGAGACATCCTGGAGCTGGCAGGCACGCCTGTGCAAACTGTGTATGCATTCCTGCAGCAGAATGGAGCTACTGTCTACCATTGCTCCCATACATATTTCCAGTTTTGTTGCCAAATCTTTTGATGGAAAGGAGGGTTTGGACACTATTCTATGCTCTTCTGTAGCTCACAGTTCAGATAGCTTTTTTTCCTTATCTCTCACCCCTTCTAGTTGTAGCCTACAATATCTGGAAATGCCTCCCAGATGACTCTCAGCTCCCTACTTGCCAATGCATTCCAGAAGGCTCAAAAACATGGATGACAACAAATAGCCTCCACCAGGTTATGTAGAAAGTGAGGGTCACAGCACAGTTCCCTGAATCAAATCTATGAGCATGCTAAATTTCAACACATCCTTCAAATGCTGTCCATAAAACATACAGGTTTTCCCTGTAGTTTAATTGTGATTTAAAAAGTTCAGGAACTTATCACATGGTTCCTAAAGGAGCTGGCAGAAGGAAGAAGTGGATCTGAACCCAAAGGACAACTATAAAAAGTCACAGATCTAGGTGCAAGAAATTTCTTGAGACTTTATGAGAAGCATGGAGATTCTGGCAGATCCAACCTATTTTTACATTTGAAAAGCTGCATGCTCAGGGAGCAAACATAGGTGAATTGAAAACACCAGGAGCTTCAGCATCTGTTTTTTTCCATTCATATTTTATTTTTTATGTGAAGAGTGATAAAGTACCTTTGTATCACCCCTGAGAACAAACAAAGAAGTAGTAATTCTCAAGCTTCAAGGAACTAGTTTGTTTAGTAAAACTTTAAAAACAGACAAAAGAATCCTGAACTAGTAAGGATTCTCAAATCTTAATTTCTTTCTAAAAATTAACAACAGTAAGAATTAATCTATTTCCCTTCAAAGACTTCAGGAATTTAAAAAAATAAATGTAATATGCAAATCCCCATTCCATTCAGAAGAATTTAAGACGTGTTTGTCCGTCATTTCTTCCAGGAACTCTTTCATATGTCAGTCTCCTCTTTTTGAACTCTGGTATTTCTGGAAATCCTGAATCTGGAAAAGAAGTAGAGGAGAAAAAAAGCCCCATGATAAACTACAAATACAACACATAACTATGTGTTTCATATGTGTTCGACTTAACTTCAGCAGGCTTAACTGTGTTTCTCAGAAGCAGTAACAGACTAGCTTTAACCAGCACCCTTTCTATGAAAAGTATCAAATGCCACAAAATAAAATATGTACAGATTAATATTAACTACTATTTACTGCTACTGAACAATTTTATGCATATCATCCCATAATAATAAGAATATATTCATATATAGTATGTACAAAGACCTTATACAAAAATAAATAAATCAACCTACACTATGCCTAGCAACAGTATTTCAGAAAAGATTTTAATGCTTATTTCTATTTCATTAATATTACACTCAGCATATTCGGTAATTGTTGAAAGTGAATTCTTTTTAACCAGGTTCAGGTTTCTAAGTTGTTTAAAAAAGTTACTTACATTCTTAATATTCAAGTTCTTTCACAATAAAGTATTTGAGAAGTTGCTTATTCGAAACAAGTTACTGTAAGAAAATTCTGTTTGGTCTTCACAAAAAGTATTGTCAGAAAACTCTAACACTGACCTAAGGATTTAATCTGTTCCAGTAGAAATACTGGCTTGACATGGTGTCATTAATTGTCTGTGGTTTAATGAGAGCTTGATTCAAAGCCTGGGACATGTATCTTTTTAACTTGACTCTTTACATATTTCTTAAATGTGGGATTTTACATTTATCAAATTTGAGCCTTCAGAGACTTTCACTCTCTTAAGGGGGGGTTGTTTGGGTTTTAATTTTTTTTTAATTTTTTTTTTTTTGTGATAGCATGCCAAACTGTTTAGTATGCTTATTTTCCCCCTGGTTAGTGAATTATAAAGTAGAATAAGCCTATTCTTCCAAAATCTAAACGAAAAATCACTTTTTTTAAATTTTTTTTTTTTTAAATTACCTTTGCCTTACTGGGCAAGAACATTACAGAAGGCTTATCAGTTGGAGATCACAGTGCTTTCAGAATACTGTAAAATGTGGTACCAGAAGAATCTGCCCTGATCTCTACTGAAAATACTGTATTTACTATTTTATGCTATCAATGCCAGTTACAGGTTACTGAAATACTTGTTAAGTGCTCAGCAATGCTACAGGTCTCAATTTTAATCCCAAAGGAGAGGCAACAGGTCTGTTCAGAGTTTCTGTGTTAAAATTTACATTTACATAGGCTGAATATTAAAAGTTCACCATATCCAATTAACTTTTCCTTTCTTTACTGTCATAATTACCTTAAGCAGTCCATGAAACAGAGTAATTTAAATTAGTTGCTTATGGTTTCATGAATGAGTCTGATCTAATTAGTGAAAATATTTTAATGCTGTGGTGACCTTCATATTCCACCAAAAGATTTAATGACAGGCAGCAACAGAGAAATCATAATTAAGTCATCTGTACTAGGAGTTAGGCACTTTACTTAACAACCTTAACCTTAGATTTTTAAAAGAATGTGACACCTCACCTACGGGGAAGCAGAGGAATTTGAAAAAATACTACAATAAATGATATAGCAGTACATAGTCTGACAGGGACTAGTGATGCTTTCTTACTTGTAAGACTCCATGGCTACATATTATGGCTTATCAAAAAAGGTTTCAAGCTAACTATATTCGAGAAAATAAACAAGGGATAACAAAACTATGGAAAATTAATATTTTGTATAAGGATGGCACATACTTCCGGAGTAAACAAAGTTTTGAAGTACACACTATACTGAAGAAATATGCTTTGGAATGATTTCAAGTGGAGAGTTTAGCCCTGGCGAAATTAGCTAAAAAAGTATTCCAAGAATAAGGGAACTGTAGGAAACAAACTTAGAAAATTTTCAGAGTGCCATTTTTACTCCATTAGCATCAACAGCAAAACACAGCCATCAGCAGTATTTGAATTTCACTCCCTGAATTTGCCAAATCTCTTTTTTTTCCTATAGAGTCCATATACTTCAGAGTCTTTTGTTCACCCTTTTGTCCAAATCTATGTTTACAAAAGAATCTTTCCCATAACTTTAAAAATAATTCTGGCATGTTCATTATCCATATTTCAGGCACTGTCAAAGAGAGAAGAATCTGAATCTTACAATATTGGAGAACTACATTTCTCAGTATTTTACCAGGGGAAAAAACCAGCAGTAACACAATTCTAGTTTGTTGGGTTCGTTTGTTTGTTTGTGCTTTTTTTTCTTAAATATTCCTTATGCTCAAAACAGAACCTGTTTAGGAACCTTTTATCACAGAAGAAATACATATCCAAGTAAGTTTTAGCAAAGGAAACACGTAACTGTTGGGTTGGATTGGTTTTAACAATTATTTGAAGAAAACAGAAAAGATAGTCTTACCAATACTCCTTACAACTTTCCAGTTGAGTTACAAACAGAATTTCAGCAAATTCTGCTTGCTTTGGACATACCTGTTTTATTTTTTTCTTTTGTCCATAAGAATGGAGGCCTTTTTTTTCTCTTTCCTTTAGATTCTCTACCTAGTTGGTTAAAATTCAGATTTTGAAGCTCATCCGTGTCAACAAAGAAGTCAGAGAGGAAACCATCACACACAAATGAATTACATAGGCCTGTGGATGAAGAGTCATTCCATGGGGCCTGGTCAATCTGAATTTCAGGGATTTTAAATGTATCTCTAAATTCTTCTAGAAAACTCTTAGAGCTTTCCTGAGGTTCACAGACATTGAAAGTTGCAAAGAAATCCTCTTTTTCAGAGTCTTTAGAAGACGGATCAGAGCCATCCTGTATCCTGAATGGTTGTCTTTGAACATGAAGAGAATTTGTAACATCTGGATGGGCAAAATCTTCACAGTCCTTTGATACAGCAAAGAAATTCTGCTTCCTCCTTGTAATTACGTCTGAAGAACACGCATTCTTTTGCATACAGCTTGGAAGATCAGACTTAAAAAAACTCTTACAATGATTCAGTGGAGGAATTAAGGCTTCAGAATCCATATGAGATGTTCCTGCTAGAGAAAAATTTGAAGCATTTTGTTTGGAGAATGAAAAATTAGCTTATTTCTCTACATTTTACAGGAAACCAAGATGCCATTGAGTATTCTGATTGCAGTCTGTCTCCTCAGAATAACTGGCCTTACCATGCTTAGAAGACAAAGATTCTAATGCACTCAGATTTTTCACTTGGTTTCAAAGGAAACATTTTTCTAGCAATTCAAGATATTACCTGTGCTGTTTAGGGCCTTATCAAGCAGCTCTAAAGCCTGATTTTGTTTATAATCAGGACAGATTGTGTTGAGGTCATTCTGTTTTTCTGGCTGTGATGCACCTTGCACTGTTTTTTCTAGTGGACCAACATTTAGGCTGTATGAAGACATCATGTCACTAAAATGCTGAAACAATGAGGAATAGATAATTGAGGAATATTTATAACACCTGTCTACATCTGTCAAATATGAAAAGTTAAACCAGTTGTTAAGATCCTAAGATGTATAAGCTTTTGTTTATTTTTAACCAATACAGGAGATGCATGTACAGTAGACAATGTGCCACTGCCTTAAATCTATAAACAGGGTAAGTAATAGTCTCTGTTTCGAAACACAGGAAAAACAGTGTCTTAGTGTAGTTTATTCTCTTTCATTAGGCCAGGACTGTAGGAAGCAATGTCTGCAATGGATTGGCTCCTATCATACATAATAGAGGAATTTAACTGAGATATTTTTCTATTTTTTTTTTTTTTTTCCAGTCAATAAACATGGTTTCACATATATAGAGTTATTACAATAATAATTCCATATTCAGTGTCCAAATATCTGTTCACTTGCTCCTTCACCTTAACTGAATGCTTCACCTTAAATAAACAGTGTCCCTCATCATTTTCTTGAATAATAAGATAAGTGCATTTTTTATCTAATTAGCTGACTATAATCAGTCTATATTTTTCCCAAACTTGGCCCAACTGAAACAGTAGGAACACATAATTCTTCATTGTAACATTCAGGGCTCTGTCAAATGCTTAGTTCTATGAATTTGTAAGTGGTAGTTTTGTTATTATGTAAAAGAGAGGGAGGGAGGGAGGGAATTTTTAACAACATTTTAGACATGGATGACATGCTAAAGTGTATAATTAATTTTTAAATGATACCAGGAAATGTGCATGTATTATCAGATTAAAAAAAACCCAAACAACCACATATTACAACAGTGCAAAAAAGATTGATCTAATACATAAAGTAATTTTGGCCAAACCTTTAAAAATTTTTTTGGAACCTCTGGCAGAAGTTCCTGCAGTTGATCAAAGCTTGCAAGAAACAACCTATTCAATGAAGATCCTTTCTTTAACATAAACTGAGCAACCAGAGGGTTGATACATGGAAAAGTAAGCAGGCATTTCTCTGTCTGGAAATGGAAATTATTTTGTTAGACTGATATCTGACAAAATGTTTATCTCTTTTTTTTCTGTTTCTGCAAAATCACGTTTTTATGAATAGGTCATACAAGATATCATCGAAATAGAGCTTTCAAACTGTGAACTTTTACAGTCCAATTACAACTGCCTTTTTTTACTACAAAAGTAACAGAGTATGATTTCTGAAACAGAGTAAGTTCTGCATAACAGTTTGACAAAAAGCAAGCACAGTCTGAAGACATTTATTTTCTGAAGAATAAAACCAGAGAATCATGTAAACTTGACTTGAAAATGCATTACCAGATTTACCATTAATTCTCCATTTTAATGGGAATTAGCTAGAGCAAGATAAACTGACAAAACTGGTTTTGTTTTACAAAAGTTGTATCTGTAAAGAGCAATGGAACAGGTGCCAAAAGCAGGAGTTGTCAGGGGGAGGGTGAATGTCAGAGGCAGGGCAGCAAGCTGAGAGCAGTAGCCTGTTATGAATTTCAGCTTCCAGTTCCTGACTTTCACAAAGCTCTGTACTCAACAGATGACAGGATCAAATATCTTTAACAGAGACAAAATACAATGATTCCTCTCAGTTTTTTAACAGTATCCTTCATCTCTAAATTGGAAAACCTATAATCCAATATCCCACACTTGAAAGGCCATGCCAATATCTGCTTTATTATGCTCCTGAATTTTGCAAAAGCCAAGAACGATCTAAGCTTCACGAGAGTTCAAAGCTTTTACATAAAATGAACAAATCCATATGTTTAATTTGAAAACCTTACTATAAAAGTTAAAGATCATCACTGATGAGCCTGTTCCAGCATTTACTGTAAATACACAATATTGCCTACTGTATGAGAAGTTAAACAAATGTCTACTATCTGGTATTAAAGCAAAGCAGGCAATGTCATTGACTTTGGTAATGGATCACCACTGATGAATTTGGCTTCCTGCCCAAGTTAGCCATTGTATGTTCATCTTTTACAATCTGGGTAGTTTTTTAAACTTAGTGCTTAGAACTGGAGAACTGTACAAATTGGCAGATGAATGTGGAGGATAAACTTCTCTACAGGTTGTGAAAGTCACGGAAAGTCCAAGTTGCATCTAATTGTGCTGGCAAGGATGACAGAAACATTATATATATATATATATATCATACATATATATATATATAAAATACACATATATACATATAACACACATATATAAAAATATGTGTATGTATAGATACATAATAATGTTTATTTTAATAATATATTTTAAGAGAACAACAAAAAAAGCCTAGAATTTAATGAGTCTGAGAAACAGGAAGAAAACTGCAAATTCATGGGAAGATAAGCAAACCTCAGACGGCAAGACAGAAAGCCAGGATTTGTCCAGCCACTCATGAGGACTGATATTAGACGCTATCAAAATGTTGTCAGCAATCTGACGAATTACCAGTGCCGTCTCTTCAATCCCCGGCATAAGAACTACCTAAAGATGATGCATAATATTTTTGGTTAAAACTTGTAGTAAGGATTGGCTTAATTTGCTACAGAAGTTGAGGTGACAACCAAAGATGACCTGAACACAACAGCTGGTAATGTGGAGTAATTAAACCTGATCCATGCCTATCATGCAGAGGAACTCCGACCTCTGACCACTAGCCTGGCTACAAATGACACTCCTTATTTATGGAAATCCTATGTAGGTGAAATTAACTTACCCTATAGGTTTTTTATATGTGATCAATTTTCTGGGTTTGAGTTCCTAAAAGAACAAGCTATTCTGAGATGCCTATTACAATTTAAGAAGATATGTAACACTTTGAAAGTGTAATTTCCACACAAACTACACTGCTTTGTACATGGCGTGAAAAAAGCTTTGTCCTCTCTGTAACTTTCATTCACTCAGGTAAATTTTATATGAAATTTAATACGCAAATAAGTGAAAAAGGGCCTAAAAAGGTATTACTTCATTCAAAAATATAAGTTACCAACATCAACTTTGTAAGCTGAATGAAACTTCTGCCTCATTTTTTAATGTTGATTATTCTATATGCTACATTTTCTGATTTATTAAAAAAAATTAATTTGTTTGGTCACATAAAAAAAGCAAACTAGAAAATTAGACTTTTTTTTCTTATTTTACATCTGCAACATAATACTGAGCTGAAAATTCAAATTAAGACATAAGCAGGATTAATCTATATTCTAATAATTTATTAAAGGTACAATTGCATTGTTTTACTCTTAGCCATTAAAAGACCTTCAACTGCTATTTGAATCTCATTTAATTTGTATTGCAGTCATCAGTCTATTCAGTGATTTTAGCAGCACTGAATTAAGGTCCTCTCTCTTATTTTAGTAATTCTGAGCTATTTTATGTTTTTGATGTAGAATGAATACTTGTTTGAGCTCTCTAGAAATATCATATCAGTGAAGATTAAAACAGAAAAAAACTACCTTCACTTCAAACTCTTCTGACTTCTGTGTAAGCTCAATTAGAGTGGCATAAAGTAAGACAAGGTTAAGCAGAGTATCTCCCTTGAGACTGTACCTGTAAAAGAGTTTTACTGGACCATTAACATTTAATATGCACATGTAATAATTCCAAAACATTTGATACATGTCTTAATAAATGTCATTTCATTTCCAGGATTTCAGAATACTAGTACAGTTGGAGCATTAATATTTGTGAGAGGAAAATTAGGATGCATTAAGGGACTCAGTGCTGAAGGATGGACTGTGAGGAAGAAAATGGGAGTCAGCCCACAACAAAGCAAGTCCTGAAGCAAAAGGTCTGCATCAAGGTTGGAGACACTGGAGAGAAAACATACAGAGAGGAATGGTGATGCATGGGAAAATTAACACTTGCTTATAGAAAAAAAGAGATAATAAAGGAATGCTTATGAACTATATCAACAAAAGGTTTGCTTCCATAGCAAAAGAACTAAGGATGCATTGGAAGGACACTTGAAGAATTTTTCCCTGTTGCAAGTGATACACAGTGATGCTAACACAGTAATTCATAATTTTTGTATGTGCATTTGTAGGGGTTAATTTACTTCAAAGTTATAAAGAATAATTCCTCTGCTTCATATCCTTAGTCTTGTGAAATTTCTGGACCTCCTGATTTGGAATATACCTCGCATTAGTATTGCCTGTTATTTTATAACAACCGTTTCTTTATCTCTTTTGTAAGACTAAAAATATCCTAACAAACGAAAAACATATTTGCTAACTTTCTTGGGGTCTCCAGTGATAACCACCACTTTTGTCATGTCACTGAGTTTTTCAGCAGGACCATGGCAACACTCTAACTGAGTGAAAAGTCCAAAGCTCTCTAGAAGTATGAATTTAGAATATTCGTATTGTTCTAAGAAGAAATGTTTTCCTACAGGGAAGTTCAAAGTGTATCAACTGGTTCAAGTAAGCAGCTTCCTTTAGTGATAAGTTTGTTTTAAAAATACCAGGATAACAAAAGAATTTCATAACTTACTCTAAACTCAATCTCTCTCTGGAATAGAAAACAATCCAACAGCATGTGTATTGGAGTGATAATGCCATCAGCCTCGATATTAAAGTGTCACAGGAATTCTCATAATTAAGTTCTTCCATGCTCTACCATAGAATTTAAATGAAAAGTAAAAAGCAAATAAATACATTACCATGGCTGTCCCAAGCTTGTAATGTGCATTGTTATATTATGGAGAAGTTAGATGAAACATAAATACAGCTAAATAATGTAAGCATTAAGGACACATGGGATTGGGAGAACTAGCTAGCATTTCCAACTTTTATTTTGTTTGACCCTTAAAAAGCTGATTTACTGCTTCATGGCCCTTCTTTCTTTCTGTAAAAAGGAAACACTGCCACTGACTTTTTTGGGATGTTAAGATTTTTGTAAACTTTAATAATGCAAAATACTAATATAAACCTCTGAAGTACTTAACCTATACAAATCATATACCTACACTAATTATATAAAGTACACCATCACTAATTTCAATAGCATGTAGGAATGTCTGTGTTGTGCTTGCAATACTAATTGATTATTTTATTATTTATATGTCTTTCAGAAGCAGTTCTTCTACATGAAAAGCAATGTCTTCCTTCATACCAGAATTTAAGTAGTATGCTATTGTTTAAACCATTATTTTTTAGCAGTAGGACAAATTACTCTCTAGACTAATTCGGATAACAATCTGAAATGGGAGGAATTAACATGCACACTGGTGAGAGATTATAGCCACAAATACATTTAACTGGTCACTACAAAATTTCTTTATACAACCCTATTGTCATGTATGCATTCTTTAACTGCATTTAGTACAGTCAAATCACAGGTCAAAAGTTACACTTCTGTGAAGAAATGAAGAACATTTCAAAGTAGTCAAACTAGCAGAGACAGCCTTTTGGACTTAATGAATTTGGAAATAATCTGTGATGTGAAACAATGCATGAATTATATATGATTATGAGGAAGAAAAGATGTGCTAGAAGCCTGCACATATAGGCTAGAAGTGACCCAACACATAACAAAAATTGCACACAGTAGTTTCATTTTGTACCTGCAAAAAGATAGCAGTACATTCATCTATTGTCAACACCACATATCGATCTATACTTCCAAAGAGCCTTAAGGAGTAACTACTGGTTCTTTCAACAAAGGTAATGCTGTATCTGAAGAATTAAAATTATTTTATTAAAACTCAGTCAATAGAAATAATATATTTTTCTTAAAGGAAATCAGTAACATATACCTCTTAATACAATTTTTTAACTTAGACACTTAACAGTCTTTTCATACATTGATCTTTCTCAAATGGTCAGTTCACTTTAAGACACAATGTACACCAATGTAGCAGTGATTTAATGAAATATTACTGGATTAATTCAATTAGGTTGCTAACTGCATCAAATATGACTATATAAAGCCTTTGAGTTAACAAAAAAAAAAAGGACATAATACAGAAACTCAGATAGATAAATCAAGATATGTACTTAGAAACTCCTTTTTACTACATTTGTATATTTAATTTCTTTTCTTCGTTTCATGATGGTGCAGCACAGGGAAAGCAAACTGAGTGAAAACTCCCTGACTGCCATTGGTATGATCCTAAATTTTTCTGAGTGACTGAGAGCTGTCAGCAGCACAGCCTCCTGTTGTGTTTCATTAGGAAACACAGGAGACCTGAACCTTAATCTGCCAGCATTAAGTCATGTATAAACTTATATGGACATTAATGAAAAAGCAAATTATTACTTTTTGTGAAACAATATTGCTCTTTGCTCACCTATTTAACTACTCTATCAGTGCTACAAAGAGTAAAAGTACCAAAAAGCATTCCTAGCTATTTAGCTTATGGCCAGGCTGAATGGAGAATATGAACAAGTCAGAGTTTAAAAGCATGTCAGATCATATGTTCAAATTTTAAATGTCAAAGATATATATATTTTTTCCCCCCTACTGAACTGTAATTAGACACAGCTCAAAAATGACTCCACAGCTGACTCATGGATACAGCAAAGATCAAAACTGGTATGTCTCTGCAACAATGTGGTGAAATCAACCACCCATATCTCTGTCACTGTGTTTAAGAGATACTGCTGCTCTGGTCCCTCTTCCTTTCTTTCTTTTTTTTCTTTCCCCTCACATGATAAAAGGTACCTTTATCAGGTATTTATAACTGTGAAAGCAAAATTCAAGAAAATTATGTAAAAGTAAATAATGCAGAAGCACAATGATTGACAACCATGACAATTTTTGTACAGGTTATAGAGTATTGAAAATTAAGTGAATATTAGATCTGAATTTTAGGACTAAATTAGCCTTGTTTTGAACTTAGCCTCTCCCAAAGGCTGTTAAGCATCAGAAAATGAGATGTTTTATTTTTGCCCATTTTGCTTTTTTAGCATAGATCCAGTAGTTAAAAAGTAAAAAAAATTCAACAGCAATTTTTATGAAGAATTAAATATAAAGTCTTCCAAGCACCAAGAAGCACTAAAGTAAAATGTTTTAGATAATATTACAATTTTCAGGGAAAAGTAGGAAATTAAAAGAGTTGTTTTTATTAAAAGTACCAGTTCATTATAACAATAAACTAATCAAACAATTTCATTCTGGTTGACATCTGTGTAAATCTCCAAAATTAAGCTATCAGTTTTAGCAGAAAAGCTATCTTCTTACATCTTAAAATGCTAATAGTGTAACTGCAGAAATGTATCTGATAGCCAAGTAGATGGCTATCAGATACAGTGGGACAAGATACATGTCCTGGAAATTGAAAAATAAATAGCCAATATGATTAAATAGGTGATTTTCACTCACTTGGATTCAAAAAGCTGAAGAATATCTGGCATATTAAGAAGCCCTTCAGTTGTCAGAAATACATATGGAATCTGCACTTCCAGAAGAAAAGAATCGCTGCGATTCCCTAAAACATTTTGTGTATGTAAGATAATAGTTTCCTGAGCAAAAAACTGAAGATACATTTAGATATTTAAATAGACATAACTTTTAAAACAAAGCTTTTATTCATTCCCAATAAAGTGATTCCATCATAGGTTTTTCCCCCCCCACCCAAATTAAACCCTTCTGAATCTCTTTGAAATTAGGCTTTCATCCAGATTTCTTTAGAACTACAACATTGCCTTAGGATGAGGAAGGGTGGACACAGCTTGTAGTAACTGTAAACAACCTATGACCTTGGCACAACTGCCTTATAAACCATCATGTACTACTACATCTTGGCCAAAACTAGGCTTACACTTGAATAAAAACACCTTCCTATCTTGCTGCATAGATAAACCAGCTCTGTTTGCTCAGCATTAGCCTTCATAACTTATTACTCATTCTTTTCCACAGGTACATCAATGTAGCATTTTAAGGAACAGAAAATGTTTTCTTCCATATGCCAGCCTAACTGTTGGTTAGAATTCTGGAGAGCACTTACCCATTTGTATTGTTTCAGGGAAGGTAGTTTTAAAAGTCATGTAAGCAACATTCAGATTTTTGCACAGATTTTTCCAGCAAGAATCTTCAGAATAATCATATTCCATTACTAATGAGAAGTGTGACCAAGGGAAGTCAGCTCCAATTTGCTGATTATGTACAATAATGCAGGAATATCTACTAAGGCTTAAAAAATCCAACAAAATATTAATAAAGTTAAGTTCAGGAAAAATTACCCTCAGAACAAAATAAACTAAATTTTACTTCGATAAATTATGACTGTTTAAAGTGAAGTATATTTTTTACAAAAAAAAATTTACCCTTCCCTTACCTAAAACTCTAACTCCTTTAAAAATCTTTAAAAAATTAAAAGCTGTAGTTCTCCCATTCTAATCATGTTCTTGAACTATTCATATTTTCCCATAATGTCATAATTTTTCAATTTTACCCTTATACCCCTTAAGCACCTTTTTCTAAAACATGCAAAAAATTATATTTCTCTGATCAAATTTTTCTAAAACATGCAAGACAAAATAAAAGGTTAGAAATATGCCATTTTTTGTTCTCTAAAAGCACCTTTGAGCCTCACTAAGCATTTTGCTAGAGTGTGGACAAAATAAAAATGAAGGTGTAGGTCTATATTCTGTAAACTTTACTCCAGACTGGAAAGTCCCATGAAATGAACAAAGGTAATTTAAGTTTCACTGACCTTAGTCCTGACTAGAGAGTCTGTTCTCAAAAATCAAGAATTTAACTTACTTGCTTATGATATCTTTACAAGCTAAAGGAGTTCCTTTTTTCTCAGAATTCAAATCCACAGCTTTTAAACCTGCTTAAAAAGAATGAAACCCTTGATGAAATAAATGAGCCTCTGTGAGCATGAATCAATGCACAGCAGTAAGCAGCAAATGTGGAACAACATGGGTTATTGAAATTTCACGTATTACATTGTTTTTTGTGATGAAGTTCCATACAATTTCAGTTTGTATTGTACTGTTGGGTATAATGATTTGAAAACATCTGTCTTGGAACCCAAGGAAGAAGTAATGAAAAAAGGTTTCACGTCTCACAAACTCACAACTCTACTACCTTAAAATGAAAAATTAAATGCTAATGCAAAAGGAAGCACCTTTGCCCCTTTATAAGTTAAATTTCTTTACACCTTCTATACATTTGAAATTTTACAAGTATAACTGGAAGATGTATCTAAGAAGGAATGCTGGTATAACACAAGTGTCTCTCTTCAGAAGTGTAGTTAGCTGGGTTGATCTGGGTTTGCAATCAAGCCTTAAGATCTTAAAACAAATAAAACACTTTTCATTAAATATTATTATTAGTAAAAGCATTGTGAACATGCCTCCTCCCTTTCAAAACATTCTAAAAGACAGGCTTTCTTCTTTTAAAAGCACAGGAAATTTAGCTTTATTTTTAAAGGCAAAAGAACAATTACAGTACATGACACTTGATAAGGTTCCTGCAAGAAGGATTTATGAAAATGGATTTTAAAAAACAATATGAAAGAAATCTGTGGCTTGCTCTAAACATAAGTACAGGCTCAAATAACAATTTTCCTGAAACACGTTTGGTTTACCAGCTGAATTTGTGACACTGAACAAGCTTGTGCAAAAATTACTCACAGGTAAAATGTCAAACAGATGAAAGCATTGCTTGTATCAGTGGGGAGAGGGGATATTGGAAACAGTATTTTTTTACCTTGAGTTCAACAGATCACTAGAGCTTATGCTGACATATTTAACAAATTAGCAAACCAGATGAGTGAAATAAGGAAAAGTATGATCTATAACTAACTACTCGTTCAAGGTTTTATGCTGGGGAGTTTAGTTAGGACTTCTAAATTCCAATTGCTCTTAAATAACTTGCAAGGAAGAAAGCTTGTGACCAATCAGCTAAAAAGAATGAAACAATCTGATCAAGACAACAGATGCAAATGTAATTAGACAATGGGCTGTCTACAGCTCTTTTGTGTTCTGTTAAAGAAATTTTTGACTTGACAGATGAACTAACATTCTGTTGCAAAAGAAAACATTATATCAGAACCTTTAATGAGGAGAAAATAAAACTAAAAGACAGAAAAAATGGCTGATGGAAGAGTTAGGAAACATTAAACAGTGAGAAAAATACATAGAAAGGTTTCTGATGAGGAGAAAAGCAAGAAACACCTTCACGAAGCTTTCAAAGAGGAATGCAGCAAACCACAGAATAACAGCCATTTTTTCTTTTAAAAATACATATTAAAATAATTATTTACCATCTACTCTAGATAATGGGTGAATGAGGGCTGCTTTTTCTCTTTCCGAGTCCATTCTTATAATGATTAGTATCTGTAAGAAGACAAGCAGAAGAAACTCCAGTAATAATAAAAAAGTTATTCTTTCAGCCTGCATACATCTTTCTTTCTCCTTTGCACAGAAAGCACGAGACTGATTAAACAGGTGATTAAATAGAAACCTTGGAGCTTTCCAGAACGACAATCATAGAATATCTTAAGTTGGAAGGGACTCATAAGGATCATTGAGTCCAAATCCCTGCTCCTCAAAGGACTACCTAAAACAAAGCCATATGACTAAAAGCATTGTCCAAATGCTTCTTGAACTTGGACAGGCTTGGTGCTCTGACCACTTCCCTAGGAGTCTGTTACAGGGGATACCACTCTCCCAGTGAAGAACCTTTTACCTAATGTCCAATTTGAACTTCCCCTGAAGCAGCTTCATTCCAGTTCCTCATGTCCTATTGCTGGTCATGAGAGGGAGGAGATCAGCACCTCCTCCTCCACTGCCCCCCTTGAAGAAGGTGTAGACTGTGATGGGGTCACCCCTCAGCCTTTTCTTCCCCAGACTGAATGAGCCAAGTGACCTCAGCTGCTCCTTCTAAGTTTTGCCCTTGAGGCCTTTCACTGTCTTGGTCATCCTCCTCTGGACACACAAAACACACAAGTTTGATGTCCTCCTTATATTGTGGTGCCCAAAATTGCCACAATATTCAAGGTGAGGCCGCCCCAGCACAGAGCAGAGTGGGACAATCCTCTCCCTCAACCAGCTGGTGATGCTTTGCCTGATGCCCCCTCAGACATGGTTGGCCCTCCTGGCTGCCAGGGCACTGCTGACTCACATTCAACTTGCCATAGACTTGGATGCCTGGATCTCTTTCCATAGGGCTGCATTCCAGCCTCTCCTCTACCATTTTGTATGTATAACCAGCATTGCCCCATTCCTGGTGGAGAATCTGGCACTTGCTCTTGTTATATTTCATACAACTGATGATTGTCTAGCTCTCTAGTCTATCCTGATTTTTCTGTAAAGCCTATCTGCCATCAAGGGAGTCCACAGCTCCCCCTAATTTCATATCATCGGTAAACTCAACTCATGTACTTTTGATTCCTGCATCTAGACCATTTATTAACATATTTAAGAGTACTGGTCCTAAAACTGAGCCCTGGGGAACCCCACTGGTCACTGGCCTTCAAATAAAAGGTTATATATAATTTTCAGTAACTGATATGACACAATATACTTACCAGGGAAACAAAACCACCTGCAGTGAAATGAAGTCCTGGCAATGTTAAAATTCATATGCATGTTATCTCAGGCATACAACAAGGGGAGATTTGATCCAACAGAAACCTGCAGTGCTCCTGACAGAGGTCTTAAAATTTATATTACCCTAATTTAACAGATAGTATGAATTGGAAAGGTAATTATTAGACTTTTTTTTCCCATAAACCAGCTCTTGTTAAAAGATGGAGTTATAAATATTCACACAGTCTGGAACAGATTTGTTTGCTTAGAGAAATTGGTTACATTGTTAACCTTAACACTGTGTTTCTCTCCATAACTTTTCATCCAATTTAACATTTCACACTGAAGAGTTGTTATTTTGGGATTTGTTTCATGCTTTTTCTGGCTGCTGTACTGTACGATCTTCAACTGCCTCCAGATGTTATTCAAACAGGATTCTAAGATGTTTTTATAGATATCCTTTGCCTTGGACAAATAACCTGTCAGTAAAGCAACAAAAGAAGCAATTGCAGCAACAAAAGATAATTGTCAAGCATTGTGTTTAATCTGCACATCAATTTAAAATCTATATGAAGGGTATCTGGCACAAAAGCAGATGAAAATTCAATGGCTTGCCAAAATGGAGGGATAATATTACCAGTAAGCAGGTATGTAAATGGATTTTGTAAAACTGCCATACTTTCTCTAGTATCCATAGACTATATGACTTCAGCTAGAATTATTCAATATGACATTCTATGGCTGCAGAAGCAGGCAGCAGCACTGTTATATTTAACTAATCTACATAGTTTATACTAAATAACA
This sequence comes from Manacus vitellinus, assembly GCF_001715985.3. NCBI lineage: Eukaryota > Metazoa > Chordata > Aves > Passeriformes > Pipridae > Manacus > Manacus vitellinus. Next base: position 9,169,050 of record NW_021940917.1, on the reverse strand, counting down.
ACAGTATTTCTGCCATCACTGTCCAAAGCTTCACTTGTCCTGTGTGTTTACCACTCTTCAAACTATCACAACTAGTTCTCAACTCTGAATGGTGTCTTCTGTATACAACTGGTGAACAATGATGGGGTTATTTGAAAATGCATAGATCTGAGGTAACTGTGTGATGAATTGCACAGCACAGCACAAAAACACAAGAAGACCTGTAATGAAGACTATAGGGCCTACTCAGAACCAGGCTCCATTTTTCTAAGTTTTTTCCCAGATCTTTTTTACTTGTACAGTTTCCTGTGTCAGCTGTTGCTGGGGTTTGGAAACACAGGTGCTTTGTAATTCTGAAATATCATCTAGGAGTGCTTCTGCTACAATAAACAGTGGAGGAGGAACTGCTCATTTGTTTTCCTTCCACCCTCTTACGTTGTTTATAGTAATTGTAGAAAATAACTTTACTTGGGATTTTATTTATTTACTCATTCTGTTTTTTTTTCCTACTCTTCTATTGCTAGAAATATTGAAGGAAATGCAAAATAATTTATTTTCCCTACAATTTCACTTATGGCAAATGTTTTCCATTTTACATCAATTTTAAGGAAATACTGTCCATTAAGGAATTCAGACCGACTGAAGTTAGATGCTCTGAACCACCTTTACTGCTATAAAGACAGAGGGAGCCTGACTTTCCTAAAGGCATTCATAAATGCTGACTTCAGCTCTTTATCGATCTATTTTGATAGAGGTATCTGATAATTCACAATGCACAACTATGACAATTTGATAATCTCAGCATTATCACTTCAGGCATTAAACTGGATTACAATGGCTTTTCATATTCCAAATCTGAAGAGCATAGGACCAGAAAAGCTCAAAAAAAAAAAAGCTGTGTAAGTTAAGTTATAACTTCAAACTCCATGCCTTATGATACATTAGATAATATTTCAGATTTTGCTTAAAATGCCCTCATATTTAAGTACCTAATTTCCAAGGAGCCTAAGAATATTTTTAGGTGGAAAGTGCTCCAGACTCACAGAAGACAGATTTTAAATAAAAAGGGACCTGCCATTTTTTCATATTTCTCAGTTTCACACAGAGATTGCAGTGAGAATTTGTCATTCTGAGATACAAGACATAATATATGTGGAAATTCATAAGAATGTTTCTTTGACAAACTAATGGAATAACATAAACAGAGGTATATTAGTCATGAACAGAGTGTACACAGTGATGGCAAGGAATCACAGCTACAAACATGAAGGACAGACTGCAGAACACACACAAAGCTTTGGGCTTCTGGGTATCATTATTTACTACCAAAAACAAACCTAGTGCTGTGTCGAAGCCGCATGACAATAGCAGATCTCGAACTGTCACCAGCAGATGTACCAGAGCAGCATGTCTGAACAGCATGATCTCCTTCTCATCTATTTTACCTTTACAAATAGAAGACTGAGGTGTGGTTGTGGTCTGTGTAAAATTTCAGAAATCTCGCTGTACACACATAATCAATTTAAAAGATCTGGGTATCTCAGAATTTCCATTAAACACACTTAAACACAGACAACCTTCAAAGCTCAGATCTGGTGAACTTGGCAAACAGCTTTTGATATAACATCTCCAATGCCATCTGATCCAGAGCAAGTGGCACACAGGGAAGTGTTTTTGAGAGGTGTGTAGGGGCAGATGATGCTTGCTGGAGTAGAGGATAACAGTACCCTTGGGAGTGCCATTAAAACCACACTGCTTAGTAAGGGAATCTAAATATATATATGAGTACTGACACATTTCCCATCTTTTGGTCCATGATACAAACCCAGTTGTTCACATTACTATTTCCTCATCCAACTAGTCAAATCACTAAATTTTTCAACAGCACTGTAACTCCATCTACCCTGTTTTCCAAACATTTCAGAACTCTTTCCAAGAAACCAAATCAGTATGGACTTTTTTTCCTTGTCATTTCTAACATGGGCATATCATTTTGCATCACGCAGGTGGGATGAAATATAGCTACTAAAAGAAAAGAAACAACAAAAACACATGACAACTTTCAATTTTAAAAACTAGCATGAAAAAATATTAAGTGTTTTTTACTGTAGAGGCAACATTTCTGAAGCATATGTAAAATATTTTAAAATTAAATTCCATTAGAATACTTTTTTTATTGTAATATTGAGGTTAATAAATGCAATGTTGAACAACTAGGAGACATTATTTTGGAACTAAAAGAGGAAATCAATTACTGTAAGTCTATAAGACAAACTATTAATAGTTTTATCATTAATTTATCAAGCATTTTGAACCTTGGGTCACCAATCATATCTGTATTAGTTTTAAAGAAGAAAAAAACCCAGACATGCTTTTTAAAAGACATACCTTGTTCAAAATTATCGCATACTACTTTCTCTTGCTGTTTTAAGAAAAACCTTGTATGATCAAACTTAACACTGTCAAAGCTCCAATTTACAGAGGCAAGTACACCCAGATGCGTCAAATCTTTTAGTACAGGAATGGCTGCTTCTTCCAAGAGGCAGTATGCCTGGCACTGGCTTTCTGCAGAGCACAATAAACAAAACATGGTAGCAAAGTTTGGTTTCATAAACTATTATTGGACAAGAATAGTCCAAAGACCCAGAAAACACTAACAACACTGACTTCTTCATGAAAGCTGCAACATTGATGGAAGAAGGGTTGCTCCCCATGGAACTTCCTGAGTGGTAGAACTAAGCCGATCTTCATGGCAGGCATCCATGCTGTTCCATGCATTTCATGAAGTGACCAAACTCCATGATGAAAAATTAGGATTTTTTTACTCCTGAGACTCACACTGAAATTGTACTGCTATTCCATTGTTCTACAGCCTGCTTTTACATTGTAGTCATTTTCAAAATGATAATTTTTGTTTTGACTGCAGAAAAGCCAAATTTTTTTCCTCTGGTTGCATTAAAGGAGTCTTGTTTCAAAATTTATTAGAAAAACAGAATTAAAAAATAAGCTTATAGCTATGATTCCTGTCTCAGATGGAAACAGATGAAAATACTGCTGTACTCTTTCACTGGTTCTGTGAAAGACATTCCCATTAAGCACATGCTTGGAATAAATACATTTTCATGGGAAACCAAACTAATCTGTACCAGGTCCACAACTTCCTAGCACCATGTATGCTTGATTTGAGGCTCTAAAATAGCTTGGATAAATATTTTCTGGGTTATTCTCTATCATTTCTACTGCATGAGAAAACTGTTGTCAATGCGTGTTTTTTGATACAATTCTTTGTACAACAGCCAGAGTTCACAGAGTAAGGCTCAGTCATGTGTTAATCCACAGCACATTTCTACTGTGTTCAAGACACTTCTTATCAAAACAACTACGGATCCCTTCCATCTCCAGTTCCCATTTATTCTGTCAGAGGAAAAAGAAAAGAATAATAATTGAAGGGTATTGACTGGTATGAAGAGATTGTATATCTGCTAATTTAGATCAGACATAACAAAAAGTCTGAGTTACTCTTTTTACTTTGCACGTGATTGGCTTTAGTATTAAGATGGAATTCTAGAGCCTGCTCTCACACCTGTGTCAAACAAATATCCATTTACTTGCAATGTTTCCAGTCACAAGGAGCAGAGACTAAGCCTAATAATTTATGAATTTTTTTGAGTAGTACTGTTTAATATAAAATTATATTGCAAAGCTGTATAGACCCATAGAATTGTTAGGATCATCAAGTTCAACTGTTAACTCAGCACCACCATGTTCACCAATAAACCATGTGCCCAAGTGCCACAGTCACACTTTATTTGAACACTTGCAGGAATGGTGATTCCACCATTTCCCTGGGCAGGCAGTTCCAATACCTAACCACCCTTTCAATGAAGAAATTTTCCCAAGATCCAATCTAAAGCTACTCTGGCACAGCTTGAGGCCATTTCCTCTGGTCCTGTCACTTGTTACCTCGGAGTCTGACCCTTATCTTCATATGGAAAAAAAAGCATATCCAAAAATAGTATACCTGATGCTTGAATATTGATTGTGATACCATCTTCATTTTCTTGGGTTTTTTCCTCTATTTTTACAATCTCACAAACAGAGTCATCCTCTTTGTGAACATGTGTATGCTGTTCTTCAGGTTGTAGCACTGAATTATTAAACCACAAGTGGATATTTAGACACAAATATCACAAACCCAGTTCAATGAATAAGAAAACCCAGTTCAATAAATGACTATACATGCAAAAATACTTTCAATTTAAATAGTTTCTATGACGTATGCATTTTCTCCTCATGAATTCTTTACTGTTTTCATGGGCTTACACAGTATGGGAAAAACATTGAGACACAAAAGATTAGGCCCTATCTGCCTTCACAGCCCAAGAAGTCAGGCATTATCAAGACAGTCTTCCTTAGGGCAGAGAAACAGAGCTGGGAAAATTAAGGTGCTGGTCCTACAGCTCTATAATACAGATTCATAAGAAAGATCACACGCCTCTATATGGGGAAAAAACACATATGAGAGGAAAGACACTGCTGACCATAAGGAGCTCAAATTATGAAAAATACCTCAGTGAGTGAGACTAGAAAAGATTAGATACTGTAAGCCATCCACAAAAAACATGGAAGATGCAAATAGTAAAAAAAAAGAAAAAGGAAAATAATTTTCTACCATCTTCTAGCTATCTTTTGCAACTTGTTAGTATTTCTAAGTGGCTGTCCCCTCTTTCTGATAAATACCGATGCATGAGCTACAACTTCTGACCACAAAGCTCCTTCTGACAGTTCTATATCTTTATGTCTGAGAGGAGTTCTTATTGAATAGTTCTCTCCTAAATATTACTGATTTTTTTCTATTTATGAATGTCAGTTTTCTCAGAAAACAAACTAATCATACAGAAAAAGAAGAAAAAGAAAAAATGAATTTTTATTCTAGGTAACTTAAAAAAACCTTTCTGATTTTGAAAAGCTATAGGGGGTTCCAAACTGAATCACTGAACTGTTTATACTACTTCCCTCCTCTGTATTTTCTAAAGTAAATATTAAACACAATGATATCTTTGAAAAATAAGCCAAACAACAAAGAGCCGTACAAGAAGTGCTGGCATTTCTACTTTTCAGTTAGATTTAGACTGACCCATAATAAAAGCTTTTCGTTATTACATAAGTATGCAATAATTTATATAATTTCTACATCAATGTGGTAAGACCCACACATTTTAATGGATTCTCTATATATCAGAAATAATTGCCACACTGGGGTCTTGCCTGTACATATTCTAGTCTGCATTTAATCTACTTAAACCTCCACAAGCCTATTCCTGAATGTAACATAGCTTATCTTTCAGTACATTTGGATTCCTTTTTAAGCGATGCAGTTCTGGTCATAGTTCACTAGATGGTAGCATAAAACTTCAGTTCAGGTACTTTGGTCTACTTGTAAAATTTGTGGTTTTCTGAGGCCATGAAATGTTTTATGCATCTCTACCAATGTCAGTAACAGGTGAATTTTTACCAAGAAATAATTTCCTCCACAAGATTACATAAGCTTTCAATTAAATAAATATCCCAACTCTACTCTATAGGAATTATTGCTGAAAGCTTTTATGTAACATTTTTTTTTTTTTTAATGCTGGGACATGTAACTAAAACATAGATAAAAGTTCTTGTTAAAATTCTGCCATACAAGTCCAAAAAATCTTGAGGAATATTCTTTTCAAAATATAATTTTATCCTGAAAATTGAATCTGGAAATATGTCTCTGCTGACCGCTATTTCATGACACAGACATTTCTTTTTAAAACAAATAAGGAAATTCTTCCACTTCTTTTCTTTCTCTGTTGTTTTGCATTTCTGCAATGCTGAACACATAGCCTGAGATTCTCTCCTAAGCATTGTCATCAACAACAACAGGGCTACCAACAACTTTCTGTTTTTCCTAATACCTGTTCTGCTTCATTGTTTGATGGGGTTTGCACCAAGGTAACTGGCTCAAATGAACAACTCCTGTTCATTGTGTAGGTTATGTTGGTTCTATTCAAGTAAGAGTAGTGATTTACTATTTGGTAACTACAATGAATTTGATAACTATTTCTTCTCCAGAGAGGTTCGGAGATCTGATTCAGAACATATGGACAGAGGAGATCATCTGAAGTACCAGTTAGAGTTCATCAGAACTGTAATAAACTCATATGTTTATTTTATGTAATACCACTTCCACCACTAAAAAACCAACCCATTCCAAAAACAAAGCACCACCCCAGCTAAACCAACCAACCAAAATCCCCTAAGATATCTAAAGGAAAAAACGAACAGGTAAGATACTTAGAGGAAAAATCAGCTTCAACTAACACCAGAAAAATGTCACCATTTACTTCAAAGGATACATCTACTAGGATGAACTCGCAACTATTGTAAGTGGTAAAACAGCAAAGAATTAAATCTGGAAAAAATGGCAGCATAAACTGGTTCACATACCTTTTTCAGGTCTATCTACATAATTTTTTTCCTCTCTTTGTCTGAGTGTATGTTTGGATCTCATCATGATAAAGTTGTTCAGATCAGAATCATCGTTGTCCCATTTTGTAGCAAGTGCAAATGATGCAGGTTTTTCACTACAGGATGAGTTGTGTACTTTAGATGATACACCTTTACAGCTGACTGATTCAGATGGTTTGGGAGTTTTCTTTTCTTGGTTTAAGAAACAAATTTCCTCTTCTACCTTAATCTTCCTGTTGTTTCCTCCAGTAAGCTCTCCCCCAGATGTATTTGTGCTGTGAATTTCGGCAGATGACACAGCACGCACAGGCAGGGCAAAATACTGCCTTTGAGTCTGCAGTGACAAGTCAGGATTTACTACTTTGTCCATCTGATGTCTTTCAGCAGAAAGCAGCTCTTGGTTTATCACAGAATTTTCTTCAAGCCATTCTGAAAAATAGAATTTAATTTATTCACTGCAATATAGACCTTTTTCTTTTCCCTCTTCTGGTTAGAGTTAATGACTTTGGATGGTTTATAGAAAAAGCATTTTTTACAATTTCTTCTTTCTGTCTTCTCAGATCATTAAAATTCACTTTTGGAAAACTTGCACTGACTAGTCCAAAGCAAAAATGCACAATATTGAGACACAGAAGGCTATGCTATTGTTTGAAGAAGTTTTCACCGTGGTGTTTACTGATGTTAGATTTCTAAGAAGTGGAATGCAGTATCTTTCATTAGGAAGAAAAGTTACCGGATTTTTTTTTTTAGAGGGAAAAAAAGAAGTAATGAATGTAATCTGCTCCCTCTGAAGATATGCTTCAATAGAACTGCAATTTTTTGCATTATGGGGGTACATCCATCTCAAACACAGTAGCTAAACACTTAAAAATATGTAAAAAGCAGTTACTTGGAACTGTTCTTTCATGAGAAGTGTCTATTTGTTTCACAATATATCATGTTACTGTCAGTCCTTGGAATGCCACAACCACAACTGATGCCTTGCACTCCAGCCATAGTTATATAACAAAATCCGAATAAGGTTTTGCATTTTTCGTTGCAGTTTGATTATAAGTATGCAAAATGGCCCATGAGAAGTTCTGAAGTTATGAGGTGTTCAAATTTGAAACCATTGTCAGCATAAAAAAACCTCTGTAGCATCACAAAATAAATAGTTTTCATTGTAACACACACTGGCTTCTGCAGACAGGACAATGTATCTACTTTATTAAAATATTCCAATGCAAAACTACTATTTGTGAAGAAATTCTCCTGTACGAAACTATTTTATTAGAAAATAGTACGGCTGGTGGCGGCTACTCTTCACCTGCATGGTAATAAATTTGTGTACTTAAACGTTTTTGTTCCTACAATTTGTTTTAAGTTTGTGAAAGTACACCTTAATTGCAGTAGTGTTGCTACTTCATTTTGCTGTAAAACATTTTAGTCTCAAAAATAAGAAATATTTCATTTACTTTGTTCTTGGAGATATGTAACTGTCACTGCCTGATTCTCTGATTAAGTATCTATCTTTGCCTTTCTATCACTTTTTTTTTAAAAAAAGAAGATACTTACTTTCTAACTGATACGATGTAAATTGTGTGAATTTTTCTATTTCTGTAGGAATTAAACTGTTTGCATTACTGTCATCCGTATTTAATTGCTCCAAAATTTCTGTGGCTGCTGGATTTAAACCCAAATTAAGCCACCAGCCCTTCTCTAGAGAGCTAAGTATTGATGCTTCTGTCTCAACAGGTAGCATTTCTTGCAGTTCTGTCAGTGAATGATGCTGAGGCACAAGGTTAACAGTCTGATGTTCTACAAAACCCAGAAATAACGTATAATATTAATAATCTAGAAACATGAAACAGAATGTAATTTTGTAAATAAAAGCTCCCAAGTATTGTGACCTACCATATATATCCATATATCCATTTTTTATACTTCCATTTGTAACTCAGTGTCCATGAACAGATTTAAGAGTAAAGCAGCTGACATTATCAGAGCAAGAGTACTTTTTTACTTACCGCGTCTATGAGTAAGGTCAGGTGGGGGTTTAAATGTTTTTCAGATCTAATAATGTGTAGCTGAATTATTAACATTACAAATTATCTTGTGCTGAGGTCGGCGCTGGAATAAAGACCTCCACAACTTTTCTGGGTGCAGCTGGTAAGGTGATTTTATTCTAAAAGTAGCGGGGCAACTGAACGGCTTAAAGGGAGGAACAAAAGGGCACAAAGGAGCACTACACAAAATGGCTCCAGCCTGAAATAACATGGGTAAGGAAGGCACTAGAACAGAAGGTGGGGTTTAGGCAGAGCATGCAAATTACAACCAACCATAGGAGATAGGGGCTGAACATAACCTTATATGGTACTGCGTCAAATATCAACCAATGAAAGGACAGAACATACATACAATACAATACAACACAAAAACTCATATGCAAAACCTATGATTTCCTTATTAATTACACATTTTTATACCACCACAATCTTGTTCATTATGTGTGGGTTTACTTATCCTGCTTACAAAGACTTAGCAGAATCCTTACCTGAAAAAAAATGAACTGCAGTAGTAAGGAGCATACCGTACATTATTTTCAACTGTAAATCAATGTACAAGTGAATTCGACAACATAACAAGTCAATATACATAACTTAATCCTGAGACTTGTAAAATGAAGCAAATAAAATGAAATGAAAGAATAATGGTAATTCATATTCTGGTGCTGTCATAAATACCCTGCAGCTTATTTTGGTTTTGTGTATTTCACTTCCTAACACAAACTCTGCTTTTGTGAATGTATAACATTATTTTCCATTAACCATACTCTTCTGTTGACTAATACACTTTTTAAAACATTATTTAAGGGAAAATAGTACATAGGAAGGAGTTCAATAGATTAACAAATTTCTACCAAACTATTATTACCAGTTATTGTATATAATTAGCAGTAGTGAGCTGAACACTGTCATAATAAAATAAAACTCTTATTTCATTCAAACTACCTCCACAGAAGGGTACATGACATACTGACTTCTTTGTTGCCATACTGTAACTTTTTACATGCACTAAAAGAATCAGATAATCCAAACTTCAGAGGCTTACATTAACTGGACAATTTTCAATGGCTCGAACAAAACATGTGCTCTGTAATATAACATTATCTTTTCTGCTGTATTTCTCTGTGTACATGGAACTTGTTAACATCAATTAGAAATCCTTACCGACAAGTAAAAGAGAGCTCATATTATCCCGATACTTCTCTGATTGCCATACCAAAGAGTCTAAGTACTCCCTAGAGGGCCCTGTAACCAAAATACTACAAAGAACATAAAAAAAGACTTGTAGTTATGAAGTTTAACAGGATTATCTGTTGAATTTTGATTTATGTAAAACTACCTTTTAAAGATCTACTTTGTCTTTAAATTTTCAGTTAATTCATTCATTCTCCCGTTCATCAAAATGTTTGTTCTTGTCCATACAGAGGAAACAGGAAAGAGTGAGAGGACCCATCAAGGCTGGTTCATGAACTAAAATGGCACAGAGTGAGAATTCCGTCTAGAGTGTGGTTCCCGCTCCAAGGGGATATTTAAATTCTCTGTGCATTATGTGAGAAAGACAGCAAGGCAAAAAATTCTAGTCTCAAAAACAAGATGAGAAGGAAAAGATGAAGCAATCCTAATCCTGTGCCAGGATGAAAAGGCCCAAACCCCATTATTGGAGGATATCCCCAAAACACAGACAATACTTTCTTCCTGTATCTCTTCTGGAGATTTTGAAGGTGATACTTGTGCAATGTATGTATTTTCCATATTTATAAATGTATACATACACACATATACACACTTGCTAAATACATAAGTATTTACTGTTGCCTACTTCAAAAGGGAGACTGCATTTTCAGGTTATTAAATCCCCCTAGAGAAAGAGGCCTGCAGAGGTGACTGTCATTTCCTTTTTCAAGCTCCCCTGAAAAGCCACGGATACAGCCTGTGCATTCGATCACTCTTTCCCACAAAACACAGTATGTATGCAGGTCAAACAACATAAATATTGATTCACAGTGTTCTATTCATAATAGACTAAAGTTATTTTTTCAATTATTTTGAGGATGTATGACTTAGAGGATTTATGATAGAATTTGTCACTACCAAAGTTTCATTACCTGTTACCAGAGAGAGGAAGAAGTTCTTCCTGAAGTCCTCTGCACAGAAAATTAACCCATGAGCTTTGTTGTCTGCATGGAGGAGTTAAAGGCACTTCCATTTCATCTTTCAAATATGGAATATATTCAGCTAGAAATTACATAATGCCCCAGCCAAAACAAAAATAAAAAATCAAAATCACAAAGCTACCTTTGAATGAAATACACATGCTTACGAATTTTATACTGGTAGAATTTTGTATTAAACTACAAAATATTTTCATAGGACAATTCAGTGTTTAAGCTCTATGCCCCAAATACTTCACATCCAATTTCCAGACAGTTTGGGGATAACAATGTGTAGATTACATTTCTTTAATGTAATTCTGGCTGCATACTCTTCACATGTAAGCTGATTTTTATAATTAAATCATCAGGTACCATGGCTGAGGTCTTGATATTAGGCATTCATGCCTGTTGGCCTTCTTAGATGCTTCCCCCATAAATGAAGTTAATTAGATGGGAGAGAGACTTTGGCTAATGTTATAGTGGCTGTAAGACGCAGATGACTGGACTCAGGAACTTCAAAAACAGTCAGGATTTTAAAGACAAAATTACTCTTTCAAGTAGAATTAGTACGATCACTGAAATGAACTACCACATCTGTTTTTTTAAAGCAGTATGTAAACAAACCTGGCATGTTAAAAGTTCCCTGCAAGTTACTTTTAACCTTTTTTTTTTTTTGCAATTGTATCACATGTGGACATATTAATGGATTATTTATTGGTTTTTATTCAAATCAAATTAGGAATTTGCAACTGCACTGATTTTAGTGTTATTTCATAAAAACTTGTGGTTTACATGAGTGTCCTAGAATTCTTCTCTCTGGCATTCTTCTAACCAGAAAGCAGAGGTAACAAAAAACACAGTTGTTCTATGGTCTGTGAAAACTGTCAGAAAAATTTTAAGTAAACCAGTGCCTCTGTAAGGAAAAACATTTGTAACAAATTCCCTATTCATTCTAACAGGCAGCAAGCAGATGCAATCCTCATACACACGTTGTCTGGCCAGTTGGCACACAGCAGGCTATGAATCAGTCACCTGTCCAGCTGCTTACAGCTGCTCCTTGACTGACCTAAAAAGCTGATTGTATGGCAGGAAGGGTAAGGGACAATGTTAGAAAGCCAGAGAACACAAATACCTATCAGAGAAGTAGAAAAAAAAGGTAAGAAATAGAAGTGGATACAAAAGAAAACAACATACTTCTAACCAGTATAATTTCTTTCCCATTTACTTAGAACAAAAAAAAAAGCCCCATGAACTCCTGCTGTGAACTTTAGCTTACTAACTGTTTTTGTGGGGATAAACAATTTAAGCACATTACTTTGAATAGGGTAGGAAATGATCTCAGGACAGCAAAAATACCTGCCATATCTAAAAAGAACAATTCTCTCTCTTTCAGCAATACTATTAATATTAATTCTTGTCTAGTTATTTTTGCCTTTAAGACTGGAATATTTTCATCAGTTACATTAGATAAACTCTGCTTACTCTCAGAGGTTCATTGATGACTTAGTGAACTCTCTTGTCTCTTAAGCCCTTTATCAATAAACAGATCCTATTCCTAGCAAGAGAGAAAGGCAAACAATGAAAGGTTTACAGAAAATGCCATTATATTATCATTGCTTCTTCTCTGAGTTCAAGCACACATATTTCACTTCTGGTAGCTCATAAACAGCAAAATCAATTAGAACAAGAAGATGGAAGCTGATCATGCCCTAACAACTTAATTTTGCCTGATGCAATGGCAGAGCTAAGGCAGCAAACTGGCAGTAAAGATTAATGCAGTCACTTTCTTTAAAAAACAATTCAAAATGATTTGACTTCTTACATCAGCTCCAGTAGAACAGATAATATCCTAGAGAAGATCAAAGTCAACTTATCAAAGTCAACTTGCGTACAGGAGGAAGGTCTCAAAATGCTCACTTAAGCTCCTCCTATTTGTCAGCCTTAGAAGTAAAGAGCAGCTCATTAGACCCAGATTAGTTTATCATGCTAGGCAATAACTTCCAGATGGAAAGTAAGTTTAACTTTGTCTTGGTGGAACAACACATGGTGGGTTTGCATTGAGCTTTTATATCAGACGCTTTGAACAGATATGATTGCTCCAACCAAAATTCCACTGCAATACAGTATCGGGAGCATGATCCTATTAGCCTGCAGAGGATAACTATCAGTTCAGTTTAAAACACATTGAAACTAAGACAATAAGGGGGTTCTTGATCTGGAGAAAAGACAAGATTTCTCAAGGATTTTAGTAACTGCTGGATGGAAAACTATCAAGTGAACATGCACTGGTTACTGATAATACTGCTGCTGCCCATGGCAATAATGGATAGACTTTTTCCTGGACAGGATATACGTTAGGACGAGAAGTACACATATATTCAAGCATTGCCACTCTGCTCAGATCACATCCATTTGTAAACGTCGCTCTTTGCACAGGCTCTTCTGCATTTAATTAAAGGTGAAAAATGCCACCAGCGTAGCCATTTTTCTGCCTCACTTCACCAGCCAACATTTAGCTGGGAACACAGTTGGGCTGGCAAAGAATATACATTATTTTCAAAGGTTACACCTGGAACCTGAAGAAATTTTAACTAGGGTTAGATAATTAGGTTGCGCAGTCATACACCAAACCTGCCCAGCATTGGTATGCACTGTAAACACCATGACTTGAGTTTTCAAGCTATTAAAGGTGGACACATACAAAGGATTTTCAAATGCCAGTGAAGGAGAAGCAAGGATTCAATGCAAATATTCAAGACTTTCAGTTTATTTCTGTGGAAAAGAGCTCTGCTGACTATATGACTTAATTTCTCAATCACACGTCATTACAGAACTGTTTGCAAACCAGAATGTCTGCACAGGAGCTTTGAACATCTAGAAGTTATTACCTCAGCACTTCTGCCTGGATTGTTCTCCACCACCCTATTTTGAAAGCATTTATATTAGACTTTAACAAACTTTATACTGTGCTTTTTGACTCCACAAATTGATGTTAATCAATCTGTCTTGAATTTCATCCTCCCTCTCTAGGTAGATAATTTGCTAGGTAAAAAAGATCCAAAAAGCCTATCAAATACAAAATTCATAGACATCACTTGCAGCCAAAAGCAACATGAGGGAACTGTAAAGTTGGTCGTGTTTAGACTATAAAGCTCTGGAAAGCAGTATGGCACTTCTACCTCCTTATAGTGCAGGTAAAAAATAGTAGATTACACAAAGAGAATGTTCTTATCTATACAGTGCATGTCCTCCTACGAACAGAATATAGGAACAATTGCTTAAAGAATTTATTTTAAATATCACCCCTTGATTTATACAGATCTTCCTACCTGACTCACAGAATTCCAGCATACTTGTGCTATTACTGGAGCAAACCTCTTGAGGAATGGGACAGTACTTGGAAATTTCTATGTTGTATGTAATTTCTGCTTTGAGATCTGAAAACAGATTTTTAAAGGTGCCATAAATTAACCATTTATTACATTTTCCTGTCAGAGCATTTTTTGCTTTCAATCTTATTATTGAACCTCCATGATATATTGTTATGAAAAATCACAGTCATGCTTAGTAACCCCAAATGCTGTAGCTGATAAGAGCAGTGCTCAGTCTTATCCCTTAAGTGACAGAAAACCCCCACAATCTAGTATAATCACTACCTGAATTATTCCAAGCTCTTATGACTACAGTGATTTCCAGAACAATTAAGTAGCCTAAATATAGTTTGCTGGGAGTTTGTGTATGTAGATTCTTTTGCTACTAAAAAAGAATGAAAAACTCCAGTAGGTTGACATTTATGTACAAACTCCTCAAATATCTGCAGCAGAGCTTGGATCATTCAGCTCAGAACAGGGCATGTACTTAATGTGTCATAAGAATGCAAATCAAACCACCCTAGTCAAATGTACACTTTTAAAAGTTTTGTTCCTATTTTCAACAAGAGACTGGATTATTTCAAACTGGTGCCCTATCAGACAGAATTCAGCAGACACTCTCCACATTCAGAAGCACGAATCTTCCTTCTTTGAGTTGCTTCCTGCCCACCAAAAAAGTGGAAAATTATTAACTTTTTAACTAAAAAGAATGCAACAAAAGCTCAGGTAATGTTTTTTTCTTTTAACTACACAAAATACTGCCATACAAATCGGTCCATTAGCCAATAACTGTCATTAAAGTTGTATTTATCCATCACATAAAAGCATTTAGAAACATTTCTAAAATTTCTTTAAAGAAATGACTACTGTCATTTAGAGTATTCCTGTTATTCATGGAAATATTTAACCTTTTTGTCCTCAGAAATCTGCTTTTGTGTTTACAATTACAGTGCAACAAAAGCATTTTTTTACAGTATGATTGTACTGCATATAATCCTCTTAGGGATGTCTCTGAAAGTAAATTTAAAAACAGACAGGAAAAATTAAGACTAAATTATTATATTCATGGTAGATCTTAAAGCACAAATCATGGCTCATTTACATGTTTCCGAGATTACAACACAACCATGGATTGAACCAAATGGCGAATAGTTTACTACCCCTTGAGGAGACATGTACTCAGAAATCTGGGTATAGAATAGTTCATAGTCTCACCCAGAGGAATTCTCATTTAATAGGCTGTGATGTAACTCAAAAGTGAACTCAATATCAAAGAGCCAAATTGTGTTAAATGTGTTCAAATGAAAGGAAAATCAGGTCAAGCATTAAGAAAACCAACCCTCACGTTCTTTGATCACTTCTTTGCACAGGTCTTCATCAGCCATAGTGTCTGAGGCTACATTTAACAACTCATTCAATTCCAAGTATGATGGAATCTTAGCAGAATCAGATCTACCATTGCTGGGTTTGCTGAACTCTAACTCAAGAGGTAACATGAAATACTGAAAAAATATTAATCACAACAGAATGGTCAGTAAATCCCCTTTGATGTTACTGTATAGTCAAAGCTTTTTCAAAATCTTGAAGTAACTTAATTCTAAACCAATTTCAGAGCTTTTAGGAGAGAAATCTTATGACATTTACACAGTATACACAAAGCTTTGCTCAATATGGAGTAAATACAGTGTTATAGAATTTCAGATTGAGTGAGTGAAGTGCAGAGAGTGTATCTGAACTTTCAGTTCCCAGTCAAGTAAAATATTCATTTACTTTACTGAAAGTTTGTGTTTTAGAATTTTGAAAAATGAAGGAAAAAGTAGATTTGACTTCTTTTTATAAAAGAAGCAAAGCTGGCTCCCCAAATCCTGAAACATAGCTTGGAGTTTTCCCTTTCCCATGCACGTCATGGTTTCCCGTTCTGGTTAATTTGTATTCTTAGTGTAACAAGTACCTACAGTGCCAACACATTTGGAAGCAGGAGAAACAGCTGATCGGAGTGGAAACTCCTAACAGCAGCATCCAACAATTAAAAAACCACCAATAAAAGCAGTGTTTCCTAACCTTGGAAATATGAAGGCTGCGAATACTTTGCAAGTATGAAGAGAATTCAGTAAAATGACTTGCAAGTGAACAAACACCTACCCAAAACACAGAACAACAACTAATATAATATATAGGATGAAACAACAGGATGATACCTCTTCCTCTTTTATAGGTATAGTGCAAAAGTTCTCTTTAATCTCCTGCAATTCATTTTTACTCTCTTCCATCTTCATTTCATTTTGGAAAATCAAACATTCTCTTTAAAAGATCATAAAAGAAAGTAAGTGACTTCTTTGTATTACTTCATGTCTAAGACTGAAAGTCTTAGCAATAGCTTTGATAGCCATACACATGGCAAAAAGTTATTTTTCTAAATCCATGCCTTTTCTAAGAAAGCAATTCCAAGGGATGCTCTACCGATCTGTGGAATTAGCCAAAAGTATTTTTAAGAAATAATACATTATATGCAAAGTAGAATCACTTAATATTGGGACCTGCCTTAAAAAGTTACAGAAAAAAACCCCTCATATTAAAATTGTTCAACACCCATCACATAAATGTTCTCATGTGAAAACACTTTCTGCAAAAGCTGCGTATCTAAGTTTCTTCCAATGTCAAATTTTTTTACTATATATAAAATCTTGGTAATCTATAACACTGACCTTATTTCACTTTTGTCTCCTTTAGTTTCTATTTTCAGAAATGATTCAGCACCAGTGAAGGCAGAGTGTGCTTATTATTAATCAAAATGACATCCAAAAGTATGTTCCCTGGTTTAACTGAAAAACTTTCAAAATGCTTGGAAATAAAACTCAGAGGTGAGGCTACTACTTGCCTTGTGAAGCAAGGATACAAGCAGAAAAAAGATGAAGATTTTTCAAGTAGAAAGAAAAGTTTTCATCAGGCTTGCCACTTGTGGCCACCACACTAACACTATAACGACTTTTTAGGGGGATAACTTCCTCCTCAGTCCCTGACACCACTATTTTCCTGAAGGAATACTTTGGACTGAAGAGTACAAATTGTTCTATGCCCAGCCTCAGGATGCTAACTGAATTTTACCTTAAGTAGAAGTCTGTTTCATTATATGTCTTTGTTTAAATGCCTCTGCATTTAAATGTGTGCTGCACAAGCAGATTTGGGGCCCCACCTTGAGCAGGCTCCTGGTTTTGCTAGTCAACCACAGACCAAGAGGTCAGAGCTGTTTGAGTAAAGGTTCACACTAGCACTTTTTATGCCATTTCTGAAAGTAGGTGCAGAATCTGGATCATGTTATCTTCACTAGGTATTTACAGTGTTCACACTTGCACATAGTTTTATGTCTGAAACTCAGTGTGAGATTAGGGCTCATTTTAAAAAACAGGCCAACAACCCCACTCCTCCCTGTTCTGTTGATATACAGGTACAGTTAAATCAGTTAAAATTTGCTTTACTTTTCTTGGGAATCATGTAACCCTACCAAGTGCAAAAGAAGTGATACAAGTCATCCAGACATGAAGTAAATCATTGCAAAATTTAGCCAGACTTTATGAATGCACCTATACAACCAATATATTTAGGAAATACTAGGCCCATTTCTAATACAGTTTACACCAGTTTAATGTATCAGTTAGTTCAAATTCGTGACATTAGACATTATTCAACTAAATTCAATCAACTCAGTAATATGAAACTGAGTAAAACCATAAAATAAATAATATTTGAATGTGAAGAAATACAATTGAACTTGAAGAAATACAGTTCAACAGTGCAAGAGCATGGATTTGCTGACAGTATGACTGAGATGACAGAAAGAAGGAACGTGGAAGCATGTATAAAATCCCAGTCCAATTAAATTTAGAGGCATTTTACTGAGAGGGCATCAGTAAAATCAGTTTGAGGGAGGACAAGGTCCCTTAAAGATGTACATTTTTTCAGTATTCCAAAAGTAAAATCTTGAGTACGCTTCACACTTACAAAATGCAAAAGTGACACAATTTCATTAATCCAGTTTTCTTAATGCATATAAATTTCATCTGAGTCATTTTTTCCTAAGTAAGAAAAAAAGCTGAAGTCTTTACCTGTTGCAAATATAAACTAGTTACAAAGTTATCATTTAACAGATGTTCCAATGTCATTATACACAGATTATTTTTTATGTTCAATATTACACATCAACTTGTAGGTACCTGAAAATGTTCTCTTCTGTTAAAATCTGTCCTTCAGAATCTAAAAGGGGATCTTTCACTAAAAAAAACTGTAGTCTGCTCAGAAGTATAGATAAAGTTGGCAGGTTTTTACGAAAATTTTCAAGATTATCAATAAAGGTAAATTCCTCTTCCAAATATAAATCTGACGAAAAATAAGAAAAAATATGTTATAAAACAATATAAATGTAACAATTACCAGAATAAAGAGAATTGTGGATCAACTTTTAGAATACTATAAGTGTCAGCAAAAAATAAGTACTTTCTGCTTTAAATATTTTGGAATTTTAAAGCTTTAAGCACAACAAAGTCTAGACTTCCAATGGTCCACAGGATAAGCTCTGGTTTTCTTTTCCTTTTTTTTTTTTTTATTTTCTTATACAATGTCTGTCTAAAAGAAAAGGTATTTTCCTTTCTTTCCCATGTTTGCATTTTCAACAAAGAAAGTTCTACACATGGGCCTGGGCAATCTCAGGCCCACCTACAGGCTGGGTGGAGAAGTGACTGAGAGCAGCCCTGTGGAGAAAGACTTGGGGCTGACGGTTGAAGGAAAACTCAACCTGGGCCAGCAGTGTGCACTCGCAGCCCAGAAATCCAACAGTGGCAAAGCAGGTGATTCTGCTCCCCTCTTGGAGCATTGTGTCCGTCTCTGGGGTCCTCAGTAGAAAAAAGACATGGACCTGTTGGAGCAGGTCCAGAGGAGGGACACAAAAATGATCAGAGGAAAGGAACATCTCTCTTATGAGGAAAGGGTGAGAGTAATCGGGATGTTCAGCCTGGAGGAGAGAAGGCTCCAGAGAGACTTTACTGCAGCTTCTCAGTACATAAAGGGGGCCTATAAGTAAGATGAGGACAGATTTTTTGACAGGTTCTATTGCAATAGAACAAGGGGTAATGGTTTTAAACTAAAAGAGAGATGATTTAGATTAGATATCAGGAAGAAGTTTCTTACAGCAAGGGTGGTAAAATACTGGAATAATTTGCCCAGACTGGTGGTTGATGCCTCATCCCTGTGGGTGCTCAAGGTGAGGTTGGACAGGGCTCTGAGTGACCTGAGCTGATTACAGGGGGGTTGGACTAAATGACCTTTAAAACTCCTTTCCAATCCAGGCTATTCTATGATAACAGGATTCTCTGGACTTTCATTTCTTCTGTGTTTAGATACCACTCTCCTGACAGAACTGAGGCAGTAACCACATCCCTGTTTGATGCAATCCCTCACATTTGCAATATAGTATACACAAATATTTACATACACATTTTACATATAGATAATACACACAGAAGGGTAAAGTGAGGTTTTTGTTCTTTCTTATTTTTTACCAACATGGAAGTATCCTCATTCCTACATCCCCCTTTCATTCCTTGGATGACTCCCTATCTGTAACAACCTTCCTTTCCTTCCTAGTGGCTGGAAGTTGTAGATACTGATTATGTTCCCCCCTCTAACTGTTCTATGCTGCTGACTCAGATTCCCATAAAGAAATCTATCAATTAAAAAATAAATGCCTCATTGTAAAATGCCTCTGTTTAGAGAGATGAACATTCAGAAGAGGCTACTAAGGCTTCTAGGAGCCTATAAAGCTAAAAGTAGCTCTAATAAAATAAAAATGACATTTTTTCTGATATGCTACAAAATCCCTGATCTATTCCTCTTCCTTTTCTTTAGGTAACTAGGAAAACAAAGGAGGAGGCACCTCAATATTCAATCAAATAGTGGTTGCAAAATTAGGTGCTAAAATCAATAAGAAAATAAAGACTACTTCAATGATCTAAACTCGCATCCTCAAATATCTAATTTAATTTTTGTTAACTCAAAGAAAACTGGACAACTCCTAATATACTAACATGAAATCAAGTCAAATAAGGTACAGCTTTGGCCTTGATTTGCATTTATTTTCCTAATTTAGCCATAGTTTTTATTCATTTTTTTTATTGTAAGGAGCTATAGTATCTAAAGTGTATGAAGAAAGGGGGATTTTTCCAATTAATCTAATTATTCTAATGTGATTAAAATATTTTAATTACTGCATTTCTTTGTTAATTTTAACACATTTTTACCTGTTACTCCCTATCTCAGGAAAGCATGTCTAAGCAAGTATGCACTTACATGTGTACTGAAGGGCCCTCCTGAAGTGGAACAGATACTACCATATACCTAACTGCTTTCCTAATATAGAATTTTACAGCTGAAGTACCAGGTAGAGTTTGAAATTCACAAATTCCAGTGCTTGAAATTCACAGGAAACTGAGCTGAGCTGCTGCTTTATGATTCTAGGAAGTGCAGTTTCACATTTTTAAATATGCTTATTTTTCAGAATTGTGACTTGAATGCAATATCATCACTTTCTTTGATTTACAATACAGTTGAATCAAACACTTTCTCAATATTTGGTTTTCAGTGATCAGAATTTGTTATATCTGTTAGGGTGCTAATAATCACAATTTTCAGAAAATATATAGGGACACTACCCAATTTGAACAATCACAGCAATAGACTTGAAAAATCCCAGCAACAAAGTGGAAACTGCTTACTTCTCATTCTGCTTGATGTGGTCAAGGAAAATGCTTCAAGGATCTAATTTTATTGATGTATAATGGATCATTATAATTTTGTTCAATTTCTGATATGATCTACTTATTGTGATACTTTTTTGGCACCTTCTGCCATATATTTGATCAGCCTTAAACTTCTTTTGGTTTGCATCTACCTTGAACTGCTAATACAAGCCCTGCTTCTCCAGAGAATAAATATGCCTTCAGTGGTCACACCTTAGGCAACTGCAAAGGTTTGTGATCACTCAGACAGCTTCATCAATGCCTATGGAGCCCACACAAAAAGTTATGGAAGTTAACAAGCTGATTCTATCAGAATTTAGAAAATAGTGAATTAAACATTTTACCTTGCCATGGTTCTCTAAATTCAGTGACATAGTAAGTCTTCAAATATTTTTCTTGGGTGGATTCTTCCTTAAAAACTTTATTCGTAACTAAAAAGGGTTCTTCTATGTCAGTCTGAGAGCAGGGATTTGAACTTGGAATAACTTCCATTAATTCATTACTAATCTGGAGCTCTACAGAGGAGATAGGTTTCCTAAAAAACAGAAAAAAAATCTGACACTTAAGCTGTTGTAAAAGTAACGTCATAACTTCCCTGACTTCTCAGTGAATCAACAGCACTCATAAAGATACTCTAAGAACCCTGACAATCACTGTATTCACTGAAGAAGATTAGAAATTGTGGAGTTGTTGTCACTATCCACTGGATCCACTGTTCAATTACATGTTCAGTTCTTTCCCAAGAAAAAACCCTTTAAGTTTACATCCAGCATTAAATTGAACAAAAAAATAATGGCTGGAAAAGAGCATCAAATCTATTAATGTCACAGCATTTAGCGCAAAAATTTAAATGTATACTTTTTGTATTGGGTCTGGCTGAGCTGGAGCACATTTTCCCAAAGCAGCCCTCGCAGTGCTATGCTTTGCATTGGCAGCTAGAAAAGTGTTGATAACACATCAGTGTTTTGGTGCTGCTGAGCAGCACTGGCACAGCATCAACATTGTCTCTCAACATCCCTTCCCCTCCCTACATCGTGGGCAGGATCCTGGGAGGGGACAAAACCAGGTCAGCTGACCAAAACTAACCAAAGGCATATTCCAGACCATATGACATCAGCTCAGATATAAAAGCTAAGGGAAGGAGGAGTGAGGGGGGCATTCATTATTTACAATGTTTGCTTTCTGAGCAACTGCTATGTGTGCTGAAGCCCTGCTTCCCAGGAAGTGGCTGGACATCACTCGCTAATGGGAAGTAGAGAATAAATCTTGTTATTTTCCTCTTTGCTTGTGAGACTGCAAACTTCCACTTTTGCTTTAATATACAGCCTCATCTCAACCTACGAGTCATTTTTCATTTTATTCTGTCTCCCCTGTCCAGCTGGGAAGTGATAGAGTGGTTTGGTGGGCACCTGGTGTCCAACCAAGGTCAACCCACCACACTTCAAAAACCATGAAGAAATTGCAAGTAATAGCAATAGGAAAAAGATAGGATAAGTGAAGAAACAAACTCACTTCAATTTCCTGTCACTTTTCATATTAATATCAATATTACTATTATTTCTTTAGGAAAAAAACCCCCAAACTGTGTTAGACAAATAAATAGCAAAATCATTTGATGCAGAAAGAAACCAACCATCATAGTCCTGAGCTAAATGTGTATCTGGACAAAAAGGTTGTAATTGTTAAAAAATTAAAATATGTATTAGTGTTCTGTTATCCACATAAATTGACTGCAACAATATACTGGCTCTAATTGATGAGTGCTGACATTTCTGAAGAACCTAAATCAGCTCATCTACACTTACTGAATTTATTATTCTCATTTCAGACAACGGATTTCTCAACTGTGCATCCTATTGATTCATGCATGTTTTTAATAATACATTGCATTGCACCATCTTGCTATTTGCTAGTAGTCCTCTGAAGGTAATTCTCAGACGAGTGCACCTCTGAATTTCAGTATAGGCCTTCATGTGTAGACAGAAAGACTTAGGAATCAACTATTTCACAACATTTTGAGTATAGCTTAAAAGTTAATTTTGAAACTCCAGGTAGTATAATTCACAAGCAATAACCATGCAGTACTGATAGTAACTAATATCCAAACTTTCATATGGCATAAGCCTTTGAAAATCCTCGAACCTTAAAACACTGCCCAGTTACAAGTGGGCCAACTTCACTGAAATCAGTGGATTTCACTGTAGTTTTATAGATAGAATTCACTATGGTTTTATAGACAGAATATACCTAAGGGGAGTTGCTGATTTGAGACTACATGGGCCATCTTTTACAAAGTCAAACCCTTAGTAAGGCTGTTCTGGAAAGTAGTAAATATTTTAAATGCAGACTACTCTAAGTATGGAAACATATGTTCAAGTCATATTTGTGTTATGGTTGTACAGTGTTTTGAACACAGAAAGAACTACATTAGGTTTAATGTATTTAGCTTCAATTAGATCTTTACATTATGAAGCAAAACTTTCAGCAGTACCTTTGAAATACGGACAGTTGTGTTTCAATATCAAAATAAGCACAGCTATTAAGCACATGCAATAAAGCCAATAAGGAGGTTTACCTAATTAAGTAATTTGGCGATTTCTAGGAATCACAGACTCACTTCCTTATCTCCTTTACTACTAGGTGTCCTCTCACACCTGCTTAGGCAGTCAGTGTCTTCTTCTCAATGTTTTTCTCCTCCTCAGTGTTTTTCTCTCACTTGTTTCTTGTGCTCTTCTTATTTTTCAGCCTCTCCAAGGAGACAGTAGCTCCCCGACACTTTGAACCAGTTTTTGCTAATATAGCAAGCCACTTCACTGACCAATTTGATCAGTCATTCATGCTTACATTCCTGACTGGCTTACAAGAAGAGACACTTTAAAAAATCACAAACCCCAAACCCCCAAGTTGACAAGCTTATTTCAAAATATCATTTCCCTAACCTAGTTACCTGAATATTTAGACACATAGAAAAGCATAAAACTTCTACACAAAACCCCTGCTTAGTAGTAAAACCTTATGCCTACTGTGAAAACAGAACAAAGTCTCAAAAAAATCTCAAAAGCCTCAAAATCTACTGAGCAGAGTCTCAGAACAGACTGTATTGAATTGTATGATAAGCAATCCAAAGATACTGAACTCAACCGTATTACATGGTAGCACATCTGGAACATCCTTTGATAAATTACTATGCCAAACCACAAGTAAGTGCAGAATCTTTAAACTAGATAATTACATTTTTTTGTACAACTCCCGGACTACAGTTCTCCTATGAGTCATACCCAGCAGTGAACCACGTACTCCAGAAAAATGCCTACCATTGCTTGAAACGACAAAAGCAGAACATTTTAGTGCTTATTCCTAATAATTTTTGAAAAGATTCTAGCATTTTATTTCCTTTCATCTGTTGGTTTTGACTATTACAAAGAAATTAGCATTATCTATGAATTTACTTGTTACACTACTCACTCCCTGTTCCTTGCTAAGAATAAATCTATTGAAAAACATTTACTGTAGGTCACTTTTCAGCTATCCAAAACAAACCATCTACTGTATTTATTGCACACTTTTTATATATTTTATTGTGTGTTTATGTTTTGCTTTGCAAATACTTATAACGATTTGTGATGGATTATGTGTACTATTACTGCTTAGTCCTACCCCCAGGAAAACCACTATCATAAAACACCTAAGAATTTAGATTCTCTTTCCTTACCTTAAACAAAATGCAAAGCACTTGAAGAATCTGAAGCAAATGCACGCCCTTTCCTCCTAAGTTTAACTCCCTGCTCCTTATCTGCCTGTCTCAGTTCAAGCAATTTTTCACTGGTACAGAGATCTAGTCCACTTTGGTTTACAATATATTTAGTGAAATCATCTCAAATTTTCTGTAGCTGTTACCTACCATGTGCGCTGATTTCCTGCGTTTTATTTAGATGTTATAACTAACTTAAGTGCTAAAACAACAAGTAAATGTTGTTTGGTCTGACAAAATTCTTAATTCTTGGCATTTAATACTCCTTGAGATGGCATCTATCTGACTCCTCAAGTGCTCAATTTCTGATATGATCTACTTACTGCGATACTAAATCACACTGCATCTTTATAAAAAGTTCTTCAGGATCTGCTTTTTCTTTTAGTATTACTAGTCTAGACAATGTGTTGGGTAACATCTTTGCATGAGTTTTGCAGCATCCTCATAATATTTATCTCACTCTCTGAAGGTGCAAAGATGATTATATCACAATAGTCTTATTTTTTTCTGAAGATACAGAATGTAATTTCAATTGTAATTCAGTGCACCGAGTTAAACAGACATCCACATCATTTTCTGCACAGCCTTAATCCACTCTATGAGCATGACCATTTCTGTGACATGAATGAGCAGAGGGCTACACTGAATTAGTATATAGCAAGGAAATTAAAGACTATCATATTGAAATCACAGAGGAGTGCCACTGTAAGGTATTGGGAAGCCTGGCACAGGCATTTTCTGTAAATGATTATTTAATTCTTCAAACATAAGTTTTACTTATAACCAGTTTTTTAAAGCAGATTTGAAGATAATAGAGATTTTAGGTAGCACTGTAAAAGCACAAATGTAATTTCTCTGTTTCTTTCACACTGGTGATTGAAAGCAGAAATACACACAATTTATTGGTTTTTGCAGTAATATAATCATCTTTCACAGCTAATATATGCTGGAAAGATCTGTTGCAAGCCTGTTTTTAAAATTAACTCAGTTTCAGAGTTCATTTGATACTTTTGACTTTGTGTATAACATTTTAAAATAAATATATCTATATTTAATTGCTATAATATAAGCTTGACTTTTTATAGCTGCCTTTTACACCTTTTCAGAGATTTATAAACACCCTTCTTTGAACAGCTTCATCTACAGTTATAAGAGATAACAGTCTCAGAGAGGAAAGGGCAAAAGGTCCTTGTGGTTTGTCTTCATATTCATTAACAGTTTCCAGAGACTTTCTCCAATGTCATAAATAGACTATACAACCATTAAAAAAATTACATGAAGAAGCAGTGAACTCCATAAAACACAATATAACTTTTAGTGAAAAAGCCATCTTTAAGCTATTTGCTACAGTGTACATCTCCAGCACACTGTACACTTGCTACTGTCAGAAAACATTTCCATACTCTGTTATCATCATTAGCTTATGGTTCACAAAGTACCTGAATGATATCAAAGAAATCACAAATGTTTTTAACTTAAGGTAACTGACTTTTCCAGGAAATCCTCCACAGGTAAGCTTTTCTTCCATTGATCCAATACTGAAATAGTGATCATGTTCTGTGTTGAAGTAACTGAGACAAAAAAGAGAGAAAGAGAATCACATAGAAAATTTTAAAATTTATTTTTATTTCTTGATCAAACCATTGCAGAGGCTAATCAAACTTTATACAAGATGCATAGAAGAAACAACACTTTTGGTTTCTGTTAGCAAAAGTAATGCAAATACATCAGAAAGATGTGAATACTTTCATACACATTTACCTTTGTCATTGGAAACCTTCATTTTTTTCCACATCTCATAACCTCAGCATCATTTTTTTGAACCTCTCCCAGTTTATCAGACTTAGTATTTCACTTATCTCTGATCATTGATATTCTTCCATAACCACTTCTCTGGACAGAAACTTTTCCAGAGGTCTCTACAGACTAATCAAATATCACCCTCATTTATGGTGCCATACATAAATAAATATCCGTTACCCATTTGTTTCTACTTAGGCGATGAATATGTTCTACCTTCAAGAGATATATGAACTGACTTCAGAAATTATTTTTTTTTTAACCAGACATCATATAATGGACAAACACAAGCTTTTCCTTTAATCCACAGTAAATCTAAATTAAAACTTAAGGATTATAGAACCTACCTCTAGTCCATGGCTTCCTATACTTATCATCAGTGAAGAGTCCTGTGAGATGATACTTTTCATCTTGATATAAACAGGGAGGAAAGCAAAGTGATAATCTCCAGATGGAAAACTTCTGCCTTGCCATGCTCTGCACAAAAAAAAGACATATGTTAAAATTATGAGAGACAGGTCTATTCTTTTTGTGCACCTTTTCAAACATTCCCACTGTTTTCAAGTGTTTTCTCCTATAACAGGATTTTTTATGCTTAAACCTTATTATTTCTGTAATACTGACACAGTCCAAACTAAGAGAAAATATTAACATTTACCTGACTAGCTATTTAACTATTAATCTACACCTCTGCATTTAAAAACCTGCATGTATGCTTAGCTACACTTCAACTAAACTTTGTATGTGCAATTAGAAGTGCTTATCTTAACACTTGCAACTGTCTCCTAAATGGACACATGATCAGAAACAATTTAAAATCATTCCTACTATTGCTGTTTCAAGTACTTTTAATATTCTAAGGTTTGGTTTCTCATCTTTCATGTGCTGTTAGGAGCTAACAAAAGCCCTTTTAAGTCCTTTCATTTTCACTAAAAACAGGGGTACATGGTAGTAATCAATCGAACTCTAGAATTAAATAGTCACTGTGGTAACTTCGATAACTCTTCACTGAGGACCAAGTTCAATAAACTATCTAAGAGTTCTTTTGTCACAGAAGTGTGACAGTACTGCATAAATAGCACAGAACCACAGAACAAGCAGTTATTCGGGAAGCAGGGAGAAATTATTTTTA
Source organism: Manacus vitellinus (assembly GCF_001715985.3). Lineage (NCBI taxonomy): Eukaryota > Metazoa > Chordata > Aves > Passeriformes > Pipridae > Manacus > Manacus vitellinus. Next base: position 9,141,533 of record NW_021940917.1, on the reverse strand, counting down.
CACGGGGTTTTGTATTTAACAAGTTTATAGCTTAGAAAGAAGTTGTCCTCAAAAACTGTGGGGTGTAAAAAGCATACTGGAAGAGGCAACTAGCTATAGATATGTGGGAGAACACAACGAATGAGACTAGTAACTTCTCTCTAGTTCTAAGTCCATTGCCTCACTTCAGCTGTGTTGCTTCAGTCCAAGAAATGTCCACCTATTTTGGCATATGCTGTCAAGCCAATTATAGCTTGTAGTGTTAGACATCCCAGAAGACAAACTAGAAATATTTCGCTGACTTGGACTGCATCCAGAATTACCATGCTGTTGGTGTACTTTCCAAACCTTCCTGTATAAGCGGAAAGTTGGTGGAGAAAATAAAAGATGTGGGAAGCAATGAGAAAAAATACTGTCACTTCACCAGTACAAATCCTTTTTCCATGTCAGTTTAATCCTCTGTGGGATAGTTATATTCTGTAAATGCTAGTTAATTTTAACAAAAAAGGCAAAAACTACTGCCATCATAGCATCTTTTCCTTTGAACACTCTTGTAAAAAATCAGATCCAACCCAATGAGGTTCCCTCTGCATAAGTCAAAGCATGGTATTTTCCCAGCGATCTCTCTTACAAATTCTGACAAAAGAAGACAGTCAGACAATTACAGACAGCTGGACTTAGGTCTTCTACATGTTACTGGCTGTACATCAGTTTAAGTAATCGGTATTGAAGTTACTTCTGAAACAGCTGCATCTATCACAAAATAAAATTAATTTCCTGATAGAGATCACAGGAACAGAAAGAGTGGGTGATAACCCTTCTTTGATTAAAGCAAACTGTCAGAATTGTGACATAAGAGCTCTTAAAGTACTCTTAGGTTAAAGGAGAATGACATGGTACTGTAGAAGTAGAAGTGGAAGTGGAACAAATAGAAGTGAAGTAGAACAAACACACCCAAGGGCTATCATCACAGGTAACAGCCTTAAACCAGGAAAATTGTTCTAAGTGTAAAGGTTAAGATGAATTAGTTAATTTTATAAAGTCTGATAACACACAACCTTTCTTGCCTGTCTCAAATATATAAAAGTGTTTTTCAAGACCATTACTTATGGTTATGGCATTTAATCAACACGTTTACCCCTGTTTCTCAGGGAACTGCAGAGGTCTCCACAAATTTCTGTTCTAACTGTAAGATGTTATGTGCATTTTTATAGTTCCATACAGCTCGCATGTATTATCAGTTTATAATATTAGAAAACCTTGAACTTGTAAGACGACTTTGTGATCACACCTACAGCACTTGGTGCCATGAAGTACCCAACTCTTGCATCTCTGACTGAAAAGATACACTCCTTTCTTCAAAGATACACTTCTAAAGAGCAGCTGGAAAAACTATATCTGGAATTGATATAAATGCATAACAAGTACATTAAGAGCAGGATTCCACATCTAGTTGAGCCAGATGTGGGCAGGAATCAGTCTGATATAACCTCATCAAATTCCAGGATTTCCTAAGAACTGGAAGCTTTAGTCAAGTGCATTTGATACAGGAAAAATCAATATAACTTCCTCTAGAGGGTAGAAGCTAGGCACAGGAGTGGAACAAGAAGCTGAGGTTCGAGCATGGCATATCCCTTGCACAGCCAGATCTGTAACACCTTTAAATGTGTGATCACATCCATTAACCCCTCCTGGTAGCATTACAGAGGAAGATTCACACTGTTCCAGAGCAGCCAGTTGGGAGGACGCTCAGCATTTCCCTACTAACAGTTTTCATTTGTCCTGCTGTCAGCACTGTCCTCATCCTCAAAACTCAGGCAAGAAAAGCCATGTAGTTCTTCTCTTTTGCACATAGACCACAACATGTTGTGCTAATACATCTATTTTCTTTTGTAGAAAATACGAAAACATCTGAAGATCAAACTGAATGGAACTACTGTGAGAAGGTTTCCACACAAACACTGAATGACAGACTGCATACAGTTGGAATTACAACAGAAAAAGTTTTGGTTTCTATAATCTAAGAAAACAGTAGGCACACACACAGGTACAATATAGAACAATTCCTGCACTCTAAGAAAAGTGATAAGGGCAGTGGTCCATAACATGGGTCCCAGTATAACTGCAAGTACTATTGCTGGACCACTTCCCAGGCTGCAAATCTCCATCTGTATGCCAGGAGTGCTTGTGTGTGTCCTTGTACTCTCCCTGTACTCTTACAGGCATCATGTCTTGTTACCTTATTTTTCTGCTCACACACTAGAAATAACCCCCTCTCGGCAAAGCACCCCTCTGCGAGAGGAGTCTTTTATTTGGCCCGTAGCTTTTCCATGAAAACTTAAATAGTAAAAAGTAAAAACCCAATTATGACAGTGTGCCTCAGGGATAAGCAGTTGGCAACGTAACAGATGGAGACAGGAAGGAAAACAAGACTTCACAAGGTTTCTAGATCTTAACTGATCAAAACATGTAAAGCCAAAATATTCATCGTAGGTGTGAAAAGACATCTGCTTTCCACGAATTTAAGCTAAAACATTACAAAAACTCTTCCCTACAATCATTAGGGAATACAGCATTGTGTATAACTATCACAATACACACAAAAGGAGATGGAAAATTGGATTAGTTCTCTGGAAAGCAATTAATTTAATTCAATGCATTAGAACCACAGTATTCTCCGAAGAAAGCAGGAAACTTATAAGTGCATTATAAGTAAACTTGCAACATACACTAAAAATAATGGATGTTCGTTAGTTTTGGTAAAATTGTACTTCAATTTTTTATTAAAAAAACCCTGTAATCACTTCACTTGTTATCCCAGCAAGTGTGGCACAACAACCCCTCTGTAAGAGAATTCCTAAGAAAGTAGTTCTTGATATCTTCATTAACGTGCACTTACTCTGTTCTTCAGTTACTGCTATATTTCGTTCTGACTAATAAGAGAAATAATAAAATTATACCTCATATAAGTAGTCTGTCGAGTGATACTGTAAAGCTGCAAACATCTTGTTTTGTGATGTTTTCAACATTCCAATTGTCTGGAAGATATACAGAATATGGATCAGTTAAACATTTTTTATATCCTCTAAAAATGTTGAAAGAGAATGTTGAAATTCAGGTTCAACAAGAATAGCTTCGTCATTTCTAGCATATGCACCCTGGACTGAATTTCCTATAAAAGAAGGCTACACAAAGCATTCAGTGTTATTCCTCTGGAAGGATGTAACAGACCAACTACAGACCATGCACACTTGATTTCTATCTGAAGGAACTGGGCTTTTGGTTTTTATTTCAGTTATGCCTCTGGCTGTTTATTCCACAGAAAGCCTTTTAAGGCATTAAGTGAAAGTAAGTAATACAAATTACCTCCCTTAAGCAATAATTTTGAGAAATTATCTGAATCAATGAATTTTTATGGATTATAAATTAGCTTTTAAAGACAGTAGTCTGGCTACCTCCTAAACTATTAACTTTTCACTGGCTCATGTATTTTGGAGAGGACTTTTTTCCTCCCTTTTTTTGGTTTTACAAGGGTGAAGGAGATTATAGGTATAAACTATAGGATTATAGGTATGAACTATAGATTAGCTGGGAGAACAACGCCTGCTGGAACACCAGTTCTCTAAGTAAGCTGATGCTTCTGATGGGAACAAAGAGTGAAACAAAAACTATACAAGGACAGAGACACAGTGTGAGTGCAAAACAGACTATATCACAGCTCAGGTGTGCATAAGGTAAGAGAATATTCGTTCTTAATTAAAATTACGTACAAGAGTCAAAGCTAAAGTAAGGAAATTCTATCAAAAAAGTGTATGATGTAAATGAAATGTAACCAACTTAAATTGTAGGGCCATAAGGGAAACTTGCAACAGAAGGCTATCTTCATATAGGTAACAGTAACATACCAAGAGGCTAAAATTGCCTATGTAAAAAATTTGGAAACACCAAATTCAGGTATGGAAACTGGAACCCATGAGGGAAAAAATAATTACGGGCTAGTTGCTTACTTGAGAGGAGTCTGGGCAGAGAAAGGAAGTGCAGGAGAGGTAAAAAGGTAGGTTCAGGCAAGAAAATAGAATAGAGAATAAGGTACAAAATCATATAGAGAACAAAGTAGAGGGGAACCTTCTGATGGAAGGAGTACGGACAGTTAGAAACAGTGGATTAAAACCATGGGATGCTAAAGAAAACCCTTTGCACAATCTACTGGACCCTCCATCAGTTGCACATCCAACAGACTTGATGCAGAAGAATGGAGCAAGAAGGGATGGGTTTGCAAGGAGGGAATGGATCAGTACCCCATCACTGAGTGCTGAAGGGCAGGGAATAGAACAGCAATTTCATAGCATTGATGTGTATCACTGACAAAAATTTCCTCATAGCAATAAAACCATACACTCATGCAGTATAGTAGCTATAGAATAGCAACTACTACTCCCAGGGAAACAATTTCAATTAACACAGCTAAAAGTAGTGAACTGTTCGGCAGTCACTTTAGGTACCGCTAGTTTCTTAAGGGTGTGTCAATCACTGAACATTAAAACCACCTCAATCGGGTAAATTCCGAATTTCCAATTCAAAACCCAAAGACTGTGGCCTAGAAATACTAGTCTGTGGGGACACAAGGAAGTCTTCGATTTTTTTTAAGGCAAGACGAGCTTGCAGAAGGATACGACCCAGTTTCATTCTCCAAGAACTCGAGGGAACACCGCTCTCAGCGAAATACGCAGTCGGAGGTACTTCTGCCAGCACCAGGTGTTTTTAAATCTTCAGCAGTACGGACGGAAACTGCTCCGCCGTAACCCACCTCCGCTTAGCCCCTGATGCCCACACGGCCGCCCTTCCCCTCGGCGCCGCCGCGCCTCCGCCCCGCCCGCGCGGGACGGCGAACGCGCCCCTCCGATTGGCTGCCGCCCGGAGTTCGCCCCTCTGATTGGCTGCCGCCCGGAGTTCGCCGCTCTGATTGGCTGCCGGCCCTCCCGCCCTGTGCGCCCAGCGAGCTCCCCCCCCCCCCGTCCCTTCCCTCAGGCACGGCCCGTACGTGACCGCTGCGTGTGTACAGAGGAACTCCTTGGAGTTAGCTGATAGGAAAACTTACCTGATCTGCAAAGCTGAACACGTTTTTAAAGCAGTACATGCATAAGTAAATGCAGCTAAGTAACTACATTCCATCCTTTGTTCCCCCGGTAGCTGCACGCAAGGGAGAAGACGCGACAAGAAAGGGACCGGGTTGGCTCCTAAAGTGTAACTGAACTGCTGACCCGCTGCCCGCTACCTGGGGAATGGAAATGGAACGAGGCCACAGTTTAGCATCCAGATATGCTTCCGCTTCACAAGCTCGGCAAACGTGTGAATTGTCAGTGTCTGCAAAAAGCTATCGGCTTAGGGGAAAGCACCATTTATTTAGTTAGTTTTAATTGGCTGCATAAATTTCTCCCACAACCCTCAAGCTGCCGTCTGTTGAACAAATTGTTGTGTTTCTCAGAAGGCACTCTAGTGTCAGATTTCTGATGTGTCCAGACTCTGACTAATTCCTGGTCTGGCAGAAATTTCAAGAGTAGTTGTGAGAACGCTCCATCCCCCCACCTTCATCCCACACCATCCGACTGTACACACATCCTAGCTGTAACTAGGCTCCAGATGTGTTTCTGCTTGCTGAAATGGCACCTTATTATGGAGGTTGGCACCACAAAGCCATTATATTGCCTGTCTGTGCCTCCTCCTCCTTTTGCTGTAGATGTGGATACCCACAGAGTACATGTTGGAAGTGCAGAAACCTTTGGCACTGCTGCAGCAGGTGCATTGAGCCAGTTGCTGTAATAGTTTTGGGAACCTGGAAAAATGGCTCCTCCAAGAACTCCTTCCAGGTTGAGTTCCGCATTAGGATAGGTTTTTCTGTGGAAAACAAAATTTACACTTTTCACTCTGGATCCAATAACACCACCAGTATTTGTACATCCCAGTGAGTGAAAAAGTTAAGTAAAAAGTGTACAACAGATGCTGTCTTTACCACTACAAAGTACTTTTTCTTTTAACTGTGAGGATGTTTCTAGCCCAATCACAGGCATATTGCCAATGTTTTCCAGACAGTTGTTCCTATGAAGAAAGCAAATGCCAATACTGAAAAGTTTTCTTGGTATTTTTATATTTAATATGTATTTCTACTCTGCTCTCTAAGAATTGGGAGACAAATTGTTAGGCGAAGTAGGCACAATGCAAAAAACACAGGAACTTCCAATTAAAATACTTCAGAGTTGCTCCTTTCTGCTTGGAATATACAGAAATGCATGTTTTTACCCCGAACGAGGAAACAAAGTAGCAGTATATTATGGGTTTTGAAGAGAATGTTATAGCACAGAAAAGCCCCCAGCAGTAAACGGTTTTCTGGAAGATGTTAAAAGTACCTTAGTTACATAGCTACTGCAAGAAACAATGCAGCAACATGTACTGTGATTAAAGGAAGAGAGGTATCCTAGGCAGATTATATCTCTAGTTTTTCTTCATCAGATCCAGGAATTAATGGGTTGCATACCCTGCAGAAGAAATTTGGCAGCAATTCATGGTTACCTCCATGAAATGATTTTCCTCAGATACACCTGTAAAACTACGACTTTTAGAAGTTGTATGGGAGTTGTTTGTATGGCTGAAAAAAAGTGCTAAGTAGTATATACTAGGTATATTACTGCTGTTAAAATTAAGGTCATAAATGGAAGAAGGCCTTCCATCACACTACTGAACACAGGCAAAGCCTGTGTCTGTGGAAGATGCCAGTGGGGGAGAGGTACGTGAAGTCAAAGTGGTTGCTTTGGTACTCACCAGGCAAGCACATGTTTTCCTCCAGACTACAGTGCTGCATCTTAGTTCAATTTCTTCTAAGTGAAGCTGAAAATGCTGTGGATGAGAATAACATGAATGCCAATTAGTACCGTGAGGGTAAGGAATGTGGCAAGAGATGAGATGAATTTTGGCAGCTGCATGTGTTTCTCATCCTCATCTTTTACATTTGGGCTGCTCTTTAGATCAGAAATGATGGCGAAATATTTTATGTTAGCCCTGATCAATGCTATGCAATGCTGTGCTCTTTCCTCAACTGTCAGAATTTATCACTGAAATCCAGAAAGAGTTTTTGAGAATATTTTGGAGGGTTGAGCACAAGATTACTATGAATATGGTCATAATCTCAACTATATCTCATTGTTCTCTAGAAAACAGTCTGTTGTGAGCTGGATCACAGCTGATCCAGTTCAGCTAAACTGTGTACAAGTGGTACCAACTCATGTTAACTGAGAATTTGGTTTCCTTTTTTTCCCTCATTTTGTGTTAGTCATAGAAATCAGAACTGAAGCTTCCACAGCAGCAGTGTAGTGTAGAGCCTGGTAGAGCTGACCGTGTTGTCTCTGTCAATCCAGGACTGTGCTGAGGGTACATCCCCACCTGGCACAGAAACCTGACTGGGTGGTGCCCTCACTGTTGAAGGAACTGCAGATGAAGACAATAGAACATCCCTTTTTTTATGCTGCTTGCATGTGCCTGCAGCAGAGTCCTCTCCAACCTACCATGGCAAACAAGCTTTAACCCACCTGTCTTTTTCTTCCTGCTCCCTCTACCTCATCCTGGCACTGCTCTAGCTCAGAGAGCTCAGCTGAGCTGCTGCAGAGGATGAGGAGGCAAACTCAGGTAGATGAGGAGGTTTATACAGGTGAATTAAAACAGCTGCCAGGAGCACCCGAAGCCTCCTGATAAGTGGAATACAAGTGCAGCTGCTTGCTACCAGCAGCATGCAGGAAGCCTTACACCATCCTCTGTTCACCTTCTCTAGCTTCAGCTCATGCCAGGACTCCATCCAATCCCTGTCCCTCTCCTGCTGCTCCTCCTTGGCTCTCAGCTCATGGCCCCACATCTTCAACTCTGCCTGCTCCTATGAAGTGCATGGGGGAAACCAATGCATTACCTACTCTGTTCTGGACACTATCTCACTTATGGCTTTCCCAAGTCATGAAGGAGATCTGTTCCTGCTGAACTTCCCATGTGGGCCAGTTTGGGGTGCAGAGCAGCACCGCCAGGTTCTTGAGAAGTGGCCTCATTCATCCATCCTTGCCAGAGCTGCAATTGTACAGACATGCACACACACACTCCTTCCCTGTAAAGGATGGAGCCCCTTGCCATGTTGCACACCTAAAACATGCTCAAGGCATGGCACTTTGTCAGCAGTGGAGAAACTCAGCCCGAATGATTATTTTCCACCTGGTAAAAAGGCAGCTCTGCTGTCTGTGCCACATACTCCCTCTGGGCAGTCCCAGGTTGGAGCAGAACTGACTCTGGACATGTCCCCATGGCACAGAGAGGCTTTGCTTAGCCTACCTTGGGGGTTTCCCCTCACTAGAGTTACAATGGAGGCATCTGTGCCTCCTGTGGCTGCCCAAACTCCTCACTGGCAGAGGACAGAGATGGCTGATGCTTCAGTCAACATCTAAGATGGGCTGGTGGAGACTGTTCCTGCAACAACCTGGTTCTCACCACCCATAGTGATGCCTCTGTCCTAAATACCTGAAGGTAGTGCTGAATGTCTCCTCTGTGTGCAGCACCCACCCCTGAGCCTGCCAGTCGGTGCTGGAGGCCACAGGAAAGGGCTCTGCTGTGGCACCTTGGCCAGTCTCATAATTCTGGAGTCCATCTGCTGAGATTGCTCCATCTCATGCCCCAGCTGCTCCTTCAGCAGCCTCTCTCTGGTATGAAATTCAGCCCACTCAGCCCATTCCCTTGCTCCTCAGAGATATTTTCTTTCCAGTACTTTAGTGAATCCATGTCAGAAAACAAAGTAATTATACATCTTTTGGGTTAACTCTATGAAAAACGGAATAAAACAGTACATGTTGCTGATTGTAAAGTAGACATGAAGGGTAGAGTAAAGCATTGCAGTGACTCATCTAATCTGTCTTGGTCAGGTAAATGTGTTTTAAATAAACTAAATCATGTTGAGTCATGGAAGTGGCCAGCCCTAAGCTGTGTTATATGAACAAGCCAAGAACATGAGAAATTACAGATCCTTACAGGTAGGAAAAACTGCATACTGTATATGTATTTTTTTTGGTCAGCCTTCAACGATGGACACAGCTACAAGATGCCAACATAAAAAATAGAAGAAATGAGAAATACTGTACTTAAAAGCCAGACCAAAATGAAAAACAGAATCAACTGGGACAAGACTGATAGGAGAAGAGGGGTAAATCAAAGCATTAAAGGAGAACATCTTTGGAGCTCTCTTCCAAACATTGATAAAGCCAGACACAAGTAATGTCACTTCATCTCTTACTCTCCTAACAGTTCAATATTTTTTTCAAATTTTAGTTAAGATTTTTTTAAATAAAGGTTGATTTTTATTAGCCCATTTTTTCAACTAAATGCAATCAGAACATGATGCTCAATACATTTTTTTTCAGTGAAAAAAATTATGGGGGTATTTACTATAGTAATAGCTTCAAATGGTCTTGTTTGGATTCTTCATTTTGATCTGGCTTATTTTATTTGAAAATGGTAGGTGCTGCTTTTTAAAATGTTTGATTTAAATTTTTTTTGTTGTCTCAGTGTCTGCTTGAGTGTAAACTGAAATTAAATTTATTATAAAAAACATTTTTTGTCTTTTTTTATGCAAAACTGTATTTGTCAACTTGTTTAGATAACAGAGTTATTTGTGAATTTAAGTAATTGTTTCTAGTTATTAATTCTTTCAATATATCCTATCTAGCAATACTCATATCTAATTTAAATAATAACTTGTAATAGGAAAAAGGAATCCCTTCTATTTGAACTCCTTGATTTTGTAAGAATTTCTCACTGCTCTGTGGTAGCTGAAGAAACTGGGAAAAAAACTTTTAGTGTCTACCATAGAGGCTCCTCATGGCAGGAACCATCTGTGCATTTCACTGCATTTCATTGACAATATTTACCAAATAACATACACTCATTCACTGGTTGTATCTTGACAGAAATCATGTATCCAATTATGTATTAGCATGAATATGTATTATCATGAATTATGTATTAGCATGGAAGCATGTATTAATACATTATTTTGGATCTTAATGTAGGTTGACATCACAATACATTAAATCTTAATTAAATAGAGTTTTTTTTGAAAGAAAATACATTAAATAAAATCTTCAACCAAAAAACCGAATTAATTCTACTTATGTTTTTAGCCACTAAAATGGCTGAATAGGTAGGGCCATACAAGTGTACCAATCTTTATTTTGCAAATGTGAATCTAATTGTGTGCATTTATTAATTCAACCATAATTGTAATGTGTTGGATATTATACAACATTATTTGTATATATTATTTGTATTGCCCAAAATTTTTATGAGAAAAAAAGGGGACTTTTTGTTAATGTCTAGTATTTACCCCAACTGTCATTCAAAATCTGAATGATTTTTTTCAAAGTTAAATTCTTTACAAACCAAGCCTACAGATACAGGACATGGGGTAAGAATACTGGAAATTAAAAGTTAAGACCCTTTCACTGCATCACCATGATTTGTGAATAGCATTTTTTAAAATACTTTCTACAGTCATTGATTTACATCTGACCAGCTGGAGTTAAAGATAATTGTGAGGAAAAATCTGTCAGAGGGTAATTGTGATTCTTAAAGCACTTGTCTGACTGACCCTTAAGATTTTTAGAAGAAACAAAGTCACACTGTCTTCCTTCTGCAATTAAATCCTGTACCTTAAGTAATCTGTTACTGGTATGAATCATGTATGTTTAGCTGATAATGCCTAATACTGTGTGAAATAGCATGAAATAGGAAAATTTGTGACTCTCAGCTCTTAAGGTCAGCATGCAGAAACAGTCATACCCAGCTAAGGGTCTGAAGACTTTTCAGTGATCTACTTTTTAAATTAGCTTCACTGGAAAGACATCTCAGTCTAGTTACATCAGCTATATAATGCACCTCTAAAATTGATGCTTCAATAAGAAGGAATACTAAGCTTGTCCCATAAGTCATCATATTCCCTATTTTATAATTTATTATGTTTTGATAAATTGGTTTTGTTTTGCAACACTTCTCAGAACTACAGTAATACATCAGTGTTTACTTTTTAAATTGGTTGGACCAGTTGATTTCATCATTTTAGTCTCTAAGATACACCCTTTTACCAGAACTTCTCAACCAGAATTGCCAGATTTCATAATAATAGTGATAATAATAAGTATTACATCAAGGTAATAATTGCTTATTTGCAGGAAGTCACATGACGCTGGAAAACAACTTAATGAGAGAATTTCACTTTCAAACAAGAGAGCTGAAAACTGTGAAGAAAAGCAGAAATACTAAAAATATCTGATTGTAAGTCATGGCCGCACCACTTCAAATAAGGGCAAAAAACAAGGAGTTTTTGTTTTCATCTGTGAATTAATTAGAAAAGCAATAAGAGTTTATAGTGACTTTCATTTCTGAAAAAAGGTAACTGGAAAACATAATTGGTAAGTCTAGAAACGGTAAAGAGAAGAAAATAAAAAAAATCATGAACCAGGGCACATGGCTAATGTCTAGCTCAAGTGCATGAAAAAATGAAGAAACGTGGTCACATTCATTCATCAACGTCATTTGTAGAAAATACATATCCAAGAAATGCAAATCCTGCAGTAGTTTTGGAAGAGGTTTTGTGAAAGGCTGCTGGGCATAACTGAGCTCCACTAGGGGCTGTCATTGTCACACATCTAGGTGAACAACTCCCTCTTGCAAGAGCAAAGTGTGGGCAGAAAAATCCCACGGACTGAAAAGGAAGGGCTTCAGATCTCCGGGTATCTCCAGTCAAGGGGTCTGTATATCAGCCTAAAGAAACAGCACTCTGTCAGAACGTAGAAATCTCAAAAGGGGAATTGGCTTTAGTGATAGGCCTGTAATAAAAGTGCAATGTTTTCGTGGAATTTTGATGTATTTTCTTTGCTGTTTGATTTACTTGCTTCCAAAGGGGGGGGAAAAAAAAAAAGAAAGTTTGTGACAACTCAATAATTATGCTGCCACAGAATTTTTGTGAACTTAAAATATTTTTGTGTAACAGTTCCCAAATACTGGAAATTATCATGCCATCTTCCTTGAAAAACCATGTATGTGGTTGTTGATGTACAACACTGAAGATGTGAGTGTTCTTTTTGCACACCCTGTTTCCTGAGGAGGAAGTATGAGTAATGTTTTTTGAGGTTTTTTTTTGTTCTGAAAAGTACTTCCATCACAAGTGTCTCAACTAATCCCTGAAAGAAGTTCAAGTAATTGAGTAATAGCATTCAAATATTAAGAATGATTTTTGAAATACATTTGCAAGCCTCTTCTTATATTAAACACAGTAGGCATCAGATTGACAGTAGAAGGTGATTGCAGTCCTGGGCCATTTGCGTGGTGGAAAAAACCCACTTAAAAGTCACCCTATGAAGATGTACCAGCCACAGACAACCCTGGAGACACAAAATCTTTAGCAACACGAGAGTACAGATTTTGTTCCATTATATCTTTAAGATTAGAGTTTTATTAGTGTTCATTTTATAAATGGGTCTAGGACATTCTGTGGTGTAATAATGCAGTATTATACTGTGCTACAGGTATGCTAGCTGTAGAAATTTGGTGAAAGCATAAAGCACTACCACAGGCAACATCTACATTTTGACTAACTGAGACTTAGCATTTGAGTGTGGTTTCAGTGAAAAGTACAAGGCCAAATAGCTGGATTTGTTTCAGTGTTTCTCAATGAAATCATAGGGGAGGGACAGATTAAACTTTCAAAAATTGCAGATAACAGTGGTTATCAGGGAAATGTTTCAGTTTGTTGACTACTCTAACTAAGGAAACACTAAACAAGACATCATCAACAGCTTCAGTGTTGCCTCTTCCAAGGTTCAACAATGACATTATAAAATGACCTTCTCTGTCGTTGAGACTAATTTCTATTTAATAGGCTTTTAATGCATGTCTTGTCTTTTGAGGTGTGTTACCTGTGATATATATTCTTATGCTCTGCCTACACGGTGCTTGTTTCCAGCCAAGCCTATTTAACTCTCCTGCCATACACATATAGTACTTACTGAGTGTATTACCAGTTTTAATCTTAGAGCCAAAGGGCAAATCTGAAGTGCATATTCTTACCATAAAGACATATGTGTGAAAATATGATTGTTTGGCTGTTTCCTCATAATGGCTCGTGGGCCACTGCTTTCTCTTTAACCTGTGGTGCAGTTTTTTATATGAAACTTGCAAGGATACTACAAACATTAGAAAATAAAGGCATTGAGTAGTAACATGCATATAGCCTTAGAAAGAGCTTAGCTTTAATTTACAGGCTTGTTTTTTCTTGTACTCAAAATCAGAGAATCCTACACTGGAAATGTTGCAGAAACCACAGCATCTCAGGCAAGTAATATGGGCATTGCCAACCTTGTCATAAGTTTTGTGGATGCTCTTATCTTTTATGTGTAAGAGAGGATTTTCACCATAGCACTCCTCTTCTGACCACCCTGATCAAAACTATAGACAATAGTGAGAGAACAAATTCAAACCAACAGTTTACAAGGACTCAATACAATACTATCTTTAGTGCACAAATTTAGTTTTAAGAGCTGAAAGTCTTGCAGTCATATCACAGCCAAAATATTCATTGCCATAAAACTTTCTTTATAATTGCTCACTACCTTCCCAAACTGCTTGTGTGTTAGGACATTCTGTGACTAATACTGCAGATCTTTTTGCTGATCTTCTGCTTCTGTCCAGTTTGGAGTTCAAAACAAGTTTCAGTCAGTGAGAATCTTAGCTGGGCTCAAGCATTCATTGCAATGGCATTTCTTTCAATTCACATTTCTTAGTTCATGTATCACAGACACAGAAAATTCTGGCACAGTAAGGGATAGTCTTAACTATGATACCTTTCATTCTAGTGTTTGAAGCATACCAACACCTTGTATCTTTTCAGTGAGTTAAAAAAAGAGGCAGTGTAGTTGTTGTTGCTATGTTTTCTACCAACTTCTTACTTCAGTATATGTGATTTGATATTTTAAGCACTTTAAACAGGAATATGATGACAAAAGATTAGCATTCTGCTGAGTAGAAAAAAGTAATCTTTCTGTCACAACTGTATAGATCAAGAAGAAAAAAGAAAAACACAGCATACCTTTAAATTTGTTTGCCTGGGACAACTGCAGCAATATTTGACGAATGAAACAATTCCAGGAACAGTTAATTATGGTGACTTGTGTTTAAATCTGAACAACAATGACAAGCCCTTTCTGCACTGTACAGGTAGGAAGGTTATCAAATTCTGGACCTTTCAGTAGTCATCATGTGTTTTTAATCACAAGGGAGGCATATACATTGTTTAGGGCCATCTATTTAGAGTCAGGCTCCCTGTATAGTCCTTATATTTCAATTCCTGGGGGAGTACTCAGTGTATTTCATTGCTCAGACTGGGCGAGGGGACAGTATTACTCTTCCCCCTAGCTATCAAACCTATCTCCTAAATCAGGCATATACAAAGTGTAAAGTCAGATTACTCTCAGCAGTCCTGGGTTTCATCTCTGACCTAGAAATGCCATTATGCCATTCTGCAGTGAGCATCTGCCATTAAATAGAGTTCAAATTCTACATCTCCCTCATTGTGGTGGGTTGCTGTTGTCATGCTGCCATTTGTGTCTATGCTGTCTTCAAAGCAGCTTCTGAAACTTTTGCCAGGATCTCTTAGGCAACAATTCACATAAAGGCATGAATCTGAAATACTGTCCTCCATTAAAATAAGCAAAATATTTCAGGTAGACAACCTCTTTTCTACCTGAAAGGAGGTTGCAGCAAGGTGGGAGTCAGCCTCTTCTCTCATGTAACAATTTACAGGACAAGAGGAAAAGGCCTCAAGCTGTGCCAGAGGAGGTTCAGGTTGGACATTAGGAAGAATTTCTTCATCAAAAGGGTGGTCAGGCATTGGAAGGGACTGCCCAGGGAGGTGGTGCACTCACCGTCCCTAGAGGTAGGTAGACTATTTTTCCTCCTGTCATGTTTCCCCTTTCACCTTTCATTAGGTGTTTGCACACCAACAGGTATTATCTGTTTACTCCCTCAGCAGAAGCAATGAATATTGACAGCTGCTTGAGGAGATGTGAGACCAGGCTATCTATCTGGAGATAGATACAGTGGTTTAATGTAAGAAGCTAAATTTTATATTTCAAAACATCTGTGTCTCCAGGCATTTATACTTTGTTTCTTCAGACTTTAGTTAGTCATCTGTTTGGTCTCATGTTCCACATCTGATGGAGCACAGAGGGAGGCTTTGTTTTGAACAGACATCGAAATGCCATAAAAGATTAACTACTGAAAAGCCACCCTCCATTGTTTACTGAAGTGTAGCATCCCTGAAACTGTAAATGTTGTTAATTAAAATATTTTCTAAACTGTGGTCTTTAGTAAATATTTGTAAACACCAGTGCATTCTCTTTATGGTGGTCTGTAAGATCTAATGACAAAGGTTTGATTTTTTTTGGGGGGGCGGGAAAGAAAATTATCACACAAAAAACAGCTAGGTAGATACTTCATGGTAAGGATAGGTTGATTTTAGGAAGAGGTCCAGCTCTTCTGACACATATGTTACTGTTGGTAGCCACAAGCTTTCATTAACACGGAGTGTCTAGTGTACTCTGGGGACTGGCAATTAGTTGCCTAAGAGACAGAGATAAAATAAAAAACATACAATGTGCTTTGCCTTATCTATTAAGTGGTGTCTTCTCACTTCCAATGCCAATTCTTACTACTAGATCCAAGCCTGACTTCGAGAAATTTATTTCAACATTAAATACTTTCAGGATCACGGATCAAAAGCGTCATAATTGTTGCAAAATGTTATTAAGTCAGGTTTCTGCTTATGACTGTATTTGAGTAAATTATTTGGTATAGTGAGACCTTCCCAGGGTATTTAATGTTCTGTACCAGAATTCTCTCTTTCTATCTTGGCTGCAGTGCATAAGGTAATATTTTTTTATACTGCAGAAATTAACTAAAATGACAGTGCCTGGCTTCCTGCTGAAACATTACATTTAATGTTAACAACTAGAGTTATGGAAAAGAGGGAAAGTGAGTTCATGCAAATTCGTAGGGTTGTCAATTTAGTTGGAACAGCATATATGGAGAATCTGTCCCAACAGGCTGTAATTACTCTGTACTTATGGAAAAGGTGGAAGAAATACAGCTTTGAAAACTGTAGCAGTAGCAAAAATTTCACATGTGGCAACAGCATGTGAAAGAGACAATGAGAATCTTGATAAGAATGAGTGTGAGGATCACCAGGACATTCTGCAGTGAAATCACAATCTTCCTGTTGTACCCATAGACAGGGGTAGATTATGCAGTATGTCATGTGTCCCTAATACTACTGGACTGTGCTTGCCGTGACATGTAGCATTTGCTTCTGTTTCACAGGGGTATTCAATACCTGCTATGTATGTTATCTGAGCTTTTGTGCTGGAGGTGCTGCCAATCTGAGATGAATTTCTACACAGATATGTTTCAAGTGCCCTCATGATGTCCTCTTGTTTACTCTCCTTCAGTTCTCTGTCATTAGCACTGTCTAAGCCTATTTCCTCTACTCACCTGGAGACACCTGTACTGTCATTTGAGTAGTCATGTTTGGGGTCACTTTTCAGTTAACAGAAAGTCAGCAGGAGAGAGCAGCTTCAGTTAGCATGCTCCAGCTGTAACTCCTGCGAAGACTTCTAACTCCTGTCCTGGGTCTGCTTAGTCCACAATGACTCACACTACCACACTTTTTTTTCCCAAGAAGGTCTAAATAGCCAAGCCCATAAAGGAACAAATTTAAAAATCAAACACCCTTTTCTTAAAGTTAAGATCAGAAAAGTACCAAGGCTTGGACCCTCAAAGCTTCTCAAGTAATCCCATTTTGTAATCCCATTCTGACATCCACTTCCTGGCATTCGTCCATATCATTCGCCATGTTTAATTTCCCTGCAATGCCACACAGCAATGTCAAATTATAAAATTAGTAAGTTATTTGAATGAGAAAGCCTCTTGCATGATTGGGAACGTACAGGCGTAAGAATGATAGCCATGGAAGAAGTGCGTTGCATAACAGAGGTGATGTTACACATCCAGAGCCTAATTGCAGGGAGGACAGAGGCAGAGTGACAGGACTCTGACATGTTGTCTTTGGCAGTGTTGATATGTCATGTCATGCTCTTAGTATCTCACTCCTGGGATCTGTCAGAAGTTTCGAGACTGTCATAATTCCTGCGTAACAAATGTGACACCGGTCATAGCTTTTGCATGGCACTGGAAACTTAAGAAAAGTTTTCATGACGTATGCTGTGCCTAAGAAGAAGTACAGCTGAAGTTTCAGACCAGCCAGCTCTCCCTACCATCTGCTGAGCAGAGTGACAATAACAGAGAATTACTGTTGGAGACAACTCTTCAATAGTAAACTCATAAAAATCAAATTTCCGTACAGAGAAGCAAACCTAACTGCTTAATTTTTATTTTCATAAATTAAGCAGAGAAAAGCAATGTAAAACACTATGTAGGGATATTTCTGATATGTTCATGCCTCTTATGAATTTATTTAATATGAATTAAAGAAGAAAGAACAGGTCTTTGGCAGTTGAATAACAGGTCCTTCAGTTGAAAGGAAAATGTAAAAACTTTAGGCTGTGTTCAGTAAGCTACATCCACACCTGTGTCCTGTTTTGCAATGCAGTATTTGGAAACTGTTCTTTTTAGGAATGAGACCCTCAGCTATGAAAGCTGAGAAATGTCTCTTCATTATTCATTAACACAGACTCAGTCAAGGAAATTTCCTTTTTATACATCCATGAACTGAAATTTATGGGCAACACCACAGTTCCAAACAGAGTCTATAGAAGTATTTTATTTTTCTTTCACTTTAACTTCATTTGCACTATAATAATCAATTAATTAACTTTTACTTGAAGCAAAAAGTCTTGATCTTTTTTATTCTTAAAGCTTGTCCTGAAGACAACAGATATTAAAGTGAGCCAAAAGGTTCCTTCTGGTTTTTTGGGGTGAATTGGTACACCCTTGAATTACATGTCATGCAAAATATCTTTTGATATGTTCAACACTTTACTAAAAGCTACAAGAGCAAGATCAGGGCAACAAAGTAATCCTCTTTATAATTTTTTTTTTTTTTTTGCAAGCATGCAGAAGCAAAGAAGTAACTCATAGCTCTAAGATTACACAGAGGAACAGAGGAACACAGAGGGAACATAGAGTCTTTATTTTTGCTGGTAAAAATCAAACCAGCAAAGGCACTCTTCAGTGTGATGGTCATTTTCTGAGGATAGTTATGACCATGACTACAGCCAATGTTAGAGGCACTGAAATCATGGAAGGTAAAGATAAAAATCATCCTTAAAAATAAGTCAGCTGTGCCATTCCCTGATCTTCATATGATATGTCATTGCGCTTTGTCCAGTCTTACAGTAATCAAGCAATTTGCCTTCCCCCTCCCCTTTTTTCCTGCAAGATGAACATCCTTAGTGTGGCTGATACTTGTTATAGTAGTTAGGAGATACCAGTGTAAACTAGAGCACCATTTTGCTGCACTGGGCATACACACTTAATGAGTGAATGAGCCTTGGCTTCCAAAGTGCTTGTAAGCAAATCAGGTTTTTCTTAGTCAGGCTCAGTATTGCATACTAAAGTATTTGCTCAGTAGGATCTTTTTGGAAGAGAGGAACGTTTTTAATATTACAAAACTCTTTGTGTTGATGACTCAGCTCCCAGTGATTTATACTGCACACTCACATTTCACTTAGTTTTCATGCCCACTGAACAATCCTGAAGTTCTTTGTCTTGAGGTGGTGCTTCCATATGGCCGGAAGATTTATCACAATGCAGCACAAAACCAAGCCAATCGCTTTTTTGCCTTGGCCTGCCAAAATCCACTCCCTCCCACTCAGTGCTTAGCTATGTGAAACTTGATGATAAGAAGCTCCACCTCTGATTTTATGACTAGTTCTGCATAATTTTATTATTGTCACTTAAGTGAACAGATAAAGAAAAGAACACACCCTGAAGAGACTGCAGTTTAGGTTGGATGGGATCTAAAAAGGTGACAAGGAAATTGAAATAGGAGGGATGGTTACTAGTGAAAGGTAATAGGCTCCTTGCTTACTAGTATGCATATATTAAGCCCATTGCTATTATTAATAGAATGCTATTTGTGTGGATGCACATTGTGGCTCACCAATTTATGCTGGATGGTATTGCAATCCATGGGTAGTCACAGTGAAAACTGATAAGCAGTTATCAGGACTGTCTAATCTTGGAATGTGCCCAGTAGGGAGCTGTTTTGATTTTGAGGAGTCGCTCTCTAAATCAGGAAAAGAGGGTTTTAGAAAATGTGACAGACAAAAGAGAGAAACAGAAGTAATCAGTGAATCTGAAATCCCCATTAATGATATTAAAACATGCATGAAAGATGTTTGAAAGACCCATCACCAAAAGAAATTACCAGAAAGTCAGAATGCTACAGAGAACACCACAGGAATTGGTATCAAGGACCCCTCAGTCATGAAGAAATACAGCCAAAAGTGTCCCAAATACACTTCTATCACAATAAATCCATAGGAATAATACCTTATCAGTACATTGGTAAAGATAACTGCAGAGGATGAGAAGTCCTACAGGAATTCTTGGGTTCCAGGAAATTTGTTTTTTTCACATGAAGATCTCAGAACAAAAGTATTTAAAAAATCATTCTGTCTGAAAGTGATCTTGAGAGGACAACAACTTAACCTCCTGCCCACCACTGCACAGGAACTTTGTTCTTAGCACTGACCGCAGCCTTACTGGTTGTGCTGCTAGGACTTTGTCTGCCCAGGGCAGGGCTGCATATTTTTCCTGCCCCAAGTGCATAAGGGCCTTATTGAACCCTTTCTCCTGCCTATCCAGGTCCTTCTTGATGGTAGACCTGCCCTTATGCATTATCAACTGGTTCTTGCAAATTAGTGTTGTCTGCTAACTTGATGAAACCGCATCCTATAACGTTGTCCACCTTGTCAGTGATACAGGTCTTAAGCAGGACAGGTCCCAGTACAGGTCCCTGTGGACCCTACTTGTTACTGGCATCAAGGCAGAATATGATTTGTTATTCACCACCCTCTGAGGTC
Source organism: Manacus vitellinus (assembly GCF_001715985.3). Lineage (NCBI taxonomy): Eukaryota > Metazoa > Chordata > Aves > Passeriformes > Pipridae > Manacus > Manacus vitellinus. The sequence goes on along the minus strand of NW_021940917.1, from coordinate 9,121,380 downwards.
TATCACCCGACCAGGCATTTGCCCATCCTGTTGTCTATCCACCTAGGCTGTAATATCCCAACTTGGATACAAGCATGTGGTAGAAATAGTGTTCTAAGTATTGCTGAATTCAAGGAAAATGACATCAGTTACTCCCCCCTCATCCTCAGTTCCAGTTATTTTCTCACAGAAGACACCCAACTGTCACACAAGATTTACCCCCTAGACATTCTGACTGTCCACTGTCACTCCCTTATCCCTTCATATGCCCTGAGAAATGCTTCCAAAGGACTTGCTCCAGCCTCAGTGATGTTGACTGTCCTGTGAATCCCCAGTGCGTCCTTTTGATCTTTCTTGAAGACAGGTGAAGATGGGTTTCCTTTTTCTTCAGTTTTTAGGGACCTTTCAAACATTGAAACCGCAATGGCAAGGACAGTGGTCATCATGCTTCAGTGTAGCCCATTTGATCTTGCTTACTGAGTTATTACAACCACAGGCTGGGATTTCAGGCAGGCATTATTATGACAAGTAGTCTTGCATTGCAGGTGGCATATTTTCCTCACGTGAGTAGCTCTTGAGCGTAGCAGTATGACACGTCATATTTTATGCCAGGTCTCTTTCATGCAGAAGTGAGTCATTATTTGACCTCCACTCACAAAGGGTCCATTGGATGATGACAGCATGCCTTTTCAGTACAGTGTATAAGAGCAGCCCAAAGAGCAGTTCACAGAGTGTGTTGGCACACTGGGTTTCACCTATGAGAGGAAGCTGTGTGCTCTATGCCTGCCATCAGCACGCCTGGAGTACTCAGTTCAGTTCTGTCATGGACTGGTACATATATAATATGACTATGGCTGTGCAGAGTACTTGCCCAGTTCCTGCTCTGAAAAGGACTATAAACAGTGCCTATAAAGATGAAGGATTACAGAATTCACAATGGAAAACAGATAATTGGATTTGGACCTAGCCCCTTCTTAGTTTGATTGTTTCCTTCACTATAAAAGAGCAAATTTGAAAGGGAAGAGGGCAGGACTCAGCTTCCTGGCTAAGACTGGGCTCTGAAAGGCATTTGTCATGTTGCAACACATGCACTGTGCAGCCTCAGCCCTCTTTGAGGCAGTACTGGTAGTCAGCCATCAGTAGAGCTTGACCAGTGGGTGAGTGTGATGAGGTTTTGGGGTAGTAGAATGGTCCCACTGAGCCAAGACAGCTGGAGATTAATGGCCTGGAAAATTCAGAGAGTGAAACTGGCTCACTGTCTTAACACCTGCAAGGATTGTCATCCCAGCTGCTGCTGCTAGTGAGTAACACACAAAAGGAGGCTCAGCATGACTGGCTGTGAGAAGACACATTCATGCAGCTGTATGGGGTAGCTGTTTTCTACGTGTGACTAAATCCCGGGAATATCTCAGGAACTTACTAAGCCTTGTAGCATACAACTTTATTTAAAGATGGCAAAGATTATTTGGTAATTAGTTCATATCTAATACAAAAGCCTGTTAGGAATTCCAGGATGTTCTTTTCTAGGAAATTTTTGGCACATTGATTAGTTCATTGTTATTATATTTAATAAAATTTTATTAGATATAATGCTAGTTATCATACATCTGCATGCAGCACATGCACTGTGTAGTCTCAGACCTCTTTGGTGGCAATGTTGGTGGTCAGCCATCAGTAGGGCTTGTTCTGTGGCTGAATGTGCTGAGGTTTTGGGGTAGTAGAATGGTCCCACTGAGCCAAGACACTGTCTGTGTTATATGCGTTGCATTAAAGGCAAAATAATTTGTGAAGTCTCATTGATACCTAAACCTAAGAAAAGATGCACTCAACAGGATTTCTTTCTGGTTTTACTATGAGGTTCTCTCACTGAATGTCACAAATGTTTCCTGCAGGTCTAAGGCTTTGTGCATGGAAGTTTAACGCCGTAAGAAAAAAGCTTCTCACACAGGCTTGGAGGCCACCATAAGTATGCCCTGTTACCCTCAGAATATATGAGGGTAACTAGTGGAGTAGCCTTTACCACCAAACAGGGTGGCTTACATGGGTGCCAATTCAATTGAACTCCTTTTTCCCCTGTTCTCACAATGCAGTGAAGCCATCCTGATCATAAGGGAATTGCTTTGATGACATATGCCCAGATGATCCAACAGAATATTATCTTCCACCTGCAAAAGAAGTATAAAACCAGCTTGTTCTTCCAGTCAAACTTCAGAAAAATCATCCCAGATTGAAAGGCTACTGATGAGGTTGACAGATCATTTGAGCATCCAAGAACAGACATCTTGGCATCATTCCTGCCCTGTGATGCCATCTGATGTCTCTTGTCTAGCTGTGGCCACTGTCTAACACTTCAGATAATGGCTAAACACACCCTCTGCCCTCACCTAATACATATGCAGCTGAGCATGCTGCTCTCAGAAAAACAAAATCATTCCAAGTTCTGAGTGGTGTGACTACCTGGACTTTGCAGAGCTACAAATGCTTTTGGGTACACTTAGGGTGTCTTCCCTGACAGCTCCCTCTAGAGACTTTAGAAAAGAGGTGAAGGAGACAATATGAAGATTTGCTGGAATGTACATCTTATCATCAATATTTGAGATGGATAACAGCAAAACAACAGCTTATAAAAGTGCTTTTTCCAATGCTCTGCTTCCACAGTTACTCAGAATAAACCAGTGTACAAGAAGGTCCAGTTGCTGGAAGTCAAAACGAATCCAATTCAAACTTGGAGTAAGGAATGAATTTTTAACAATAAAGCCACCTAATCACTGGAAATCACACTTGCTCAGAGATTCTTCATCTCCAAGACTGGAGCTTTGTTGAAAAGAAGTGCACAAATGTTCAAGCATGAGGTACAGGCTTGATGCAGAAATAGCTGAGTACATTTCTCTGAACTTACTGGAATTTAGTTTCTGTCCTGTCTGTTACCATCAGATCAAATACTAGTAAACCCAGACAAATTAAACCAATACTTGCTGGCTCACACACATGTAGGCCAATAGTGATGCTTTCTGATACGGGAGATAGGGTACTGCTGTCATGTTTGGAGAAGTAAACATTGCACAAAAACTGGGACACACTGCAGGAGTCAAGTGGTGAGGTGAGTCAGTTTAAGAAGCCAAACAAGGGTAAAAACATTCACTTACTTATTTGATAGGGTCAGTCTTATGTCAGCTTAGCTCTGTGATCAGGCTGGTCAAACAAGCACCAATAGTGTTGAAAGAGAAGCAGCAAGCACAGAAGAGTGAAGTAGAGCGGCTGGATAATTTAACCACTGTCTTCAGCATAAGACAAAAATGGTAGTTCATGTGTACCCTAACCTTGAGAGCTGTTTTTTGTTACACTGACAAAGTGGCCACTTGAATCCATTTCCTTTTCTCTTGTGGCAGAAATGAGTAAGAGCTGATGTTATTTTTGTTAGCATTTATTGTTTGTATTGTGTTGGTCCCTCATGGGCAATTCTGTGTGGGTATACATCAACCTGGGAATTATCCCCCACACATAAGATGGAGCATATGTAAGGCTTGTCAAATGACACAGCATTCAGACACTACATTGATGGGGCAAAGTGTAAGCACATGAACAGTTGGGGAGAACAGAATTACGTTTGGAATTATCTGGGTCTCAAATAGGCCCTCTCAGATAGGAAACAAGGATAATTTCTTAACCAGGATAATTTCTTAAGCCACCAGACAGCTGCATGGCAGAGACTAGGGGTGTGGGAGGGCCATGAGTGACAAGCAGCAGGCCAAGAGGAACAGGGAAGCAGGAGCTTCTCAGACAAGCTTCATCACTGGATTAAGGGCATCACTGAGTCATCCCCTTTTTTGTCATGAGAAAATATCAGAAGATACTTAATTGTAGGACACAAAGTTTAAATGACTATAATTATAATAATGCATCAAAACTGAATACGTTTCAAATACTGCAGCTGTACAAAGATAGGCTTGATGGCAGTGTGCTTTCCTAGTGTACAGTACTGTCAGTTGTCATCTTGTTTTCCTAACTTTCCACTATTCTACCAGCTTTACTGTCTTGTTTTCTTATAGAAAAAATGTCATCCTTTGGGTATTTAGGAAAGTGCATATCTCAGATGATTTATTTCTTGGTTCAGAGTTAGAGACTGCCTCTTCCCTTTTGGTACCTGTTTTGATCCTTCTGCTTTCAGTATGTATCAGTTTTGATCACTCTCTGTTGGAAATATTTCTCTATTTGAATAAAACATCTGTTCTTAGACATGTCTGAAAATGTCTAAAACATGTTACATGTATTTTCTTCATACCTTCTAAAGAACTGAATCTTCAAGTCAGGACATTTTTGATCACCATATATGGCTATGCAATAGTGTTGCAAGGCCCGTAGGGTTATTTCACATATAAAGGCTGATTTTTTTCCTGGTTGTGAAGGGAATTGAGAGGTGGCTTTAAAAGATATTGACATTGGCATCAATATCAGCTAATGTAGACCTCAGCTCCAGGATATAAAGCACAGTTTGCTTCCTCCCTGTGAAGCTGTAGGATTGGTCTGTTAGGTCTATATAATCCTGTTGAGCACGGTGGTACAGCGCCATTCTAATAGAGTACTTCTGATTTCTCATATTATTTTTTTTAAGTTATATATAGTTAGCTTCTTCAGTGGATATATATTAAAGCTCTCAAGCCTGTATATGGCATGATTGCCACAGTCCTAATTGGACATCCACCCAGGATTTCTCTTGTGTCAGCTGTGGTATCTGTTGGACCCTTCATTGAGGAAGGAAACTTGCAGCCCCAGAAAGTGAGAACAAAAGTGGCTCAAGACACAGTGCATCTCCCTGGCAGGGGGAAAAAGCCACCATCAACCCTAAGCTGAGTGGGCAAACCTCTCCTGGGACTGACTCACAGAGGCCTGGTGTCTCCACACCGTTGCAGGAGGAGATGCAGGTGCTTTGTGAGGTGGCTGCTCCGGCACATCTCCCTCTCTCAGGCTTTTCCAGTCTGCTGGACCATTCCCTGGTGATGTCCTCACCCACAACCACAGATACTGTGTGGGGCACCCTGACTGCAGGGGACAAATGATGGGGGCAGAAGGGGGATCTCACCTGGCCAGCAGACCCACTGTGACCCATCTTCTCAAACAGAGCAAAGCAATGTGCATACTTCCCTCCACCACCGAATCTCATCCACGAGTCATCTCATTTCTTCAGTATCTGCTACTTCTTCCTTTGTTCCTAGCAAGTATTAGATAAAGACTTTAGAAGCTCATTCGCATTTTTTTAAAGTGTTTGCATGGAGGAGAGGGACAGCAGCTACACCCCAAGGCTCATGTCCCATCAGAGTCTCCTATGATGGCACGGATGCAGCTGGCTTGGGACACTTGGCTGTGGAAGGAGAACCTGACCTCAAGCACCACCAGTAAAGTCAGCCAAGGTGACAGGCTGCACCTATAGCTGCCAAGTGTTGCTGTGAGGGTGGGAAGTCAATGAGCTAAAGAGGCACCTCGGTGCCAACAACTCAGTCAGCAACACACATGCAGGAAACAGATAGCAGTTCATGGCTGGGATAGTGTTTGTGGATGTCTTCAAGGATGAGTTTCTCAGGAATCCCCAGAGCTCTAGGCTCTGCCCATCTGCTCTGTTGGAAGAATTAAGGCTTCAGCAGAACCACCAAAGGGCCAAGGGGCTTGTGGCAACTTCTCCTGCCACACTGCATGACTGGGCAATTCTTCCTGAGTACGAAGACCCTTTTTCTCCTCTTGCCCAATGCCCTGCAGACACCAGGGACCAAAAAAACCCTCCCGAGCCTGTGTGTGATAACATATTTCCACACTAGTGTGAAAGGGAGGGCTTGCAGGGGAGAGGTGTCCCATGGGTCTGGAGAGGACAGAAGCCACCCCAGCCTCCTCCACAGACTCAGGTGGCCCCAGTAGATAGAATTCCTGGGATCAGCTCTGCACAGAGATCTGGCAGCATGGCCAGCCACTGCCCTGCAGAGAAAGTTTTCTACTCCCTGCCCTGATGGTCTTTTAGCACCCAGAATATAGAGAACAATGGAGTTACCTGAGCAGTTATTAGGAATTTCTGAGTTTGAATTGCCAGGCTTCTACTGGAGGGTCTCATATAATTTCTCATGCCTTGAAGGGCTGGAATGCAGGAACAGACATAAGGTCAGAGCCCAGGTCTGCAGGGGCTCCAAGAGCCCCTCCTGCTAGGACTATCCCATTCAGCTCTTGCCATGGCCAGGAAGGAGCAGGGACAAAAAGGATCATCAGGAGGATGCTGGACACAAATACCCCACGTGCGCCTAAAATCTCTCCCTGCTCTCTTCGTGTCACCCCTTGTTTGGGCAGGGAGAAGAGCACTCTTCAGGTAGGGCAGGGATTGCAGCTTGCTGCCCATGGTCTTTTCTCCTTCCTGCCAGTCCCTGCTGTTCTCATTTGCCCTCACAGGAGACCTGGAGCTCTTCTTTCTGCCCCCTCGTGTGCTGCCCAGTGAGCCCTGGGAACACACAGCCAGTCGTGGCCCCTGGAGGAGGCATGAGAGAGAGAGCTGGAGCACTGCTAGAGTGAGCCACATCCCCAGCTTTCCCCAAGAAGTGCTTCCCTTCCCACCACACAGTGCTGGCTTAAAAGACTGAGGAGGCCCAGCCTGAGGGAGAACAGGATCCCTGGGGGGCTCAAATCCTGGCCACAGGCTGCTTACTTGCTTCAGTTTGGAGGCAACATTCTCCCCCAAAAAATCCAACATAGGAGCATAAGCCTCCACATTTGCCATGCTCTGAGTGGGCATGATGTCAGTGTTTGCCATGCTGTACAGTCTTTTTCATTTGTTTATCTTTTGACAGGATCTTTTATTACAACTAGTTTTAAGATTAGATACCAGCCAGTGCTTTGTTCAGTACCTTGGTAGTTTGTACACAAACGTTCATAAGCTGCTCTCCATGCAAGGATGTCAAAGACATTAACCATAGTTCAGCACAACCTACTCCTCATCATTTCAGCTTTTGTGTGGAGAAGGAGGAGATCTCTTCTCCGTTGGTCTGCCTTTGGCAAGGCCTGTGTGGCAGGGTAGCACATCAGTGGGAGAAGAGAACAGCTCTATTTGTTCTTCGCAGCTACACTGGCAGTGTTAATCAGACCAAGGCCTTTCTTTCACTGGGGAGAATAGCCCTTAGGCTGATGAAGTGAAAAAACATATACCTGAAAAAACCTGCTTTGGGCCTTCTCATGAAGTTCCTACGTGGTTGACAAAGGTCTTTCCTTTCCAAGTTGGCTAGCTGAGATGTCTCAGATGCAGTTCCAGTTGTCTAATAAAATTATGAAATTTCCCACTCTTATGCTGCAATCTTTTTTTTTTTTTACCTAAATCCATGAATTTACCTAAAGCTGGTTAGGATACACCTTGGAAAACATTAGTGTCTACAATTAAAGAGCAAGAAAAAACTTTTTTAGTTGACTAACAAAAGCCAAAGGCAGCTGTCATATCCTGCTAAACTCTGGTCTTGCTGCGATGAAGATATAATATGCACACTGCAGTTTTTCAAGGTGATGAATGGAAACTGAGCTTCAGAGCTCTTTGTAGATAGACTGTTCCTGTTATGAAGAAATACTTTGCACTTCCAGTACTCAGTGAATGCTCCGTAATGTGTCCTCTATAGCAGAATGGCCCACCCAGCCCATTTCCCGGACTGTAAAGACACATCATTCTTCCATCTCAGTTAATAGTCTGTTTTGCAAGCATCTGCTTCTCCAGTAAAAATCCAGGCAATTCTGTGATAGAAACTTCTTGCAGGACTCCAATCAGCGTGCCAATGGGGACTGGTAAAGTCAATCTGTGTTCATCTTTGCCCTTCAGGACACAGCTATCAGGAGTGTGATCCCAGACTAAGTGCCATAATTATTTCCCTATAATTGCTTGAAATCATACTCATGGGACTCTAGCTGGAATACTGGTGTCCAGTTTCAAATAACTCAACAGATATACCAATAAATTGGAACTAATCCAGTGCAGGGAAACTGAGATGGTTGAAGGAGCTGGAGCACATGACATATATAGAAAGCCTAAGGAATGCAGGCTTGCTCTACTGCAGAGTAGAAAGCTAAGGCCCAGAGATGCACAGTGGAGAGATAAGAGACAGGTATTATTCACTAGTCACAGAAATGGAATTTTCAGTTGAATATAAGATGAAAAAATTTTCACTATGAGTGTGGTCCAACACTGGCCTGGGTGCCAAGAGAGGCTGTGGGTTCCACATTCTTGGACACACTCAGAATTCAGCAAGATTTTGTCATAGTGTTTAAAGTAGCTTGAAATTGATTTTTTTTTATGGAACTTTCATGCGTCAGTAATCTATTTTTAAAGTTTTGAATGGAGTATCATAGTACCTGTTAAAAAATAACGTCTTACCTAAAGAAGAACATTTTTGCAAAAGGTTGGCTGAAAAATGCTTGGGGACACATTCAGGTGTGGTCCATTGTTCTCAATCTAGGTATCACTTCAGCTTATGCTACATCTCATTAGACCTGCTTTCTTTTTTTTTTCCCCCTCAAATGCTGCATTCCAAAAGCATAAACCAAATAATTTAAATCAAACTAAGAAGCAAAGCCCTATTAGTATCTTTCTCTCATAATCTTACTGGCTGCACTTGAGCCTTCTCAACCAAATGGTTTGAAACTACCTTGCCCCACAAAATACATACATTTATTTTCTGGTTTTGTAACCTTTTCCCTCTGTAGGTCTTTAGAAAAAGAACAATTTTTCATTCATGAATCCCTCGCAGTTAGGTAGTGTTAATATATAATTGTGGACAAATTCGAGTAGACCAGATAATGGAGCTTGTCTTTTAGAACTCAATGACAGAGCTAAAAGATCATAGAGTCATTAATGCTGGAAAAGACCTCTAAGGTCATTGAGTCTAACTGTTAACCAAGCACCACCATGTTCACCACTAGACCATGTCCCTGAGCACCACATCTACATGCTCTTTTGAACATTTCCAATGGCCTGATTTTTGTTATTGTTGTTGTTAACAAATGATTCATCTCAAATACCATGCTTCCACTGTTCCTTTGTTGATGTTCTTTCCCTCCAGCCTGTGTGAAAAACAGAAAGCATGGCTCCTTCCACTCAGACTATACAATTAATAGGACCTTTGAGAAGAAACTTTTCTGCTTCTTCAAGCTTTGGATTTGCTGTTACAACTCAAAGTGGCTTTCTGTTACTTTGTATCTTTAGTTTTTAAATTCCTGCATGTTAATTTTAAATTAACACTGTACCAACTACTATTTCATATAAGAACAGCTAAGCTTATGTGCAGTTTGGATTTCTAAATGTATTTACATAATAATAAGATATAAAAGTACTCACATGCACAATTATCAAACCTTCTTTGATTTCAATACAAGATACATATTTGATCTAGTGAGATATTATAGGAAATCCCATTCTAAGGCTGCCAAGCTTTCCCTGTCAATCTTTGCTGTATATGTTAGCTGAAATGTTTTTAGTCCTTTACTATGCACATAGTGATTGAGAAGATGTGCCATAAATAAGACAAGAATGGGAATAAGGCTGTTTTGAGCACTTGTCTTTTACTCTAATTGACTGTTTTTTTGTGGAAAGAGGAAAGACAGGAAAGGCACTGACTTCATTAAGATATATAGATAGCTCTGAGCATAAAGGCAGTTTCACTGTTGACCACAGGACTGGCTTTACACTAAAGGGCTTCTTTGAACTGAAGCCTCTACAATTGGATTTCATCAGCAAAAGTATTTTCTCATGCAGCTGGCACATAGCATTTCCATAAAAATGACACAGAAGGTAAAACTGGATCCTAACTTTAAGATCACCAAGCACATTTTGTGCACCAAACACAATGCAAAGAAAAAAAAATGATCAATGACAGGAGTGAACTGTGATTTCTTCCTGCATTTTGCACTATTTTCATGCAACATTCTCCCTCTTAGCATGATGCTATTTTTTCTGATTTTTTTTTCACAAATACAATATTTTACAAAACAAAGAGAAGCTACATTGATGTATGGCCAAACTTTCAAACTGAGGCAATTAAAAGCTCTGAATGTAACGAGACACACATTTTTTTTTACTAAGGAAAAAAGCAGACTTCATAATTTTTGAACCAAATTGTAATTTTGGTGGTGCGACTCGTAACTTTATTGGTAAAATGGGGCAATATATACACAGATGTATTTAACTGCATGTCTTCATCTTTGAACCTAAAAGATAGATAATCTGCAGCAGAGTGCATTTGGGAAAATTGTAGCTTGGAAATTGCATCAGGTATGGGCTTTTTGCATTCTGAGTTTTGTGCTGTCTCCTGTGTACACATAAATCATGAATTTGAAAAGAGACAGATCTATTCAAACTGTTAAATCTCATTCTCATTCAACATTATTTTCAAAGAAGACAAGTGAGAAACTAGAAATGTCCAAACTATTGATATGGCATTTATTTGTCTAACCGAGCCTTTTGTAGCAATTGTTTATCCAGACTGTGCTATGTGGCTTCTGTAGATGGTTTATTTTTGGGTCAGTTTACCAACACAGAAGTGTGTATCTGGAGAAGAGCTCCTTTCTAAAACAGTTATGAGTCTGATTCAGGAGAGGTTGGTTAGGAATTAGCAACACCCAAAGGAAAAAGAAGGCCCACATTTGAATAATTTATATATATCTCCTCTATTTAAGCCATAATTATGGGAATGTTATAACTGCAGAAGGTGAGGCACAAAGAAATGACAGATCCTGCACAAGTATGTTGCTGTGATTTGGACATCACAGTGAACTGCAGAAAATTGCAGAATTTCTTAGGCCCTTTACAAGATAGAAAATCTCCAAGGAAGTATTAAATATGTGACCGTAGTGTAGAATATTTGCTGTAACAAAAATATTATGGAAAACACAGCAATGAAGATATTTATAAACATACAATCTTTTAGCCCAGACACTTATGACATAAAACCTGCATAAATCTAGGAGGAAAATAGCAAGGTGGTAATTCATAAATAATGAAAAAATTGAGACATCCTGTCAACAATCCTCAGCCTAAGATCATAGCTGTTCTTTATTACCTGAAGAATAATACTGCAAGATTCCTCATAGCATGCTGTTTTCCAAGTATGAAAGACCCCAGACGAAGATCCCAACCTTGACTATTCTCAGAGAATCCACCCAGAATTTACAGAACAGAATGATTCTTCTCCTGAGGCTGCTAAAAAATATTTCCTTCCAGTGAAAGGATGCTTTTCTAATTTTGCACTGGGCAGAAAGCTTCTTCAGTAGAGCAGTGAACTTGGCATCTCTCCACCATCTCTCCCATATTCTTTCCTGTGTTGTGGCTGGGAGGTTGTATAACAAAATAGTTTGAAATGTCATTGTTCATACAACTTCCCTACAGTTCCTCTGTATGAAGTCTCTACAGCAACGTGTCTTAATGTGGGAAACATCATGGGAAACTCTGTGATCAGCTATGGAACTTGAGCAAGATGGACACTCTGCTGTCAGAATTGCAGATGTTTTATATACCCATGCCTGCAGAATCACAGGCTCTGTCCAGCACCCCTGCATGCCCAGTATTAAAAAATGAGTGTCTGTACTCCTTGCAGACACCAGTATAATGTAGTTTGCATTACCATCTCTTATCTTGGAAAGTGAATTATATGAATTGAGCTTTTAGAGTCTCTAATGTGGAAAATCTCAATCTAGACCAGAATCCATTAGTTTGTCCCATGTGAGGACTGCTCTGCTTACAGCCTCAAGAAACAGGCTTGTGAAAGACTGCTGATGAACCATCAGCTGAATGATTTGAGGGCCAGCAAGAACAGTAGGGCCACCTTATCATCAATCTTTGAGTAATGCAGGGTCAGAGGATCTCAGACAGTGAACAACAACTCCTAATCTTCTCTATCTGAACTTTCAGATCATTACCAGAGGTTAACATGGGTGACCAGAATGTCGTTCCCCAAGCCCCTGACACCCACATCAGCTGCATTCCTGAAAATAGGAAAGGAATTACACAATGATGGCTATCTCCTAAATCAAATGCCAGCCTGGTGTTGCCCTAGCTGATCTCCAACAACTGCAGATGATCTCTTACTGTCAGAGGGCACAGGGGGATCAGATAAAAAATACTAGACAGAGCATTTTTGTAAGCACACAGCAATGAAAACAGAAAAGAGAAAAGATAATTTCTCTTGATCTCTAAATTAAAAAGGCTGTTCTCTGCTTTTAAGTGCAGCTTTGTCCCCTGTTTGAAGAGCAATTGCAGGGATAGGTACAATTTAGGAAGCACTTGTGACAGAAAGCTAGAACTTGATTTCATTTAAGAAGACAATAAAATGCCTCCTCAGATGGGTTATATGTTTGGGTTTTTTTCCTTCCTTCTCCATTTCAGAGAAAGTTGCAGGGAGAAGCTGTGAGCAAGCTATCTCTCTCCCTGGTATGCAGAGGGATAACATGTTTGCAGATATGTACAAGGCCTCCTCAAGCCGGAGAGGATGGAGGAGGAGAGAGAGAAGATACAAAAAGCCTTGGAGAAGGCAGGGCATTGCCTTTTTCCTCTGAGGACCCAGTATGTATTGCATTGTTAAGAAGTGGTCCTTGTACCTGAAATAAACAGGTTTTTTAATCCTTCCACTGCCTTGGCATTCTTGGGAAGAATACCTGCGTATGTTTTACCTTACAGAAATACATTTTAAAACTGTATTTTGCAGCAAATAGAGCTTTAGTGAAACTTATTGGGCTTCAGATTAAAAGGAAACTCCATAGAATTTTTCCAGACATATTATTGTTGAATTATTGTGAAAAGAATGACCTTTATGTACAGCAGACAGAAACAGAAATGACCCAACATTACTAACATTTTGTATTAATTCCCATTTACTTCTTAGGTCACATCAACTACTCAAACTTTCTGCTGGGTCAGAAAGGAAGCAAAATACAGCACACAGAGTTGTGAAGGACAGGGCATGCAAGAAGATAGATTACTCTGGGTCGTACTCCAGCATTAACTTCCTATGTCACCTTGGGTAAGTCTTAGGGAATGATTCATCCCACCCAGCTATCACTTCAGTAATGTCTAATTAAAACTAATTGTGTTAATCACTCCTGAAGAGAGCAATTATTCACATGTATTTAAGCTGAGTTGTATGCTCTTCTGCAGACATGGCCCTCTCTCTATTTACCATGGAAAACTACTGGCTCACTTAGATGTTTAGCTTGTGCCTTATCAGATATAGGTAAAATGGATCTAGGTATTAGTTAAATGTATTTTTTTTACACTGTGTTCAAGTTGACTATCTATAAAACCATGTGTTTAAAATACAGTTATTCTTCTTTTCATCTTGTCTTTACAGATAAATGTTTAGCTCTTTGGAGATGGGACTCAGTATGTGCATGTAGTACCTCACAACACAGAACTCCTGGGGGGTTAAAGCCTCTCCCTGACTCTTGAAATGGGTGATGTTTGTTCTGTACTCCAGTGGTTACATTACAGCCTAAGCTTTTTCTTCAATCAGAAGTAAGTTTATTTGCTGGTGAAGGTGATTAAAAAGTAAATTATCTGAAAGAAAGGGTCACATAAGAAGAGTTTAGACCAGACCTTTCCCTTCTTTAATCCATTGGGTTGGAAATAATGTAGTACTCAAAGAGACAATAGCTTTGAAACGGCTCCTGGCTGTGATGAACTTTTAACCTCATGTTCACCAAGTAAGTGGATTCCAGCACCTATTTAGAGCCAGGGTAGACATCTGATTAAGAATATGTTTTTGGAACATTTTTTTTCTGTTTGTGAATCTCTTCTTGAAGTACTTACTATTTTGAATGTCACAAAGAAGTAAGAATATATCCCTGCTCTGCTGCTATCAACCCTCAGATCATCAGGGCCTTGGTGTCACTGCTAGTTGTGGGGAAAGACCAATAAGCTGTCCATATAAATGACATAATATGGCATGTGCTCTGGCATAAACACAAGACATCTTGTGGGAACATATTTGCCTCCAGAACAGCTGCAGGAGTCCCACCAGCCAGCAACCTCATCTCTGGTCTGCAGCCAGTGGAGCCCTGTTGCAGGCACTGTGGCAGGATATAAAGATCCAGTGCATTCTTTAGAGGTATCTGCAGGCATGGATCTTCCTTGAGGAAAAGAGAAACTCCATGAAAATGAAATATTTTTACCCCAAATCTGCTTCCTTTAACATTTACGTACTCAGTTTATTGCCTGTGGAACACCTGCTTTCGCAGTGGAGCCCACACAGAGAAAAGCATGAGCTGAGCACAGCTCTTCTGTATGCACCAGGAGCAGATACACGCCCCTGGCACCACTAGGGCCCAGCTGCCCAGACAGCAAGAAGTTGCTTCCCAAGTTTGATTTATTATCTTTGTCACTTCTTGCTGTGTGGAATATGGCACTATAAACATTAAGCCCTTTAGAGCAAAGGCTATCTTTTCATCCTTTGCCAGTTCAACATCAATCATTGTCACATCCCTATCCATGCCTGGAGTTTCTGTGTGTTACCCACAGTGTAAATAGTAACTAAGAAGAACAGTAAGTGATGTCTGTGTGCCAGCAGCTGAGTTTTTTAGAGTGTTTTTGTCTTTAGTTAATAAAGAACTGTGGAATCCTCCTTCTTAGCACTTTATAAAACTCAAGTCATATACTTTTCAGAATTTTACACATTTTTAAATGTTTTTAGTTTTAGCTATGAATGGTGACAACCATTCTTATCCTGAATTGATCTGTAGGCAAAACTGTGAATACTACAGAACTTGCTCGAGGGGCAAGGATTAAGGACACCATGTACTGCATGGTCAGCTGATGCCACTTTGACACTGATGACACTTGAACCCTGAAGCAGTCCATGACACAAACCTGTCATAAGCCATGAATGATCAAGATACCACCCATCCTGTGGCCACAGTCCCCAGGTACTCCTCTGTCAGAGGTATCATGCCCCAGGTTTACTTGTATGTCATATGAAGTGGAAATCCATCATCCATGAAGTCACATTGACAAGAGTCAGCACTGAGCCAGCCCCCATTTGATACGAGCCAATGTTGGTGCAGATAAAATAAACAGGAAAATAGGTAAACTGTTATTCAGGGAAGGAGACAGAACTGAAGGATCCTATAGCATATAGACATATTAGTAAGCTCAAGACTTAGAGTTGGCATAGATCCTGCCTAAGTCTGATCTTTAAGGTCCCTTCCAACCCCAGCCATTCTATGATTCTATGACACACAGGATAACAGTGAAAAAGATACATTATAACAACCTTCCGTAAGTGGCTCCATGATACTAGACAAATATGTGTAGGTCTGTTTATGATTCATATCCCCGAAGTCAGTCTGCTGTCATTTACTTGTTCTGTTACAGTTTAGCATGGTCGCTTCACCCAAAGACCCTTTACCAATCAGGATACAAGTGGGAAGCTCCACTTAAAGCTGGGGCTCAGGCAGCTCTTCAATAAGCTTTGCATTGTTTTCCCCAGTGTTTCCAGGGGAATCTCTGGACTCTGTTGCTGGTAATTGAGAAACAAAAGATTCGCAAAGTTCAGCTAAGCCAGTTTAAAAGAGCAGCTGCAAGCTGTTCACGTGGCCTAGATGAGACAGAATAAAGGAAGCTTTAGTAGGAGACAGGATGGAAGAAATTCTAGTCTTTTAAAATTAAATCTGTACACCATGAGAAATAAGTTGCATATTTTCAGCATATTGTTCCCATCAGTCCATACGGGGCAAAATTCAGCTGAAAGCACACAGCACACTTACAGCTCCAGGCACTGTTGAAACTGCCGTATTGAGGGCAAAATTTACTTGACTGGGTAAATTTCAGGCAATACAGACATTGCATGTGCAACTAAGAAGCAGCAATGCATCCTTAACTTTGGCCTGAGCATGAAGAAACTGTGCCTGGTACACTCCAGGTTTTCCCCTGCAATATATTGTATATCTTGGGCTCTTGAATGCCAGGGGTGACATCCATGTATATTACACTAGCTCCTACTCCTTTATTATCACACTAGGAGTACATTTTTTTCCCAGAAGAAATAAAAGTTGGGGCAAAGCTTCCTGAGGCTTTGTTTCCTGCCAGGGCTTTCAGTCCATCTAAAATTGTTACCCAAGAAGAGAATGTTGCCTCTGAAGTACCATAACCAACATATCATGACTTGGCAATAGGATAAATGTCACTTGATATGTATTCCATTAACAAAAATATGTAGATAAATGAACAAACATCTCCATGTAATGATTTTTCTATTAAAATAAAAAAAGAGGAAAATTACTTTTTCTGAAATATAACTTGCTAGTTTTCTACAGTTTATTTATTAAGACCACACAGTTGTATCCTGGAATTTTATGAATTATATGTATGAAAATTGGAGAGCACTGTTCTTACTGCTGAATTTGTTCTTGCAATATTCCTGGATAAATACTATCAGGATTAAAGGAAATCATGCTAAACTATTTACTAAGGTAACTAGTTTTCTAGCAGAAACTAGTTGCAAAGTTTTGGGGAATTATTTCTGTCATCCTGGAAGTTCTCAACTTTGGCAGGTTTAAAAAATATCCCCTCTAGTGTCTTCTTCGAAGCAGCATCTCAATGAACTTCAAAAAGGAGTCTAGTTGGCAAATGCAGTTTGATACTTTTGCTAGCACATGGAGTGATGACCATTGCACACCAGTGTTCATTGGTCTCGGGTTGGCATGTTAGTGTGGTTTTGCCACAAAACTGTAAGGCAAGACATCGCTGTTCTATCCTACTCTACTGCTGATAAGATGCGAGTATGAAATAGGAGTGTGGAAGCTCAAGGCTTCTGGGGTTTCTTCGTATGTTGGATACTTAGGTCATGTTGATACAGGGGAGTAAAACATCTGTGAGAAGAGTGAAGTTGCTATTATTAACTCCAAACTAAATCACTGTGCTCCAGCTGCTCACTGTCAGGTAGCTTAGGAAGTCCATTGCCAGGGTAAAAGGAATGATAAAAGACAGGTGTTCACTGAAGATTACTGACAGAAGATTTTGCACTTATACTATGGACTTGCTTTCAAACTAATGTTAAACTTTGTGCTGAATGTTGTTGTTGAGTGCTGCTGTCATGGAGAAGGATGATGGTATAGGCTCTGGAGGGCAACAACTGGACTGTTAATTGAAATTTAACTAAGTGCTGATCTCACTGGCTAAAATGAAAAAAAGTAATTTAGTCTGGGGTCAATGATCTCATTTACAGCTCTGTGAAGTAGATTAATTCTTCTGAGATTCATTTCTCTGAATGTGACTTTCCCAATTGTTCAAAAAACTATAAACAAAAATAAGACTTTAATTGTCATGTTGCTAGCAGTCCATTGCACTTCACTTCTCAATTACTCTTTCAGTAAAATGGAGATACTTGTATCTACTTTACTCCCTGAATGGTTGTGAGAATAAATTATTGTTCATAATCAGCTTGCAGGCTGAAAAAGGATGCTTTTTAAACATTCACAAAGGGATTTTAATAGCAACAGTTAATAGTAACATTCAAGAAAAGAAGAGCAGAGGGAGGAAAAGGTTACACTTAAAATTTGCTTCCTCAGGTGTGCTTCCTACTATTTCCTCACCCAGAACAGTAGTCACTTCAGGACAAAAAAAAGACTGGGTACATGAAAACAATGCTAAGACAGTTCTGGCAGAATTTCCATTGCTGGCCAATGCTGCAGCAGTGTCTGCTAATGGCTCGTCAGGATCACTGTGGGAATGCATACAAGAGAAGGGGTTGTTATAAAAGGGAAGGAAGAGAAGGCTACTTGTTTGTTTGCTCTTGCTTAACATAGGCTTGGGCAGTATTCTTCCCAGGCCTTCTTGAACACACCCTGGTACCTGGGAACACTTTCATATGGAACAGTTATGAAATACTTTGGTTGATGTAGTTCTGATAAGAAGTTGGAGCAATATTTATAAACTGCTGAGCTCTATAGATAGCAATACACTTGGTAACAGGAAATGGGACATGGTTGCTTTACCTGTGCAATTAGTGAAGCAAGTCTCTGCATGTTCATACACTCTTGTACAAACAAGAAATTGATAGAAAGATTTGATTGTCACCTGGGCTCATCAAACTGACATGGAGACAGTAAAATATCATAAGGCACTGGGCAATATAAAAGAGCATAGAACACATTACCTTCTTACAGTCAAATTCTCTAATACCTGCATTATTGTGTAAATAATTACAGCACTGACAATGCTATGATACCATGGTGTGAATGGTATAATATATTATTCTTGAGATGACTTTTTGCATCCATACAGAAAGGTTTTCATTTTCTAAAATGTCTGTCTGTTCGTCAAGCTGAGGAACTCTAGGAAGGCTGGACCTCTGCCTATAATAAAAATCTAATAAAGTAAAATAGATGTAGAATAGTAGGGAGAAATTAAAATCTTAGTCATGACATCTTGTGTCAAAGTTTTGCTCACGTCCATCAGTAAACATTTAACTTTTCCCAAGCACTGAGTTAAACTGCTTGTGAATAGCATTTCTTCTTCTCCTTCTCCCATCTGCTAGATCCAAGGAATTAATCTGATTGGAATTAACGTCCATGGTCTCAATGACTGTAAACTTCAGATCAATGTGGTCAGGTTTTGCTTAATCACTATCAAAATTCACAATATTTGAATTCATATGATCTGACAGCAATACCAATGAGCTTTTTTTCTAAGAGCTAATATTGCAAAATCTGTTGCATAAATATTATCATCTTACTTTTAAGAAGGTTTGTCAGAAATCTACTTCATATATAGAAGAGGAAGGCACTAAAATAATGTTATAGTAAAATAGAGTTAGCACTAAAATACCACTGGCCATCTTGGGGGTCTTAACACACAGTGAAAAAGCAAGAGTGGGAATAAATTTGAAAAGTTTCTTAAAGATCTTTAAAGGCATGATTCTAGACACACACTTGGGATTTGGGTTAATGTTTGTGCTGGGGAAAAGTTTCTGTGGGGTTGACAGCAAGTGTGATCTTGGTGACAGAAAACCACTGCCCTGATAGGATGAATATAAACAAAACCCTGCTCCCTTCTGAACTGTCTGCAAATCAGTACAGCATTTCAGTCCTGTTGTGCAAAAATGAGGTTTTTCTAGATCTGATACACTTAAAAAAGACAGAATAAAAATTTTAAAATCCACACAAATGGATATAAGTTGAAAGAAAATGTTGGAAAAATATGTTGAACCTTGGGAGAGGAAGAGGAGGTTTGTTTTCTGCCCTGTGTATTGCTGATGGCATGGTTGGCACTGTGTGCATCATAATCACAGCCATTAGAGATATACAAGTGTATGCTGCAGATATTCTAGGTAAAGCTCTTAGCCAGTAATGACTCCTAGTGCTGCACTTCATTACATATCAGCAGAAATATGTAATTCTGTGAGCCAAACATTCCTGCACATTGCTGTGCCAGCAGGCCACTCATTCATTTCAGTAAGAAATCCAACTTGCAAAACAGTCATCCGAGTGTCTCTGCTTGGTGAGCTGTACACACAGTGCTTATTGCAAGCGAGACACACACATGGGCTTTGTACAAAGGACAGTGTGGCCCAAACCCACACAGCACATGGCTGTATTTCCAAACATCTTGCCACCTATATTTTTGAACAACATTCTTACATATCCTGATGTCTGTGAAGGTTTATGAAGGCCTGCACCTCTCTGACTTGATCCACTTTTCCTGTAGCCAACCTGAGCTGAACAAAATTTTGTCTGTTTGTTTTAATAATGTCTGCTTTTTGTTTTGCTTTACCACATTCTAATTTCATCCTCTTTTTTGGTATGGGATCTCACTTCTGTTCTCAGCTAGGTGGGATGAGATCTTTGCTCCTTTACAGTGGATTTAAGGCAAGAGCAATAACAAAACTCCCGTATCAATCCAGGAGAGTATTTTTCCCATGCAAGCACTTCAAAAGACAGATCTCTGTAGGGTTCATATTACAGGAAGAGTGCCGCAAACCATTCTGGGACTCGTAGTCCTTCAGGACTCTATTGCGCAGTGCTCCAACGTGAGCGGTTGAGAGAGTCACATGTCACGGTTTGAACTGTCTATATAAACTGCTGTTAGTTCTTAATAAAGCTCATTCGGTTACTGCATTCACATGTAGACTGGGTTCATGCCAAGAGAAGTGCTACAGATCTCTGAGCCACAGACTTTTTCAGAAACCCTGCCTTGCACCAGATTAAGGCTGGGATAGTGAGGAAGCTGGAACCACCTGCATGTGCTGAGCAGGTTCTAAGCAGACCTGTAGCATGTAGAAACATTACAGGAGGCTTTCTGGACTTCATCTAGTCCTCCAGGAGAGTTTATAGCTACCATGTACTTCTTTTTGCCTGGCCTGTATCTGTGGCAGACAATCTCAAACCCATATTTTAAATATGACTTACCACATACTTCATTTTACTGTAATTTGTATCACTAAGGCTGGAATCCCTTGGCTAACTCTCTTTAGAAATCAAGGACCTGCAAAGAGGTCTCAAATAGGAAGTAAGAGAGACGAAGTTGGACTGAAATGGAGAAATTACTGGGTTATAGAACAAAGTTTAGGCATTGCGGGCTCTTGACTATTGAACAGGAGCACAACACAAAGCAACTCAACTGCTGGAAATTTTAGCATCAAGCTATAGTGAGTAGTGAGAGCACAAGAGTCTATATTCTGTGTCAGTAAATGCAGTGAGCACTGGCAACAAGAGAGGTGCTTGGAAAAGCAGGATCACTGAGGAGAGGTAGGTCTTGAGGTTCTCCAGGCTCTGAAGGTCAAGTTAGCTCTTTGAAAACCCAGCTCCTCATTCTGGTATCACTGTTCAAGGTATCTACATCAAACAAATTATGCCAAGTCTCTTGTTGACTTTTGGAGTACTCACTCTCATGTTTTAAAGCAGGCATCTCCTTTCCTCTTACTTCAAGCTCGCTTCAACCCACTTCCCCAGGAATAGATCTCCTTCAGCTGTGAGATGGGAGTGATTTTTGGAGGGGAGAGAAAGAGGAGCGGATTCAGAGCATGGTGTCCACTACAGGGACAGATGTGGAGCAGCACAGCCGGGGTGCAGGGTCTAGGAAGGCCCTTCAAAGTCAGACTTTCCTCTTATACCCACATATGAAAGGATTGAGGTTCATGAAAAAGAGAAAGGAAAGGAAAAGTGCACAGCTAATACAGCACAGGAAAAGAAACAAAGCGTTTGGGGGGCATTTATTCTGCTCAGGGACATCCCAGATACTAAGCACATGGAAGCCAAAAGTTGAATCCATAGACAGTAATCTGTATATGGCACTGTAGTATATGTGGACATTTGTGATATCAATGTCACCTCTCACGTTACCTCTACTTTGGAGATATTGTCCTGGTGCCTCTTTGTCACTGAATACGCCCAGTTCTTGAGTGGAAACCTTTTTAATGTGTTGTTTCCTTTGCGGTTTCAAAGAGGATACAGAATATCTCTGAATCTCTGAACAACAGATAGACCTGGTGGTGCTTCACAAAAATAGGAAAGCTGACTGTTAGACAGATTCCCATTCAATAAAATGGGTGGGTTAGAAAAATAAGAGAAGTGTAGCAAGCTTTGGAATTAAAGGAGGAAAGAGTTTAAGATATGTATGCCAGAAAATAGCTGTGGCATTTAGATATTAAACAAAGAAACAATGTAACAGAAGAAGATTACTCTTCATGTTTATCTCTTAAAAAGGAGCCTGAGTACATTGGAGCCAGCAGATAGGAAGGACTCTAATGTTACCAACTTTCTTAGAAAGCATAACAAAGAGATTTTCTTTTAATGAAAACATTTTGCAAAACACTTCAGAAACCTTCAGAATCAGTAAGCAGTTAAGATTGTTGTAACAAATATTCAGTATTCCCTGTGTCCTGAAACTGATTTTTTTTTGTTGTTTACAAAGCTCTGTAAATCTGCTGAGAATCATTTCAACCAGTGCATCCACTGAAACTGCATTTACTTTTAAGTTTGGAAGAAGCAGAAGAATCTAGTAATGTGTCCAGTGAAAATGGACACAGAGATTGCTTTCTCAAGAAATGCATAATTTAAAATTAAGCCCTAATTTAATGATGTGTTAGAAAGTGATTTTGTACCATTAATATGAAAATAATTTTGCAATTTTGAATAATTCTTATTTCTGAGTACATGGCAACTACATGCATTCTTATTTACCAGAATTATCATAGCAAAACTGATTCAGCTACTGTACCTAAATATGAGTTTTATTGTCTAGTATTTTATATTTTTTATATTGCTGTAGAGGGCCTATGAAATGGATTTCTGATGACACCCCTATACTCCCTGGTATTATAACTAAATGTTGTTATTATAACTAAAAGTTGTAACCTTATTTTCCCTTATTTAATTCCCACCTTTGTTTATTGTCTTCGACTATGACTAGAGTTTCCTTGAAAAACAGTCTGGTTTCTTTGTAGTACCATAGAGTATGCAACATACTTAGAGTAGAAGTGAAATGTAATTATAATAAAAGAAATAATAAAAAAAGATTTTGCATGTAACTAGCTACGTGAATTATGACATGATTTTATTGTATTACATGTTTTAAAACTGTGTTAATTGGAAATTGTAGTCTTAAGAATGATTTTCCTTGCCCTCAGAAATGTGGATAAAAATTAGGAACAGTGTATGTAAGGAAGATTGTTGGCATTCATTGGATTTAGGGAAACAATCTGTTGAGCAAAGGTTCAATTTTGCAAATATAGGTAAAGTGGGAAAAGACAAATATAAATTAATTCAGCATGATCAGATGTGAAACGTGTATTTCAGATACCACAGTGAGATTCATGAGAGCAGAATATGGTTTTGTTCTACTAGAGTCTTTGCAAAAGAAGGTACACTGAGGTTTCTTTAAAACATCAAAAAGTTTCCAGGATAAATAATGAAAATTTCAGTATTATCTTGGACATGCAGCAGGAACTTTAAAATCAAGAAGTTGTTGGGGTTTGTTTGTTTGTTTGTTTGTTTGTGGGCTTGAGTTTGTTTTTTGGTTTTGTTTTTTGTTTGGTTTTGGTTTTGGTTTTGTTTGTTTGTTTGTTTGTTTGTTTGTTTGTTTTAATGTTGGGCCAGACTTCAGGCTGGTATAGGTGAATATAGCTCCATTGCAGTCAGGGTTCAATACCAGGATACCAGAAGTGGTATTCTGGGGTGCATTAGGAAGAGCATTGCCAGCAGGTTGAAGGAAGTGATGCTCCCCCTCTACTCAGCCCAGGTGAGAGCTCACCTGCAGTGCTGTGTCCAGTTCTGGGCTCCTCGGTACAAGACACATGGAGCTCCTGGAGCCGGTCTAGAGAGGGCAACTGGGACTGGAGCATCTCTCTCATGAGGAAGTGCTGAGGGAGCTGGGCCTGTTCAGCCTTGAGAAGAGATGATTGAGACCAGACCTCATCAATATCTCTAAGTGCCTGAGGGGAGGGTGTCAGGAGG
Source organism: Manacus vitellinus (assembly GCF_001715985.3). NCBI lineage: Eukaryota > Metazoa > Chordata > Aves > Passeriformes > Pipridae > Manacus > Manacus vitellinus. Next base: position 9,097,959 of record NW_021940917.1, on the reverse strand, counting down.
ATGGAGCCAGGCTCTACTTGATGGAGCCAAGCAACAGAATGAGAGGCAAGTGGCAGAAACTGATTCACAGGAAGTTCCACTTGAATATGAGGAAGAACTTCTTTACTGTGCAGTTGACTGTCCACTGGAACAGATTGCTCAGAGAAGTTGTGGACTCTCCCTCACTGGAGACACTCAAGTCTGGATGCTTGAGCAGAGAGGTTGGGTCACTGTGGTCCCTTCCACCTTACCCATTCTGTGATGAACTGACAGTGCATTGTGTCAGTGCGGAGTCACCTTTGGGACACTAATTACAACAGTTGCTTACTCTTTTGCTTTAGCAACACTTCATCATGGACTACATATTTAATGCATAACAACACGCATGAACATATAATAGCATCCTATCCACCCCTTAGCCCAAGACCTATTTAACTGTGCTGATATCCGTCCTTTTAATTAGAGGATATGAACAGATATGGTAAAACATAGGAGTCATTTATTTTGCTTTTCCCAGAGTTAGATAAATACTGCATAAGTATTCACATATTTCTTAACCAATTGGCTTTGTCTGTCACACCTTTTTCATACTGCCTTGATATTTAGCTGTCTCCATGCAAGCTAGAATACCTGTAGGCAAGAGATACAGAAGAATAGTTGGGAGTACTCTTGCTGAAGTCTTGATGCTAACACAGCTACAACCTTCCAGTATCTTAGAGTGTAGACTCTGCCAAACTGTGCCTACACAACTCTGGTGGCCTGTGCTCTTACCCCTTACTAATAGGTCTCCCTAAAGATTCTCAAAGAGGTTGCATTTAAACCCTCTGTGATATGCCTGCTCCTCATTTAGGTTCTGGCACCTGATCCTTATTCCTTCAGGATGGAGAGAAGCACCGTGGTCAAACGAACTCAACCTCTTCAGCCACCCAGCTCTCTAACCAAAGAGTAAGTTGCCATGTGAATGTCTGAACCAGCCAGAGGAGTTTTTCTTTTAGCCTTTTGGGAAAACCGATTATTTCATGCCATGCATAGCTTTATCAATCACCCAATGAGATTTTGTTTATCAGCTCCACTCTCACAAGTAAGTAACTGTGAAAAGACTCAGTGGTGACTAAGTTCCTGCTGGAAATAGTCTAGAGTTTCTTTCAAAGCCACACCTGTTCATGTGACACAATCCTCTTGGGTGAGCCGCCTGCTCTCTCATGGCATTGAGAAACAGTATGTCACACCCCAATGAAAAGCAAGGTATTGAGCACACAAATATACACGTAAGCAAAGAAATGTCTTTAGACTGTCAAGGAACATTGCCCATTTAACTATATCTAACATTTGCACCCTCTCTTTCACATACACACACACACAAAACATTTGTTACCTGAGTAATATTTCTATTTGGTTGAGAGAGAAAAAGAATGAAAGGGGAAAGGCAAGGTTACTAGGAGGGGATGCATAAAATGTTTCTGATTCAACTGTGATGAAGTCAGCCGAAGACAAAATGCCTACTGGTTTCTGCAGGTGCCCAGGTCCTTGCAGTTGTGATACACAGAAGCAGAATATAGTCTTTCTATGTCCAAACTTACCACAATTACATGCTTGAAAAGAAGCTTTAACTGTAATAAAACCCAGAATGAGTCACAAAGAAATTGATAAGAAGATGTAATCTTGTAATAGTCCCTTTCAGAGGATGGAACAATTTGTAGGATTCGTAGACACTTGCTTCCTACTTACAAAATTAACTGTCACACCCTTACACTGACACCATGGGTTTGGAACACATGATGCAATGCAACCATGGCTCACGATGACGAGTACACAGAATGAACCTGTCGCCTGTATTTCAGCTGATCCACCCAACTATGACTCACTGTTGAAGGGTTGAACTTTTTGTCCTTAGGCAAAGGGCACAACAGCTGTGTCTCTGAGACATGGTGCCAATGATTCCATGACATCTCCAAGTGCACTCAAGATAAGACCATTCAAGAGCAGTTTTTTTCTACCACAGGGCTTTTTGGCACAGATAGCAAGCAGAAGGCTTGCAGACAAGCAAGACAGACAAATCAAGAGCCCTGTGGCTTTCACTTCCGCACTCTGGTCTGAGGCTTGAAATTAAATGAAATTGGAGGAAATTACCTAATCACTTGTTTGTTCACTTTTTTCCAATATCTGACTCAGATCATGCTCAGGAGCAGGTGAAATCTTGATGGAGCCTGCAGCTGTTTCTACTGTTTCGTCCTTGATGTCCAGATTGGTATCATTAATGTTAACACAAGAGCAAACAGCTGCTCCTACTTCTGTTCCTAGCAAGACTCTGCTCTTACAAATGTAAGCAACCCTGATGACAGATACTGATGGTTGCTAGTTGATTCCAGAAGCAGGTGAGTAGATATTCCATTTTAGGGGCATCCTTTTGGACAGCATTCTGCCATTCATCCATACAAAATCACATTCATTCCTGTCCATACATCGTTATACAACAGTCACTCTCTGTGCCAGAGTAAAACTGAACTTTGAAAAAAAGTCCTGAGTAAAGCAGAAGTCACTACCTGAAAAGAATATGACTCTAAGAGCTCTAGTAACCCCACACCTCTTCTAACTAGCAGTCCCCAGCTTGCACTCAGTTCACACAACACTTAACAACTTAATATTTATAACAAACAAAACTAGGTTCTGCTTAGAGAAAGGAAAATGTTCATAGAATTTTTGTCAAATCACTATTTAAAAAGCAGGAGTTCTTTTTTCAGAGCCAACTCCATTGTAATAAATCAAAGTTCAGCTTTCTCTCTCACCAGTTGTGCACCTAATGATAAGAATTCTTTTGCAAAGAAATTTTGAAGAACATTAAAATGTGGTGCTTTAGTAATGGGCTTAAATGGTAACCAAAACTTGTTAATATCCCCAACAGTTTTCCCCACTTTCTTGTGGAGTAACTCATGCCAAGCAGGATGTAACAACACAACTAAGGATGATCTTTCATTTGTAAAGAATGTGAAAATGCTATGGAAATGTTGAATGTTTTTAGAAACAGAAACTCAGATAGCATCGGTTATCTAGGGAGAAACTGAAAACTCTGGTTTCAAACTGTGCCTGTCTAGACTCCATGTATATTAGTCTTTGAGCCACCTAACAGCTGCTTCACTGTGAAAGTGGTAATTAAATAACCACAGCAGAAATATAAATGACCACAAAGACAACACAGGAAACCTAGCAGCTCAGACATGTCAGGTCACCCTCATTGCTTCTAACTGGATGCACATCCCTGTGTAAAGCCCAGAGCCTGTAACTACTATGGAAAATGGGCATAGCTTGGAGTAGATGATTCCCATAAGCTGGGTAAGGAACATACCAGGTGCCAACTTGAAACCCTCTGCACACAGGACCCTGAACTTCTTCAGCTAGTCTCAGTTCACCACACCATGTGCACCTCCCAGATGTGCAGGAGTAGCTACTGACTGAAGTCATGATCTGTTAGCATTGCCCAGTCCAGCACATAATTGCAAAAATGGCTGTGCTACTGCAAGTCCTGAACAGAAGTTGTTTTGTGCTGGTAAAAACACTCTTCTGTTTGAAATTGCAGGTCTGGACTATGCAGTCTGGGACAGGAGACCTTCTTAGGTATAGGGGCCTGTTACTTGCAGCTCCTTTAGACAGAAGGTACAGAAATGCAGGTACTGTTTTTGTAGGACATGTATCTGTGTTTGACATGGTTAATAAAAGGTGCTCCAGAGAAAGAGTTGGGAAAACTTGCTCAAGGTGGTGGTTTTACCATGTTCCTGTGAATAGAACTCTATTTTTCAGCTTGGTTTAACAAAATAAAGGAAATGGGATGTCAGAAACCATAATGGTAAGATGGAGAAGCAGCAGTAACAGCTAAATGACCAACTCTGGAATCATTCATATCTGATTGAAATATTTTGTTAACTATTTAGAAACAACTGTTTCTAAAACACTTAAGTAATAGCCACTGAAATAGCTTTTTAAAAATTATTTGTAAAATGTCAGACAAGTTTTCTTCTTAACAATTTTAATTGTTTGTCATCAGGCTACGCTGTCCTCAGGTTAGTTCAACAACCCCCAGGTAGAGTCCAGACCAGTCAAGTTGTCCCTTTCTATCTCTCAATTACTGCTACAAATCTCTCTTTGCGATGAGAACCAAGCACATGGCTAGAACAGATATCTCAGTTAGTTCTGGCTACTCACACATAACCCTTCTTTCCATCTTCAGTGTGTACCTCCACTCACATTCTGTGAAATTGCATGCAAATACCCACAGATATCAGAAAGGAGATCTTGGCACACCATATGAGAATGATTCCTGGATGCTTGGCAGTTCTACCAGGGTTGGGGAAGTCACAAATACAGCTCATATCTTTGGAGGTGTTTGGGAAAGAGGCATTCCTTAGGGATGTCTCTGATGAAGTTAATGGTGTATACTGTAATTCTAGCCCTTGAGACATGAGTAGAAAACCGTGTGAGATATCTTGATGACTATATTCAATCACATGAGTTATCTTGTAGTCAGTGTGTTAATGTGGACTTCAGAAATTGCCAGGCGCTCCGCTTCAAGGCAGGGCTGAACTAGATTTCTAAGTCAGATATCTTTCTAAAGCATTTATTTCCTTCACCCTCTAAGCTTTGATAAGTAATGACCATCATTATGATTTTGTTCACCTACCTGGCCATCGTGGTTTTGCTTGCAGGCTGTCATGGATGTCCAGTGTTGGGGCTCAGGAGTGCACCAGTTGCTTTCTTAAGGACTAATTTTTGTATCAGTATCTATAAATATGTTTATTATTTGTACCTATATGTATTCTTGGAACATCAAATACTTGTTCATGGAAACATCAAACTTTTAAAATCTATTTTAAATCTATTTTAAATCTAGTGTCCTATGCAGTCATGAAACATCACTATTTGGCTCATTTCTGTGGCTGGTCTCTATTTCCTTGATTTCACCCTTTTCAGATCTTAGTCTCAGCTTAAAAAATCATTCATGTTTTTGATCCTCTACTCTAGCCCAAGGGGGCTCTCTGACCCCAGTTTCTGTTCTGTTGCTTCCAGACCAAATTTCTTCTCAGAGCTCAAGACCTTGCTGGATGCCTTTGGTTCCTAAGCCCCTGAAAAACTTTCCCTTCATTGAATCCACTAAAACTCTGGAATGTGCTCTTGACTACTCTTGCCTGGGTTAACAAGAATGCAACAGTTTCACAGCAAAAATGATTGAGAGGTGCCAAGAACAGGGACTGTCTGCTCGGATCCAGCATGTTAAAAAAGAAACTTGACTGTACGTTTCTAATGGTATACTTTTAACCTGCACTCAGCATTTACTTATGGGAGATTTTTATTTGCAAGAAGGTTCGCATTGATGGAAACTCTCAGAAACTTTCCCATTGAATGAATGCTTGCTCTTCCAAAAGTCATGAAAGTTGTAGGTATCTAATCAATTTGCCATTTTGTTTGATTCTTTTCCTTATCTTCACAAACCTGAAATGTCCATGCAGGACATTAGCCATTGTGAGGTGATGTCAATGGCACATTGAGTACCATGAATAGAAAAATAAATTATATTAAGAGGAAAAATTCCATGCATAGTGTGTATCCCACTGGAAAATTAACAATAACTATTTTTTAAAGATACTTGTGAAACAATCCAAGTTTATTCTCAGAACTATTAATGAAAAACATAAATTTAAAACTATCTAAACAAAGAAAAATGCTGTAAGACCTGATGATCCTCTCCTTCCTTCTCTATGCTTGTATTCAGTACTTCTCTAATGTGTTTTTTTGGATTAAAAAAAGTTATATTTTGACATCTACGCTGCTCAGCATGTGAAATCCCATGGACATACCTGCAAATATATTTCGCTCTTAAAGGGAAGCTGTTTGCTTAATATTCCTTAGAGAGGTGACTTTTAAAACACCAGAACAGAGAGATTATTTCTGAAACAAAGTTAGCCCCCAAAAGTGAGAGGATTTAGAGCTTTAAAAAAATACAAACAACTCTGAACATACAAATATATGTATTTGTATATATATGTATATATACCCAAATATATATATAGGCTCAGGTTTGTTTATATATAAATATATGTCTATACCATTTGCTTTTGTACCTTAGTTATTATTGTCCATGAAGGACTCACATATATTCCACAGGAAAAACTTCAGATGTGAAAAATATCATATGAGCTGTTTCAATCAGATGCTCTCACCCTTGATCAGCACCCTCTTATTCTCATACCACCACGCAGGGAGAGATCCCTGGCCATCCTCCTTAGGCTCTGGCTCTGCAATAATCAAAATACTGTGGCCAGATGGTTTTGTTTTCCAGGAGGTGAGGATAGCATGATGTTCCCCAGAAGGAGATGTAATTTTTTACAGGACATTATATTTTTTTAAAAGTAAAAGAAAACACATACATAGATGTAACAATTTTGTGGCAGTCTGTATAATTAAGAAGAATGTCATTTCACCTTAGAGGGATTATCCTTGAGAAGGTAAAGCAATAAAAATAGGGCAGATGAAAGTGGAAAAAAAGACCTCTTAACACCTACTGATAACAAAGCCCTATTGCTTTTCATCAATAATTGGAAATTAAAAGGAGGAACTCTGGAGGACCTAACAGAAGACAAGACAGAGCAAACATTTGGGGGTGGGACTTGGAGAAAAAAAACCCTATGAAATATGGCAGAACATATTCTAGGAAGCAAGCATTGAAGGAGTAAGTTAGAATTAAAAGAAACTCAGGAAACGACAAGAAGATTGGGCAAATCAGGAAAAACAGCCATTCTACAAATGCAAGGAGGATTGAACTCTGCTGGGCCACCAAATTGAAGAATAAGACTTTAAAGGAGAGTCAGGAAAAAGCAGTAAATAAAGGGAAGATATTCAGACCCCTTAATACCAATGTAACATTAAGAAGTAGGCATTCTTTATTCAGCGCCGGATGCATGAGGGAATATTTCCTCCAAAATACCATGCATGCACATGATATTTTGGCTCCTGTTTATATAGTATACATACATACTCATTGATTTTCCCCAGAATGAACATGGGTATAATAATCATTTCCCCAAAATCAGTAACGTATCCCCTTTCCACATGCATTCTTCTGTCCCAAGGGTCTCTCCAGTGGTCTCTGGTGGTCGTCAACCCTGAAGTTATACCTGACTGCCCAATGAACTCAATGTTACTTTCCCAAATATGGAGCTGAGTTGGCACAACTAATATAGTTATTCTCCTCGGTTACTGTTAAGCATGATCCCCATTACACAGTTCCATAGGCCAGTGATTCTTAAGAATAAGCATTTTATTTTTCCTACCAGCTGACCAAACATTTCTTCATCTGGCAACAAAAGGTCAGGCAGAAAATGGTAGGTTCCTGAGGACTAGTAGAAAGCAAATGTCCCTCCTGTTTTCCAGAAGGGGAAGAAGTTAAAGCCAGAAAACACAGGCTGATTAGCCTCACCTCAATCCCTGGGAAGGTGATAGATCAACTAAGCCTTGAAACAAATTCTAAACAAATGAAGAAGAAAAAGGTGATTGTGAGTAGTCAGCATGGATTGATGCAGCAGGAACAATGCTTAATTGGCCTGGTAGCCTTCTATGACCAGATGACTAGTTTGGTGAACAAGAGGTGGTAACCGGATGCTGTGAATCTGAACTTTAGGAAGGCTTTCAACCCTGTATCCCATAATACCCTCATAGACAAACTGACAGGGAATGAACCAGATAAGGGTATGGTGAAGTAAACAGAAAGCTGCTTGAACAGCCAGGCTGCAAGCCTTGTGATCAGTGGCAAGAAGTCCAGCTGGAGGCCTGTCACTATTGGAATGCATCAAGTGTCAATAGTGGGGCCAGTGCTGTTTAACATCTTCATTAATGACACAAACCCTCAGAAAGTTTGGAAATGATACAAAACTGGGAGCACTGGTTGATAACATACATGGGTGGATTGCCATTCAGAGGGATTTTGACAGTCTGGAGAAATGGGCTGACAGGAACTACATGAAGTTCAAGAAAGAGAATTGCTAAGTCCTGCATCTGAGGAGGAATACTTGAAGTGAGCAGTACACACTGAGAGCCAGCTGTCTGGAAGGCAGCTTTGCAGAGAAGGACCTGGGGGTGCTGGTGGACACAAAGTTCACCATAAGCAGCCATGTGCCCTTTGGACAAACAAGGCCAACAGCGTCCTGGTTTTCATTGTTCCATGCGTTGCTGCTACCTGTAGTGGCACGGAAATAGACCAGCTTAGGGTCACAAAGATGACAGAGACTGCATCATCTGACATACGAGGAGAGACTGAAAGAGATGGGATTGTTCAACCTGCAGAAGGCTCAGGGGAATGTTACTGATGTGCACAAATACCTGGTGAGGGAGAGTAACGGAGACAGACTCCAAGCTCAGCAAACTGTTTCAGATGACCCTGCTCAAGCAGTAGGTTGGAACCAATGATCACCAGAGGTCTATTCCAAACCCAACTATTCTGTAACTCTGTGAAATTATTTACCTTAGTTTTCTGAATGTAATTGTTCTCTAAGTATTCCATAGTTTAATGCTGAGTGCATGAGCATAATTGTTTCCAACAATACTTGGGAGGTTTATAGGTTAGTGTAGACCTGGATCAATTTGTCAAGAAAAATACCATGTACTTGAAACATTTCCACAGATCTTATAATACTGTTTGACAGTTTTTTAAAAAGCTGCTTGCATATTCTCTTACAAAAATATTTCTGAATATCAAAAGTAGTGAAGCCTCATTCCTCATAGATTTGTACTTTGAGGTTTCACTGCAAGCTGTACCTTTAACTTTTTCCATCCTTGGGCATAAGAGCTCTGCTGTCTAATTCTTCTGGGGTTTGATTTGTAGAGACACAGCACCAGACAAGAGAAGGACTGGTATGGCTAGCCTAGAACTACATTTGTTAAACCTCACAGGCTACTTCACATATGCTGATTAGACAGCTTGTTACTGCCAAATAAAGAGGATACTGACAGAGTTGTCTGATAAGTTTGGTCTCTCTCTCTTCCCCCTACTAGACAGACTTATATTTACAAGTGTTTTAGGACCTGAATAAAATTCTCGACTCACTTAGGCATGGAGACTAACAAGTAGAGAACAATTACACAGATTTTGATATCAAATCCAACTAATGACTGCATACTTTTTTTCATAATTTAAACATTTAAACAAGAGGAAGGTGGAAGACTGAGTATTTATATAAAAACAAATGTGCAGAACAGCAATATACACATTTCTTTGACTTAATTAAAAAGAGGACAAAAGAGAGATTTTAATAAAAGCTTACTTATACATAGCCAATATCCTGCTTGCCCTCAAAGACAGACATTTCAGAGTTTCAATTAAGAAAACTGCGTTTCAAAGACACACAAATCCTACCAATACATATTCCCTTTGTAAGAAGGTATTTTACAAAGCAGTTTCAGAGTGCAGATGCATTAATGGACCTATTTATTATGCAAAGGAAAATCTTCCACTGTCTATCCCATTATTTCTGTATTTTCATAAAGAAAAACAAACATAAGCAAGAAAAAGCTCATCTGTTCTTGCCTTCTATTTTCCTGGAACCTCAGTGATATCACTCTAAACAGAAACAGTAATAGTACAGAGAATTGGAGAGTATATACTTGGAAATACTATTTCAGTGCATTTTAAATACAGTTTTAATTGTAATCCAGGTGATAAACTGTTTTGCCATATGAAGATGGAGAGCTAGATCATAGTTTTCTCTCTCCTGATCTTACATAAATGATGGTTTTCAATAGAAACTCTGATGCTTTAGAAGAAAATTGGAAAGTTTGTATATGGGTTAAAAGCATCCACAGGTATACTAGTAAGGGAAACTTTTGTGGTTGTGGTTTCCACAGCCTTCTCAACACTAATATCAGTATCACTACAGGTCAACACACTAATGTTCCTTTGTTAATTATCTAATTATACATAAACCCTTTTATCAGTTCAAAATTACAAGGGTGTTCATATTGCATCATATTTGCTGTTGGAACAACAAGTCTCACATATAGGTCACTTAAGACCCTTATGAAGGAAATTTTTATTAAAATAAGCTTTTTCAGTCTGTAACAAACTACACTCAAACACTGCTAACTAAATTAATCAATATTTTTGCAAAATGAAGAATGAACCAAGAGCAGTAGTTCTTTAGCACATGGGAGGGTTGGTTTTGTTTTTAATTTAAACGTAGTACATATTAGCATTAAGTCCAAAGCACTTGATTAAAACACCAGGGTGTACCATGTTCCTGAGGCACAATGAGGAACCTTTGAGGAGGAGGCAGCTATGCACCACCTGAGGAAACATCACTTTCTGTGAATTGCTGCACTCCACACTAACAGAAGGGAGACCAAGAGCACATCCTCTACTACTGAACTGTCACAGCTCCAGATGGCCCCACGCTCCAGGGAACGTTTACTCCTTGCTCCCCCACTAAGCCTAATATACCTGCTGAAAGAATCCATGTGGCAGGGTTTGACTAGAGAAACTGCTCAGGTCAAAGGCCTTACCTTACCTGACTTTCTTCCTTCGTAATCCTGAAAGTATATTGGAGCTCCTGGTTTTAAACCAGACTTCAGCGTGAACGTTGAATGCTGCAGCTTTTTACCTTAAATGCCTCATGAGAGAGAAGTTCTTTCTCCCCATACAACCTAAGGACTGAATGACGTCCCAGAGAGGATGGCAGCAAGATAGATCCTCTTCTAAATAAAGTTATTTACAGTAGCTTGGCATTTTCTTGAGTAACACTGTTTCAGCACTACTCATTCATCAGTGTGGTTTGCTGAAGTACAGGAGTCAGTAGCAGGTTAAATAACCTTTATTCATGAAGAAGTCTCAGTGAAGTTTGTTTGTATGGAGCTGTTAACCATACCTATTGCACAATAAGCAGCCTGCCAACATACCCTCCCAGGCAAACACCTTATAGGACAAAGAATAAGCTTTATTCCTTCAGTTTAATAAACTATGATTATTTGCTCAAGTGACTACTGGAGATGCACCATCAACCTTCCTCAGTTCCCTCTACTGCCATATTTTAATGCAAGATATTGTTTTGCACAGGCTGTTTTTGCCTTGGAGGAGAAATGCAAGCCAACCAGCTAAGGGTAATATCAGCTATATTCCAACAGTTTATACACATCAGCTCATAATTCTCTGGCAAGGCTACTCAAGACAGTGCCAAAACTGAGCATGACAATTCAAATCATGGCTAAAAAATGCATATAAAACTCATGAAGGCAATCTTAAGTCAATATAAATGTGATAGATTTTAACTGCAGTAACAAATAGGAAAAGAACTGACTGCCACTTTCAGTTACAGATGAGATACAGACACAACAGGGGAATTTAAAATTGTTTTACTTGGAAATTTAATTTTAAGGAAATTTTAATAAAAAAACATTGAAAGCATTGAAAAAGCATGTTTTTGGGCCCCATGTTTTTTTTTATGTGGAAACTAATGTTAACGAGGAACCAACAGACTACACAGGCATTGTTTGCTCTACAATGGCCTGATATCTCGCTTGTTCTTACCAGTTATCAGCAGCTTTTCACTTTCAGTTTTAAACTGTGAGTTTCATTTAGTCAGTTTCCCATCACTTGAGATCTTTTCTGACAGTAAGTTGCCTTTAAATCACTACATCCTAACTTCTCATATGTAACTAGAGCTACCTTGAAACTTAATTCTTCTACAGCTTCAAAGCACTGTGGTGACTGGAATATTTTTCAAAACTACAACTGAGTTCTTAGCAGAATTTATGAACACTGCTTCACCTGCATTCATAACAGAGAGCTGTGGAAGAAAAAACCTATAAGAGAACGTGCGTACACTGCAGAGTTCAGCTTGTGTTATTGGTCAAGAGTTCTGAGAAAAAGTATACTTTCTCACGCACAGGTAAACCATAATCTCTTATGCATGGCTATGCTGCTTCTGGGCAAGCTCAGTATGCAAGCACAGGTGTTCAAGTAATTTTACCTTGCCACAGCATGCCCCAGATTAATGGAGTTAAATTTTCAACAATCCATGTTTGCCTATTATATGATCAGTGAAAAAAGATAAATTACCATTTCTGATTCCATATCCAAAACTCTAAACTGTAAAAACTGAGTAGAAGTGTTGGGAGGATTCTTCATATTAATGCCCTCAAAAATAGGGCAACATCACAGTAACAGGAATTGCTCTAAACAGTGTAATGAAATAAAGACAAGAATTGCTGGCTCAGGTGATTAGCAATGAGCAACCGACTCTTTCATTAACTGGGCACTAACTTAAATGTAGCCAAGGCTGGTAGTTGCCAGGCTCCTTTAGCACTGCTTGGGCCCCACAGATGGCAGTGACAGCATGACGATGGCATCGCCTCAGCCCTCGGGGCAGCTTCTCTGACTCACAGAGGTCAGCACCACCAGTAACTCAACGGGTGCACACCTCTGCTGGAAATGGCAATCCTGTCCTGCAGCATTCAACATCATGGAGAAAGCATGCAGACTCAAAAGCAGTAAAGAAAAATAACAAAGGCCATGCAGCCCTGTATCAGCCCCACCGTGCTAGATCTCAGAATAGTTAGTGGAAGGGACCTCTAGAGATCATCCAGTCCAACTCCTCTGCCAGTGCAGGGTCACCTAGAGCAGGCGACACGGGAACGTGTCCAGGTGGGTTTTGAATGTCTCCACCACCTCCCTGGACAGCGTGTTCCTCTGCTCTGCCACCCTCAATGGAAAGGAGTTCTTCCTCATGTTGAGGTGGAACTTCCTGTGTTTTAGTTTATGGCCATTGCTCCTCGTCCTGTCGCTGGGCACCACCAAAAAGAGTCTGGTACCTTCCTCTTGGTACCTGCCTCTGAGATATTTACATGTATTAATGAGGTCCCCTCTCAGTCTTCTCTTCTCCAAACTCCCGCAGTCTCTCCTCACAGATGTTCGCAACATCCAGCTGCCCCGATCTCTACCTCTGCGGATAAGGTAAGGGGCTGCGGGATCCTCAGCGGCGGCTGAGGGAGCACTTTTAAAAGCCAACAGCAAAGTTGGACGGCACGGAGCCTTCGCCGCCTCCGCCGCCCCAGCACCCGCACTCCTCCTCGGCGGCCGGCCGGGCCGGGCCGGCCGGGCCGGGCCGGGCTCCCTGCCCCGGGGGGAAGCCCGCCCAGCGCCGCCGCTGCCCGCCACCTCGCCCGGCGGCCCGAGGGGGACGGACTCAAGGTCAGGCGCGGCGGGCGGGGGGCCGGGCCCGTAACGGATGTGCCCGCCCGCCCCGCCTCCTGCGCTGACAGAAAGGCGGCGGCGGCTCCTGGTGCGGCAGCGGCAGCCGCGCGGAGGCTGGTGCGGAGCAGCAGCAGCGGCGCCCCCGGAGCCGCCGAGAGCCCGCCCGCGGCAACCGCCGCCCCGCACGCCCACGAGCCTCCCGAGCCGCTCCGCTCCTCCCCGCCTCGCTCCGCTCCGCCGCCGGCTTTGCCCGGGCCGCCGCCCCCCCGGGGATGGCGGTGCTGGCTCTGGCCCTGGAGGGACTCGCCATCTTCGGGCTCATCCTCTTCGTCGTGCTGTGGCTCATGCACTTCATGTCCATCATCTACACGTAAGCGCCGGGGTGCGGGGGGATGGCGCCGCGTTGTTCCGTCACCCACCCGCCATCGCGCCCGGAGCGCCCGGGCAGCGGGGCCCCGTCCGCTGCAGCCGCACCGCCTCCCCCGCGGCCGGCGGCTCCTCTTCCCCCGGGTGTCAGCACCGGGATCCCCCGCCGGGAGACCCGGGCGTCACGCCGCCGTCCTCACTGCACAGCTGGGTTCGTGCTATCGCTCTTCGGGTAAAAACCGCCCTCTGTGGGTTTCTGCCTCCTGCTCTGCGCCGTGATCTTTGCTCCTTTGCCTTTAGCGCTGCTGGGGAAGGCTTGGGTTTTGTTGTGTGCCTGTACACCTGTAAAGCGAGGCTTTTCCGGTGATGGTGGGAGACCGGCGTGCACAGCACTTACCAAATGTGTGATATTTTGATTGTGCAACGACTGTACAGAAGAGCAACTGAAGGAGTACAGTATCCTCTGCCAGGCAGACAAAATTTTAGCCATAAGTATGCTTCTTTTTTTCTGCTGAGAAATGATGATAGTACTAATAAAAACAAGTATATATAGTGTGTTAGACCCTTCTTGGATAAGTACAAGTAGAAATTCTCTTATGAGTTTGTGCACACATTTTTGACGGACGAACAAAGCAGATACAGCCTAGCAGAGGCGTTGGCTGTGGGCATGTGAGGAAAGAATTAAGAAGGCATCTCTTTTTGTAGAAGGTCCTGTTTTGCTCCTTTAAGCAAAAGGCAACTCTTGCATCACTACTAGGATTAGAAAATAGCTGAATTTGTTTGCTTTGCTTGTGCTTATCTTTTCTCCTTTCTTGCTGTTCCACTGCATCTGATAGGTATCTGTGATAAATCCCAGCCATTGTTGAAAGCAAATCTCACAGAATGGGTAAGGGTGGAAGGGACCACAGTATGTCAATCTGGTCCAACCTCCCTGCTCAAGCAGGGTCATCCTAGAGCACATGGCACAGGATTGTGTCCAAACAGTTTTTGAATATCTCCAGCGAGGAAAACACCACAGCCTCTCTGGGCGACCTGTTCCAGTGGCAGATCACCCCCACAGTAAAGAAGTTCTTCCTCATATTCAGGTGGAACTTCCTCTGCGTTGGTTTCGGGCCATTGCTTCTCATCCTATTGCTTGGCTCCATCCTCTTGACACCCTCCCTTCAGATACTTAGAGACATTAATGAGGTCCCATCTCAGTTGTCTCCTCTCAAGGCTGAACAAGCCCAGTTCCCTCACCCATAAGAGAGATGCTCCAGTCCCTTAATCATCTTTGTTGCCTTCCACTGGACCTGCTTCAGAAGCTCCATGTCTCTCATGTACTAAGGAGCTCAGAACTGGACACAGCCATGTGAGGCCTCAGCAGGGCTGAGTAGAGAGGCAGGATCACCTCACTTAACCTACTGGCAATACTCTTCTTAATGCACCCCAGGATACCATTGGCCTGCTTGGCCACGTGGACACACTGCTGCTTCATGGACACCTTGTTGTCCATGAGGATCCCCAGGTTCTTTTCCACAGAGCTGCTTTCCAGCAGCTTGGCCCCCAGCCTGTGCTGGTGGCTGGGGTTATTCTTCCCCAGGCGAGGACCCTTCATTTGCCTTTGTTGAATTTTAGACTGTTTTTCTCTTTCCATCTCTCCAACTTGTCAAGGTCCTTCTGAAGGGCTGCACAGCCCTCTGGGGTATTACCCACTCCTCCGATCTTTGTGTTATCAGTGAACTTTGCTGAGGAGGCATCTGTCCCTTCATCCAAGGCATTGATGGATAAGTTCAACAATACTGGGCCCAGTATTGAACACTGGGGGACACCACTACTAACTGGCCTCAAACTAGACCCCGTGCCACTAATTATGACCCTCTGCAATCTGCTGTTCAGGCAGTTCTCAGTGCTCCTCACTGTCCACTCCTCCAGTCCATGCTTCCAGAGCTGAATTTGTGGATACCGCAGATTTGCTTCTTTTGCCCTTGGTCTTAGTTGCCTTATGGTTTGGTTTGTTTTTTTTTCTTTGTGTGTTTGTGGTTCTTTGGTTTATTTTATATGAAATAACTTATAAGCTCTAATAATTTTTTCTACTCAGGTTACCCTTAGATCTTATATTCACTTGGATAATTAACTTCTTTCTTGAAAACTATCTGTATGGGTTGTCTTGGACATAAATGGCAGAATTTCAGTACGGAGGAGGAGAAAGGGTGCTTAGTGGGAGATGAGTGTGAGGCTGCTGTGGACACAGCTAATTTGGACAGCTTTGAAACCGATTAAAACAGTCCACTGCATGTTAAAACCTCAATCAGGCAGACCTGTGTAGTGCTGCTGCTCATAAATCTTTAAGAAAGACTGACAGCTGTAAAGAGCAGGAGATGCAAATGGCAATATAGGGGAAGACATGAAAGAGGATAAACAGGAGGGAGAAGGATGAGATATGCTAAGAGACATGAGAAGAAAAAACAAGGGAGAACCAGAGAGAAGGGTACACTTTTGGGCAATCAGTGCCACAGGAGCTACCCTTTCAAAGGCACTGCCTCTTGTGGAGGCAGCACACTGGAGGAGGGAAACTCCTGAATGCACTCTGGGCTGCGGGTAAGATACCCCTGAATGGACTTTGACCCGTCAGGCAACCCACCCTGAGGAACTGCAGCCTGTGGATGACTCACCCGAGGAGACTGCGGGCAGTGGCAGGCCCATACTGGAGCTGACTCAGGGACTGCAAACCTGTAGTCAGTCTCTCCTGAGCAGCTACACCTGCTAGAGCAGCGTAACAGTTAAGACACAACCAGCAGTGGAGGAAAATAAGTGAGAAGCAAGGCATGGCCAGAAGAACCTTTACATGCTGAGTTTTGCCTCCTATGTTGTCTTGCTGAAGGGCAGGGGAGGGACTGAATGTAAGGAACTGTGCAAAAGAGCAGTTCAGATGGAAAAGCGGGGAGGAAATGTCTCTGACTGAAGCTGAGCCTGGAGAAGGAAGGCAAAAGGTACTTCCCTGAAAGTTGTTTGTCTTTTTTTCTCAATACCCACATTGATAATTAGTTGCCCATTAATTGACAATAATTTGAGTAGAATTGCCTGAGTTGAGGCAGTTTTGCCTGTGACAGTAATTGGTGGGGAATGCAGGCAGCAGTTGGACCTGGTATGGCCTGGGTCTGGAGTATTTGTAGTCATGTGAAACCTAGAAGGAGTTGTGCTTTGTGTTAATGGGAACTTGTCTTATGAGCATGTGTATTGTGTATGAGGAGTTAATGCAGACTGTGTGTTAGCAGGTGGAAAACTTGCCAGTTGTGAAGAGGATGGTAAGAACTGGGGTGATCCAGTTTCAGCCTCTGAGGCCCCTGAAAAAAAGTGTGCTTCCACTGGGGGTCTGGAGTTACTGTCTCAGCAGGGCCAGAGCCAGGAGCTCTTTGACAGAGTAATGGGCTGATGGTAACAGAGGTATTTAATGTTCAGTGTGAAAAGGTGGCCTATGGCTGGAGGTGAACAGCTGGTAGCACTGAAGTGACCAAATTGCAATCTGTGCTGAGTTGGCAGGCTGTTGTGGAGGAGCTGCCTCAGTTACAGTGATTTGTGGAAACAGGACCACAGCTGCCCATAGTATGACCACACAGCTGCCCTTTGAAGTAATAAAGAAGTGCTGGGCACCTAAAGCAGCCATCCCAGGGAGCTGTCCTTGCAGTGGCTGTGGTGGTACTGGGCAACTGAAGCTGATGGGATATAGCTGATGGCTGGAGAGAGCACTGCTCTGGTGATTTTGGAGCCTGTAGCGCTTGTTAGCGTTGCTCTGTGCAAGGGAGGAGGACTGTGGGGTTTTCTGATGGAATTGTACGTAGGGAAATACCCTGGTCCTGCAAGCAAGGTATCTCTGTGAAAGGAATTAGCAGAATCAGGAGATCAACTCTGCTTCGAATGCTGGAACATGTTTCTGGGGAAAGGACCTCAGATAGATGGTGATTGTTAGTGCTGAAAACTCTGTTAGTGACCTGAAAATTCTGGTGGCTGGACACTGTTACTAGTGCCCCTAATCTCATAGAGACTAGTTCTGTCCTGGATAGCAGTCGCAGCACACTGCACCCGTTCCTAGACCCCTGAGGTATGAAGGAGTTTTCACTTACAGAAACTTCTGATGTCAGTGGGAGGATGCAGTATTAGAACAGAATTATGTGGTACTTGTCATATACTGAAAAATACTTATATTGTACCTGTTAGAGGAAGTAAAGAGGAAAGTTGAAACTAATTAGTCTTTCTGTTTTCTCTTTTTGTTCTGAACTGGTGAGTTAGAAGAGCTGATCTCTACCACTGGAGTACTAAGATAGTGTTGTAACATGTCAGTGACACTGTTGTGGACTAGACAGTCATCCTTCTGTGATTCCTCATTGGTATTTAAGATGTTCAGTTTAGCAAAACACTTAGGACATGTGCGAATTAAGTAGATAAATGGGGTTATTCAAGAAAGTAAGCTTTTTTGCCTTGAAATGCTGTCAGCAGTTGTCAACCTTAAGGTCAAGACAACATTTCTTTTGCATTGGCTTGTGCTGTAATGGCTTTAAAAGTTATAGTGTTTGGATACCTAAGGTACTGTACAAGGGTTCGGTTGAGGAAGAGTGCCTGTCCTTCCATATTGCATTTGCAAAATCTGGTTCTTGCCACCACTTTTCCCTACTGCCTTGCCTTATTTGGATGGGTTTGAATCACAGAAACATTTAGGTTGGAAAAGCTGAGATCATTGAGTCCAGCCTTTGACTACCTTGTCAATTAAACCTTATGAGAAAGTACGATGTCTAGTTGTTTCTTGAACATTTCCAGGGATGGTGACTCCACCACTTCCCTAGGCAGCTCATTCCAAATCTTGACCACCCTTTCCATGAAGAAGTTCTTCGTGATGTCCAGCCTGAAGCTCCCCTGGCACAGCATGAGGCCATTTCCTCTTGTCCTATTGCTAGTTACATGGGAGAAGAGACCAACTCCCAGCTGGCTACAACCTGCTTTCTGATAGTTTTAGAGAGCAATAAGGTCTCCCCTGAACCTTCTCTTCCCTAGGCTAAACAACAGTAGCTCCTTCAGCTGCTCCTTTACAAGACTTGTGCTCCAGACCTTTCACCAGCTTCCTTGTTCTTCTCTGGACATGCTGCAGCACCTCGGTGTCTTTCTTGCTGTGAGGGGCCCAAAACTGGGCCCAGGATTTGAGGTGTGGCCTCACCAGTGCCAAGTACAGGGGGACAATCTTTTCCTTGGTCCTGCTGACCACACTGTTGCTGATCCAAGCCAGGATGCCATTGGCCTCCTTGGCCACCTGGTCCCACTGCTGTCTGCAGTTCAGCCGATTGTCCAGCAGCACTGCCAGGTCCTTTTCTGCTGGGCGGCTTTCCAACCACTTTTCCCCCCGCCTGTTGCGCTGCCTGGGGTTGTTGTGACCCAAGGGCAGGACCTGGCGTTTTGCCTTGTTGGACCTCATACAATTGGCCTCAGCCCATCAATCCACATCCCTCTCCAGAGCCTTCCTACTCTCCAGCAGATCAACACTCCCACCCAACTTAGTGTCATCTGTGAACTTACTGAGGATGCACTTGATCCCCTTGTCCAGATTGTCAACAGAGATATTAAACACATTAGGTAATGTTGGGTAACTAAAACAAACATTAGATAATATTTAGTAACTATTTATTTGTTTTTCTGCTGTATTTGTCTGGTCCGAAAAACTGAACTCATGTGAAGTCATGTTCTGGCTTTGAGTCTCCATTGTTCTTGTACCAGTTGTCGGTGGCAATTCTAATTATAGCACCTAATGGAAATCACTTTAAGGCAGCCGCAGTCAGTTGATGCTGAGGCTCCTCATTGTCTTGGTTCCCAGGTGTAAGTGTGAAGGGTAGTGTGTGTCAATTAATTGATAAACTGGTTTTAGACAAATTGATACTGCTGGATTTAGACAAATTATTTTAAAAGGCTTTTAGTTACAGTAGTCAATGAAGAAATAATGAATTCTGCATTTATGTGGCATTTGGGTGTAACTGGGCCTGTTGCGCCTTGTCTGCTGAGTGAAATACAAGACTTCCAGGAACATATAAACGTAATAAAACACCCAAATGTAACTAAAAGTAATTAATTGCCTTAGTGTAATGTGTATGGACACAAGGAGGAAATTCAGTTTGCACAGATGCATAAAACTCAAGTTTCCTGAGGTACTTCTGCAACATTGAAGAACTTTCTAAACATGGCTTCCAAACCTAAACAACCCCCCCACATAGCCTATATTTGACTTCTGCTTTTTTTTCTGTGCAGTCATTTGATATTTTGGTTAATAATCTATTACTGTATAGTGATTATAACACTTAATTTGTAAGAAAATAGTTTTATTTCTCTTGGCCCAGTTTGCTTGTCTTGTCAGCTGTTTGTTTGTTTGGTTTTTTAAATCTTTGACCCCCTCTTCCTGGTTAGTCTGTGATTTGTGTCCAGAATTACCGTGCTCTGTTCTCTGATCTCTCTGCTTCTCTTTGTTATCTCATTTTCACCTTTTTGTTTGTTGGTGGGACTGTCTCCTCCTTTGGACTGTCTTACACTTTGCAGTGTCTGGCAACAGATAGGGTAAGGTAGCTTTTAAGAGCAGCAGTAGTTACCCACTTTGCCATCATAGGGGTTGCATTTTCTCTGGTTTATGAAAGTGCTTTGGAGGCATCTTATTACAGATAAGAGCCAAGTAGGTTGTAGTGTAGATCTAATTTAAAAGGCAATCTTCAGAGAGCTCTCCTGTTACTATCAAGTGTTATCAGGCATAAGTGAACCAACATTTTGCTAGACTTTGGAGATAATGCAAAGACTCATTTATGAGATTAGAGGTACCCTTCCCTGCTATTGATAATCACACACAAACAGAAAGCTGCAAAGTGATGGTATTGGAACTTCTCCAGGAGTCGTCTGGAAGATGTCTAGCACATGTGAAATGGCATGTCTGTTCTTGGGTGTGTGGCTTAGTTGAATCTTTATTCAACTTGAACTACTTACACTGAAATTTTTCATACAGGTTGTCTACCTCAAGGTAAATAGTTTTTCGAGTAGCTGATGACAAGGATGACATAAAATGTTGGTGACACTAACAACAGATTGTTGTCTTTGATCTTGTATATTTGGAACACGGAATGGAGCAAACTCGTAATCTCATTAGCAGTATCTTTCTGCAAAAATTCTTAGAGGGTTAAAAGCATTACAGATCTCTGTGATGGGAGAGGGGGAAATATATGAAATTTTTAGGCTGCAGGAGTCTGTGAGGTGTTTTGCTGCTCCTTCTTCCCCTGCCAGTGATATTAACTGCATAGTATGAGGTGGTACAGTGGATGGATGAAATACATTGTCAAGAGTTGTGCCTCTTAATTTTGATACATATCATTGTATTTCAAAAGGTTATGTTACATCACACTTCTTTTTAAGCATCTTTTAGAGGGGTGATACATATGTTTCATAACAGCATTTCCAAGCAGATTTTTTTGTGCAGCTTGTGTAGTGGTGAGAGAGGTGAATTCATCTATTTTTCTGAGAGTCTGTGAGCCAAATTTTGTGGGTTTCTTTAGAGATAAGATTGATAAAATTTACCAGCTCAGTTTTTCTGGTTTGTGTCTATCGGAAATTTAAAAAAAAAACCAAAAAAAATTGCCCTTCTGAAATGCTGTCAGACATGATGTTGAGTGTAGCAGTGTTACATTAACTTACCATTTTCTTTCAAAGTTTGGGTTGTTGTTGTTGTGGTGTTTAATAATTGCTTTCTTCAATATGTGATGTTTCTTACAGGAGAACTTATTCAAGCTTTCCAAGGCATTTGCAGCACAAGGGCACTTACACTGTCTCATTGACAACTGTGTAGTCCAGACAGCTTTTCTGTTACTGTGGCTGGGATTAATAGGGCCCAGGACTGTGTGTTCACACCTGTGTGAATTGGTGTTTGAGCGTCTTTCTTCAGCATTTTGCTGTTTTGTACTCTGGAAACACTAGCTGATGAGTTAATGAAATAAAAATTGGCCTGTCATACACCGAAAATAAAGAAAAAGTTTTGGCATGATTTGATAATATAGCTTCTTCTTAGCCGTTAACATAATTCTGGCAGTTAACTATTTTGGAATCTTTTAGGGAGAAAAATTGAGAAATATTTGCGTGGCAGGGATCTTTGGCGCAAAACAAGCAGTAAAGAGCAGTCTGGGGTCTGTAGGAAGCATATTATCTAATGTTTAGCAAATTGTGTTGTCATTTAAACTTGTACCTTATGAAATAATTGGATCTGAGCTAGTTTAGTGTTAACAGATTTTTAAAATAAGTCAGAAAACCAAATTGAATAGTCTCACAGTACAATAGTTTAAAGTTTTGTGTTTTAGAAGATCCCGTACTTAACACTGATGGGTTGATGTTGTACTAAAAGTTTGGTTTATCTGACCCAGAGTTACAGCCATCCATCCACTGGAGATGCTTTCATAAACAAAACACAAATTGTGCTGGATGCAGTTCTCTGAAGTTGCACGGTTTTTTGCGAAGAGTATATATCAAAAAGGGTTTCTATTTCTATGCTTAGTGACTCCTGATTTGGTGCTCAAAGGGATAATCCAAATCCACCTCCTACTGCTACACCTTTCTAAACATTTCTGCAGTACTAATCTGCCTTTAGTGAGCATGTGGCTATGTGGTGACTCAGATCAGCAAGCTAGCTTTTTCTGTGGGATACTTCCCTGTTTGATCAGCAGCCTGATCCAATTTATGTTGTGGTACTGACTGTTTTATAGCCACCGGTGGGCTGAGGGTGAGGGAAAGCAGAAACAGGGAATGAATTGCTGTTTTGGTGGCAAACTGCAGATAGACTACAAGGGAAAACGGTGTGTTCATTTTAATGCTTAGTGTGATCCGTAATGGATGTGTTGTAGGCAACTTACTGTGTTTTTGTTAAGCCCACTACATTTCAGCTTGCTGAATTGTAAACTGCCTAGGACTTGGTCAGTAACAGGGTTCCCACTACTTCAAGTTTAACCACAGCCGATTGTATGGGAGCCTGTTTGTTTATCCTTTTATCGTGCAGGTGTGGGGGCAGGGAGGGGAGTAGGAGAAGACATATTCACTGGTTTTGAGTTCTGTAGTGTTGTTCTTGTTTCTGAAAGATAAGGGTTTTTTTTTCTTCTGCTTAAAACTTTAAAATGTGTTTGAAAGCATCTTTAACTCCCCTGTCTTCCCTCTCTTCCCACTCCCCCTCTTTTAGAGAAACTGTATCAAGTTACAGATTACATCTACTGAACATGATTTTGTGGTAATATTTGGAAAATGCTGGTTAGAGAATTTCAGTTGTGTATTGAGATTTTATATTTGAAATGGTGACTAGCACTAGATAGAATTTGTTCTGCTTTGTATAATTTTGTTTGTCTTTGTTACTAGCAACTGATCGAACTATTACTTTCCAAAACTGAAAGAGCAAATCAGTGTTTGGTTTTCAAGAACAGTCACCTTCTGAAAAATAACAATGATCGCAATCTGGGTCCTTTCTTGATTAGCTCCTGCTCAATACCTTTAATTTGACTTCTCCACCAAAAAAAAAAAAAAAGGCGCTATTTTGGAGCTTAAGTTTTGGGGTTTTTTTCCTAATCATTGCCCTTTCTCTCCACTACCCACTGATTTCAGTGCATTACATTCTAAGGTCCTTTTCTTTTTTTTTTTTGTATGGGGGAGATGTGTAGTACAGGAGAAAACATGTGTGAAGTGTGTGAGATGATTGATCTACCATGTACATTCACCTGACATGTGATGAAGCAGTACCCAGTTGCAGCATGCTTTTCAATATAAACTCCTAGTATGCAGAAGGTAGGGTTACATTTTTTGTTTTCAGTGGTTTTTCAGGCATGCACAAACTTATGACTATTTCTCTGCTGACAGACAGCCTCTACTACGAAGTGCACACCTGAATCTTACCTTCCATGTACTTCTTTCAGACTTGCCTACTTCCGTCTGTCTCTGAATATTTTATCAAGGCTAAGTGACATGTTAATTGTTTTTAATTACATCAGGGTATCCTCTTAAGTTCTTTCCCGTTGTCCACACCTGTGTGTTTCTGCTCCTTCCTGTTGTTAGATCTGACAGTTGTATAACTATTAGTTTGCTGAGTGAGTGGATTGACTTGCCCTGTGTCCATGTGGTTGCTGAATTGGATATAAGTAGGTGACAAGAGGGGAGGATGGGAAAGACTGCCTGCCTGAAAGCACTCTGGGTGACTGATGCAGTGGTTTGACCCAGGCCAGCAGCCAAGCAAAGGTATCCTGACCTGGGACCAGCATATTTCTATAGGCTGATGTCTTCCTTCGGTCGAGACACGTATCAGGGTGGCATGCGTTTAGTCACTTGTGCGTGCTGGCAGTGTTTTCTATTACTTATTAACTTGAGTCAACCGTTTCTTGAGCAAATAGGGGCAAGGAGCAAACTATAAGGGAGTGAGTGCATGCTGTGAAGGAAATCTGTGATGTAGAGTTGGTTGTGGAATAGTTTTCAGGGGTCTGACCCAAATCTGTGGTCAGCTCAGCTCTTCTGGAAGCCCACTGAAGCATGAGAAGGAAGGAGACCCTGTTCCTGCTCTTCTCCCATGATCTTGGCAGCACATTCACAGCCACTTTCTTGAATGTGCTCTGGAGCTTCTTGCCTTCCCTAATGTGCCCAAACTCTAATTTGGCAGAACGCAATCTGAATTGCAAGGAAAAAAAAAACAGGTTTAACTTTCTGTTAAGTGAATGAATTGAAGCAGGATTGTATGGGCATCGGTACCGGCATGATACCTTGTTTGGTTGGTGTTGATGGTAACACAGGAGAAGGATTTTTGGGGAATCTTTGCTGCCAGTGAAACTACATGATCATCTTGCCACATCCTTTCAAACTAGCTAGGTTAAATTGATGACATGCTAACATTATGTGTGGTAATAGTTTTGTGGTAGTTTATGTATCTCAGCTAATTTACTGTGGGATTAGACAAATATCAACACTGATGAGAAGCACGGGACGTCCCAGAAGAGGGGAAAGGAGGGAAGAAGGAGTGCCTTGGAGCAGTAGCCTGTAGTTAAACTGGTTCAGCTACGTTATAAAGCTTCACTCAAGGGGAAAAAAGGCTGAAAACAAGATCAAGGTGTTTGTTTCTTGCTTTAGGAATAATTCTCTCCATTTACTAAGAGAGCTGTGGCCACTGCTTTTCGTTTGACCTATGTTTCAGGTTTTTGAATCTCTGAAGTCTAGAAGGTCCATAAAGAGGAGTGTAATAGACCTACTATTGCAACAGTAGTATGCCTGCATGCTTAAATGTGGGTATAAAAGTATAAGAAATAAGTACTTGATAACAGCATGTTATTCAGCCTTAGTTGTGTTTCTCTGCCTCCGTGCACAAGTGTCTAGTTTTGCTTCTTTGTGGGATGGACCAGAGCTATGACAGTGGCTGCTTCTATAGACCCCATCCCTCCCACCTTCACAGGCAGGCAAAAACCTGCACATACATATTTATTATATAAAATATAATTATATTGATATATATTATATAATGTTATATCTAGTAAAAAAATCTTAGTCGAAGTTGAAAAAGCTCTCTAAGATCATCAAGTCCAGCTGTTAACCTAGCACTAAACCATGTCTGTAAGTGCCACATCTAAACATTTTTTAACTATCTACAGGTTTGGTGACTCTACTACTTCCATGGGCAGCCCATTCTAATGCTTGGTAACCCTTCTGGTGAATAAATTATTCCTAATACTCAACCTAAACCTCCTTTGGCACAATTTGAGGCCATTTCCTCTTGTCTTGTCACCTGGGAGCAGAGACTGACTCCCACTGTGCTACAACCTACTTTCTGGTGGTTGTAGAGAGCAATAAGTTCTCCCCTGAGCCATCTTTTCTCCAGACTAAACACCCTCAGCTCCTTCAGCTGCTCCTTTACAAGACTTGTGCTCCAGACCTTTCACCAGCTTCCTTGTTCTTCTCTAGACATGCTGCAGCACCTCGGTGTCTTTCTTGCTGTGAGGGGCCCAAAACTGGGCCCAGGATTTGAGGTGTGGCCTCACCAGTGCCAAGTACAGGGGGACAACCTCTTCCTTGGTCCTGCTGGCCACACTATTGCTGATCCAAGCCAGGATGCCATTGGCCTCCTTGGCCACCTGGTCCCACTGCTGTCTGCAGTTCAGCCGATTGTCCAGCAGCACTGCCAGGTCCTTTTCTGCTGGGCAGCTTTCCAACCACTTTTCCCCCCGCCTGTTGCGCTGCCTGGGGTTGTTGTGACCCAAGGGCAGGACCTGGCATTTTGCCTTGTTGGACCCCATACAGCTGGCCTTGACCCATCAATTCAGCCTGTCCAGATCCCTCTCCAGAGCCTTCCTGCTCTCCAAGAGATCAACACTCCCACCCAACTTAGGGTCATATGCAAGCTCACTGAGGGCGCATTTGGTCCTGTTGTCCAGATCATCAGTATAGATATTAAAAAGAACTGGCCCCAAAAGCCATCCATTGTAGCACTTCAGTTGTGTGTCATCTCACCATGTTCCATATTGATAACTGTCATAGTTTTCCAGCCTCACAATAGCTTCCAGCCCTTCCTGTTTGAGGCCTATGCTGCATGCGTTGTTGTAGATGAACTTCAGCTGGGCAATTAATCCTGCCACATTTTTGGAGAGAGGTTTTCCTATGTGGAGTTTGCAGAGACGTTAGTGGTTTTTAGCACTTCAGTGACTCCTGTGTTTCTGCTGCCATGTGGATCTCAATCCCCTAACTCCACTGAGATGGCAGACTGAAGGACCCAGACTTATCCCTAGAGAGTCTGGTTTTATCCCTTCCCCCTTCAAATACAGTTTAAAGTTCTTTCAGTGAGCCCTGCTAACTCCTATGCAAAAATCCCTTTTCTCCTCTTTGAGACAGGTACTCCATCTGTTGCAGCAGGCATGGTGTCATATAAACCAACCCATGATCAAGAAACTCAGAATTATGTCAGTGACACCAGTTACAGAGCCAGGTATTAATTTGCTGGGTCTTCCTTTGCCGTTTCTTCTCTCATCCTTCTTTGCAGCTGGAAGGACAGAGGAGAAACTACTTGTGCTCCTGATCTGTTAAAAAGTTGTCCCAAGGACATTATTATGCATACATTATTTTACATAGAAAAGAGCTTTCTCTATATAAAAAGTGTTCTTGATTACTTAATTGTGATGATCGAATGACTGTATAAAAAGTTACTGCTTTGAGGTACTGAAACTTATTTGGTAGTTATCTATGCTTTCTGATATGGATTTGTCTTCATACCATTACATTAATATGGTAGGATTTTAAATATGCTAATAGTAGTCTTTATGAAGCAAGGGTGCTGCTAATTCATGAATTTAGGGGTTGTCTGCAAAGTTTTTGAAATCCTCCAATCTTTTTAAATTGTATTTAATGCATTAACCAGTGTGATATACCAGTAGCAAATTTCTTTTTTTTTTTTCCTGTGGATAAAGATGCCAACTTTTGAAAGTGTTTTAACTACACATATATGTGGTTAAATACATGGGGGTGTTTATAAATGTATATATATTTATATATATGTATATATGTAAAGTAAGGAAGATGTATGGAGCTCATCCTTTCTACCTTTCAGTTACAAAAAGAAGCAGAATAATCTTGCAACTTCTTTCTCCTGTTCATGCTGAGACCTTGTGTTTGGTATTCCACAACAGATCAACGCTCCAGCAAGACCTGTGTGAGATGGTTCAGCTCACTAAAAATACAGAAATAGAAGCAGGAAAACCAGTCCCTTTCAGAAGTAGTGATCTGCTAGCTTATCTCGATGGCCTGTGAAACCACAGTCTTCAAGGAATATCATCAGTGGTTTCTGCATCTTGTTTTGCTGTCTCGCAATATTTAACTATCTGTTACACATTTCTGATCAAGACTTACTTATCTCCCTCTAATAGGATAGTTCTTAAAGTAGCTGCTGACAGAAGGTTGAAATGAGTGAATAAAGAGTGAGGTGTTTTCAGCTGCTTGTAGAAGGTTTGTGTCTCAGAGACCCAGCAATCTGTCTAAGGTAGCAAGGTTTTTGTTTTCTCTAGAATACTACCTACAAGAGAGATGGAGAGGGCCTTTTTAGAAGGTCATGGACAAGGGGTGATGGCTTAAAACTGAAAGAGAGTAGTTTTAGATAAAGAATTTCTTCCTAAAATCTTACTGTGGGGGTGGTGAGATACTGGCACAGGTTGCCCAGAGAAGCTGTGGATGCCCCATCCCTGGAAGTGTTCAAGGCCAGGTTGAGCCAGCTACTGTAGCAGAAGGTATCCCTACCGGTGACAGGGAGTTGGAAATAGATGATGTCTAAGATCTCTTTCAACCCAAAGCATTTGATTGTAATATTCTTCTACCCTTAATGAGGTGTGGAGAGGAAGTATAGTCTTGGCCTTTAAAAAAAAAATCTTACTGCTTAATCTGATACAGATTAGCAAGAATTTATCATATAGTATATTGAGCAGTGATAACTTGCTTGTCAAGGTTTTGTCTTTGGAAATACTTGTTTTCCTCTGCTGAGAGGAAATCTAGGTTACAGTTGCTTCTGTGGGTTAATTATTATTGTGGTAAGGAACAGAGTTTGAGAAAATCTTGCAGATGCTTCTTCCATGATACTGGGTGGTTGAACTACAGCTCTTGACACCATTATCCATCCTGCTGTTTTTTGTTTTGTTTTGTTTTTTTTTGGTTTTTTTGTTTTTTTTTAGTTTCCCCACCCACATATACCAGAACCAGACTGTATAAGAAGGAATTTCAGTTTTACTATCCAGAGGCTGCAGGATGATTCATTTAATAAATGTAGGTGCAAAAGTGCTTAGATACAGCCTGGCTACTTAGGTTTTCACGTGCACTATCTGCAAGTCCCTGTAAACAGTGCTCTGCCAACATCTGTTGCAGAGCTCAATGTCATTGAACCATTGTATGTTCCTTGGTGTAGTGTTTTTCTGCAAGCTTACTGCATTAGGCAGAGGTGGGAAAAATGCATTAAGCAAGTATAATTAGTGTTTTTGGCTGCTTTGGGCTAATTTCAATGCAAAATAATACGTTATTCTATACATGATACAAATGTTGAGAAAGGATTGCTTTGCTTTATGATTTTGAACTATACATACAGAAGTTATGTAGTAATGAGGACTGCTCTGATCACAACACCTGTCTGAGAGAATTAAACCACCATAAGCACAAGTTAGTGCTCGAAAATACCAACTTCATCTTACCTCTGCTTTGGAGACTTCAGTGCATGTTCTGTAGCACACAGAACTTCATTTAGAGTATACTTGCTTCAACAGTGTTGATGTTGTTTAAATTTAGTCTATTATTTTGACTTCCATGTTAAATGTTAGCCTTAATTTCAATATTGTAACTTTTTTTTATAACAGTTGGCCTGTTTCTCTGGTGACAGTAGGGTTTTAATTGTAACTTTAATTCTGTGTCAGAGTGTGCCGCTTCACAAATAGTCCTCTGTGTAAAATGATCTGGTTTACTGTTACTTTACCTGCTGCTACATGGAGTCTAGCAGAGTACTGCAATTACTGGCGTGGAAATTACTTTACTTTAGTGTCACAGTGCCACAGTGCTTTCAGAATGGCAGGCTGCCACTTCTGTGCAATGTTATGAATAGCACGTGAACTCAAGTCTTACTTAAAGATAGTATGTTAGGGACAGTTTTGCCATTTGCTGTCAAGAGTGTGCGGTGCTTTGTAGCTGAACAGATTGCGATAATGCTGCATGCCTTATTTGCATGTTTTGCAAGGTTTCCCCCTCTTGCACAGTCTGTAGGCTTTTCCTGCTGTAATTCAATCACCTGCATAATACTCTGTGTCAGCATGATATGTCAGTAATATGATGCCTTGCAAGATTCCGTGGTTTTATAACTTAGTGCTTATTTATCACAGTCCTGCCTCAAAGTTGTCTTCATGTTTTCCTTTCTTATCTTTTCCCATTTACTCTGCCACTTCCTTCTTGTATTTCCTGCTTATCAGGGCTTTTGCCTCTGTACGAAGCTACGTGCATTGCTAGAGTCTGGTTTTGGGTTTTTCCCCTTGCAGTATCTACTTTTTGATCCTCCTGGTCAAAGTTGCATTCTTGAGACTCTACTTTTTTAATGACTCTAAAGGCCTTGTTTGCAGTCATGTTTGTGAATATTACTAAGGCAATCTTTGTCTGGGGTACCTGTATGAACTGTTGCTTTTTTTACTTTGGTCTAGACCATCCCTTGGCTGTTAAATGCTCAGCATTTCCATTTACCTCTATAAAGCCCAGGCCTGGGCTCAACAGCAGTACAAGGACATAATCTGCTTTGCCTTTCTGCCTTTTTGTTGAACCCATTGTTCATTCTCTGTAACATTATGCCCAAGATGTGCAGCTGTGAACCTGCTTAAAAGGAGGGAGGGACTGATTAGGTACCAAATGTCACTGCCTCATTTCAGGAAAAAAAATTCTAGAGAACTCCTGGAATTTCTTCTTCTCCTACTGGAGCTCCTTCATAGTTCAGTAATTTCACCTGGTGAATGTTTAAGTTAAGAATTGATATTAGGTACATGTTGCAATAAAATAGCCTTTGAATCTGATTACTATGTGTGGTAGAGAGCTATGTTGTGCAGTATGTATGCTAACTTGCAAATTTCATGTTTCAGCAAATACTTCTTCTTTAGTTACTTGTGTATATATATTTACCTGATGGAAATTTGATTGTATACTGGCCCATCAAGATTTCAGAATTTAATTTTGCATTCATTCACGCAGAAGTGTGGGATTAAATGTTCACATTAGTGAGTTGTGACATTATTGTGAATATATTTTGTATGTTCAATGTGACATTTAGGGACGTGAACTTGCAGTGCTGTGTTAAGAGCTGGACTCAATGATCTTAAAGGTCTCTTCCAACTAAACAATTCTGATTCATTGCTGAAAAATAGTAACTTTTAAATTGTGTGTAAAAGTTTATCTATGTTCTGACCCAGCCTGATGTCCAGTTTCTAGGATTTTTTCATACTGCAGTTGACTGATTCTTATTATTTTCTTGGATTTGTTTGTTAACGAGTTGATCAGTAGAATCAGCTATTTCCCCTGTGCTTTCATCTTGCTCTAAATTTTGCATAACTTAAAGTAGGAAGAGGCACCTCACCATTTCGCTTTTTTGCCTTATTTATAATGCGTTGGGTTTTATTATTATCATCTTGTTATAATACTGTGAGTTTTAATGCTGTGGAAGAAGGCAGGAAAATCTTGTCTCTGCTGCAGTTTGAAAAAAGTAATACCCTTGCTGTTCAAAATGCGTAGCGCAAAATGCGTTAATCTGAAGTGTCTAATAAGTTGAATAAGGTTGAATTTAACCTACATGTTAAGTTAAGGTTTTTTTAGGCATTGCCTTCAACACATCAACTGTGAGATATAAAAATAGCTTTTTTTTCAACAACTAAAACTATTTTTTTGGGCAGCAGTTATAACTCTCAAGCTTTCTAAATTCTGACTGTATTTTGAATAGCATTTTCTAGAGTGTTTTCTTAAGTGTTGTTATATGCTCTTTCTCATTACAGGCGCCTCCACCTCAATAAGAAAGCCACAGACAAACAGCCATATAGCAAGCTTCCTGGTGTTTCACTTCTAAAGCCTTTAAAAGGTGTGGATCCTAACCTGATCAACAACTTAGAAACCTTCTTTGAACTGGATTATCCAAAAGTACGTATATTATTTAGTGTCTTTGTCCCCTTCCATGCCTCAAAAAGTCATATGAGAAGCTTGGATGAGAACTATGCAACTTCATTATGTTTGGGATTGTTATTCCTTCTGCAGCGAATGTATAATTATATATTTTACATGATGCAAACAAAACTTAGTCATTTTTAAAAAGCTGTCTGCTGAGGAATATGTCCAGGGCTTAGGGACGAAACGTATTGTACACTTCATTAAGATTTGCGTAGTCATTATCCCCATAGTGTGGTGTTTATATATTGAAAGGTTTCTTACTGCTATAAAAGATCATTTTAGAGGCAAGACATCCTCCTCAGTTGACTACTTCTCTATAACAGATCCTCCAAAAGAGAACTCCTAACTGATAGCCTTTTTGATGGTTCTTGCTGATGGCACATCTAATGAGTAATTGCTCAGTGATGAGGTGGTACACCTCACCAGTTGTTGGTAGGTAGGAGAGTCTCCAAGCCACTTATTGTTGTTGGGAAGCAAATAGTTGTTAAAAGTGTACATTGGCTGTTAAACACTCTTTGAATTTGTAATATAAGTGATAAGTGTGTCAGATGCTGTCCTTGCTCTAGGGAACTTACAACTTAAAAGACAAATCTATCAGTGCTTGCTGCATCATTCAGTATTTGATGTATGCTCCCGTGGGTGGGAAAAGAAATACACTTTCTACTGTGTATCTGCTGATTTCTGAAATTTGAAATTTAGTTTTAATAAAAAAACTCCTCTTTTCTCAATTCTTCTCAAAACTGCATCTGACACTGCTGCTGCAGTTGTAAAAGGTTTGCGTAAGCTGTATTGTAAGTTTCCTTTTCGTGTTCTGAGGGAGCTTTAAACTTAAATGCTAAGTAGGCAGGGTAAAACAAACAAAAATCCCCATCATTTGGAACTTATTAAAAGTTGGGTAGTTTTTCTGTAATGAAGCTTGAGGACCTTTTGAAAAGGTTCAGGCATGAATGTATTAATCCTTTCAACTCCACAAAGTGCGATAAAGTGTGGCCAAGCACTTTTTAAAACATACTTAAGGCATACTGTGTATGCTGTATGCCAATATTGCAAACAATGCAAAGAACCTTCAGCAATATCTTAAGCTATTTTATGACCATAATGAGCATCAAAACATTATGCAGCTGAAACATTTGACATCAAATAAAACTTACATCAGAACTCAGCAAAACAGTTATACTGGATCTTGCTTTTTGAGAGAGAGTCTCGATCCATAATTCTGATAATATATGGATAGCAGTCTTAAAATGTTGCTGCTCTACAGATATCTAAATTTCAGATAACAATAGTGACAATCATATTTTTCTCAAGGAGAGTGAAAATACATGTGTGAATGCTTCAGTTTACTGGGGCACAGATTATACAGTACAAGCAAGATCCCCAAACCGTTGGCAAACACTTTCATAGTTATTTTGCAGAAGTACTTCTTTCAAGAGATTGACCACAAAAATTAGAACAACAGTATTGCCTCGTATTCAAAGTTCAGCTGTCCAGGGAGAAATTATTATGAAAATTTAAGATTAGACTTCTTCCAGTGAAGGTGAACTCAACCTGCAGCGATACCAGTTTTCTTTTGTGATACTCCATGTGTGAAATAGCTTTGTCTTGAATAGAATCTGGTAGTGCAGTTTCTAAACTGAAGGGCTTACGTGTATTATTTTTATCAGTGAACAGTTCTTAGCTACTGTATGTATTGTAATTGTCACAGAAGTCTCTCTATTCATATTAAGTAAAGCTGATGGTAATGTTTATGTAGATAAGCATCTTTGGATTCCTTTTGCTTTTATTATACATTTTGTAGTTTTTTACTTTGTTACTGCATACAAATGCCATGTACTGTGATTTTTTTTTCTGTTTTCAAATATTGGAGTCTGGAAAGTGTTTTTGTTTTTTTTTTATTTCTGGTTGAATTTCTTGGAGAACATGGCTATAGAATGCCATTGCTACTGTGGATTGAAGACTAATTATTTAATTACTAGGCAAAATAGTTTTATTTTACAAATCTAATTTGATGATCAATAAAGAACTAATTTCTTCAGTTATTTCTATGGTGTTCATGCTGCCAAGATTGTTCTGTTGTGATAGAAGGACGTGTCTGTTTAATGATACAGGTCTTTTACTTTTTAAATTCTGTTTTCCGTGCTGATAAGATGGTAGAAATCAAACACTGCTTCCTCTTTGGCCAAAGAGGCTTTGAGTTTGCATTCTGAGAGGTAGAGATGTGTTTGTCTGATAGTTTGTAGTGCTAGGGTAGTTAAAACAAGTCTTGACTCCCATTTAGTGGTTAATAATTTTAAATTTCCACAATATTCTGAATGCAGTTAGAGTAGTTGGGTGTTTTATGTATGGCAATACCACTTTTTAATTGAAAGTATGTATGTATTTAACATAATATCTTCTTTTGTATGAAATACTTCTTACTGAGTAAGAACATCAGAAGTTGTCATCACAGAGCCCACAGGCAGCTTTCAAAGTTCAGGTTACTTTTTGCTCAAGTAGTTTAGGGAAAATAAAGTCCAATTAGGTGATAGAATAGTATAAAGGAGAATAAGGACTGTTTTGATCACTAGTTGGAACTCTTATTTACAGCAGCTACTGAAAGATGTGGTCCCAGAAAATTGTTTCTTGTTGTGATTGAATTTTTCAATCTTGGGCTGTAAAAATGGCTTCTAGGTATCTTGACCAGAAATTTGCATTTGCTGTATTTTATTATTTGTATTAGAGCTCTAATAGCTTCTAATAATTCAGTAATTTTAACAGGGGAAAAAAAGTTGTATCAGGTTAGAAGTATTCAAGGAATTTGCTGTTAATGCAGAAGCAGAAGTACCTTTGTCAAAGCATGCAGAGCAACCTCAAGGCTGAGTGATTCTTAAAACGCTATTTCTTCACATGCCCTCTGTAGCTCATGTAATAAGCATGGAGCTCGATTGCTGACACAGCTACAGTTTTCCCTTACCTCTTGTTGTTCTTTCAACCATTGCTTTGTTAATGAGGAATATACAGATGCATATACATGTTCCTGAGCTTAGCTTTGTTATACAATTAGGTGCACATATGTACTTATACTGGTCTCTGTGGGTTGTCTCCCAACTCTATTCTACCTGTGTATCTACAAAGTTAAGGAGTGGAAGATGTAGTTCAGAGACATGCAGTCAAAGTGTATCACAGCCTCATTCCTTTAATATTTTGAGTGCTGTAATTTCATTGAGTATAATATTGGATTTAAGATTCATATGTGAACAAAAATGGAAGAGGAAACAAAAATGTTACCTTGTATACCAGAATGTGTTATTTCATTACTAATAGAAACCCTTTGATAACAGAGAAAGTCATGTTCTTCAGCAGAAGAGTTTGAGATACAGCCTGGTTTCTTTCTTCTCAAGTGCATTAAAAATACTCATTTAGCTGTAAAACAACCTCTTTGGTTTTAATTTTATAACAGCACTCTTTATTTTTTTTTAGCTTGCTACTCTATTAAACTTTATTCGTAGACCGTATGGATATTAGCTGTATGTTCATAAATATATATGTGAGTGTATACATTTTTTTTTTTTTTACTAGTATGAAGTACTACTCTGTGTACAAGATCATGATGATCCTGCTATTGATGTGTGCAAAAAGCTCCTTGGCAAATACCCAAATGTTGATGCTAGACTGTTTATAGGTAAGCAGTGCAACTTGAAGGTGGGACTCTTGTCAAATGTTAGGTACTCAACTCAATATACAGTATTCTAAAATTAGTAGATATCTTGTTCAGCTCGTGTTTATTCTGTAGCTTAATTACCAGTTTGGGGTAAAAAGTATGTTTGTAGTCACAGTCTGTGACATCAGTCCAAGAAAACTTTAGGAAGAATGGTTTATTTAACCCCTACATTTTTTCCTTCTAATTTTAAAATAGCAGTTTAAATTCTGTCTTTGCACTGAACTAAATGTGCAGGAAGTGACTTTGAATTGTGGCTGTATTTGAGCTTGAGGTCCTGCAACAATACTTTTTCCTCTGCTTAGACTGTAGAGCTCGTTCTTTGCTTTATATTTGAATTAGTGGAGGGAGGGTATATTAGAACAAGGTAGTCGAATGTTGTTGGGTTTTTTCTCTGGTATGAAGCAAACTGGACCACGTCTGTCAGCTGGATGCAAAAGAGTGTGTCTCTCTTTATTCTGCTCCTTTTTCATTTTTCTGCTAAAATTATTGTAGAGTATAAGGGTCATAATCGTAGTCTTAAGAAATAAGAGATAATAGTTACCTTACAAAATGTTGTAATTAGCTTTGTAGTTTTACTGTCCTTTTAATTACAATAATCTTTTTACCCCTCCATTTTGAGGAAGCCTTTGAATATTTTTTTCCCTTTTATTTCCCCAGTTATAGTAAGATCTAAAATATAGGCATGAAGGTAAATCCTTTGCATAAAAATGGAATTTAGGAATCGGCGGGTAAACATTTACTCTTCAGTTAGTATATAGAAATAATTTCGGTACTGTGTCTGAATTCCAGAAAACCCTTTACATTATTTGTGAATGATGCTTGTATTTTTTAGGTGGCAAGAAGGTTGGCATCAACCCCAAGATTAACAACTTAATGCCTGGCTATGAAGTTGCCAAATATGATCTTATATGGATTTGTGATAGTGGAATCAGAGGTAGGTGTGTGTTGTAATGTTCTGACTCTTGAGTTGCACTTACTCACTGTAGGCAAGCAGTTGTTGGAGACCATTTTTACTGAGAATATAAGTAGAAATTAAAGTTTAAAGTCTGGAAAAAACATTTTTATGGTATAAAAAGGGGTTAATTTCTAATTAAAGGTGAAAATACCTTTAAAAATACTGTTCAAACTGTTTCCATTGTACTTATTGTTGATCACAGTAATTATGTTAATCACTAATATTATTATTTTTCTACCACTTTATTCTTGCAAAATACTGTGCATCAGAGTACATATGCTCTTGATAGTGGTAATAAATTTAGAATTAGTGTCTCTCCACAGTAGTCTGCTAGTGACGGAATTACTCCATGAACCGTCTTTCTTTCCTTTGTCATTTAGTAACGCCAGACACTCTGACAGATATGGCCAATCAAATGACTGAAAAAGTAGGCTTGGTCCATGGGCTTCCCTATGTTGCAGACAGACAAGGTTTTGCTGCTACTCTTGAACAGGTGAGTAAAATGTTCTGGGGGAGGGTTTGGTGTTTCCTTTTTTTTTCTTGCAAAACCTTGCTGACTGAAAGCTATATTGTGCCTCTTGTACCTTTTGAGTGAAGAAATATTTATTTTCAGCTGCAGTCACACTGTAAACTATCTAGAATAACTTCTAAATGCTCCAAAATTCCTCTGTGGTGCTCTGAACATTGATTCAGTATTTAAGTTTACAATACAAACAATAAAGATTATAGGATGAAAATTATGGATTTGATTTTCAAAATTATTAAAACCAAAAAACACTTTCCAGTGCTTAGTCAGAAAGCACAATTTTGATGTCTGAAAAGGCACACAGAAGTGGCCATAAGTCAAAGTCTGGCTTGCACAGTATCTTATTTCCAGCAGGGTTTACAAGCAGAGTCTTTGAGGAGAGTAGAACAAAAGCAAGGCTTATATCCTGTTTTCCAATAATACTGTCGTAACTTTCTGCAACCTTCAGCTGAGAGACTTCCTGAGCAGGAAGCAGACTTGCATATTTACTAATCCTTAATATATTAATATTCTAGTAAGAACAGATTTCTTATACAATCATTTGCATTGTTTCTTGCAATCCATACAAATTTTGAATGTCTGTAACTTTACCAGGAAATTCAATAGATCTATTACAGGATCCACAGGATCTTGTTCACTCTGACCCTTGCTGTTCTGTAGTGCTATTTCATGTCTCCTAATACTTGTGTAAGAGAGAGTGAAAAGTTGATTCTTATCCACCATCTTCATATAACTCATTCTGTCCTATTCTCATCTCTTCTTTTTCAGTAAGTTCTCATTTGTAGAACAAAGAAGCTGAGTTTTCTTGTTTCTTTCTTGTATCTCAAGGCATGTAATTTAATCAGCTATTATTGTGAGCTGGCATGTATTAAGGCATTTTGTCTCCAAAGCTAACTGATGGGAATCAAAGACAGAAATGTGAGAGATGAAAATGCAGTGATTTTCAGTACTCCATCATTGCAGGGAGTGAGGGATGCTCATGTGATTTGTTTCTTTTGTTTTTTTCCTATGTATTTTTTCTTTTAACAGTACAAAGTCTGAATTTCCTCTTACAAGAGAAAAGCAGAGAGGTATAGCACAAGTTTCTTAGTACTACTCGTTGCTAAAGCAAGAATATGGTTATTTGTTAAAGCGGGAATTACAACTCCTGCTTCTATATTCCTGGAAGAGCTTTTTGCTTCCAGATCCAGCATACTGCAAGATGAGCATGCCTTTTCTTGAATGAGTTACTGTAAGACCAGTGTGAAGACAGTCTATACTAAGAAGAGTAGCAAGAGGTGCTAGCATTCATTCCCACTGTTGTTTTGTAGGACACTCTTAAGTTACTGAATCTTGTAAAAAGACTTGCTGTTGTAGTTTAAGCCCAACTGGAAATCAAGCACCACACAGCCACTCGCTCAACCCACCCCTTGTCACCCTCACCCTAGTGGAATGGAGATGAGAATCAAAGTAAGACTTGTAGATTGAGATAAGAACAGTTTAATAATTGAAAATAAAGTAAAATACAGCAATAATTGTAAATTATAATAATAACAACAATTATAATAAAAAAGGAAAAACAACTGATGCACAACACAGTTGCTCACCACCCACTGACCCACGCCAGACCCCCGTTCACGAACCCAGATTGGCCCCTCTCCTGAGTAACTCCTCCCAGTTTATACACTGGGCATGACATTCTATGATGTGAAATATCCCTTTGGTCAGTTCAGGGTACCTGTCCCAGCTGTGCTCCCTCCCAGTTTCTTTTGTGTACCTCCACACTGGCAGAGCATGACACAAGAAAACTAGAGTCCTTCACTTAGCATAAACATGACTTAGAAAAAACCCAAAACATCAGTATATTATCAACACCAATCTCATTCTGAGTCCAAACCACTGCACTGTAGTAGCTACTGAGAAGAAATTAATTCTACCCTAGCTGAATCACAAATGGAATGTTTTCACTATTGCTGTTTGCAAGTATGCTAAGTAAATGAATTTCCCCTGCTTCTGTAGAGGCATATAGTAAGTTTCTAAGAACATGTATGCAGTAATGCAGTTAATTTTCACAAGAGGAAGGAGAGAACCTGTCTGTCGGCTATCACCAGATAATATAATAATGCTAGTGATTAGTCCATTGCTTCATGGTTTTTTAATATATATATATTCCCTGAGAACAACCTCGGTCAATTAGAAATGAAATACCAAATGAAGTGCAGTAGTTCAATATGTGAATTTAAAACCTGCTTATAGATTTGTAAAAACACAGCCAATAATAACACTAATAGATTTCTCAGATATGATGATACACTAGAATGTAGAAAATTCTTAGAATGGTAGTAAAGATCTTTCCGAATACACTTTCATAATTGGCCACATCCAACACTTTTATCCTCCACATGTGTTCAGAGCAAAAGTTGTCAGTGAGTAGCACTCAGATATACAGAGCTTTAAATGCTTATTTTTGTTTTGGCAGGTTTATTTTGGAACTTCCCATCCAAGGTCATATATTTCAGCCAACTTAACTGGCTTTAAGTGTGTAACAGGAATGTCATGCTTGATGAGGAAGGATGTCTTGGACCAAGCTGGAGGACTGATAGCTTTTGCACAGTATATTGCTGAAGATTATTTTATGGCCAAAGCTATAGCTGACCGGTAAGATGACTCTGAACTAAACTTGTTGCTTTAAATGTAGTTTAAATATTTTTTCTTTTTTTTTTTTTTTTTTTAAAGTGGTGCATATTGTGAGTGGAGGTATTCAGCTTAGTTTTACTTATCTATATTAAACATGTTAATAATATGTGCTTTATCCTGTCAGTATAGTCTTTTAGAAATAAGTAAACCATGTCACTGTCAATTTCTTTAGAGAAAAGTTTTTGAGAACTTGGTTTAAGTATTTGGTTTTTTTCCAGTGAAGAGTCTTGATATAATGCACTTTTTTTTTTGCCTATATCCATTGTAATAATATGGCACAAATGCCAAAGAAACTTTTCAAGACTAATAAAATTCTTGTGTGTTTGTTATCTAATTGGTTTTTGCATTTCTTATTTGCACGTTTTTATAATAACTAATTCCTTTTTCAGGGGCTGGAAATTTGCAATGGCCACACAAGTTGCAATGCAAAACTCTGGTTCATATTCTATTTCTCAGTTTCAGTCCAGAATGATCAGGTAAAATTTTAATCTTTACTTCTTTTAACGCCCATCCCTGTCATGTGCTTCTTTTGGGAATGAGCTGGTAATGAGAGGAAATACATTTTCCAAGCTAATTTGATGTAATGCCCAGTATACTAAAGTTCAATGTACAGCTCTTTCTTAGTGCTGGGAGAGAGGCACTAACTTTGAACAGGAGTATGACTTACACAAGTATTAAAAAAAAAAAATAAAACCTCCCAAGCCTCAGTACCTTTTAAATGGTATCTGCGGTATCTTTGGAAGGGAGATTTTTTTAGAGTATTTTATTTTGAGGTGTAAATTAAGTAAGGTTAACGTTTTCAGAAAATACCATGATGGCTCATTTTATGAGGTGGGGGAGGAGGGCATAATGAATAATGCAAAGTCAGAACTGTTTTTTTTTTATCTTTCCTAGGTGGGCCAAACTACGAATTAATATGTTGCCTGCCACAATAATTTGTGAGCCAATCTCAGAGTGCTTTGTTGCCAGTCTAGTTATTGGATGGGCAGCTCATCATGTGTTTAGATGGGATATAATGGTATTTTTCATGTGTCACTGCTTGGCCTGGTTTATATTTGACTACATTCAACTAAAAGGTGTTCAGGTATGTAACTTCATTTTCTTTGGAGGTTATTAAAGTTACTATTGCCATCTACTTTAGACAAAAGCTAAGACTAATTACGGTAATAAAATAATTCTCTTGACATGAAGGAAATTACAGGTCAAATCCTGTTACTTCTCAGTCTTTCAGCTTCATTTATAGTAGCATGAAAAGGAGCAAGTGTGCTTGGTTGCCATTTGGTATTCTATATTCACTTGCCTCTGCGTAGGCTCTGAAAGTTTGTCCATCTGTCCCCTTAATCTTCATGTTTCCAGTCTGTTCTACCTAGGCATATTCAGAAATTTTAAGCTCTTTTAACAATACAAGAACAGCAGCTTTGTGAGATTTTGTTTTGTTTTTTTTTTCTTATCTTTGTTGTCACAAAGTGTTATTTGTATTGAGGTGTATATGTACTCTTAAGTACATTTTTCACTCTATTTTGGCAATAATAAATCTAGAGGAGAGGTGTAGCCTACTTGTAAAAATAAAATCTTCCCATTACTAGGAGTGAGGCTTTTCACAAACTTTTATTATAGAAAGATGTCACAAATCAGAACAGCATTTATTCTCCTAATGCTGGAGAAACTATTTAGACTATTTTCTGTTGTGACCATATGCCATACAAATCAAATCTATAATTACTTGTGTATGCAAACTTATCAAACAGTTATCATACTGGAAAATATTATTTTGGTAGTCTTAGCACATGGTGGAAATAATAAAATTAAGACTTGTGTTGATTCTGTAGGACTCCAGAAGGTCTAGTAGTCACTTTCTGATTACTCTTTTCATCATGAGCAGCATGGAAAAGATCACTATGCCTACTCATCCTCTTCTGAAGCCTCCTTAATTTCAAACTCTGCATGTAGCTGGAAGTTCTCAAAGGAGCAGAAAATATCAAGATGCTATAAACCTTGTTTCTTAGTCCTACTTTTCCTATGCAATAGGCCGAAGACTTTATTTGAATTTCATTCCTCTGGGAATGTGCAAGAATGGGCTGTATAGATGCTGGGGTCTGTGACAAAAACCTGGTGTCTCTGCTTGAACACAGTTTTATAAGCTTAAGAGCTTATAAAATCTTCAAAAACGTGCAATTGCCACATTTTTCATTGCCTGTTGCTCTACATATAGGTCTCTTTTTTTTTTTTTTTTTCCAAACTTTCTGGGTCATTCTGCCATGCTCTTGAGGTTTAATATAGGTAACTGTGTCCTGAACAAGAAAATATTCTCGCCTTTTAAAGAAAACTGCTATTGATATATTAATTTGCATAGTAAACTTTAGAAGAGATTTATCTGTAATAAAATATTTTAAATTACTTTAAAGTTTCTCTTGAATAATCAGTATGTTTAAATACTTTTTTTTTTTTAATGTTTTTAGGGTGGTGCTCTCTGTTTTTCAAAACTTGATTATGCAGTAGCTTGGTTCATCAGAGAATCCATGACAATTTATATTTTCCTATCTGCTTTGTGGGACCCCACTATTAGCTGGAGGACAGGACGCTACAGATTACGTTGTGGAGGCACTGCAGAAGAAATTCTTGACGTATAGCCACACATTTGTAACTGTGAATGTCAAAAAGAGAAGGGGGAAAGAAAAGTATTATAAATTGTTTATATACTTTTAAGAAAAATCTACCTTCATTAGTTTTATTACTTGTATGTTTGGTATCTGTTCTTTAATTTATTTTTGCATGGCACTTGCATCTGTGAAAATACATCTGTAGTCTTGGCCAAATGGTACCTTGCTCCTCTGTACAAATAGAAATGGAGAGAATTGGTCCTGACATCTACTTTCTGTAAGAATGCTCTGCAGTAAACTTTTTTTTTTTTTTTTAAAAAGTATCCTCCTGGATGTGAACAGCTTCTTACTCCTTGGTGTGTTAGCCTAGCAAATCTAAGGTTCACATAGCTATTTTCCAGCTGGATTGCACAAGGCTGTACCTAGTAAAAGCACAGAGGTACAGCTGATTTTTGTTTTATCCCACTAAATTGAGCTAGTAATGGGACCTTGGGAAAGAAGCTTTGAAATGCTTTATGCCTACCTCTTGTAGTTGCTGCAGAACAATATGAATAGAAAGGTAAAACTGCTTTGCAAAAACAAACTAAAGCTGGAGTCTTGTGTATATATGTCCTATATGTATATAGGAAATATTTTAATCATTGCAATGAACCAAAAGTGGACTGTGTTTGATAGAGCTGGAAGGAATTACTGGTCAGGCATGTATTGTGGGCATCTTTTGGCCAAGTCTGATCTGGTTCTGTCTTGAACCTTGTTAAGCACTGTGCTGTAACTAGCCAAGCAGATCTCCTCAATACTTCCATCCTTTTTTAAGGGGTATTTGTTTTTTCCCTGTGAGTGAATGCATTTATTGGGGGGGAAAGTGTTGTGTGTGTGTTGGGGTGTGGGGGGACACATAATAGGGGATAGAAGGGAGCAGAAACACATTTCAGAAACATTTCACACGTGAGCTATTTTCTTACACAAT
The DNA here is from genome assembly GCF_001715985.3 of Manacus vitellinus. Taxonomy (NCBI): domain Eukaryota; kingdom Metazoa; phylum Chordata; class Aves; order Passeriformes; family Pipridae; genus Manacus; species Manacus vitellinus. The sequence goes on along the minus strand of NW_021940917.1, from coordinate 9,055,256 downwards.
GTCTTAAGAATGTAATTTCATGATGCAGGTATTTACTATCTTTTTAAAGTGAACATACATACCTATACTAGTCATAATTAAGTATTCAGTTGCAGTAGATATTGTGAATATATTAAAGGGCCAGCTGAGTTTGCTGTTACTGATTAAAATTGTAGTCTTAATTTAGATATCAAAACTAAGTCTACTCTTGGCTTTTTGCCTTCTACTGTTAGTCTAGCCTTTAAATTGGACTTCTGTATTCCAGTGGTATGACTAAAAGGACTAGATTATAATGCATGCCATGTTTTTCCCCCTCTCTGTTCCCTGTACCTTAGTTTTCAACCTCATTGTGAAACTTCCAGATTTGTGGTGAACTGGACTTGTTTTCTTCAAACACTTTTAAATTAAAAAAAACCACAGTGAAGCTAGAGAAGAATGTTGCATAAGCCTTTTGTTTTTATAATTGTATTTATGCTGCTTTACTTTTCTTCATATGGAATAGTTTACTGTCACCATGAATGTGAGCTGCTAATTACAAGGTTATGTCAACAAAGCAGCTTTAAAAGTTGGAGGATGATGTGTAGCATATTAGCAATAATGACATGTATTTATAAAAATGAACTTTTTACCTTACTGAGCCAATCCCTTAGCCATCTTATGGTACACAAGTACAATATGTGTGTGTGTGTGTGTTGTAAAACATACTCTGGGCCAAGATGCTTTATCCACCTTAATATCTCCTTTGCCTTATGATAACATGGAACTCTTTTAATGGGCATTTCTGTATGAACAAAGGCTTGTGATGCATGCTTCATTCTTTTCATGTGAATCAGGAAGAAGCGCTTTTCCTGAGGAAAGTTGCACACTGAAAGCTAGTCTAGTTGTGACCCACAAAAACATTCTTCTTTTGATATTGTTTTGACATAGTTGAATTTTGCTGACAATGTTTGTATCTTCATTTGTTTCATGAAGTTTGATGCCATTCATTGCACTGCTAAAGTGAAGCTTAGCTTGCTACTTAGCTTTATGCTGATTTCTATGCAGGCAATGGAACAGAACCAAAAAAAAAAAAGGCTGAACAGACTTCCTTTTAAAAAACCTGGGTGGGGATAATTGTTTAACAGGTGCTTTGGTATTAGTAGAGCCATCTTTGGCTATGAAAAATAAAGCTTCACTTAAGCAAATGGTTTCATTTGGGTATTTGATTGAAGAAATAGAAACCAGCACTGTCAAATGTTGTAGAAGATGCTGCAACAGTACTTCTAAAAGTTATAAACAGCTAATGTAAAGTTGTGTTGATCTACAGATGTGTAGAATACACCATGTTTATTTAAAATAATTGTCTTGTTTTTTCTTTTATTTAAAAATAAATTTTGAATACAATCTGTTTGGACTACAGGGGTTTTTTTTCCTTTGTTCAATGATGCTGTAATGTGACAGCTTTAAGTATTTATGGTAGTTTTAATTGATTTCATTTCTAATTAGACTTCACAGCAACAAATATGTATGTTTTGTTTTGAGTTTTTTTTACAGTCGTACCATCTCTTTGGGATTTTATATTTAGCTGAAATTAACTTACATGTGCCTAAATCTGATTTTGAGTTATCCTAAATTTTTTAGAACAACTTTAGTGTATAAAAACCTCACAAGTGAACAGAGTGAACTCTGTCTATTGTAACTAGTCTGTCTAGATTAAGATTTTAGAGATGATACACATTGACATCTAGAAGTAGTATTGATCTTTTGCTTTCAGGTACACTACCAAGAAAGCACTTTGCACTTGCTTTGCCATCTGACTTGGCTTTTTTTTTTTTGTCTCTTCCCTAGCCTTTATTAAGATTTTCATGTGAAACTTAGTATGAGACTGTGTTTACGACACAGTTGTTGGAATCTTGGAGGCATAGCATAAACGAACACCACTGGAATTACTCAAAAACTATTTATAGAAACTTAAATGTTCCTGTGTCCATTTTGTGCTGAATGCATTTGCAGCCACCAGACACAATACCTAAATCCTCTTTCCTGAGTACTTCTGTTATTTTCCTGTCTGCTATTCAGTGATGTTGTCATTTTATTCTGTACTTTCAGTTGAAGTTTTTCCCACTTGAATTCCTTTTGCCACTCTCCTGTTTCCTATTGCTGAGTGCTGACTACCTGCATTTCCTCTCTAGTCTGTTTTGTCATCTGGAAAAGCTTGTCTCTGATCATCTGCTTTCATATATCACTTCTGAAAGCTGTATCATTCATCTTGAAGGCTTTTGTTTCTCACACCTAATTTCTGACCATCTGATTTTAAGGTAGGCGTGAGCTCCAGCCATTCTTGGGTTGAACTGGTCCTCCAACAGCTGTGACACTAACTATTGAGGTTAAGAAAGCCTGAAATTTTGTATGGCAATACTTAAAGTTTTTACAGTTATACAAAGTGATTTCAGCTTATACAGTGTCTATGCTTGTATAAATAACACTTAGAAGAGAGAGTGGCAGTGTATAGAATAGCAATAATTTCAAACTTAATCCAGCTTTTGGTTCTGAAAATGCATAAACTGAAGTTTTGAACTAATGGTCAGATTATACTGAATGGTCCACTACTTGGATATTCAGAGTGATTGCACAAGTTCACATAAGGCTCTTCTTATCTCTTAAAATAAACTAAATTCCATGACACAGGCAGCGTTTATTTTTATAGAGCAGTTATCTGGGCAGATGAGAATTTCCCTTCACAAAGTCATCTCCGAGATTCTTACCTTAGTGTTGTAGAACTGCACTGTGATTGAAATCAGTGACTTGGGATGTGCTTTTTAACAAAAAAACCCCACCTGAAACAAACCACAATCCACCCACCATGGAACCCAAACCCCTCTGCCTTTGTGCGTCCTGTAGGTCCTGAGTCTTTAAAGTTGGATTGCTTTAAATGTTGCATTGCACAAACCAATTTCCATTGCCAGCTCTCACACAAATGAGAATAAGTGATAATTCTTATGGTTAAATTCCCCACAATATGCTTTTGCTTGTTTGTCTTGTCCCTAGAATTTGAACCTTTCAATAAGCAAACAGTTTAATGAAGTGCCTCAGACCAGTTTAGTCACTGCCATGGATGAGTTAAAGATTCTAGTTACCAGTTTCATGTGAAAAGTTCCTGTTGACAACATTATGTTGCAAACCTTTTCTGAAAATGTTTCTTTCTTTGTAGCAGTTTCTACTCTGTTTTCTATGATAAGTCCTACCTGCAGATCAGTGTCCAGTTTTCCCTTCAAATCCATCTTGTTAAGCATAAGCAAACCAGCCAGTCCTATGGATCCTAAGGCTTTAGGATCATATTCAGCTATAACCTTGCAAGGTTATGTCCAGACTGCATCCCTTTCAAAGGCAGTTTTAAGTTAGTGTCTGGCAAATATTCTGTGAAGAAGCCCTACAGAGTGTATCTGAAAAGAAGATAACAACCCTTTTCAGGGGAAGATGTTTGTGATGCCCATCTTCACACTTAGCTTGGGTAAAAATAACTAGCTAGCTTATTCCTGTAAACTAAGAGCCTGTGAAAAGTAAAGTAGTATTTCTAATGCTCTCCAACACAGCTTTTGGAATAATTTATTTCTTGAATTCTCATCAGATCAAGAGTGGACTGCCGCTTATGTGCAGTTTTGCTTCTGGGGAGAATATGCTTCCTCTTTGTGATCTTAATCAGATCTAATAATTTTTGCCTAATTGTTGATGTGACTGCAGATACTCAGTTAAGAGGTGCAAACCAGACAGCCTTGCACTGGAAGTTTGTGTATTGCTGCTTCTTTCTGTCTCATCCTTCCACACATTCCCCCAGCACTTTTTCCCTGTTGCAGACAGGAAGGAAGGGCCTCAGCCAAACCCATGTGCCAGCTGGAATTAATGTCCATTTTATATGCAGCCAATTTGTGGATGAACGGGAGAGGTCAGGCTCATGTGCGTCTGCAGGAAGCCAATAAGCTCAATGAGAGCACAAAGCAGGAGCTGTCAAAAGAAATCTTTGCACTGGATTTTGATATAAAGTGAGTTATTATTCTTGACTTTACATCCTCTGGGCCTGTGTTAAAGTTAGATCTGCTTACAGGGTTGCAGCGAGCTCAAGTCAATATAAAGCTCTGCTGTACAATGAGCAGCTTTTCCTCTTTTAAGGCTTACCTGTTGCCTGGAAGTGTATTTTTACATGTTCAACAGTACCTTATTTTTGTTGGCAATAGCTTTGTCCTATCTCTGATACCAAAATATTGGGAGAGGTGCTGAGACAACAGAAGGCCTGTAGAGTACACTGGTAAAATGCAGTAACACATTCAAAAGTGACCCCTTAACCCCCTGGAAATCAGAATACATGAAGAAGCTATGGAGCCTTTGGGGGATTCTGTTGGTATATTTACTTTTTATTTCTCTATTGCATATACATATACTACATATGTAAAGGTTTATCTGCATACGCTTTTACGTATGAACTTTTATATATACATGTACTGATGCCAAAATAAAACCTTGTAAGAAGCCTTAATTTGAGAAACCTGTTCTTTCTGTAGGTGGACAATGTAGGTAAAATAACGATTTTCTAGTGTAAAAAGCCAGCAGCTCAAAGTTAATTAAATCAGGAGCCCCAGTGTCTCATGTGTCCAGTTTCATTTCATCTCTCAGCAGAAAGACTTGAAAACTGTAATTTCTTTTCCTGGACTCTTTACTTATAAGCTTGAACAAGGTTTTATTCATCTAGACTTTTGGGTCTTCCACTGAGAGAGAATTCAGAGACTCTGCTTTCTTAGTTGGCAGCCGCCCAAATCTGAGCAAGACAAGGCACACATTTTTGTCACTTGCCTCCTTTCTGTTCGGTTTCATTGGCTTCTGCTCTTCCCTTTTGGGACGACTGTTTTGTCCCTGAGGGTCTTTATAAAAAGAGTTTTCCCAAGGAGAGAAACATGTGTGAAGGAGAAATAATAGAATGAGAAGTAGAACTGTAGTGAGTGCAGTGTTAAATATGCCTGTGACTAATGCTCCAGAGTGAAGTATGGGCAAATCTGGGCACTTTTGCAGCACGTTGGGTAATGAGAAAGGATAACATGCAAAAGTTTAGAAATGTTTTTAAAAGACTTCTTACTTAAAGAGAGATAGGAGACCTCTGAGATGTTCCTCAAGGCTAGATCTCCAGAATAAGCCTTTTTCTGGGAATTTTTTGGGACTTTCAGCAAGATCTGTTGTTTAAGGGTTATGTTGTGTGACTGGAAAAGGAGGAAAGCAAGCCAGCAGGATTTGCAGCCCACCCTTCAGCTCAGTTGCAAGACATGATAATTTGCAGCTGTTGTCTCCTTGTTACGGACCATTCAGAGACCTTCTCATTTTGGCTTCCCATGTCTTGAGGCATTCAGCTTCTCTCCTGCAGATGACTTGTTGGATGTCTTGTCACTACTGGGCCATTGACTGAGCAGAGAGGGAGCTCCAGCTGGAGCAGTCATGTCTGGACCTTCCCCAAGTTTGAGAATGTCTACAGCCACAGGCTTTGAGTTCAGAATGTTAACTCTTAAAATTGCTGATGGTATGGTATGGTGATGACCCTAGCACGAAGGTTCTGTGCTGATTCTGCAGGATCTGGGGAGTCTCTTTGTGTAAAGCAGACAGTGTACCAAGGGATGAGAAGAGGCCTGGCAGATGGTAGAAGGAATGTTGTTCTGTAAGTATAACACTGGTGATGTGGGCTAGAAACCCTCTTACTAGAACAGCACAGGCTTAAAATGTTGGTGTGTTTCAGACATTCTCCTACAATGATGACTGCATATGAATATAAAGTGTGTCTTGTCTGTGTGTAGACTTACACAGAAAATGGTCTTGTCATAATGCGTCAGCAATACGCTAAGTCTGCTAGGAGTGAACAGTCATATTTAACATTCGGTATTATGTACATAAAAACAATCTTTGTGCAGCCAGAATACAACTGCATAATATTTTCATGCTTTGCCTGTCAAACAGATTGCTTTTGTATGCGGCAGGTGATGACTAAAGAGATTATTTCATTTAGCTTAAAGACGTAGTTGAAATGAGCATCAGAAGTGAAATTTGGCATTTCCAGCCCTCTGTCCTATGATTAATAGAGAAGCTGGTACATTTCTACCTCAGGCAGTCTGTTGCTGATAAACAGTGGGCCCATTCTTTATCATCATATAAAGTGATTAAACCAACTCCATGTAGCAGGAAAGACTACACTTGTCGATATGATCTGTTTCAAGTCTGTTTTTTGCAGAGTCTCAGTGAAGTAGCCTAAGGCTAGCTCAGATATGGATATCAGAGGCCATGTATCCATAGGGTTGTTCAAAGTCAAAGAGCTACAGGTATCTCTGGGAAAATTGCCCTTCAAGTCCTTCAAATGGCTGTTTTGCAGGACTATAGAAGCCAGTTTTCTGGCCACAAAATGATGCCATTTTGCACTGCAAGTAGGATTTCCTGCTGTTGTTTCAAGTCTAAGCACAGATCACACTCTAAAGCAAAGTATCTTAGAGACTAAAGGAAACCCTTTCTACTAAACCATTTCTTCCACCTCCAATACCCAGTAGCTTTCCCCTCTAAAAAGCATCATGGAGTTCATCGAAATCATAGCTTCCAACATCATGCTGGGGTTTTTTCTACCTCTCTAGGCTGTGAATTGTTTTGAGCTTCTTGATCCCCAGGAAGTTGGGAAGCTGTCATCATAAATAGACGGGACACAGTTTTCTTCCTTTTTCCTGGTGGGAGATGGCAAGTGTCTGAAGGGACTGAAGCTCTGCTGTTTCAATGCTCTGCATCCTGCTGCCTTCATCTGGTTTGCGCTGTAGCCTCGTATGATGTCTGCTGCATCTGTGACAGCCATTTGGTCCCATTGCAACACTGCAATCAGTGGAAAAATCAAGAGAAATTTACCATTTCCTCCCTGCTGTTAGCAATGCTGGATGAAATCAGGGAGTACTAAAGGGCACACTCAGTTCCAGGCTGGTGAACCTTATCTCCATGTCCCACAGGGTGCAGAAGATGTGAGTCTGATACACTGATGCTTGGCAGTCCCTTTCTGTAATTGCTCAGCATTTATTCAGAGAGAAATAGGTTTTTGAAAAGTCTCGCTGTGGTGTTCCTGTGAAAAAACAGCTCTTGCTGCCCATCTCCTAAACAATTTTTGTGTTACTGGGCCCTGGGCTTTTCTCCATACTTAGCTGAAACCTATTGTTTTCAGAGAAGAAAGGTGCATCACAACCCACTTGAGTTTGATCAGATTGAGTAAATTGCAGACATCCATTTTCCTTTGTGTGCCCAGCTGATGAATCCTTTTTTCCTGTATAGTCTGCCTAAGTTCTTTTGTGATGGGCTCACTTCACTTATTTACTATCTGTATGTCCTTTAGAAGTATTCTACAGATATCCAGGAGTCCATAGACAGTGACTCAGAAGACACCAGTCTAAGAAAACTGAGTGACAAATACCTTTCTACTCCCCACCAGAGAGGATCCATGCTACCACAGGGATCTCCTTGGTAAAAATGAATATTGGATACTTTAGAGGAAGACAATCACTGCTGCTGCAAACAGCATCAAACAGCCCACTGTGAGGATTCTTGTAGCACTGGGACTTCTTGACTTCTTGCTCCCTTGTCCATCCAAGAGTGAATGAGTGAGCTGCTGTCAGGGAGCTGCAGTGCAGTCCTCCCCACAAAGAATTAGGTGTTTACCTTGGATTCACAATGTAACTGAGATTGAAAGGGACCTCTGAAGACCTAGTCCAACCCCCTTGCTCAAAGTAGTGTCAGCTAGAGTAGGTTGGTCAGGACTGCGTCCAGTTACATTTTGAGCACACAGACAACAAACTCTCTGAGCAACCTGTTCAGCCACTCTCATAGCAGAAGTGCTTCTGGAAGTTCTCCTGTGTTTCAGTTTGTTCCCATTGTCTCTGATCCTGTCACTGTGCACTGCTGAGAAAAGTCTGTCTCCATTTCCTTTACCCTTGTCAGGTATTCGTACACATGGATAAGATGCCCTTGAGCTTTCTCTTCTTCACACTGAGCAGTCCCAGCTCTCTCAGCTTCTCCTTATATGTCAGATTCTTCAATTCTTTCATCATGGTTGTGGCATTTCCATGGACTTGCTTAAGGTGTGACCTCACCAGTGCTAAGCAGCAGGGAAGGATCACAACCCTCAATCTACTGGCATCACTCCTTTCTGTGCAACCTAAGTCACCATTAGCCTTCTCTAAAGCAAGGGTACATTACTCACATTCCTGGGCCAAGTTCAACTTGGTGTCCACCACGACCTTCAGATCTTTTTCTACCAAGCTGCTTTCCAGACAGTCAGCCCCCAGTCCCAAGCCTCTGTCTGTTCCCCTCCAGATGCAGGATTTTGAACTACTCCTTGTTGAACTTCATTAAGTCCCTGTTGTTGGCCCATTTCTCCAGCCAGACCAAGTCCCTCTGGATAACAGCATGACTTCCTGACTGCCATAGGTACAACAGCACTGTGTAAAAAGAGAGTGTGAATCTGAAATTATTTTACTTCAGTATAAATAGGGGGAAAAACATTCTATTACTTTGAACCAAAAGCAAAATATCTCCTTCTCAATATGAAATGGAAACAATGCAAACGGATTACTGATTGTAATAATTGGCTTTGACTGCTGGCTCCATCACTCATTCCTGAAATAACTGAGAGAGAAAAGAAAATAAATGAGTTTTGTAAATCCCTGATATATGCATCTGGGCACAGATTCTGAGTGCCTTCATTGCATTTTGGATAGGAGTAATCTTTTCTGGAAATCAGCAAACTGTCCTTCACAGCAAACATTTTTCTTTGCCCTGGTGCCCTCCCACCCAGTCTCTCAGCCAGATTTCCCCCTTTGCCTGCCCAGTTTTTGCCCTGCTGTCATCTTACCTCTAGGTTTCCCATTGCCATTGTCTTACCTCTAGGTTTGCTCTCTCCCCTCTTGCTTTCCATTTCTTCCCTCACAGCCAAGTGCAGATGCAGGCTGCTGCTCCCTCCCCAACAATGTGTTCATGGGAGAGAGTTGTGTTCCCTCATCTCTGTGCCTGGTGCAGGGACTGACATTGCTCTCTCCACCTTTACTCTTCTCCATTTCCAGGAGGTACCAGTTCACACGGAAGCCAACCACGTGTACGCCATTCATGTGCACCCCCCCTGGAGGACTTGAATGTGGGAAGAACCTGCTCCTCACTGGGGGATAAATGCAAAGGTTGCCATGGTGCCCTGATGGCCACCATCACGCAGACCACCAGCTGGTCCATCCCACTGCTTCCATGCCTGGGGGTGTGGTGAGCAGTGGGAATGGGCAGCATGTATGGTGGGTTTCTGCAGGGTTTAGGGTATGTCCAACCTCGGTGCCGGAATCCACTGCTTAAAAACTAGTAAGGGTAGTTAGGGACTGCTGGACTGGGGTCCTGGATGATCTGGAGATGCTTTGGAGGAGTGAGGAAGGCAGGTTGGGGAATAAAACAGAGGATTCAGTGGCTAAATGTCTTCTGTCTTGCCTGGCTATCCTGGCATTCAGAAAGCCAGTGCAAAGAATTGCTGTATGTCTGGCATTTACCATGTGTCCCTGAGGAGTGCACTTTCTTGGCTTAGACAAACAAACATGCCTTCTGGTTCTCCAGCAGGCTTCTGAGCTTGACAGGACACTGAAAGTTGAAGGCATGCCTTGAAACACACCCTTCACAGCAGGAGTTCAAGCATCTGCCACTTTCAAGGTAGTTGGGCAGATGCTGTGGAAGTCAGACAGTTCCGGAATTCCCCTGCTTTATACCGGATATAGTGATTGATAAACCCTTTGCAAAGCTGTTTCAGCAAACTAAAACCAATTGCAAAGTGGGGGGAGTAGTCAGGGTTGGGTTTGGGGACCTTTTGGAGTTGTATCTTTTTTTTGTTTGTATGTTTCTTTGTTACTTTAGAGTTGGAAGAACTCAGTGAAGGGTCTGGTGGCTGGCAGAGGGGGGTAACCTCAGTAACCAACACCAGTACAGTGGGCCCACACCCTCAGACAGTGATGACTTCTAAGGCTTAGCCCAGATTTCAGTGCACATGCTGGGTTTTGGATGTTGGGCTAAGTGATTTGGGTTTTATGACTGGCTATTAAAGCCTGCAGTTTAGTCATAAAATATATTAAGCTGTGGGAAATTGAGTTGCATATTCCATTTGATTTAGCTTTAAGTTAGCTAAGCAACATTAACCATGTGTATATTGTGCTTATATGCAATATATACACTTTCAAACTTAATTTATTGACCAATATTGACAACTAATTTGTATTCCTCAGGAGGATATATTTTAGATAAATAAATATAAAGCATGATTCTTTGTTTGGAAGCTTGTTTATGCAGATAAAAAAAAAGAAAATTTGCTGTTAATAAACCTCCTCCCCTTTATTTTCTATTAAATATATTATACTTTTATTTTAGTAACTGAAAAAATTGTTGATTTCCATGCTTACCTCTGTACTGTCTGGTTGTGTTTGCATTCCTGCTTGCTAGAAAGAAATCTGGTACCTTCTACCCTCTTTATTCTGGTTTGACTCATATAATCATGCATAAGACAGTAGATATGTCCTCTATGTGTCTTGTTTGAATGGTTATAGTGGTATTTGCCAGCAGTGTTATTTGGAATTAGTCTCTTTTAGCTATAATTGCTGTTTCAGAACCAATGTCTTTATTGAGACTAGATTTTCTCAGGTGTCTCTATTTGCAAATGTCTTCTTCAGATTTACAACACTGTGTGTATATACCTTGGACTTGCTCTTGCAGACTGGGTTCCCTGCTCAAGAAGGAACACAAAGTTTTGTGGCTGTCTTCCTGACAAAATCATGCATAGAAAGTGCCACACGCTGGACAAAGACTTTGGACACTGCCACAGAGGGAGATGAACAGTTTTTCCCTTGCAAACACGTGGCAAATTCCTGTGTAGCTACCATGGCATTGCATTCATCCCTGGGACAAGGAATAGTGAGAAAACTGTGATATTTGCTGTGATATTTGCTGTGTGCCTGTGGAGGTGGCTGAACCGTGCAAGAGCATAGACCAGGCTCAAGACCTGGAGGCTTCATTAATGTGTAAGTAAACGCCATGAAGGGCATTATCATGGCCCGTCTGGTGCAACTTCCTCCTAACAATCTAAAAGCTGAGGCAGACTGAAACTGAACCCCTTTAACCCATGCCACGTACTATGCTGCTTTTCTTCCAGGCTGTCTTTAGTATTATCTTTATTCTGGGTATTATTTGCTTTTGATTCCCATGAAAGGATTTTGAATTAGTTCTTGGACTTATATCACTGAGGTTTGCAGATATCACTGTTCCCTTGTCTGTTTCTTGCATTGTGCCTTTGGTGGCTGAACAGCTATTTGATATGGGAAGGTTTTCTGAAAGCCTGTACTAGTATCCCGGCATGTTGTTTTTCTCATTAGCAGCCCTTTCTCCATTCAGCTGAGAGCACAGCCCTGACACTGGGTATGCCATTTTGCTAAGATCCAAGCATGTGTGAGTAAAAGTTCACTCAGGGGAGTGGAACCTGTGGGACATGTGGTGCCGTGGGCAGTGTGGTGCTGGGGACATGGGAGTGCTGACTGGGTGGCAGAGTGCGTGGCTTTGGCAGCCCAAGGCAAACAGCCATTTCTCATGGTGTGCTGCTTCCACGTTTAATTGCAATGTAAAGCTTGAGTAACCTGGAAAGTGAGAAATCATGGCCACAGGTTGTGCAAACATTAAAAGTGCCGACTGGTCTGAGCCAGAGTCAGGTCTGAGGATGCCTTCTGCTGTTTTTAAGTTATTCATCCTGCCCAATTTCAGACCAAAGGAGATGGCAGTCCAAGAGTGCGGCTCCTACTGCTGCCAACGGACAGACTTGTCTCCTTACTGGGATCAGGCCCTTGCTGGGGAAATAATTCCTTCACTTAGAGTTGGTGCAACTATCTGGACCACTTCTGACTGAGCAAGGAAGGATGGAACAGCATCATACACACAGTGAGCTGCAAACTTTCTACTGTGACAGTCAGGTGGCTTCGGTAGGCCAAAGGTTGGGGTACAATCTTTACAGCAAATTCAGAGAAAGTCAAGGAGGGTGGATGGAGATGGGAAAGCCATTTTCTCACCCCTAAAAGTACTCATTCCTCTTCCTGTTCCTGGGGCTGGTAGGAAGTAATTTAAAAGAATATTCTTATGAGTCCTCATTCAACCCTGTTGGATCTATCACTACACAGGGAAACAGAGGTGAGTGACTCCCCACGGAGTCCCTCTACATCAGCAATGCCACTGAAAGCAAGTAGTCAATGCAGCCCATTTTCCCTCATGGAACTACACAGGTGGAGCCTCTGCTGTGACCCATGGTGTGGATTTTGCTTCTGGGCTCTCACACTGGAGGAGAGAGTACAAAGAGGCAGAAGTGACTGAACTGGCACAGTCACCATGTGCAGCTGGTGCCGCCAGTGCAAGAGGTGCTGCCCTCGGGACCCCGTGGCAGGGTTGTATAATTAGATTTCCATTTCTCCAAGGAATTGCTGCTGCTGAAGTCTCTTTACTACCCAAGAAGTGCCAATTCAGCACCAGCTCCCCACAGCCTATGCAGCACCAACTCTTTGTAATGTCTTAGGGGGTCCCAATGTTGAATCTGGGTGTCACCTGCAGGAGGTGTGGAAAACTCTTGTGAGATGAGCTGTTGCCTAAAAATTTTACTAAATCTGGGCTGCAGACAGAGCCAGCTGCCTTGTACTCATGCAAGGGGCAGCATCCTGGGGGGAAGGGTTGGGAGCAACCTGTATCCTTGTATCAGAGAGTACACTGTTCCTTATTCTGTGGGCACAGCTACACTACTGCTAGCTCTGATCATCAGGGATCATGAAACAGGGACCTCTGCAGCCTTCATAGCCACGAGTGGTGCTATGTTGCGTGGGGTCCCATCTGTGGTGCAGCAGGCTCCCAAAATCAGGTGCCCACTCTCCAGAAGTCTCGATGAATGGACCCCTCCTAGTGAGGGAAGTAAATTCTTTTGTTACTCACCCTCATCAAAGTGTTCTTTACTTTCTCATGCTCCTGGAAGTCTCTGCTGTGAGGTCAGGCACGGGAAACTACCAAACTCTTGTCACAGCAAATGGTGCTGTGATGTTGCACAGCCTTTGCCACAACTCGCTCATTTCAGAGAAACCACAGCAGTACCAGTTGTTCAGTTGGCACAGGCTGAATACCACAAAGGTCTATTTTGCTCTTTCCTGACTTTTTTTTTTTCCCCACAAAGGAAGAAGGTGATGCCATTTCCGGCAGATGGGGCTTTCTGAAGCATACTGAAGAGAGTGAGGTTTGTGGCAATAATGCCAGACCTATCAGTGCTGCCATTTAGGAGAAGCACATGAACAACATCCTCTGCCCAGCTGCTCTTGTTGTGTACATATTACTCATCTCCTCCATGCAGTCTAGATAGGAAACAGCAATACTCAGCAGATTATTGCAACCCACTGCCAGATAACACATCTGTTTTGTGCAAGTCCAGTTCCTATAAAGCTCTGTATACTTCCAGAGAAGTGACAAAGGCCTGTAATTCATGCAGCTGGGGAGAAGGTTCACACCTCTCTGGAGCTGCTGATCAGCTTGCAGGGATTCTCAGACATTATGGACTTGCATTTTGGAGCATGAAAATTGTTTGCAGGTGCCAGACAAAATAGCAAGTCGTCAGCACTAGGAGAGCCAGTGTTTGACCACAGCCAGGAGCTCAGGTATAGCTGCATGAAGCAAATGTTTTCCAGGTGTGTTTTTCCACGACATCTATTAGGCTGGAGAGCAACACCTCACATCTCAGGAAGCTGCTGATTATCAGGAAAGAGTTAAAGACCAGCAAACTCATGGGTACGTGAGCAGCATCCCACAGTCAGCTGCACTCACAGGTAGCAATGCTATGAGACATACTTTCTGTCAGTGAGAATATGTGTTGCTGGCCCATCCCTGATGTTGCCTACTGGACACTGGCCAAGGGGGCTAGGAACACTATAATAAGATTTTCAACCCCCATAATGTTCAACCAGGACAAAAAGGTCAATATTTGACTATTATGGTACATTTCTATGGTCATTTTACTGTCACAGACTACTGTATCAGCCACACGGAAATGCAAAATGGCTAAGCTCAGCTCCCTCCATTGAAAACGCCTCAGAAAGGAGGGGGAGGTCAGACCTGAGGCTCCAGTATAAAGTAAAATAGCTCCCTAAGCACTGAGCCTGACTGATACAAGTCTGTGGCTGGTAATTACTGTTGCCTTCTGGATTTCTCTTTTACCAGCAGCACTGATTGACTTCATCTTGCTGAACAGAGCACAAAGGAAAAGAAAGACATAGAGAGACAAGCAACAACATGGTCTTCCTGAGGAAGGACATAGCCTGCATGTGTATATCTTTAGTGCCATTTGTCTTGAAACACTCCTTGTCCTTGTCTTACTGTGGTTTTGCAATGTGGTGGGGCATAAATGACAGCTTTGTGCAAGGAATGAAAATAGTGAGTGTGTAGGATATACAGGCATGGAAGCTACCTGCAATGTGATTCCTCAAGCTGAGATAATTTTAGAAGGAAGTTGTTTCAAAGAAATGTTTCTGGTAATGAAACAAAACAAAAAAAAAAGGCACAAAAAGCTGCAAAACCCTGGAACTTCTGCATGAAATCAGACCTGTCAAAAAACTTTGGATTGCAGCCCAGAAGGAATCTCTTGCATACTAGCTCATGGCAATGAGCTGGGACAAGCCTATGGAACAATGCTTAACAATTCCACGTCATAGAGGGGCCTTTCATTAAGACACTTCCCAAGAGAAGTCACATGCCAACCCGAAATATCTCTGGTCGTGGTTGCACTGCGTATTTTGTTCAGCATTTGTTACCAGAAGAACCCAGGCACATTGGAAGCAGATCTTAGGAATTCTTGCTCCCATCTGTCCTGGACTGTAAATAGTCACGCTGTTGACGGCTTTAACTGCTGCTGTGTAGAAACTGGCCCTTTAATTTGTGCTGCAAATGGTGACGGAAGATTGTTTTCTCTTGATGCCCCACCCTGGGCAAGATCATTTCAGGCAGATAGGATCTAGGCTGCATCAAGCCGCTTAGTCTTGGTTTAAGGCCTCTGTGGCACCAAATGGGAACAGGAAGGAAGCCTACCCTTTACTGCACAACACATCTTTGCAAACTGCTCTGATATATTCATGTGTCACAGCTTGCTTGTCATGTGTGCAATGACTACAGAAAAAATTTGTAAGTAGTACAGTTTTCTAACTGTGCAACCATCATAACACTGCTTACTTGAGGTGCCTTAGTACAGAAATGGAATATTAGTATTTTTATCTGCATGTCAAATCACAGTTGTGTTTTTACTGGTTTGTAAGAGAGGAAATACCTTAGCCTCCTTGTGGTTTTTCTTCCCAAGACTTCTTCCTGTGAAGTAATGAGCACACATAAAATTCACTCTGGTGAGTAATTTAACAAATGGTTTCACTTCAAAAGTGAAACATACCTACTTTGGAGAGTAGTTGGTAAAGCTGCTGTTTTCCAGAAGTCTTGAAATTCCCTGTTTTTCTCACCTCTCTCCAAGGGTCCAGGTAAAGGCAAAGCACTTAGGATAACTTTCTGGCCTTGAGGAGTTAAAAACATGTGTCTGTAAAGATATAGTTAAAATTTTGACTTAACAAAGTGGAGAACATTACAGCTCCAGAAACATGATGGAGATCTGCTGGCTGGTGGCTGAGGATGACAGATATGAGGGGCAGGGGTAGTGTGCAGAGGGTGGACCTCTCAGGGTGGGTAAAACCAGTGGGAGAGAGCACTGGCATGGGAAGCACTTCGTGCGGCGCAGCCCTGCACTGTGCTTTCCCAAGAAGAGGGAGAAATGGGCTGCAGTCCTCAAACGCAGGTTGCAAAACTTTTGATCCCTTTTACTACTGACTTCCAGACCCTTACCTTAGAGTAAGTGTGCTTTCTGGTAATTGCTGATAAAAGTACTTCCTTTTTTCTTTCTTTTCTGGATGAGTCTGAGGGTGTTCAGAGGCCTTCGTGCTGTGGGGCTGGGTGGCCAGGATGGCTGGAATTCATTCTACTCAATGGGGCCAGGGTCCTGTCTGTGCCCAAAGGTACTAGGGCACCATCCACAGCAAGTACTGACCCTCCTGCAGGAGAGAGTAAGGCCTGCCAGCTTTGGCAGCTTCAGCTTATTGCTCTTCTCATACAGGAGTTCAGAGTGTGTGTGACAATGTATGTTGTCACATGACGTCATGTAACATGTTCTAAAGGAAGATAACTAGGACATGCACATTTGTCTTCTTTAACTCCTTAATGTTTTGGATCTGCTGGGAGCTCATGTTGGTTTCATAGTTTCAGCTGAATGAAAACACCAGGGCTTGGGCAAATTACAAATCGTGTAATGTTTGGTAATTACAAATGGTATGAGCTGCTTGTCCCCGGGGACTGGCCTTCAAGAGAGTGATTCTGATTCTTGCATGTGTCCAGCGTGCTCTCAGAGTTACTGATTCATCTGCTCAGAAATGCAAAAACTTACTGCAGCCATCTGTTACTTGAGAGCTCGACTCTGGTGTGGCAGTCTGAGAGACACTTTCTGGCTTCTGCCAGGACCTGTCTACACTTTTGCTGGGTTTACCACTTTTCTCTAATTTTTAAATCCAATTTTTTTTTGTCTTTCTGATTCTTCCTGCTGTGTTACAAAGTTTATTGTGAATTTTAAGAAGCTTACAGATCATCTAACAGTTTACATCTTAAAATTCTGGAGGGAATGTACTATCTAACTTTATGTAAAACCAGGTACATATATATATCTGTAGGTATTTAATTGTGGGTATTTTAAGCACAGATAAAGCACTGTTCAAATAAAATACATCTTTTAAAGAGCTTCATCTCTTCTTAGTGATTCAAATTATCTGACAGATCAGTCTATATGATTACAGGCTGTAATAAACTTTTTCCCTTCAAAAGATTAGTGTCAAATTCAAGTAGAAGTTCAGTAGCTGCAAGTGATATTTACAGCAGCAGTATGAAGATATGTATTTGTTTGTGTCAGTGTGCATGTGTGTGCAGGATCCCAGACGATTGCAAATGGAAGTATCTGGTACAGGATTACAAACCACTCCCCTCATTTCCCTTATGCAAAGGACTGGTGAGGGGGCTGCTGCCCTCTGACGCTCCCATAGCCTCATCAGAGCAAAGGGTAAAAGTGTTAATGGGTTACTCTTGGCTGCAGTGATTTGAGGAGCAGTGGTAGCTGGGGCGATGGTGCTCTGTGGGTGGCTGTGCAGTCCCCCTGCCACACTGGTCATCATTGTCCCACCATGGGGAAACTGCTCAAAGGCAGTGTGCAGGACAGTGTTCAGGAGTTATTCTATCATGTACTTAAAAAAAGAGAGTTCTCCAGTTCTGTATTGCTGCTCCCCAAAGAATCTCACCTGTCCTCCTGCAGCTCAGGCCGTAGTGCTGCATTGAAACAGGTTGTTCCCTTTAAATGTCACCTGTCTTCCAGAACAGGGCTGCCACAACCTGCAAGGCTGCCTGTCACTACAGCAGCTGACCTACCTTACTGAGATGCACACTAAATTTCCTCTTGTTGAAAGCTGAATCCCATGCTTTCAGACTTAGTCCTGTCCTCCTCAGGCTAGTTCTAAAGCACTTGACAGTGGTTAAGAACTGGAATGTTCTGAATTAGGTGTAAACCAAGGCTTCAACTCATTATGATTTTGTGGGTTTAAAGAAGTTTTGTCTGTTTCACAGTGTTGGTGTGTGAGTTCTGTACTGATTTAATTATCTGATTTTTAAAGTGACACTTTTTTTTAATCTGCAGCTACTTGGAATAAAAGAAAAGCATAAATCTTTTGTGATGAGAAGCCAAAGGGTAAATTAAAAATGCCATATCTGGTCTCTGAAAACACGGAACGCACAAAGCTGTAGACAGTGTAACCTCCTTGGGGTGGAGGGGCGAGGGAGGGAAGCTTCAGGAAAAATCAATCTTTTGCAGCTGATGCCTCAATTTGCATTTCTGTCTCTGGAATAGTGTCTAATATGTGCCTCACAAAATTGACTGGATGGTAGCTAATTTGCTAATTTTGGTTCCTTTCAGGAAAGCACTTACCCTCAGAGCTGCGCATTTTGCCTTTACACGGTCAGGAATGTATTTGCAGGCAGCTGTAACAATGGTTTAAGTGACTGCCCTCTGTCTAATTCAAGAACAACTGTTTTTGTCTAAGCACAAATTTACACATTTTCACTGTGTTCCCTCAGAGAACACCATATATGTGCTGGATTAGCTTTCACACACACAGAGACAAAAAAAACCCCACACCACCAAAAAGGAGAGGCTGACAGTGAAGCTGGCCTGACCTGCATGCTATGCTGCATTTTGCCTGTCTGAATGTACTTGCTGAAGGTGAAGAGTCTACCTTTTCTGCTCTGGAGTGGTAATGCTCCAGTGTCATTTACAGCAGGACAATCCATGATAGCTGTTTTAAACTTAGTTTCATGACATAAAAACATATGTTTGAAACATAGTTTTAAACTTCAGGTTTAGAACAGCATCATTTGACAGCCGACAGATTAAACACCTTCAAAAATAATCTTCAATTCTGGACGTGCACCAGCAAGGAGATGCATATGTAATATTTACGTGTGTGTGTGTATGTGGTGTGTGTGTATATATATATATATTTATATTTATATATATATATCATCATCATCATGGCCAGGCTTCATGAACGAAGATTTGGGAAGGGCACTACCCACGTTTGTTACAGGCGTGTTGGTGGCTGAAAAGGCCAATACGAGATAGACACGTCCGGTTGCAAAAGGCACAGCAGAAAGACTCCTTAGGTGGTATATTCTGCAAGACACGATTCTTTCTGCGTTGTCTTTTCTCCTCAAGGGTGACCCTGCGTGCTTTCTCAAAAGCATCAGCAGCGTTATAGATGGTGTGTCTCCAGGCCTCCTGATTGGAGGCCAGAGTAGACCAGTTATGGTGATCAATATGGCCAAGGCTGAGATGTTGTTTCAGGGAGTCCTTGTATCCTCTCTTTGGGGCTCCTTTCTTGTGGCAGCCGGTGACAAGTTCACCATAAAGCAGGATCTTAGGGAGGTGGTGGTCCTTCATCCTGGAGACGTGTCCTGCCCATCGCAGCTGTGTTCTCAGCAACATGGCCTCAATACTTGTGACTGCTGCTTGTTCTAGAACAGATGTATTGGTCACATAATCTGACCAGTGGATGTTTATGATTGTACAGAGACAGATTGTACGAAAACATCGAATCTTAACTTACCTAACTTTCCGTGTCACTACCAAAATACCATAGGAAAAACCCCACAGTATTCAAATTTGTGTTAGCAAATATTATTTGCTAAAAAAAGAATGGTAACAACCTTCAGCCCGAAGTAGGGCTGGACATCAAACCATGAGTGTACTCTTGCAGTTGTTATCTGACCTCTGCGGCTTAGTGTTGCTGACATCTGGAATATTTCTCAATGTGTTTGTATAATGTGTTTCTCTCTCTCTCTATTATTGATTATGCATCCATTTGCCATGCAGTCAGATTTTCCTAAATGTTTGGGGCCTCAGTTTCATTCTCTCTTCCTCTCTCACTGCAGCTATTTTACCTTTGTTAAAATTTTCTACAACAAACAGTGGAAAAGGGTCAGAAGTTCAAGAACAGGCCAAAGACAACTACCAAATGGAACTGTTGCACGTGGAAAATGTATCCATGAAGGTTCATTTGGATTAAGGGAATTAAGTTTGTGTTACTTCTCTCTGAGGGTGCCCTGGGGACCCCGGAAGCTGCCGTGATATATATATATATATACACACGCATATATATATGCCCACATACATGTGTATTTTAGCTCATTGAGTAAAGTGATTCCCTGAATTCCTCCTCTGGATCTGATCTGGAGGGTTCGCTTAAGTCTTGGCTACAGAAAGACAAGATTATTCAGCATTCTCTTTCTTAAGTTAGCATGGTGGGAGGTAGTTCAAAAGATGCGAAAACAAACACTGTCTTAAAGAGCATAAAGGAAGGTCTGATTTCCCATTTAGTTTTTTTTTACAGAAGTTCTCTGACATTTTTATAGTACTGGATTTAGCCCTGCTGTACACAGCACCAATAATACTGTCCACTGATATTCTGGATGACTGTGCTGTGTTCCTTTTGAGTTTATACCCTAGTGTACTGTTTTCCTTATTTTTTCTTATACATTAGTTTCAAGTTGATTTATCCTGTAGTTGCAAGAAAACATGACAACTGTGTCCGATACTACTTTGAAAGGGTTAACACTGGAGAATAAGCTGAAGTGGTTTGCAAAGTGAATCTAAAAGTGGAAAGTGGAGGGAATTTGGCATGTATGGATGAAAATGTGAAAAAAAAAACCTTGAAATAGATGGTCTGGGATGTGGTGGGGGTTTTTTCTTTGGTTGGTTGGTTTTTTATTTGTTTGTTTTTGTTTGGTTGGTTGGGTTTTTTTCAAGTTCAGTGGAAAAAGTACAGCAACCTGAAGCTGGCATGCTATGAAGTGAGGTGATGTGATGTGATGGTCATTGTAGCTGAACTTCGTTGGCTGAGTAGTCGGGGAATGGCAGTGGAGGGAGTGGGGTGTGTGTGTGTGTGTGTGTGTTTGGTACAAGAAAAAGAATTTAGTCTAGAGATAACTTTGCTGCAGATGCAGTAGCCTGGTGAATTTAAGACTCAAACTGGGTGTTGTACTTATTATGTACTCAAGACAGAAATGTTTGCAAAGGCTGCAGTTTTCCTTATCACTATGCTTAGATTGCACAACTTAGCAGTTTAATGAAACCTTATATTCACCTTTATGATTATGTGCCCTCATGTGATTAAGCAATGACTGCAGTTGCTCTCAAGTAATTTTTATTTCCAGAGCTGCTTCCTCTAAACTTTGACATGATTCAGGCAGTAATTTTCACCAGAGCCTCTTGCAGCATGGTTTGTGTTCATACTACTGCAGGTTTTCTTCTGTGATGCCAGAGGCTTTGGTCTCTCCTGTGCTGGGTTCTCCCTGCCATTAATGAGCTGCCTCATTCTCTGCTGGTTTTACTGTGTATTCCTCCAAAATATCATCTGCTGGTGCTTATGTTTGCCAGCTGCTCCTCTGAGGGCTCAGCTCCAGGACAGAGGCTTTGGTTTGGTGGCCCTAAGACTCAAACTGTGTGTTGAACTCATTATGATAGAAACCTTGTATCTTCTGTTGAAAGACATTTTTATCTCAACAAGATAATTTCAGTATAAGACAGTCTGTTCCCTTTTTTCCTGTAAGTGAAGTTTACATTATCACTTAACTGCTGTTGTGTGCGCAGCTTCCTTCTATACAACTGGAAAAGGTTAATATGGTTCACGTACAGCTGGCGAAGGTTAATATTGTTCATGTGAAGTGGCAAGGTTTTGGTCTTATCTGCCTTGTCTCTTATTTAGGTATTGCCTCAGTTCAGAAGAGAATCACAGGGTTTTTTTCAGCTGGTAATCAATGGAAAGTTTTGGTCTAATTTCCACCAACTAGTCTTGGTCTTTCCGTAATGAGTCACCACTGAAGCCCTGGATTTTTGAACAGTCATCACAGTCCCATAAAGATTTTTCTACAATGACCAACGAGTTACTGTCAGATAATAGTAATCTAGATGCGCTGGCCAGGTTTACTGGGGAAATTTAAGCCCTGGATTTTCTGGGCAGAGAATCCTTCAGCGTCTTGTGATGGGTGCAGGAGGCAAGTGTGTGCTGAAGAAGAAGCAAGAGAAGCTGAGTAAAGCATATAGAGGGCTTAGGGATATGTCTGTTGTTGGAGAGTAGTACCCTAGAGAGACAAGTCAATGGGGAAGCTGCTTTACAGTTTTAATAGCACATGCAAAGCAGGTGGATTTCTCTCATGGTTTATCCCCAATTTAACAGCAACTAAGGGCCACACAGGTGCTCACTCACTCTCCCCTGACCCCGCTGGGGAGGAGAATTGGAAAGAAAAGTAAAATTCCAACCTAAACCTCCCCTGACACAGCTCCATGACATTCCCTCTGGTTCTATCACTGGTCACCACAGAGAAGAGATCAGTGCCTGCCCCTCTGCTTCCCCTTGTGACGAAGCTGTTGACTGCTATGAGGTCTCCTCTTCTTCAGGCCGAACAGACCAAATGACCTCAGACGCTTCTCATACGGCTTCCCCTCAAGGCCCTTCACTCTATGTTGCCCTCCTTTGGATACTCTCTAATAGCTTAATGTCTCTCTTATATTGTGACACCCAAAACTGCACACAATATTCAAGGTGAGGCTGCCCCAGTGCAGAGCAGAGCAGGACAATCCCCTCCCTTGACTGGCTAGCAATGCTTTGCCTGATGCCCCCAGGACATGGTTGTCCCTCCTGGCTGCCAGGGCACTGCTGACTCACATTCAACTTGCCATCAGCCAGGACCTCCAGGTCCCTTTCCATGGCACTACTTTTCAGCCTCGCATTCCCCAGTCTGTCTGTACATCCAGGGTTGGCCCGTCCCAGGTGCAGAGTCCAGCCCTTGCCCTTATTAAACTTTATACGTTTGGTGACTACCCAGTCCTCTAATTTGTTGAGGTCTCTCTGCAGGGCCTTCCACAATGACATCTACATTATTTATTTGTCCATTAGTCCTTAAGTAGGGGCTCTCAACCATGCCATTACAACTGCAAGCTCCATACACACTCAAGCCCCTCCTTTACATAGAGTGCCACCACCCCCTGCCACCTCACCTGCCCATCCTGTCCCTCCTGAAGAGCCTGTTATTATCCCATCCTAGCACACCAGTCACAGGCCTCATCCCATCAGGTTTTTCTTATCCCAATGATGTCATATCTCTGGGACTGGACCAAAACTTCGAGCTCCTCTTGCTTGTTCCTAATGCTCTTGTGTTGGTACAGAAATGTTTCAAGTGTGGCTCATTGTAGCCGAACCTTGTGGTGCAGACTGAAGGATCTCACTAGTGCTCTGTCCCTCAAGTTTTGGTGCACCATCCCATTGTATATTACTGGAAAAGTTTTGCCCCATTCCCCCTTCCAATCTAGTTTAAAGCTCTAAAAATCAGCCCTGCTAATTCCTGCTCAAAAAAAGCCTTTTCCCCTTTTGAGAACGGTGCATCCCACCAGTTATCAGTAGCCCAGTGTTGTAGACCATCCCATGATCAAAAAACCCAAAATCTTATTGATGTCACCAGCCTCAAAACCATGTGTTGAACTAAACAGTCTTTCATTAGGGTAAACACTAGTCAAGCAGCAGCCAAAGCATCAGTGTGTTATCAACATTATTCTCACACTGAGTTCAAAACACAGCACTGTACCAGCCATTAAGAAGAAAATTAATTGTATCCCAGCTGAAACCAGGACAGACTCACAGGAATGAAGGTTTGGCTTTGCAAGCTACTTTACCCCATCTCTGTTTCTTCTAGAAGCCTCTGCCCCACAGCATGGTGCCTACTTTGAGAGACTAACCTTGCTGCAGGTCGCAACATTGACTTCATCCTCCTCTACAGCAGTGGAGGGCTACCCACATATAAGCAGCAGTGAGCACAGTCCTGCACAAGAACTGGTCACAGACAGGCAGCTGTCAGTGCATGCTTCTGGATCTCTCCTCACATAGCTGTGGCCTTTGCTATCATTACCAAACCATTTAACCAACCCTACCACCATATCCTTATAAACATCCCATTCAGCACATGCTCTTCTTCAGTTTGGGGATTGCCAGTTCCTGTGGTCATGACTAAAGACCAACAGTTTCTTTTTCAGGCAATTTAGTATTAACTATAGGTAGGTTTCCCCTCCTCTATTTTCAGTGAGCTGGGACAGCCTTTATCCTCCCCCCACCTTGCCAGCTACTATCATCTGCCCTCTGCAAGACTATTTTCTGCTGCTCCAACTGCCCACCTGTGCAGAGAACAGAAAAGCAAGGTGATGCTTCTGTGAAGATGCTTCCACAGCCACAAGAATGATCCTCAGCCCTTGCAGAAATGGACACCTGTATTTATTATTTACCTAACACTGCCCTCGGAAATTAAATGGTCCCAGCAGCTCAGGTGGCATAGTGTTTCTTTGGGTGTTTCTCTCTCCCAGCAGGCAGGGATCGTGGTCTGAACACAGAGAAAGAGAAGTGTCTGGTTGCAGTTAACAGGCAAAACCATTAGCAATGCACACCAGAAGCAATGCAGGTGTGATAAAAATGGCATGAGTGTATTTACTCTTTGCTCATGACCCTCTGGTCTCAGGAGGGAGGACTTTTTAGCTGAGGACAAAATGCAAAGTGAAAAAATCCCTATGCACCTGAGGCAAACAAGGGTCATGAATCCAAACTCCATAAAGCTGAAGAAATGTCTTCTGAGGTGAAGCGAGACTAAAATAGCTAATACCTAAAAAGTTCTCAAGAATGAGTTATTTGAAATCAGAAGAGGCTATTATCAGCTTGAACAAGGCAGAATTTTATGTCACCTGTTGTAATATCAAACCACCACAAAGTGAAATTTTTGTCATCAGACCAACACTATGTGGATCTGAACATTTTCTGCACCTAGAAAAACATAGCCCCTCTTTGGGCTATTGGAAGGCTTCCTCCAAACACACATTTGCTCACACATATTTGCACAACTCGCTTCTCAATCTCCAGCTTCAACTGTCTGACCTGAGGCAGTCCCGGAGATGAACTTGACCCATCCACTGGCTACTTTTACAAAATCTCAAATACTAAATGGGAACCATTGTGAAAATGCAGCCAGATCTGCAGCTGTGGTAGCTCTGGACAAGGGCATCTGGACAACATGTAGAAGGGAGAGAGAGACTCAGACCACTACAATGGCTTTGTATGGTGTAAGACTGTCTTGTCAAGCTATCCTGGACCTCTGGGATCTCCTATGGGTTTTGCTTGAGATCCTTCTTCCTTGCGAAACAATCTCTGTTTTTGATCCAGCTGGATAGACCCTACTGTATCAGCAGTAGGCATAACCATGTTTTACTCTGGAGAAATATTTTTTTTTTTCTTCTACCTCCCTAGTCCCCACTTCCTGTTGACTTATTTCTCCCACTTTTGGACAAACAGAAGCATACCTAATTCTGCTGATTTTCTCTTCTGCTATTGTATTTCCATGCTACCTTTCTAGTGTGATGTGTTTTGGAGGCAGTGTACATCAGTTTCTTCATGGCTGTATCACCAGTGACACACTTTAGAGCATTTGATCCTCAATTTAATGGTAATTTTCTTTACTGAAGTAATACTATTTTTAATAAGAACAATGCCAGGGGTCCAAGTAGTATGAAGCTAGACTCTGCGCAAATCATCAACAGCTGATCTGTTGCTGTTTCTGACACTGAGCACAGGAATGAAAGATGTTAATTGGCAACATTTATGTGAAATCACTGAACAAAAGCCAAGCTGCTGTGAATGTCAGAGAACACACTCTGCCTGTGACATGAACAACATTGCGTAATGTCCTTTTATTACAGGCCAAGCTAATAACAGATTATCTCTTATTTCCATCAGCTAATTGTAGGCACACAGACCCTTACCTTCCATCTACTGGTCTCCATAGAAATTTTATGGACACTGCTGTGGATCACTGCTCCTTGTGCTCTTCTCTCTTAGCATATCTCTTTCCACCTCTCCTGCCTCACACAGGATCCCTTCATCCCCCTCCTGCCCTTCATGTCACTTCCTTTTCCTCCTCAACCTGATTCTGCATCTTGATTGGGAAACAGGGCTGGGGAGCTGTGAGAGCAATGCTCAACTCATTAGTCATGCAAGTGATTTTTGTACCAGCATTTGTGTTTGGTAGCACCACGTTCCCGATGGTGCAGGAATGTCTGGCCCTGGATATATCTCTCAGCCAAAGTCCAGTCTCTGTATGAGAGAGAGTCTGTGTGAGGGGGCTCAGGGGACTAAACAACATTGATTTTGCCTTGGCCCTGTCCGTGACAGATGCCACCAACTCAGTTTTCCAAATGCCTGCAGACACAGCAGCAGTGCTGTGGTGAAATGCACAGGGACTCTGAAACTTGTGCGGCTTTGCTTTGAGGGAGTGCTGTGGGACCCTTCTGCTGCCATTACACTTTCTTGAGCATTTGCTCCTCCTTCTGCTACCTCTCTGATCCTTGTTCACCCACAGCCGAGGGTCAGAAGATGGGAAGAAATATGAAAAATAAGTGTTCAGGGTCTTTTATGGCTGGGCTGCCTCTCTCTAAGTATCACTCCAACATGCCATGAAATAGGAAATCAGGCAAAAAACTGCTTTGCTCTTTATCTTTCCCACAACAGTGGCTCTCAGCATCCATATTGGTTGTGAGAAAAAAAATCTTTTTGTAGTGCAAAAATAAATGATGCCTAGTCCACATACAAGGACATGTAATAGCACCTATCAGAGTGGTTTCAGCTAGCACAGAGTTAACTTCTTCTCAGTAGCTGTTATGGTGCTGTGGTTTGGATTCAGAATAAGAATGGTGTTGAGAACACACTGATGTTTTGGTTTTTTGCTAAGTCGTGTTTCTCCTAAATCAAAGACTTTTTTTTCTTGTCTCATCCTCTGCCAGTGAGGAGGTACACAAAATGGAGGGACAAGTACCCCAAACTGACCAAAGGGATATTCCACATCTCTTTAATCAGGTGAAACATTTTAAAACAGTCTGAAAAGATATGCAAATCCTATTTCTTCCTCTCTCCAGATGACATTGCTTAACTTCTCACCATGGATAATGAATTTGCCTACAGCTTCTGGTAATGATGCTTTTTTCCACTACTTTGGTAGCACCCGTTGTGGACATATGTATTCTCTTTGCTTGAACTGATGCAACTCAGCAGATGTGCAATTACTTATTGCCACACTACAGGAAAGTTCCACCTAGAAAAAGGATTTGCCTAACTCAGACTAGTTGACTGAATTGAAATAGGAGTTGCTGCACTTTGACGACATCCCTTCCTCCTCACTCTATTTTTACTGAGCATCAGCATTTTGCGTACACCTCTGGATACCTCTGTCACAAGAACGGATTAGCAGTGACACAACCTCCCTACTGGCTTGACACCTCCCCAGCATGATTCAGTGCCGTGGCTCAGTACCATGGGGGTGGGATGACGCAGCCTGGCAGAAGCAAGGAAGGTACTGTCACCCATTTTGAGTTCTTGGTGTGTCTGCAGTCCAAGAAATACTCTGTTTTGCTCCAAGTGCTGGTTTACCAGAGAAAGATGGACAGCTTGAAAATCACTTCAAGGACAGCAGCAAAAATTCATCCATTGAGTTCTCCTGAGTTAGTCACGATGATGTGCCGATTTCCAGGTGGTCCCTGGTGTATCGGGTGGATGAGGGAGACTGGAGGTCAGCAGAGTCTCTTTCAGCATCAAGAAATTAGAATTGTTACTGGTGGCACAGATAGAACCTGCAACAGCCAACAGTAATGCAGAGCTGACTTCATTTCAACTCTTCCGGGAGACCAGTAGCACTCAGATGCTTTCCTTTGGTTATTGGACTGCAGGAGTCTAAGCAGCAGGAAACATCCATGCCATGCTGTGAAGGCATAGGGCACTTGGGTGTAGTATGCATCAGTGCTTTCCTCCCTGACCCCAGATGTCAGCAATTGTTTTTAGTGTGTCTGGGTTTTGGGCCCTGTGCATGGACAGCTTTGGCCAGCTGACCTCCTTTCCACTCATGGGAAGCTCATGTCACTGCAGTGTAGCAGAGGCAGTGAAGCAGGATGGTAATGGAGAAAAGCAACAGGGTACAAGGGCTGTTCTAGCTGTTGCAGCTGACCGTGGTAAAGGTGGGTGCGTACTGGCTCTTAGAAGCCTCTTGTGCCCATCCCTGCAGCCCCTCTGCAACAGGGATTGAAACCATCGTGTATCTGGCTTGTGGTCCAGCATTCCTTCAGAGGACAACACCCGTGCATCCTTTTCTGCACACACTTTCCCATCCTTACCAATACATCAACCATTTGAGAAGCAATAACATGAGCAAGCTTCCCTGTGAAAGCATGATGCCTCAATGCCTGGCCTTCAGCTCTGACTCTCCTGGGAGTTTCACCTACCCATTTCCTTCGGGTCTGACTACTTCAGGGCTCCCTGTGTCAAGCAAACTCTAAGCTCTGGTTCTGGTGCTCCAGCTAGGAGCAGAAACCTTTCACTTGTACAAGCACAGAATCCTGAACTCATGGCTTACCTTCAGTTCTTATGAAAAAGCATGGCAGACCCAGGCCAGGAGGCCTGTGTGATGTCAGTAAAACTGATTGATTAAAAATGCTCCCTAAACCAATCCTAAAGGCCTCACTGGCTTTAATCCTTTCATCAAATGAACATTTCTTAATACTTATTGGGAAACATTGAAGTTCACATCATGGACTTTTTGCAGACCTTTTTGGTTTTGGTTAGACCTTATCTCTTGTGGTTTTATGTACTGGAGGCTTAAGAGAAGTGTGGTGTAGGAAGAAACTGTATCGAAATGGTTTTAAGCAGCAAGGCAGGAATTTGCTGGTGTTGCAGCACTCTCAGTGGCTCTGGTGGTGTCACTATGTGATGTTTGCCACTTCTCCCTGACCATCCTGTTTTTTGTGACCTGGGGTCAGGTAGGGCTGTGTGCTCCCTCAGTGCAGTGGCTTTTCAGTGGGATGCCTTCACCAGTGGAAGTTAGAATGACCACAGCACTGCTCCAGCTTGTGCTTTGAGCTGGTGTGGTCCTTGTGGTCTGCAAAAGGATGAAGGATACAGAATGGTTTTGGCAGGCTACCAGCTAAAGGCCTCATGATTCAAATCATCTCAGCTGAAGTCACAGCTGCTCTGCTGAAGCAGGAAGATCATATGTCAGAGGACGGGAGAGAGAGAAAATCAAAAAAGAAATTAGAGTAGTGGCACTGAAACTATTGTCCAAGTAAGGGAGTTTTCCTGGCTGTCTCTATCTTAGTCTTTCCCCATCTTTCCTGTTGCACAAACACTGCCCTTTTATCGCTTCCCTTAAGTGGATGTCAGTGGTTTTTCCAGCAAAACTATCAACAGCAGTGTAATAAGCTTATCTTGTGGGCCATTCATCCCAAGACATCTTCCCTACTGGCTGGTGTTTTGAAACAGTTTTCTATAGAAACTTTGTACGTCGGTAAAGGTTTCTCTTTCCAAGTAATCTCAAAAAATCAGCACCCTGGCAGGAAGATAGCATATTGTCAGGGTCATGCAATAGCCACTACACCGGCACAGTTCCAGGTGAGCACTGGCATTTCATTGCTTACATGGATATTTCTGTGTCAATAAGAACAACCCTGGCCTACCCCCTTACTACTGTGAAATACAGTCTTCAAACACATGCCCAGCTGGTGATCAGATCAGGAAGAGTAGAGGCTTGGGGATCATTTAGTCTCTGTACATTATAGGAGAGTGGTAAAACAGACCAGGCTGGAAATCCAGGTGGAGGTTTGGTCCTGGCTGCCATTAGTCAGTTCCCAGGTGTTGCCCTTCTTTCCCAAAAGAGATACTGGGAGGTTTGGATGTGTAAGTAGGGCTTTCTCTCATAAAACACATTCTGGAAAAGGAAGCACACCACTCTCTGCATGCCTGTGCCTTCTCTCACATCACTGCCTCTTTGTTAGCACCAGGGCACCGCGGGTTTACCTGGTGGCCTCCACTTATCTTTCTTCAAATAGTTTTTTTGACCTCCAAAATATCTTTTGAATAAATGACAGAATCCTACTGCAGGGCTTCCTGCTCAGTGCCATGATACTGATGAGCTAAAACCACACCTGTAGACAGGATCTTTGGCCAACAGGAACTTCAGTGTTGACTTTATGCACGAAGCAACATCAAGAACATAGTAAGTCTCTGCAGTTACCATTTGGTAAAACAAGTACTAGATTACAAGATCCTGTGTACTGTATTACTGTAGTTTAATACAGAACACTGTATTACTGTAGTTTAAAAAACAGGAGCTTGAAATAAAACAGAAAGAGAAGTCAAGCCTATCTTTGATTCAGAGTGCTTGGGAGTGGCATGAGAAGAAAAAAGAGAAGAGAGGGAGGGAGGGAGGGAGAGAGGGAAGGAGGGAAGGAAGGAAGGAAGGAAGGAAGGAGGGAGGGAAGGAAGGAAGGGAAGGAAGGAAGGAGGGAGGGAGGATGGAAGGGAGGGAGGGAGGACAGGCCACTCTTTTATTTTGATGGAGATTAGAGCTGAAGGGTCACTGAGGATACTTTTTAGCTCTTTGGTGCCTGCAGTGTCAGTAAGGGGGACTGAGAGAAGTTTCTCTGTCAGCAGGGTTTAAGATTTTGGTTGGTTTCACCTAGCAGGTTCCTGCATGTTGAGAACAATGGAAGGAGGGAGAGGCAGAGGAAGGAAAACAGCTTGATAGTGTTTGTCATTTCTAAAACCTATAAATTATAACATTGTACCCTCCTACTCTGATGTCAGTAGTAAGCTGAGTTTTAGATTCAGGGATAGGCTGCTCACTGTAAATTTGGTTATTTGGGGGATCCTTATGGGTGTGTTCAGAAAATAATTATTTGCAAAACTTTTTTTAATTCTCATTGTTCAGTAACTTCTTAAAAATACACAAAAGCCATGTGCATAAGAGATGTCAAAAGGAACTAACACATAGGAGAACAACAAGGCTTTTTAACAAACAGCTCAAGGTCTGCCCCATCAATCTTACATGGTGTTTCACAGAAACATCAGCTTTTAGCTGCTTCTACATAGCACCAGCACTTTTCAGAACTGCTTCCTATATGAACACAAAAGATGTGAGGATGTTTAAAACTTACCTTGAAGAAGCAGCTAAAATAAAAATGACTGCCTGAAATTGCAATGTTTGCTGACATGACATCACAGCATGCAGCACTTGCATTCTGGCAATTTCACAGCGTAAACTCTGTTGAGCTTGGGATCCACTACATTTGTCCTGACATGTTTACTGATACTGAAAAAGGGGAACATGGGGGACCATTTACTCCTCTTCTCCCTCTGCTACCTGTAGTGTTTTTAGGAATGGGCTGAAATATTATCAATTAATGTGTATGAAAAATTGAGCCTCTTCCTTTCCACATTTATCAGAAAAGTTAATGAAATGAACATAACTATCTTTCGCTGGAAAACGATGCTTTCAGCAAGGATTTCAGTGAATGCGTGTTCAGAACTGTGGAAAAGAAATGTAAACCAGAGTGACTGATGAAGATTAAGCCAACACCTTCCCTCTGGATCACATCTGCTGTTGGCTGCCTGGCTTGGGGTAGCACATCTGAGACGTATGGGCAGGTCTCCAGAGGGAAAGCTCAATCACTTGCTCCAGGACACTGTCCCTAAAGGATCAAAACTTTCAGGGGGATGGAGGAAGGATGAACTTTTGAGGCTGGTGCAAAGCCACCTGACATGGACCTGACTAGTCCAGGATAAGAATGGAAGGGATCCACAGGGAGAACAGCGAAATCATCATCCTGACTTGATAGTGGCAGCAAGGAGTTATGTGTGGTTATTTACACAGATGCTGCTCTGCAACATCATCTGCTGTACCCGGTCCACCCTTGATGCTGCCAGAAAGCTGGGGCCTTCTGCTTTACCCCAAGGGGCACGGCCTTGGGCCCTGGCACTCTGGATTTGTGGTACATACTGGGCACACCAGTGACATTAACCATTTTCAGATACTGACTTCCTAGGGTGCCTCAACTGTGTGCAGCAACTTTTCAGTGTGAGACATGGGACTTATCTGACAGATGGCTGCTGAAAAATTGTTTCTAGCACCATCTGTCTCCCATGTAGGTGGTTTGAGGGGCATCAAGTTGTCCATGTCTTCACTGAAAACCATCCAAAGAGGGGGAGAAAAAATTAAGCATTAATAGCTCGTAATCAGTCCTATTTGTATAAAATGGCAAATGTTATGAAATGAAACTATTTTACTTTCAAACACACAAGGAGGCTTGCTTAAATCATTCTGATGTGGTATGTAAACACCGCCTTGGGCAGCTTGAGGAAATTAGATGTGTTCCCATGTGTGGATATCCCTAGGGGTTGAACCTCCACAGGGAGGTGCTCAGGCAGCCTTTGCCAGAGCTGAACAACAAGGTAGTAGTTTCACACATGCACAGGGACAATGCCACATCCCCACAAGGTTTTTACATGCCTCAGTCTACCAGATACGTATTTGAAGGATATGTAACCCTGGAAGGATAATATTTTGGGGTTCAGAACCAGCAAGCAGCGAGTGCTGGCTGAGCTGGGCAGGGTGCACCCATGATGTTCCACTGGTGTGTGCCCACCTGCTGCCCACCCCATACCCTCACACCCTCAGCATGCAGTGCATGGCAGGCATGAACAAATGAACAGGGATTTCCTATGGTGCAGTCAAACAGTTCTGGTGTATCTACACGGATTTTAAAGGTCCCTGTTAGCTTGCCTTAGGTAAAACTGTCTCTGTCTGTCATTATTCTTCTTCTTGGTTATTTTTATTTTTGTGATTCACAAGCAGGTAGATGCTTCACTGTGAGTTGTGAGCATGACTCAAAGAAAATATAAATGCTGATAAAAAGAAGGAGAGGCTTACAAGCTTAGCAACACTACCATTTTCCATAGTTCTTCGGTCAGAGGGTAGCTTGCACCAGAAAACCTTCTGGGTAGCTAATGTCCTCTCATTCTTTAAGGCATACATGTTTTATTGCAGCCAGTCTAAACAGTGAGAAATATTTAGAAGTTCATCACAAGTTATAACCTGGACTGTGGCAAGCAAACCTCTCTGTCTGTAATATTTCTGATTTTCCTACCTGCATGGGTTTTTTTCAATATTGTTACATGCCAGATTTTAACTTCCTGTTTATAATGCATGCAGTACAAAAAGATTATAAGTTTGTTAACCCAAGAAGTGTGACTTATTTTGTTAACAGAAAAGACATGGTCTTTCTAAAATGGCTTATTGATTTTTACAAGGCCTCTTTACTTGAGCCCAAATTCCTTGTTTTGAAGAGATTTTTAAAATTATAAAGGACAGAAAAAGAAAATAGAGAAAGGGACTGTGAGTGGACCAAGAGGAAACACCACAGAGCTTAACACACATTTCCCTGCCTCCTCCTCTTTCTCCGTTTGTGTTTATTTGCTTTGCTTGCCTCCCACACACACCTCCCTTTGCAAACATGAGTCTCAGGATAAGCACAAGAGATTTCTTTTTTCATTATGTTGTGTTTGATAACTGGGTTGGGAGAGAAAGATCAGACTTTTTCTTCATAAATAGAAGCAAAAAGCACCTCAGTTACCTTGGTGAGGGAGGGAAGTCAAAAGAACAAGAAGGCTTGGGAGAAACTGAGAAATACATCTTCAGGATTTCAGAATTCACTTGAGCTATTTAATGTAAATATTTCTGTGCTTTTTGCAGCTCCCTGGCTCCCTTCCCCATCACTGCTCTTCTGTGTGCATCACCTCCCTGATGGTCGGGGCAGCAGAGAGCAGGATCTGGGTAGGTTAGAAGGCTGGGATTGCTAACCTAGGAAGGAGAAGGAAGGCAGAAGGAATGGTAGAAGCAATGCCAGCTCCCTGGGGTCCCTTTGTGCTACCACTGGCAAACAGCAGCTCCCTGGCACTCCTGCCTTGCCCCTCAGTGATGCTCCTGGGACCCAGTCAATGGAGAGGATGATTTTGCAGGTGAAGGAAGGAAGAGGGGATGCAGCATCTCAGGGCACACAGGTCTCACCATCAGAGAGGTGGGATCCCCTCCCTGCCACAGAGCGTGGACTAGCCCACACATTTTAATTTTCCTTTAGTGAGGACACCAGTCCAGAGTCTGTTGTGTTAAACAGTGATTGTAAGGCTGCAGAGACCAATACTGTTATCCCTGTCAAACACTTGGTGGCTAGTGGTGCAGGACAGCAAGCATGAGACAGCCAAAACTATGACAGTCTGACCCTGGAGGTTCTTTGCAGTGCACAGCCAGAGGTCCCAGGGCTGCCATCTCTCCAGCATCTTTTGGGCTCAGGCATTTATCCAACACAGCTGCTTTCACTCTCTCAGGTAGCGTTGTGGTACACATCCTTATTGCTCTTCTTGTCTTTAAGTAAAGTGCTGTAGATCACGAAAAACACAAATACAGTGAAAACCCCTTTCCATGGCTGTTCCCTTGAGGAGGTGCCCATCCAACACGGATGCATGCGGTGGGGGCACGTGCACATACTCAGTGCAGCCCCCAGGCACACTTCCTCCCCCAAACGGCCCCCTCCCCTGCCTAACACACCCCTGCTTACTTGCAGCAAAGCAGCAGTCCTTCTCTGCCCTCTCTGCACCCATCTTTCTCACAGAGCACACCCTTTCCCCATCCCCGGCAAGCCCTCAGGACATCCCCCTGCAATTCAGGGTTCAATCAAAGACCTAGAATTGTCAAGGGCAATGACTCTGTAGTTGGTTAGACCTGCTGTGGATTTCATGTGGATTCCAGATCTGCGAAAAAAGCCCCATGGGTTTCCACACAGTTTGCCTTTTGTCTGGGGTGATACGGCATTTTGTGTGTTAAGTGTATTACTTTCTGAACAGCTTCGGCAACAGCTGTATAAATCCAGTCCCTACAAACAATAGAGGTAATTTCCATTGTCAGTGCTGAAAAACAAGAAAAAAAAGTTTAATCTTTCCCTCCTAGTTGAACCATTTTAATCAACAGGTTTTTAGCAAGACTCACTTCTGCTTTCCTCTGGTGCATGCAAATCCAGGGGAACTCCAGATCCTGCTCTTTCTTAGCTTTGCCTATCCAAGCAGGTTATCTTACATGGCTTTTGAAATACTTTATGTCAGATTATGTTGAGCTGAGGAAAGCAAAGCAGGGTCTGGGAGTATTTACAGTCCTCAATTGATTTATTTTGAGGGTTCTTTCATGCTTACAGCAGCTAATGCACATTACACTCATGTGTTATAGCCTATCGTAGCTACTGGCCCAGCAGAGAGAAGGAAGTCCCCACTTTAGCCACAGAATTAACATATATCACAGGAAGGGACAATACAGTCATCTCCAAATTGCCTACACTGCTGTGACTGAGACTCATTAGGAGAAACAGCTATCTCACTGCAGAGAGGGAGGTTAGCCCTGGTCTCAGTTCAACAAACACAAAACAGCTAACCACGAGCTCAACACTGATTCCATAAATTGCTCTGCTAAGCCAGCAGCCATTACCATGAGCTATGTTTTATTTAAATGTGCCAATATACAAATTTTTCATTTTGCAGCTAAAAGGCAACATTGCAACAGAGGCACTAGCCTGGCCTGGGATGTTGTGAACACCAGCATGTGCTGGCCACAGTTTTCCAGTCACTGATTTGCTTCTTCTGTTTCCGCCCCAGTGACTTTTCTCACTTGGCTGCTTCTCTTAATTGTTTTGTTACTGCTTTTCTGTTTCTCCAAAGACTTTCTGCACAGTGATCACAACAGGGAGGTGTCCTGCCTGCTCCCTCTCCCAATCCATTAATACCCAGGGACATGGGAACATCTCACTCTGAGTCTTGCAGACTCTACCACCAGCAGAGAAAAGTGGCTCAGCACTCAGAGGTTCACTTACAATCTTTTTCCTCCCAAACCCCTTGAAAAGCTGCGGTTTCTGGGATCATATGCAAAGCTCATAATTCTGAAACTTGAGATGATGAATAATGGCAGTGACCTGCCAAATAAAAAAGTGCTTGTGGAAGTATCAGGAATGCAACCTATGGGTTCAATTCATCTTACTAGGTGTCAAGCTGGAAAAGTATAAACAAGCATAGGACACTCCTGCCTTCAGATATTAGGGTTGCAGTTAATTTTCTTTTTCTTATAATAACTTCAAGGTTTCAGGTTTTGAAGCCTACAAAGCCCATCTGCATTTCCCTCTAAGACCGGCACAGGTCTTCTCTAACTGCTGTCCGCAGAGCCACTGTATACGTGGTATAAAGGCAAATTGATAATTCCATCTGCTGGATGGAGCTGCAGGAAACATTGTGCCTTTCCAGGCCGACTAAGTGCATCTAGTACAAGTGGAGCCTAAGCACATTCTTTGGCTTTCCCTTCCCAAAAGCAGGGCAAGACAACCTCTTATCTTGGTCCAGGCAGGCAGGTGCTCATGGTTTCCACAGGACGTGTGGAATGTGGTGAGCAGGTAATCCAGGCAAACCTTGGGTTGTAGGAAGCCTTTTCAGTCTTTTTTTGTCAGAACAAATCCCAAAGTGCTGCAGGTCATGCAACCCGCACAGGTGGAAACCCAGACTGTGTGAAAGCAACTTGAGATGCTTGTCCGTACTCAGAGCAGGTCTTTACAAAATCTGTAGATTTCTGCTCAGGGAATAAAAAAGGCATCTTTGAAGCTGTGAAGCCTTCTTCATCTATCCAACCACTTATCACAGCCTCCACTTTTTATGTCAAGGGAGAACAAGCAGATCCAAATATTGAAAAAATGGCACAAGAGGGCCAGAGAGGGCTGATGGCAGCCATCACAGAAAGTTAAAATTCTGGTTAAAAATAGCAGCTTTGGTTGCTGTCGTGCCTGATAGGAGTGGAGCATCTCTGGAGTTATACATAAAAAATACAAACAGCTTTCATGACATCATGAAAAAAATAAACCATACAAGGGTTTGTTAGTAACATCTGTGATGAAGTTGATAGGGTCATCTGGAGTTGTCTGTCTGGCCTGACACCAACTGCTACGTTTGATCAAACCATGACTTGATTAATGCAAGTCAGTGTTGCCCTGCCAATTCAGTGGAGATAAAGGACTTCAATCAGCAGATGGTCTCAGGTTTGGAGGATGTACTTTCACTGTAAACCAAAGGTTTGTCTGGTGGTGTTGGACTGACTCCCAGAAAACAGGTGAGAAAGCCAAACCTGAATCATAAAGCCCCTTTAATATTTCAACCTTTGCTCCGCCACCCCTGCAGTTGGCAAATTGCACACATTACTGCACAAAGTGGGGGCAGTGTGGACCTTACATGGCATGTTCCAGCATGCAGGTTTCTTTGGAATAAGGAGGTCACAGGATCTCAGGGCAATTCAGGTTGGGAGATCCTATATGTGCTATAGTGTTCCTCCTCTCTGAGATGTCTGAGCATAAACAGTTTTTGGCGTGGCCCTGGTGGTATCTTGTTCCCAGAAGCACTGTAGCCCAGTGTCACACAAACACTTCTTGTGTAGTCTGTGCTAAAACAGCTGGACTGTGCACAGCTGTTCCTCACTGCAGGAGATTTCCTGCTCTGCCAGATGCACTTGCAGTCCAGAGACTTGCTAACAACAGCTCTCAGTCATGCTGTCTGAGTGAATCCGGGTTTTCCAGGGCCTTATCGACCTTCAGACTTCACATGGTGAGTTTCATACTATGCTTATAACAATAACACAGCAAAGAGGTGGGAGAAACCAGGCCCATGCTAGGTCTGTGCTCCCTGAGCAGCAGCTAGGATGATGAATTTAATTGTTCGTGTTTGCTTGCTTTTTACATGCTAGAAATTTAAGAAGCAGATGGATGATCCGGTTAGCCTTTCAGATCTGTCCATGCTCTGACCCTCAGGCTCTTGCAAGTGCTGTGGGAAACATGGGAAGTACAATGTCCATTTGAAAACCATGACAAAGAAAAAAGGAACCTCTCCGAAGGATTTCATGAACCTGCAGAGCCCCATGCCCAGCAGAGTCTGCTTTTCTTAGGAAAACTAGGCTTGCTGCTTCCTTGTGTTGCCTGTAATCGCTGCCCTGTTGCAGCTACCTGTGACTATAGCCACCTTCAGCCACATCCACACCCCTGAGAGAAACACACCCACTAGAGAAACACTCATCCCTGAGGCCAGGAAGAGCCACAGAGTTCAAGAATTGGACGAGGTCTGTTTTTCCATGCTCAAACTGATCTCAGTGTGGATTTTTTGTGTGCTCTGTGACCTATCTCCACATTACTCATCTGATGTAAAATAGATGAGTAAACCAACAAAATTTGGATGAGATACAAACCTGGTCAGGATGATGTCCAAGCTGTGTAGTTCAGAGCTGCCACCACCCTGAGTTTTCTGTTTGAAGGAAGGATTAGGGCAGCAGTCTCAGTGTTCAGCAGTTTCACTTTTCCATTTACAGGCTCTGATTTTCAGGATCTGATATAACCAGAATAGGGGGTATGATAACAGCTGACTGCCAGGCCCCCTTTACCGTCACCACAGGGCTGCTGCTGTGCCAAGGCAACACAATCTCAGGCATGTGTGGGCCAAAATCAGAGGACAACAATCAAAAACCAGGAATATATAGAAGGAACTCAAAGCCACAGAATAGCTATGCAATGTCTTGGGCCCGAAAATCATAGCAAGGCAATGGATAAGATCCTCTATATG
Organism: Manacus vitellinus; assembly: GCF_001715985.3. NCBI lineage: Eukaryota > Metazoa > Chordata > Aves > Passeriformes > Pipridae > Manacus > Manacus vitellinus. Next base: position 9,017,010 of record NW_021940917.1, on the reverse strand, counting down.
AAAGATTTTTTATTTGGGTTGAGAAAATGGAACTAAATGAAAAAACAGAGAAGGTAGAAACTAATTCTCTGGAAAAAGCATAGAGTACACTTATTTCCACAGTTTTTGTCAGTTAATGTTCTCTCAGAAATGGCTACAGTTAGCAGTCCCTTGAAATGGTGTGGTACACAGACAGTAAACCCCAAGGAGTTCTCTAGCCACCACACCACAAAACACAACATTTCTTTGTTAAAGAAAAAGTGTGGTGGAACTTGAATGTGTACGTGCCTTTTTACATTTCTGTTGCACAAAACTACTGATTGAATGTGTGCACACTGGCACGAAGTTCAGTATTTATGTGCTTGTACAGTAAGTTTTCTATTGACTACCCTGTAGTTCTTGAGGACATCTGCAATTCAGCACCCTTTGGTTGTGTCTTGGACCATTTTTTTTCAGAAGGAGACTGTTTTCTAAATTGCTTTAAAGAAAGACTTTGACAATCTAAGCAGTTAACTCCTGTCGGTGTCTGATGTAGGTGCTTTCCATTCTTGATCTATGATAGAAAGACCTTCACAGCTGGAACAATGATTTAACAAAAAGAAACTTCCAAATAGTGGTGCAGAGGTGGTGCATGGACGTGATCGAAAGTCATAATGAATCTGGACCAATTTAGATCTTTTTAGGCTGTATCAACAGTAAATAAAGTCAGGATTGATTCATACACTAATTCTATTCTTTCCTCTCTGGAAGCCAGAATACCTTGAAGACCTAGAGAAGTGCCCAAAGGATGCCAACGAAGATGGTAAAGGGCCTTGAGGGGAAGCCACATGAGGAGTGGCTGAAGGCACTTGACCTGTTCAGCCTGGAGAAGAGGAGACTGAGGGGAGACCTCATTGCAGTTACAACTTCCTTGTGAGAGGAAGAGGAGGGGTAGGCACTGATCTCTTCTTTGTAGTGACCAGTTACAGGACCCAAGGGAATGGCCTGAAGGTGTGTTCAGGCTGGAGATTAGAAAGAGGTTCTTCCCCCAGAGGGTGGTTGGGCACTGGAACAGGCTCCCTGGGGAAGTGGACACAGCACCAAGCCTGACAGAGTTCAAGAAGAATTTGGATGATACTCTTGGGCACATGGTGTTACTCTTGGAGATGATCCTGTGCAGGGCTAGGAGCTGGACTCAATGATCCTTGTCGGTCCCTTCCAACTCGGCATATTATGTGATTCTGTGATCTCAAGGTAATCTTTTTTTGGTATCTCTTTCTGCTGAAGATCTGAAGTCTGGGTCCTCAGGTTACATAGCTCACCAAGTATTTACAATTTTCTTCAGTGGACTAGGAAGAAGTCCAGCCCAGATGAAAATATCCTCATCATATATTTTACTTAATTACAGCCGGGGTTAAGCAAAACAGGATTTTCTTAAAATGTAAATGAGGGTTGGGGTGGGAGGGTGTTTGTTGCTAATGGCTCTAGGCACTGCAAGAGACTCACATCAGGGAGTAAACCTGCAAATAAAAGCATCAAAAGCAAAATAATTATCTTAGTTTTTCATGTGGAGAAGGGGAAGGAAAAAGAAGAGAATTTTCATATTACTCTGTAACATTAGATGAATACAATGGCAGAGACCAATTGATGATTCCTCTGTCTTGAACACATCTTGACAGTGTTGACTGCATTTGTCTGAGGGTCTGTGGTCGCAGGCAATAGAAGTTCTTACCTTTCTCACTAAAATATACTATCTTCTTCTCCATGCATTCCCCACTCAACAATGTGTTTAGCCTGTATCAGTCATCACAGCATTCACAGAGTAGTTCAACCATTAGGCAGACATATTAACGAGGGAAACCAGGCGTCACTGATTCAACTTGCTAATTATTGTGAAGCCAGGGAAACATCTGTCCTGCTGCCATCTGGGCTCTGTTACTTAGACCTTTTAGAAATCTAGTACAGAAAGCAGGGCAAAATTACAACCTAATTATGAATCATCCCAGGCTGCTAATTAAGTGATAGCAGGGCTGTCCGAACAGCAAGCATGCTGTTTCAGTGGGAAAGATGATGTTTTCAAGGATAGGTACAGCAGAAGTCAGCAGCCTCTGTTCAGCATTTGTCATTGGCACAAGCTAACACTGAGACCCTTAGCAAAGGAAGAAAGGTGAGAGATCCCAGGGGACACTGGTAGTGGGTGTCAGCACTCTGGTTTGTTGTAATCACACTGAGAATATTCTCAGGGACTTTTCTTCAGTCTGCATTTGTTTGCCCTTGCCTGTCCCAGAGAGAAGCATGTGCAGGTGACTCACTGTGCATGCATCACTCTTGTGACTGACCCACAAAAAAATGGTTCCTAAACTTTATATGATTGTTGTTCTGTAGCTCTTACATTTCTGAATGTCCCGTATGGGAGAAGAGAAATCCCAGACCACCCCAGCTTCCCTGAAATCAGTGGATCTTTAATGCATGTTTTCTGTGGTGTTGGGCAGCTCCCAAAATAAACAGACACTGAAAGAGCATAGATTTCCTGTGACTCAAAACTGCTTTGTTTGAAGAGCAAGGGAGTAGTTAAAATGAGCAGAATAAAAGTGAGAAGGTAGTTGTCTAAGCAAATAAAAGTTTGGGGTGTTCCTCCCAGTCAAACAAAAAAGCTTCTGAATGTTTCTAAAAAGGTGTCCCTCCCCCATAACTGGTCTTGTCAGGGAAGCTGTTTGGTTTCTGTTTGCTAAGTACTCCTGAAGGATACCAAGCTAGAGGTGGGTAGTTTTCTGCGGTGTTAGCAAGGGACAGGAGCTCCGGGCACAGAGGTGTCTAGAGAGGTAGTAGGGCCTAGAAGTGTGGAGGAGAGGAGGAGAGGTATCTCCCCAAAGCACCTGCATTCAGCTGCAGCCTGGGATCAACTGAGAGGTGTCATGCAACTGAAGCAAGGCATTAGGGATAGCTAAACTTTTAATCTTTCCATGTTGCAATATACCTGATCTGGTGTCTATGTACAGACATAACACATATACCAGCCTCTGTCGTTGCCAACAGTGCATATCTTTGAGCTCAACTGCAAGTACCAGAGTGCAGAGATGTTTGTGTGTACCACAGGAGCTGGAGGGTACAAGCAGCCTGAGACTTCCCTGCAGCACTTCCAGCCCTGGTGGGGACAGGCAGAAAGGAGTGTGGAGCAACTGAAAAAGGACCTCTGTGAACAGTTAGCAATTCCTCAGGAGATCCTTCTTGAACTTTGTTAGGTAAAAAAAGCAAACACACTTCCCCTCAAAAAAGAAGAAATCCCACACTTCTGCATAGGTGTTTTAATGTGATTTACAAGCACAAATCTCCGTGAAATGGGAGAAGAATTTTACCATGGGACAAAGTTAAATGCTTCCCACTTCATTATTTTTTGTATGGTGGTTTGGAAAAACAGGTAGGGACAGAAAGCAAGAATGAGTTGCAACGTCACGAAGCAAACATCATTTCATTTCACAAACATCCTTGGGACTTTGAACCTTCCCCCCCATGGCATCCTTGTGCTCACAGATTTCTTTCCAGTTCATACCAGGAAATCGTTGCACAGCTGAATCTCAGTGTCACCTCTGTAAGTCAGTGGTACAGTAAGATCTGGTACTCTGAGCAAGGAAAAACAAATCTCTGAGACTGATTAAGCTGGGGAAATTGAGTCACTTACAGTGTTTTGATCTTACAGAATAATTTTATTGTGCAAAAGAGAATATCACAGATAAACAAATATAAAACAAATATAAACAAAACAGATGACTGTGAAAAAGGATGTGGGGGAATGGGATAGTGAGCAACATTTGGATAGTGGAATTGCATTATTACAACACGCAGAAATCTGTTAATTCTTCTGGAAGCTGGGGAAAAAAAAAGAAAGAGAGCAGAGAAAAAGATGACATTTTTTTACCTACTTAAGAAGAACAATGTGGAAGTTAGTAAAATCTTAGATGTTTAAGAAAAGAAGCTTGGCTAGGTGGTGAAACTGGTAAATCTTCAGAAAGTAACCACCTTTTGGCCACAGAGTCCAAACCAGGGTTTTGATCCTATCATGGGAGTGAAAGCAGAATGAATGGCAGATGTGATTTTAGTGCTCACCTGTCTACTTTAAAGATTCAGTGATCCTACCTACACCTCAACCAAAGGCACAGCCTACCTTGGTTTCAAAAAGAGCTGGTTTTCATGGCTCATTCTGATGGCCCACTATCATATCTTTTATTATAGCTTCTGTATACATTCATGTATGTAATACGGTTCCTAGGGCATGTGCAAAGGCACAGAGCCTGCCTCTCTGCCTGCATAACTGCCCATGTTTTCAAAGTGCAAGCTAACAATGTCCACTTGTTCTGTCTCCAAATTGCTGTTTCAAGAGATGTTCAAGTCTTTCACAAGCCTCTAATGTGGCACACGTGCATGAAAACAGTCTGCCCCACTGCACCAAGCTGGGAGGGCCAAGCCTCAAGTGCCTGCCAGAGAAACAAAGACTTTTAGCACATTTAGCCCAGAGTGACTGGTAGTTTCTCTCAGCCTCCCCTGAGATGCCTGACAGCGTCTGAGAACACTAAGATCTAAAACATCTACACAGAAACCAATTACTTCCAGATGCTCTCCCAGGAAAGAAAATATCTCTGTGAAGAAGAAGTGGAGCTGAAACAGGGAAAGGGAGATAAACTGAAAGAACTGGTCTGAAAATAATTTTCTTGTAATTATTATTTTTTTTGGTGAAAAGCGAGTAATATCATTGAGTGGAGAAAAGTTTGCAGTTGTAGCAGGTGCAGAAATCCAAGCCAGATCAGCACTTGAACAACTTGAGACTCACCTTCACGTGCAGAAACAGCCTTCAGCACTGCAGCAGTAAGGCTCACCCCAGAGAAAGTGAACTAATGAATAAATCATAATAAAATGGGAAAAAAAGGTTAGAAAAACTTGGTGAAGAGCTATTTAAGAGACAACAGAAGCAATCTGGTAGCCTCTTGAAACTTGAGAGGCTGTATTTATGCTATAGAGCTACATATCTGCTATTTGATAACAGAACCTGTTTGGTGGCTGGCAAGGTTTGCTTGTGCAGATATGAGGGTAGTGCAAAGGCTGGCCATGAGCTGGGGGGTGGCATGTGGCAGGTGAGGTTGGTAAGAAAGGAGCAAGTAGAAGATACAGGTTGCTCTGCTGTATTTATCCAGCACCATGACACCTTGATACTCAGCATGAGTTTTACAGCCTGAAATTGTGTGAAGGCTACGTTGGAAGGGTGAAAATCTCACAGTGGCCATCCCAGAAGAAAACTGTGACTTTAGGAAAAGGATTTAGATTTCTTTTTAAAGTTTCTATTGAAATAGTGGGAGAAAACAAGTTTTCTTGTTTTACTCATGTTTGCAAGTGGGGAAAATTACCTCTGCAAACACCTGAAAATTCAAATTGAACATCACAAATTCTTGGGAGAGGTGTTCAAATTCAGACTTCTCACACAGAGCCCTGTGTACACCAAGGCTGTCAATGAACCACATGGGCATCTCCACATCAGCAGGAAACAGCTTCCTGTTTCCAGGTGGCAGCTGATGACAGAGTGGAACCATGAATCAGTTCTCCAAAGAAAGAGAAAATATTTTTCCAGTGTTACCATTCTTTGAAGAAACCTTTCTGAATCTGTTCCAATCATGTCAACTCATATTGCCATTCTTCTATAGTCAAGCCAAGAAATCATGTCTGATGCTTCTGTGCAAAGTATAAACATAGTCTAAAAAAACCCCACAACAACCAACAACAGCAAAGCCAGTAAATACACAGGTTTTGTTTGATGCTCTGAAATCTCTGAAATATTTGAAAAACATTAAAATAGTCACTTGCATAACAAAAATATCTTTAGGAGCATTGTTCCATGGCCTCCACTTTTATCCTAGTTGCATTGGAAAGATGTAAATAGTCTTTGATCAGCATGAGAGTTCTATTATATCTATTTTTTTTTAACCACAAACCCAGGAGGACAATGAATCATAGCCATGGCCAGTGGCCTCATGTTCTTTCAGCATAACCAAACACACTCATTGCTACCAAGTTACTACATGGGATGCCAGGCTTGGCCACCTACTTCAGAAGTGGAGGTGTTGCTTCCCATGGGCACTCAAACATTGTGCTTCTTCTCAAAGTTGTCAGCTGAGTATGAAGATCTCCTTAAGTAGTAGAGGCTTTTATTAAGACTTACTAGGAATCTGTGCTGAAGGGCATCTTAAAATGGTGATACTTGTCCCTGTTGGTATCAATCAGCCTAGTCACAGCAACTCTAAGAAGAGACAACTCAGCTGCTGATAGATGGACTGTTGAAGACAGTGTGGGACACCCCTTCTTTCCAAACCTATCAGTTCTTGAATTACAAGCGGTGGAGAACTTGAGTTAAACCGGCACTGTGTAATCTGTTTGGTTTAACCTTCTGTACATAGCTATGTAGGTTGCACTTTTAAAAAATGATAGCAAAATATAAAGCCCAAGAGTGTGACTTTGCAGGTGAGGAAGCAAAATGGCTTTTTTTTCCATGTTCTAGTTTGGTTTGGATAATGGTGACTGCAAACTGAAATTTAAGAATTATTATTGCATGCTCCAACTAGTCACAGTTTTTTCTGTCTTCTTTCAAATGATTCAATAATTGTTTACCTTTTGGTCCCTCCATTTTAACAAAGTTACAAGGTCATATAACAACATGACTTAACAACAGCATGACAGTATGGAAGCATAAGGGCAAACTTGTTATTTTCTATTTCCTGTAGAGCTTCAAGAAATTCTTCTCTAATCTGTAAAGCAAAATAAAGCCCCTTTTGGAACCTCTGACACAAACCATGTGATCAGCCCTGCAATAATCTTATCAGGCTGCTATTGTACTTTGCACAAGCTCCAGCAAAGGGACAGCTGGCATTTATTTTTAAACCTAGAAATAATCATGAGAGATGGAAGTGCTTGGGGAGGAATTAGTCATGGTTCACAATGATAATCTTTGTTAATGAAGCTCCAAGCAGACTTCTATCCAGAAGCGGCAAATAATGAGGTGCAGAAATGTTTACAAGTCCTTAGAGAATTCATTAATGAAGATCCTCTAGTAAAAGATAAGAAGGAGTCTGCAGGATCTGAAAGGTGATATTTATACAGGGAAAATGCTAAAATGCCTGGCTGGCTGTACACATGTAGACAGGAGTCCGACTTATTAGCAGATTGCTGCCTATCCTTGTAAAAGTCTTCCAATCAGGTGTCTTCCTTTTCTACCTGTTGAGGGAGCAGAAGGAAGAAAGTCAAGCTTGTGTTTAAAGTTAACTGTGATTCGGAAATCTCTGCACTTTCCTCAATGGCAATATTGCAATTGCATACTCATAGTGTGAAGTTTCTCCATAAGAGCTGCCTCCTCCCACCCTCGTTGCTCAGTGATGCAGAAATCAAGCCCCCTGTGACACCTCAGGGGCTGGTTATGGAAAAGGACCATCGACAATTGGATCAACACTTGTACATGTGTGAGTAGTCATTTCTGAAAAGCAGATGGGTGCTTGCCTTACATAGACATCAGGGAGACTAAGTTGATGTTCACACCTGGAAGGTTAAAGCTATGAAAAGATACTTGATAGATGGGAGACCTTCCTAGGGAGGTCATGGCATGTGAGGGACAGCATCATCATCATGGCTACGCTTCACAAATGAAGATTTGGGAAAAGGGACAGCATACTGCAGAAGCAAAACATCCAAGACCTTGGACACATAGCTACTGACTCCTAAGCCTACCATGACTGTGAAGGATCATGAAGACAGAGATGCCTAGATATTACCTCTGTTTGACACTTTGAGGGAACCTCAAAATCCATGTGAGTTGCAAGGGAATGTGTGAATTTCCGTACTTCTTGCTACTCAAAAATTGGAGTTAGTGAGCCTCATTTGGCTGACACAGACATACAGCACTAACAAATGCCATGTGCTATCTTCCTTCCCCAGGAGCAAACCCTTTCTGAAATCTAAAGAGGTTTTGTCCAAGGGCTGACTGTACAACTAAACCTCATCTTCCAGTAATTTCAAAGTGCCATATTCAGTTCCCAAACCCGCTTTAGCAGGAACACAGATTTAAGAAGGCAGGCACAGCTCTCTGTATTGGATCCTGGTTTGTATCTCTGCAGATGTTGGATCCTGGGCAGGGGTGGCAGGGGAGGCAGTGACAAACTGGATCCTCTGCAGCTCCTGGCCAAGGAAATGCCTTGCAAGCAACATATTTCTCTCCTCTGTCATTGTTGCAAAGGATCTGCCAGCACATGAGTGGAGATGGGAATGCCAAGGATTAAGCTTTTTCCTTCCTGTTCTCTGTGAAGCTCTCCCATTTTCTGGGCAGGAATGACTGCTGTACGCCTGTGACTGTTTGGTCTTGCAGCACAGTTACAGAGCCAGCAGCAATGCACCCTGCTGTGCCCAGGCTCCCAGATCTCCCAGCTCACAGGGCTGCTTGCTCTGGATCAAGGAGGTGTGATGTGTCCTTGCTCACAGCAAGGAACAGCATTGCTTCAAACATATGGGCACTTGATCCCTCTGAAGGTAGAGTGCTAAACAGGAGCGTAGATAGGTACTTCTAGCCAAGGTTGCATGTTGCTATCCAGACTTCGAGCTTTTTTCCCTTGAATATCTTCAAGTTTTATAGTTGCATGAGGGCTGTACAGGTAGGAATAGAGCCAGAGGATCAGGGGCAGTGACTACCATCTTCTCTGCTAAGCCTAAAGGAGCCTTATCAAGAAGACAGAACCATACAGTTTCAGCAGTGTACAGCAAAAACAACTGTAAAAAGTTGCAGTAATTCAAATTCTGGCTGTCAGAGACTGAAATGGTTGATGATTTATGCATTCTAGGAGACTTTTGCAGGCTTTTGACTATTGACACATAGGTGTGAAGTCCTGAAAAGGCAAGAACTGACCTTGGGCTATTGACACATCTGATGGGCAATTAGGAGGTGCGAAGTCCTGAAAAGGCAAGGCAGGCTTTTGCCTATAGACACATCTAATGGGCAATCAGGACCCGCCCTCCCTCTGCTAAACTTGAAAATGGCGGGAACCAGGCGAGACACAGCAGCTCTTGCACAGGGCCCAGGAGAGGTTGGAGGCAGGAGGCATGGCCCGTGACACCGACCACGGATATGATAATTCATAACTTTTTGGAGTGTGGGGGCTTCCCTCCTTCACCCCCAGCAGATCAAGGCCACCACTTCAACCGACAGACATGGAAGCTGCAACTATCAAGTATCATCGCTGGACCCCGTGGGTGGTGACTATGGACATCTGTCCACTCTCAGCTTTTCTTTTCTCTTACTCTCCCTGGCTCTTATCCTGCCTTTCTCTCCCCTATGCATTTTTCTCCTCCCCAGAAAGGTTATGACAGCACCCAAAAGTGTTAGCTTACCTATTGATTATGACAGCACCCAAAAATGTTAACTTACCTGTTGATACAAAACTGTTAAAATAAATCTTATATATTTTCATACACCGATTATTTAGTGTCGCTTCGCTTTAATCCACCCCAAAGGAATTTTTGATAAAACCTGGGTTACCCCCCCCCCCTCTTTTCCTGGGGCGGGTCGTAACACTGGCTACACACAAAGGCAAAATAATTTGCCTTGAGGATGGTGAAGCAGTGGAGCACAGTGCTGAAAGAGGAAGTGGAATTTCCCTTAGGAGCTTTCAAAACCAGCCTGAATAAAGCCCTGATCAATGTGACCTGGTGCTGAAGGCAACACAGTATTGTGCAGGAAACTGGATGTGAGGTTTCTAGTGATCTCTTTCTGCTACCTCTCTGTTTGTCTGCCTTTTTGCCCTCCTGAAATTCTGAATAGCTGCTATAATTCGTCTCATGAGATCTCTCAGACTGGAAGACAGGCTTGCTAAGAATGTTGTTTTTAAACTAGAAACACCACCTTCCAGGAGATTTACTTGTTCAGGAGAAGGAAGAAAATTTTCAAAATTTCACAGTTTTTGTGGCCATTTCATCAGCATGTACAAATTCAACATGGTTCAGCTGTCTTTAGTTTATATGCGTGAATTTACATGATAGAGGTCTGACCCCTGGGTTTTTTTGACAAGACTGCTTGCCTAGATTCTGTTCAAAGCACACAAGGTTTTGGATGTCTACTATAACAGTTGGCAATAGGCAATTGGTTATGAATGACATATTTAAGGAAGTGATTTGCTTTTGCCTTCTTATCTCTTATTTATTTATTTATTTTCTTTCCTTTCCTTTCAGGTTTCCGAGGAAGTTTCTTAAGCTTGATTTGATATACTTAAAAAAAAAAAAGAAAATCACTCATTGCAAATATTGGTTAACTGCAGATAACCCCAAATGGAAACAGACCAGTCAATATGCAACAGGGTAGGGCTGCCCTATGGAGAGGCTGGGACAGAGTGAGAAAGGGACCAACTCACTCCGGAGCAGAGGGCAGCCCTTCCTCAGGCAGGCAGAGTAGACAGTGATGCCACTGGGATCAGGGGCAGTTCTGTGCTCTGGCACACAGTTAGCTGAGCCAGGCCAGAGCCTGGAGGTAAGCAAAAGCTTTTTTCCACAGCATGGACAGCACAGGGAGGTGAAATCAAGGGAGATATTCAAACTTTAAGTGGATAAAGCCCCGAGCAACCACATCTGATCTCATGCATGACCCTGCTGGGAGCAGGACGTTGATCTTACAGACCTCTCAAGGTCTCTTTCCCTCCTGTTTTATTTTGTTTTGTTTCCTTGCAAGTCTCTGAAGAGGATCATTACAGAGGACATGTAAGCCTTATCTTCAGGATGGGATGGATGTTTATTTTTCAAAGACCTTGTCCTTCCTGTGCTTTGCCAGATGCTCACAAGGAACACTAAATTGAGGAGAGAAAAAAAAAAAGCGCCTCCAAACTTTGGTGTCCTTTCCCATTCCAGAAAAATCATCTGGGAACTAGCTGAGTTAGCCAACATTATGCAACATAATACTAAGAAAGGAAGGTTAAACAGCAGGTCTGCTGACTCTCCCCATTAGACAGTTCAATGAAATAGGAAACCAGGATGTTTTTCAGCTATTTACAGAGCTGAAAGCCCACAGACTTTATTAGTGCTCCACAAGGTAAATTAGATACTTCACATATTTTATGCTAATGCTTGGTCTGCTGACAGCTATCAGGTGATAATTTGTTAGCCTTTTAATATAAACAATGCTGAAAAGCCATCAAAAGGAGCATTGCAGCTGACTCAGTGATATTTGTGCTTTAAACCTCCATTATTTCTGCAGAGGGGGAATATTTTATTTTACTCTAATTACTCAGTGGATACCCTAATTTTGCCTGATTTCCTTATTAATCCCAATTCTTACTACAGTGGATGTAGATTTTTGTTTCCAAATCAAATATAAGGAGAGAGCAGCTCTGAGGGTTGGAACAGACTTTGATTTTTGTTGGGGGTTTTGATTCTCTGCAGCAGACAACACGTGCATCTGGCCACTAACGTGCTGGTTTAAGGTGAAAATTTTTATGGGACTTTTAACAGCATAGCATAAGGAGTTACTTTCTGCTTAGAAGCTGCAAGCTGATCTGAACGTGAGCGACTTTCTCTTTTTTTCACTGTACTTCTCTTTTATCTTCACAAGTCATGTGATTGAATCACTTGACTGTTGATTCAGGAAAGGCAGGAAAGGCTGTCCAAAATGCAGTGTGATGAATTGTAGAGATGACTTTCTTGGCAGCAAACTGCTACTCGTTAGACTGTTCTATGCTGGATGTTTTTTAGGAACCTGTTAGCAAAGGCAGGCTACTTTTGGAGCAGAGGCTGCTGCCTCCTACATGACCAGTGGATTGCACAGGTCATAAAATTATAAGCACTGCTGTGCCCAGCTTGAGCCTGAGCCCAAGGTACAGTCTGTGAGCCAAAGCCGCCTGGGAATCTGCTGGGTTTTGACTGGGGCTGCTCTGTAGACTGACATTGAACAAATTTTGCCCAATATTTTCTAAATTAACCACCACAGAGAGTGTAAATCAAGTAATTAATTTGTTTCATGCTGATTATCGTTAAATTATTTAGCAAAGAGTTGGATATGAAATACAGAAAGAATTTTCTTGGACTACTATTTGTATTCCTAAAGTTATGAGATTTGCTATTTCATTAATATCTCCTTGTTGATGCTTTTCAATTTTACATGATATGACATTCTTGAGCTGCACCACCAGCAAGCATTCCATTTCTGCATTGAGCTGTTCCCAGTGTGCTCTTCACTTGTATTTAATTTCTGCATTTTCTATCAAAAGAAAGTATTTGAGCAACCTAGGGACTGAAAGAAACAAATCCACCTTGACATCCTTACAGTAAGTAAAAATAGTCATGATCTAGTGAATATGAATTTAGAATCATAGAAAAATTTTAACTCTATAGGTTAAAACACTAGGAAAAAAAAAGGAGTGAAATTCAAAACTGGTTGGTTTGTTTGTTTATTGTAAACATTTATTTCTAGGCTTAGGTGCCATATGCCTTCATTTGGAAAATCTTGTATATAACTCAAGGCCTTGATACAGATTTTGGGAAGTGGAAATGGGATTTGCTGCAGGTTTCATATCTCTCTCCACTTAGTAATCAAAAGTAATAAAATTGTAAGTAAACACTATCTAATGTATGAGAGATTCTTTTTTTTTTTTGCATAATTGTCTGAAGAAACTAATTGATTTGATGGTACCCTTTTTTCCCATGAATTCTGTGTCTTTCTGTTCACAGAATAACAGAGGCAGTGTTTGGTACTTTGTAATATAACATTTTAATAACTAATATGTAGTTTAAGTTAGAAGCAATGCAAAGTAATATTTTCTATTACAATTCCAGGAACTAGTCAAGTTTGTGCTTGGCCTTATGGTTAAGCCTTTTTCACTTTTAAAAGGAATATGTTTAGCAAAAAATATAGGCAAATTACAAGGCTGATCTTCCAAGAAAGAGTAATTCACAGTTACTATTTACCTGGTGGATATAGTAAAATTAATTCTCTTTTAAAATCTTTAGTAAATATCCCTTATAAATCTAACTGGAAAGAGTAGTAGCCATAGCATCAGACCAGCAAATAATTGATGTTCCACCTATAGACTTTCTACTCTTCTGCTAAAATTAGTCCATCATAAGGCTGAGGTACTTTTGGAATACTTATTCCTACTCATGAAAAATATTCTAAGTGAGCTTTTAACTTCAATGTTTTTGGAATCTTCACCGGAACATAGAACACTTGACTAGTGAAATTGCACTCAGCACAAGTTTGGACTCATGTTGGATGAGAAAATCTAAAAGATGATTTCCACAGGACCAAAATTCCTTTAGATATTCTTCTCATTTCTCATCAGTAAAGGCAGCAGTTACAGCATTCTGTTAAATAGAAGCATTCTTCCAGGTATCGCTGTGAACAATTTGTGCAATAAACTTAATTTTTTTTCTTCAAATGGGCATATCAATTTTATTGACAACATTACACAGTTTAACCATAGTATTACAGAGGAAGGTAGCCCAGACTGCAAAGTGGCTTTATCAAGTAAACAGTTTCCCAAGTCTTGTCCCTTTCAATACTTTTCAATAAAGATTTAGCTTTTTGAATGCCTTTCTTTGGTCTTTCGGCTACGAGACTTCTTAGAGGCAAATAATTACCATAGAAAGATTTTGACCATTTCCAGATTGCTGCTGCTTGAAATACTCCAGATCTGAATAAACAACACAATCCAGAAACAGCAGCTGAGGTCCAGTAAGGACCTCAAAAGTAATCTACCCTGGAACTCAGCCTGCAAACAGGATATCCCAGTTTTTGCCACTGTTTCTTAAAATCTTTTTTAAGGATGCAATTTGTTCTTTTTTACTGTAACAGACATTTGAAGTCAGTAAAGAATGACTTTTCTTTGGTGTTCAGCAATTGTACATGAGCTGCACAGGCTTCTTTGGCAGAACTTCTTTCACAGAACTAATTTTAAGGTAAAGAGCCCCTTCACTATAGGATAACCCTAGCAATGACTTCTGCAGAAACACTTTTTGTGAGTAAAAGCTTCAGTCTACTTTTCAAAACTTATGTGGAAACGACTACTGCTGTAACGAGAACTACTGCTTCCCTCAGCTGTTTTTGGAAGTGGCTGCAGAGGTTTGGTCAGGTTCAGGTGTTGCATGAGCCCCGTGTGGGGCAGTTCTGGTGTGAGTGAATGTCAGTGACACGGGGGTATGTTTACGGTTTCCTTGGCAGAGTCATCCTCTTTAATCCCTCAGTGACTGTTTACATTTCTTTGTGTGAGACACAAACCATTGATTTCTTTAGGCTTTTAACAGGCATGGCAGGAGTATTGGAATTCCTAAGAGACACTAAAAATATATTCCGCAAACATCTACATCTGTTCACTCCCTCCCGACTCTGACACAAACCCAAGCATCCTATTGTATGTTTATTTATAAACTCACCCAGGACAGATTAAAATAAGAGTTTGCTGTTTGTCTAGAAGTAAGACTGAAAATATTGCTGTTATTTCTGGCAAGAACAAAACATTTCTGTACAGTTTATTGTGATTTTTTTTTTTATCAGCCAGGCAGAGAGGGACCTGGGAGTTTGGATTGACAGGAAGCTGAACATGAACCAGCAGTGTGCCCAGGTGGCCAAGAAGGCCAAGGGCATCCTGGCCTGGATCAGGAACGGTGTGGCCAGCAGGAGCAGGGAAGTGATTCTTCCCCTGTACTCAGCACTGGTGAGGCCACACCTGGAGTGCTGTGTCCAGTTCTGGGCCCCTCAGTTCAGGAAGGATATTGAGGTGCTGGAGCAGGTCCAGAGAAGAGCAACAAGGCTGGTGAAGGGACTTGAGCACAAGTCCTATGAGGAGAGGCTGAGGAAGCTGGGGTTGTTTAGCCTTGGGGAGACCTCATCACTCTCTACAACTCCCTGACAGGAGGTTGTAGCCAGGTGGGGGTTGGTCTCTTCTCCCAGGCAGCTCTCAGTAAGACAAGAGGGCATGGTCTTAAGCTGTGCCAGGGGAGGTTTAGGTTAGATATTAGGAAGAAATTCTTTACAGAGAGGGTAATCAGGCATTGGAATGGGCTGCCCAGGGAAGTGGTGGATTCTCCATCCCTGGAGGTTTTAAAGATGAGACTGGATGTGGCACTCAGTGCCATGGTCTGGTAACCACAGCGGTAGTGGATCAAGGGTTGGACTTGATGATCTTGGAGGTCCCTTCCAAACCAGCTGATTCTATGATTCTATGATTCTATGATTCTATGATCAGAACTTCACCATGAAAGTGGAAATGCTTGAAGTTTCAAAGCGGCATTACATGAGGTTACTGCAGCATTATTTTATACACAGATCACTGATGACACAATTTTACATTTAATTTTGTAATAAGCAGCTATCCTGCTATTTTCAGTAGCATTTAAATTCGGGATTCACCCTGTTGGTACGTTCCTGCAGTTTATTGCTTATTAGAGGTTTTTCTATGACCTTTCTGCTTTTTTTCATCTAAGTTCTGCTTCAGCGTCTCCTTTTCCCTAGGCATTTTCAAGACTTCTGGTATAACAAGCTCTCAGTTCTGTAGTTTAATGAGAGTGACAAGAAGCAGGTTAAATTTTGCTATGGTTTGATTGTGATCTGTATAAAAACTGTCTGGTTTCTCCAAAGTCCATGAAAGACCATATTTTGTCCAGTGATTTACCAGTTCATCTGGAGTTTAGTAAGATTTTTTTCCTCACTTAGAATTAAAAAGTAATCTGATTTACTGTTATCTTCTCTCATTTTTTAAAAATAACTTAAGACAATTTTTAGTCAGCTATGGTATTTGCACACGTTATCATTATAAAACTAGAAAAGGTGAAGCCCATATATTACTGCTCAGGCAGAAATGCAGTGAGTGCTTTGCAAACCAAATTAAAATGTGAAAACGATACTTCTGGGTTTTGACATGTGACTACATTGTTATGGTATCTGTGGATCAACCCAACATATGGACATGACTGCACCTTAAATAATTTAAAACAGCAGTGGATGCTCAGCTACCTAATTATCCAACTACATTTAATGTGCATACAATCCCTTAAATATTTCATTTCAGCACTGTAAAAACTCACATTAACAACAGAAAATATTTTAGCATGGGTGAAGATTTGCAAGTGTGGGTGAGATAAAAATAGTTATTTTATTTTGGTAGATTAATAGAACCAGTGCCATGCTGGAGATTGATGCCACTGTATAAAAGTGCCCTTGGTAGCAAAGATGGTTTGTTTTAGGCTGACTTCATTTGTCTGTATGTTAAAGATTTCATCCAGAAACACAACATTCTGTTGGACACCAATCTATCTTTAACATTGTTCAAAAGTACTGATTTGATTGGACAACATTGAGCGTACGTGTTAAATTAAATTTAAAGACATTAGACAAAACTATTGTGAAAGACCCATGAAAAAAAGCAACTGTAATACCATTGCATGTTACCTAGGCACCAAATCAGAGCTGGAGGGTTAAGAAACCTCTCAAGGATCTTTCTATTTCCATAGCACAGCAGACAGGAGATTAAATCCTGGAGTCCAGGGGCACTGAGTAAATTTATAATTAGATTGCTACTTCTGAAAGCATTTTCTAGACCTAAGGCACTGCACAAACTTTGGACTCTAATGGTTTATAGAAATTTGGAATGGCAGCTGCAGTCCAATCAAGGACCTCATCACTGGGACAAGTGACACCAACATGATTACTCCAGATGAGAAAAGAAAAGGCACCCTTCACTCTGCTAGCAACTTCCATGGTACAGGATTCCTAGTATCAAGGAAAATCTTATTAGCAGAAAGAGGCTTCCTGACTCTGCAGGTGACCATGTACTGGAACAGGCTGCCCAGAGACGTTGTGCAGTCTCATCACTGGAGATATTCTAGAACTACCTGGATGCAATCCTGTGCCATGTGCTCTAGGCTGATCCTGCTTGAGCAAGGAGGTTGGACCAGTTGATTTCACCAGTGGTGCCTTTCAATCTGACCCATTCTGTGATTCTGTGAAGAAAATTGCTATCAGAGTTCTAAGACTTTGAATTTTAGTTGGAACCTCCTGCTTTCAGAAATATTCTATTACCTCCATATATTCAAAATCTGAATCCAGTGCATACTAGGTCTTTTTATTTCAGAAGACATAAGGGTCTTCTAGAACTGTTTGAATGGGAATTCAACTTGTCTATAACTACTTCTAAACTTTTCCTGTACTTCCTGTGCACAGCTTAAAGTTTCTGTACACGGTTTACCTGGAAAATAACACAGCAACACTTCTGTATTGTTTTATAGCAAGGATATGATGTCACAGCTTTCCAATTTAACGCATTTTTTCTAATGCATACAGGTACTTGCATAAAATTGCAATGGTTACAAAACTTAGCATTTAGTATGAGCCACAAGGACCCAATAAGAAATTTTTCTTCTGGCTGTGCTGAGTTGTGTACTGAGCTACATGCTGCTGAATGCTGTTAGATGAAATCCATGAAAACTGACATGTCCATCTCATCTCTTAATTCTGATTTCTGATAAAATTTCAGTTGTCATAGAATCATGGAATGTTTGTATTGGAAGCGATCTTTAAAGGTATCTAGTTCAATCCCTTTCTGCAATTAGCAGGGGTATCTTCAATTAGATCAGGTTGCTCAGAGCCTGGTACAACCTCACTGTGAATGTTTCCAGGCATAGGTCATCGACCACCTGGCTGAGCAACCTGTGCTAGTGTTTAACCACCCTACATGTAAAAAAATGTCTTCCTTTGTATTTACACTCTGCCCTGCTTTAAAATCTGATATTCACTTAGGAAGCTTTGAATTTCGTTGTTTCTAAGGACAGAGGAGCAGAGCCAGATTTTGAATCCTCAGTAGGGAAGGAATAGCTGGGCAATTGTTGCACTTCCCACATCACTAGATTTTACCAGCACATTTGCCTTTGTGTCCAGCTTACTGCCAGGTGTACCCCTTGCTCCTCATCCCCGGGTCGCTGTGCTAGGAACTCCAGGTCTTGTGGCTTTTGCTGTATGAAAGTGCTGGTGCTGGTGAGTGCCCCTCTGTCAGAAGGAAAGCTGCACCCTCTTCCACAACCTGGCATTACAAGGAATTAAGCTGATTTCCATATTGTTTGCTTTGGGTGGATGGCTTGCAGAAGAGAAAAAAGAAAATGAAAAATGTGGTGTTCTCCCTCTGTCCTCTTAGCTGAAAAAGCACCTTACTGACTTTTCCTTGACCTACTTTTCCTCCTCTCCTATGGCTGGGTACTGTGCCAGTGCTTTCATCCTGGTGCAGATGAGCAGCTGCTAGTGTCTTGTACCACACATCCCATCATGGCAGCTCCAGGTCGTGCAAAGGGCTCCTGTGCTCAGCCCAGGTCAGGGTGGGAGGCAGTGCTGCAGAGCGCTGAGCACAGGCAGGGGATGTGGGGAGGGACTGCCATTGCAAGTCTGGGTGCTCACCTTGCGACTCCAGCATCCAGCACGGTGCTGCACCCCTCTGCATACCCAGGCCAGGTACTCACATCACAATACCTTAGGAAGTGGGGTGGGAGCAGTGGGGGCTGTTTGTGGGATCCCAGCACAGACCTCTCTCGCTGAGAGGAGGAGGCTGCCATGCCAGACCCACATGTGGAAGCTCCAAGCACATCCCTAACACAAACTCAAACATCCTGAGCCAACAGCACACAGCTCCTATTCTGCAGCCACAGCCACCCGAGGGTCTGCAGAACTATTCCAGGAGGGAACACTCAAGTGTTTCCTATACTGTGTTTTCTATGTTAGATTTTTGCTCCTAGAAATCACAAGGGAAAGGTGCCACAGGAAGAACCAGAGCAGATGACAGTAGATAAGAAATGTTCAGGTAGAGGTGAGCCAA
Source organism: Manacus vitellinus (assembly GCF_001715985.3). NCBI lineage: Eukaryota > Metazoa > Chordata > Aves > Passeriformes > Pipridae > Manacus > Manacus vitellinus. The sequence goes on along the minus strand of NW_021940917.1, from coordinate 8,998,195 downwards.
GAGATATGGGACAGGCTGGATCAGCTGCACACATGGCAGCAAAGGCAGATGACTGTAATGCAACCTGGAAGCTGTCCGTACAATAGGGGTGAGATGTGGGTGAATTTCCCTACAGAGCACCTGGCCCAGGGGTGCTCTGCAGCCCGAAGCAGGGCCCCTTCAGGCCCTGGCTCTGACACAGAAACACCTGACGAGGCACAAGCTGGTTCCTTGTCTGTTTTGTGGCTGTGAATTACACTCACTTGTGGGTGTGGGGCAGGTCACTTGCTGATATGTTCAAGACTGAGAGGTACCAGCCAGGGTCCCCTAAACCACGTCTCCTTGCTTTCGTCTTTCCTTCCTTGCCTAGGATAATTTTCCTTCAGACACATCCTGCCCCCTGCCAGTATTTTGCCTAAGAGAAAGGACTATTTGTGCAGCAGAGCTCAGGCTCTCCCAGTGCAGGAGCCAAACTCATAGGAGGCCAAGCACACCACTGCAAGCAGAGCTGGCCTGGCTGGTGACACGTCACTGGGCACTAGTCCTTTTTTACTGTCTGCCTCATTGAACTCATACCTTTCTGATGATGAACAGGATGGTGTGACATTCAGTCACAGATCAGGAAAACAAAGACCTCAGTCAGTAAAGGGAATCACATGAGTGGGATTTCCAGAAATGACCAGTTCTGTTGCCAGATAGAACTGAATGTTTGCTGAGTTCTAAAGAAATTAAACAAAAAGGCCCCCAAAAATAAAACCATACTGCATTTTCTTTTCAGATTACTGTAAAACATTTAACAGCTTTATGTGATACCAGATGAACTGATGAAGATACAGTAAATGTGCTCTCAGCTTCAATGTTGTAGGAAGATTGGCAGCAGTTTAAAGAGGACCAAGTCTATTCCTTTCCTGACGGCTTTAGCTGAAACAGGGTTAAGCAGCCTGTCACTCTGTGGATTTGCTGGATATGTAATTAAAATTATCATATATATATATATATATATATATATATACACACTATATATAAACACACACATATATATATATATATACACACATATATATACACACATATATATATACACATGTGTATATACATACATATATATATATGAAAGCAGATTAAGTATCTCAAAGATAGGGATTTTTAAATTAATAAATTTATGGAATATTTGAGGGCGTTGTGGTGCTAGAATAAAGGTAATGTAACCCTAAGGCAGAATGGGAATTCAGCTAAATATGGATTCAAACCAGTTTGGAACATGTGTGCACCTTTGTCAGAAAACTACCTCTGCCAGAAAAAACATAAAGATATGCTTGGTCCCTGACAGTTCTGGGGGAGCAGATGGAAGCGGAAGGTAGACCTAGTTTGAAGTGTGAGGGTGGTGTGGAAGAACTGACCTTCTTAAGCAGAACTACTTTGCAGCAAAATTGTTGGAGGTGATCAGGCTCTACTGGCCTTCACAATTATTTCCAGGCATTCTTACCACTGAGGCTGCAGGGATGCATTTTTTACGTCTGAGCTTTCACCAAGGCAGTGCCTCTCAAGAGAAAATATATCATTCCTGGCCACAGGAAGGATATATTTTAACATAGGGTCTATGTTAAAAGAAATGCTTCAAAATTATTAATATCTGCACATGACAGCTTGTGGCTAAAAATGGGGGTTTCCTAAAAAATGTTCTCTTTTCCGGTTGAAGAAAATCAATAATCTCTTTTTGTTTCTAAATGGCAGAACAAACATGTGCCTGTGTGATGAGCCCACATATCTTAAACCAGAGAGTTTGCAGTGCTGCTTTTGACAGTTTCATGCCACACACCCTACCTCAAGTCTGCTTTCTGTTTTAGAGTTTGTCTGTTGCAGCCAGTGGGCTCATCAGTCTGCTTATTGTTGCCAGACTTGCAACACTGAAACAATAAAGATGATGCTAGTGTCCCCATCATCATCATGGCTAGGCCTTGTAAACAAAGATTTGGGAAGGACTCTACCCACATTTGCTACAAGCACCCTGGTTGCTAAAAAGGCCAACGCGAGATAGACAAGTCCGGTTGCAAAAGGCACAGCAGAAGGACTCCTTAGGTGGTGTCTGCAAGACGCAATTCTTTCTGCGTTGTCTTTTCTAAAAAGGCTGCTTGGTCATTCAGGATGCTGCTGAACACGACTGTCATCTCCAGGGTCAGTCTCAGGCAAACAATGTCCTGAACCGCCTGTATGCAGGGTTGGGTCTGCAGCTTCCAGTGCACCTTTCAGCTGCTGTTTTGACCCTCTCTTGTCACTACAGGGCTTTACAAATGTGAATAGTGTCCCCAAGGTGCATGATAAATACTGGAATATGACTTGCTGGGTGGATGGGGATGTGCTTTCTACTGTTACTGTGGAAGTGTCTATGATTATGGTATTCAGGGCCTTCTGCAAGAGGAGAAATTCAAATTGAAGCTCCTACTCTCAATGACAAAGACAAGATCTGCCTTTTGATATATGCCTGAATGACCAGGTTAGAAGCGCCTGCTTCCTCCTAAGCTTTACAAAATTTAAGTCAGATGGAAAATTTCTGTATTTCAGGAAGGGAAAAGAACCTTGCAATGTTTACAGGGGAAACTATTATTTCAGCTTTAACCTCAGACTGCTTCAGCTGTTTCCACTCTTCCCACTGCACCATTTTTTCTCTGTCAGTAAACATTTTTTCCTGCTGCCCCCACTGGCACACCAGAATGACGAGGATGTTACAATCATTATGCCCATGCTACTGACTCGCAAATAACCTGTCAGGCTAGGCCCTCAAATTGACAACTAAACATGGCTGGCTATGATGAACTAGAACGAAGATGGACATTGAAAAAAGAAAAAGCACGAAAAGCAGAAGTAGTGCATTCATCTCTTTGCAAATTCTGTCTGCTTTCTTTTCCTTTATCTCCTGCTCAAGTCATTCCCCTCCTTAATCATGTTCTTGTGATAGAGTTTCTTTTCAGTGGCCTCTCTCTAAAGCTTCTCTCAGTGATAATTGTACTTTCCCTAGAAAATGTCTGTATTTTCCACCAGTGACTTCTTTGTGGAACAAAAACATGACTGTCAGCCACAGCTTAGCAGTTTTTCAGTTTCAGAGAGGTGTTTTTCACAAATCAGGAAAAAGGAAAAATCATAATTTCACTAAATTTGGCTGCTTTTTATTTTCCTTACTGCTCCTCAGGCCCTAAGGATTCTCAGCCATTTGTTATGCAGTAGCCACAATATTCAGATCGCAACCCTGTACTTGAGGCCTAAGACTCCACAAGTCAATGATTCTGATATTTCTAAACTCTCAATCTGTTACCTTGTACCACCCACTAACAGACAAAGAGTATGAGAGTGACCAGATGAGTCCACTGAAGTCCCATAGGGAGTACTGTCCTCTTCTGCCTCTCAATGCTGTTTTGGAGCTGTGGAAAACAGCGTATTGTGCATTTAGCTGGTGGCCAATTTAAAGCAACAGAAACTGCAAAGCTCACACCAAGGCTGAGGGGATCTGCACAGGTAACACTGCCTGCTGTTGACACCACATTTGCAGAATGCAGACAGGTTGCTCTGCTCCTGGCTTCCTTTCCTTACATAAGCAAGCTCATAGGTCTAGTTGAGACCTATGATCTCCTGCTCTTGCTGAGAACCAATATCAGACATACAGCTACAGAGTACGCAATATTTTAGTATTTTTTTCATAGATATAATACCCTTCAGTATAACATTCACACAGACAGTTCTCACCAAAGAGTTAAAAAATAAATAACGCGTGAATTCCTACAGAGTGGAATATTGCTATTTTCCACCTACTCTCAAAATACATCACTCTAATCACAAGCACAAAAGGGGCTAAAAATCCACGAGAAATACCCCTATTCTAGCAAGCACCTTATGTAGCTTTCTCATTCCCGAAAGTAATATAAAATCAATCTGTAACATGCTACTGAAAACCAGGTCTTGATCACAGACAGGTACCTGTGGCAGAAACAGCTTTTAAACCATAAAAAAATGGTTATCAGAAAAGAAAGGAATAGTATTCTCTAAACCAGTCCGCACAATACAAAACTGACAGTCAAACCATAGCACTTCTAGTTTTATGTTCTTACCAATTCACTCTGTGGCAGTCGGTACAACACATAACCTCTCTGTTCCTCACGTTTTCTTATAGTAAAGTGCTATGGGTTTATTGGAAAAAAAAGATATTGTATAAAGCACATGTAATGATTGACAGGAGTGGGAGCAAGATGATCATCTATATTCAGAGCCAGAGACAAGGTTTTCCATCCCAGTGAGGTGCATTTGAAGATAACTAACCCTAACTAAGCAGCAGAGGAAATATCATAGAAGTTTTGTTGTACAAAGGGAAGAAAGAGTGTTGAGTACTAACACAGCTTTTCCCCAGTACAAAGGAGAAGCAGCAGCTGAAAACAAACAAGGAATTGAATACAGCGATGCCTAAAAATGCAGATTGCCCTTAACATCTACATATCTTTTTCTGAAAAGCAAAAGTGGGTGGTTTCATACTTTTTTTAAAAATCAAACCTCTGTATTTATTTTTGAGAACCTCTGACAATACATGTTTTTTTATCTGTATTTTTCAAAAGGATGAATCCATAAATGATTTAAACGGGTACCAGTGCCTCAGTGGCACAGAGTAGCGTAAGCAAATACACGTACCCTGACCGCAGACATGTATCCAAGTCCCACATGAAAAACACTAGGGTTCCTTTCACTAAAGGTACATGCCCCAGAATTATCTTCCAAGCAAAACTTACCAGCACTGCCTTGGTGCAAACACTAATTTACTTCTACAGCATTTTAGGATCTTGTCTACCTTATTCTTTTCTGTCTTATTCAAATTTTCTGTGTTTTTTTTTAAAGAGAAGTGTACAGTCTCCTAAAAAGAAATCCAAAGAAGTTAGGAGGCACTGTCTCTCTCTGTGCCTGACACAGCACTTTTAGGAACTGCAGCTTCAAAACAACAGCACGCCTTCAGTCTTCTTTCAGAAAGAGACCTATTTGGACAGTCTTGACATGAATACTACTTTTTTAAAAAACAAAAACCTTAACAATTACACAAATGGATGCTTCTAATGGGTGTCAGGCCAGCTCCTCATTATTTAGTTGGATCTCTAATTGTAACTGTGGTAATCCTTCCCTCATTTTCTGAGCCCTTTCTAATAACCAATTGTGTGAGACAAGGTTGCATTCTTGCACCAACTCTATTCACAATCTTCTTCAACATGATACTCCAAAGGGCCACAGCAGACCTTGATGAAGAAGATGGTATCTACATTCGATACTGTACTGATGGAAGCCTTTTCAGCCTAAGGTGACTGAAGGCCCACACTAAACCCTTAAATTATCTTGTCCAGGAGCTGCTTTACGCTGACCACGACGCCCTCATTGCCCACACAGAAGTAGCTCTGCAGCATTTAACATCCTGCTTTGCTGAGGCTGCTGAGCTTCTTGGGCTGGAAGTCAGCTTGAGGAAGACAGAAGTCTTCTATCAACCTGCACCTCAGGTTGATCATCCCCATATCACCAATGGCAAATCAGAGCTCAAATCAGTCCAGAAGCTTAATTACCTAGGCATCCTCATCTCCTCGGATGGTAAGATTGATGGCGAGATAGACAACAGGTTAGCAAAAGCAAAGAGCTTTCAGAAAACTCCATAAAAGAGTCTGGCGAAATAAACACCTGAAGAAAAGTACAAAGATCAGTGTTTACAGAGCCATAGTGCTGTCTACTCTCTTATGCAGATCTGAATCATGGGTCATCTACCGCCACCACCTGCGACTCCTAGAACGCTTCCATCAACGCTGCCTCCGCACAATCCTAAACATCCACTGGTCAGATTTTGTGACCAATACATCTGTTCTAGAACAAGCAGCAGTCACAAGTATTGAGGCCATGTTGCTGAGAACACAGCTGTGCTGGGCAGTGCACATCTCCAGGATGAAGGACCACTGCCTTCCTAAGATCTTGCTCTATGGTGAACTTGCCACCGGCTGCCGTAAGAGAGAAGCCCCGAAGAGGAGATACAAGGACTCCCTGAAACAACATCTCAGCCTTGGCCATATTGATCAACATAACTGGTCTACTCTGGCCGCCAGTCAGGAGGTCCAGAGACACACCATCTATAACGCTGCTGCTTCCTTTGAGAACGCACACAGGATCACTCTCGAGGAGAAAAGACAACGCAGAAAGAATCGTGTCTTATCGATACCACCTAAGGAGTCTTTCTGCTGTGCCTTTTGCAATCAGACATGTCTATCTCACCTTGGCCTTATAGCCACCAACACGCTTGCAGCAAATGTGGGTAGAGTCCTTCCCAAATCTTTGTTCGCAAAGCCTGGCCATGAATGCTTCCCTACTGACAAATATGAAAGTTGCTGTCTGCAATGCAGCCTTTGATAGCCTGAAATTGCAGTGGTCCTGTCACTTGCTTTCATTTGCTGATCCCTTGATTAAAAATGTATTGGCAAGGACTGTCACACAAGCAAGTATCTGACAACTCTTCCTGCCAAACACACTAGAAAGATTAACCATGAATCCTGGTCTTGAGTCACAGATGGTTTGTTAAGAGTGCCATCGAGAAATACAAAGGCTACAAAAGCAGTGGATTCTGTAATTCTGAAAAATACCTTCTTAAGTGTGATGGCAAGCATCCTAAGAGCCTGTAGGGAACCCTGACAAAGACAGATTCAACAACTGGCAGCAGAGGAAGATGTTTCTGCACAAAATTCCAACAGCAAAACAGGTAATTCCAATTGGGATGTTGTTCTGAAGCATTTTGGGACAGTTTGCCTCTTCACTGTATTTTTTAAATATGAAATCTCACTAGAATCTTTTCTTAGATCAATCATTTTTTGTGAAGAATCAACAAGGTTTTGTTCATGTCAGATTACAAGTTAAGCATTGAATTATATTAACAGGCACATCTTTATCTCTCCCTGGTTTTCCTTCTCCTGGACAGAAAGTTACAAATTTAAAATACATTCATGTACCTTTTCTGCCTTGATTTGAAGTAAAAGAGGAATAGTGCAAAAGAGCAAATGTCACAGCAAACCATTTGAAATCCTCAGGCTGGAAAATCTTGTAATTAGAATGTATTTCCTAGAAGTTTAAATAATTTTACTTTTTTCACCCCACAGAAAAGAGCCATTCCTCCCCCTCTGTCTATAAAGAGGAAAAAAAAATGCAATCATATATTTCCATGCTGACTCCATTGGGAAAAAGACAAAGGGAAATAAATGTAATTTATAATATAGGAGAAAATTAACACAAGATAAAAAAGGTAACAAAGTGAAAGTCAAAGAATGGTATATTTGCTCAAGAATGTCAAAGGCAGGAATGAGAATAATTTATATTGGTTTTGAAAGCTGCTCTTTTAGTTTTAAAAACAAGAACTGATTAGACAAACTGATCCTAAGCTTACAAATGAGGGCAGTGGGGTCAACACAGGGGGAAGTACTGGTCTCCTCTCTCTGGTGGCCAGCAGTAGGACATAAGGAAGTGTAACGAAGCTGCATCAGGGGAAGTTCAGAGTGGACATTAGGCAAACAGTTCTTCACCGAGAGGGTGGTCTATCCAGGAACAGACTCCTAGAGAAGCGGTCACAATACCAAGCCTGTTCAAGTTCAAGAAGCATTTGAACAATGCTCTTAGTCATATGGTTCAGTTTTAGGTAAGGAGGAACTCCTGTGACAGGTAAAGAGTTGAACTTGATGAGAGATATGCTATGATTCTAAATCTTGACTCACATACCACTCACAGTAAAGCATACCTTAACAATGGAAAGGCGTATAGAAGTGAAGTTCAGGGTAAGTGCTTCAGGTTCTTAATGATTGCTAAGATTTCCAAAAGGGACTGGAAGTCTTAAAAAAATGAAATAATAAAAAAAAGCAACTGATATCCAGAGTGGAGAACTAGTGTTGAGAAATAGTGTCTCTTTTAAGTATTGCAGTTTCCATACACTGCACCAAAGTACTTCAAATGATTTTCACCATGCCTTTATTCCTGTAATGAAGCATGTCCTGACTACAGCCACTTTACCCACAAAGACAGAGCATTTTAGGATATGACACAGGAAGCAATTACTCAATACCCAAAGCATACTCATACTTACCAAGAAAATATCTGAGAAGGGAAATTCCAAGTAAGCCAGATAAAACATCTGGAGGCAAAAGTATTTCACTATCATCCTGCTTTACTATTGTCTGCTGGGATATGTTTGTACAAAATCAAGTGACACCTAAATGGCATTAAACTGGATTGCTTCCCATATTAACTTATTCTTGCTTGCTGATACTCTACCAAATGTTTGGGGTTCATCACTCCTGTGATTACAAACTCATTGTCATTTAACTCTTACTTTGTCACACTAAATGCAGCCCCTTTCCATGCACTAACTCCGCCTTTTGCTTTGGAGGGTAAACCTGGGCAAATCTAGAAATGATGTTTGCATTAAATCATATAATTAGATAAAGAAATGCTTGCTACCGCTTATCAAAGATGTCATGGCTCTTCATTGCAAAATGCCCAAAGCCCAAAGCCAATACATGAAATCAGCCTGGATTCTTTGAAAAATATTAATCAGTCCTACTGTGGTAATTATCAGGTTGTGCAATGGAAAAATACAAACTCCCAGGAGTCCCAGCAGAAAGCAGAAGAGATCAACAGGATCCTAAACTAACTCCAACAATCCTATTTAACCTCAAATGCTATTAGACACATTAAAAGAAAAATCTTTCAAGAAGGAATAAAAAAAAATGGAATCACACAAAAGCAATATGCAGCTGGAAATTCCCATCTACCTTGCTTCACACTGACCTCCTCTGTAGACAAACATAAGATAAATAATAGTAGTGCTGAAGAGTCTTTGGTTTGGATACTGTTGTGGCCATTCCAGGAAACATTCTTACCGCTACTGTTTCAATCTTCTTGCAAAAATGCAAAATGTATTCTTCTCCTCTTTCTGTCTTGAGTTAAAACATAATAGCAGATTGTAAGTACACGTATCATTGTACAAAATTTAGAAATAACAATGTTAAATGGCACAAAGTGGGAACCTGGAGGATTCTATACTTTCAAGGGAATTTCGTGAAAATCTGGGGAAGAATGTTGAAATCCTCAGAATATATGGACCCAGGCCCAATGTTGAGCCTGTTTTGTTTTAATAAAAATGAACATCTGGCAGATTAAAGCCATGAAGAGTAACATGATTAAGGTAGTATTTAGAAGAAAAAGCCAGATTTCATTAAGCCACAAAACACTCAAATCATCATTCTGAAACATGCCTCATAATCGCATAATAATAATATTATTCATTTGCCAGTAAGAGACTGTATAAAATATATACTGTATACTGTATAAATATATACAGTTTACTGTAAAAATGCAGAGCTGCTGTTGAAGCATTATTTCCCCACCTCTCAGCAGATATTTACAACTGCAAATAATTTGTCATTCCGCATTCACCTGGCTCTGTTCTTCTGTGCCTGAGTGATTACTCCAGGTTAGAGGAAAGGAATGGCCAGTTGTACACACAAAAATAAAATACCCAGAACGGGTCAGAATTCACAGAAATGCAAAACAAAATGGAACTTCCTAACATCTTCCTTAGCCAAGAGAGAAACTGAGAAGGTCCTTTAAACCAGTTAAAAGGGGAACCTGAGAACTGGCTTTTACCAAACCTACACTCTTGTTATGTTAGTCTTTATCCAATGTATCAGCACAGCTGATTTGTGGCCATTAGCCTGAAGCATCTTCACCAAACTGCTCTCATTTCGTTTCTCCTCAGATGCCTACAGGAGTGATTTTATATGAACTGTCACCAAAGTCAGGCTAAAATATTCTAGGCTAAAAGCTGTTGAGGAAAATCTGGGCCTTTAAAAATTACTTTCTATTAAGAACTGACTTTATTTCTATAACTCTTTCCCTGTTGCTTCCCATTCTATTAGGTTTTTTTATAGTCCTACGGGTAGAAAATTAATTCCTCCACCCTTGCTATGAAATTTTGACTATATCTTCAATTACTGAAGTGAACTGGAACAAACAGAATAAACTACATATATGTGCACACACATGTATATTATACATGTATAATGTATAGAATTTCTTACAACATGGTGATCCAACAAGGACACACGGAACATAAAACATGAAATGCAACTGAAATATATCAAATGTGATACCTCATGGCAGGAAAACACTTAATGAAAGATTGCTCTTCCTTATTCAACTGTGAGACTGCAGGAACAAAAATGGTATTACTGGAAAAAATACACAGAACTTCAGAGCAAGTATCCCCCCCTTTTTTTTTCTAGTGACTGTAAAGGTGCCGTTTTTGTTAACCTCAAAATGGAAACAGCTCTGTAATAACCATACCACAAATGCTGCTGTTGCCCCCTGCCTTCTCAGACCTCACCTCTGTCAGAGGCAAAAGGACCAAGTGTCTGTGCTGTCCAAAACGTCCTTCTCCTACTGCCAGGGACTACAGTAGGGGAGGTACTTTTGCAATGCTGACACTTATTCCCTTAACTGGAGCTCAGCACTGACATCACCAACTAATTTCACAGCCTCCTCAGTGTGTGATCCAAGGGCACCAGCTCCTTCCTTGAAAGCATTGCAACGGTTAGATTTTTCAGCAACTTTCATAACCTCCTAGCAATTCTGTCACTAGGAACATAAATATTTTCATCTGAGCTGGAGACCTGAGAGCTCATATGGGACTCTGGCCAAACTGTGCTGAATATGAAATGGTCCTTCAAAATAATGCAAGACCTCTTGCACTAACAGGAATGGTGACTGAGAACAGTGAAATCTGAGAACATACCTAGACACATGGAGCATATTGGCTTGCCTATGCATGTACAATTGATCGATAATATAAATAGTGAAACAAACAAGTCTGGATGGCATCTGGCTGTCCTTATCATAACTAAATGAAAGAAATCTCTCCAGAAGAGTGACATGTAGTAGAAATAAAGTTTTCATTTCACGTATCATCACTATTACATGCATAAATACCTGCATCAAGACCTCCTCTGTTAAAAGGAAAAGAAAGTTGTAATAGGAGACTCCTTTCTAAGGGGAACAGAGGGCCTGCTACACAGTCTGGACCCAACTCACCAGGAAGTCTGCTGTCTTCCAGGGATTCAAATAAAGGACATCACTGGAAAACTCTCCAGTCTAATAAGGCCCCCTGATTACCATCCACTACTGGTTTTTCAAAGCGGCAGTGACAAAATAACAAAGAGAAGGCCAAGGGCAGTCAGAAGAGACTTTAGGGCCCTGGGATGATTGGCAGGGGGATCAGGAGTATAGGTAGTGGTTTCCTTGATTCTTCCGGTAATGACGAATAGTACTGATAGGAATAGGCAGATCTATCAGGTCCATGCGTGGTTCTGAGGCTGGTGTACTGGGAAAAATTCTGGATTTTTTGACCATGGATGATCTATTCAACACCTGGCCTACTGATGCCTGATGGGATGCACCTATCTCAGAAGGGAAAATGAGTTCTAGCACAGGAGCTAGTGGGGCTCATTGATAGAGCTTTAAACTAGTTGGGAAGGGGGAAACACCAGACTTGCCAGTGATGAGCAATGGGATGGTGTGCCAGACTCCAGGAAAAGAGCATTAATGGGATCTGTCAATCTGCTTCATGAGCTGTTGGCTACTATGTCCCACACCTGAAATGTTTCTGTACCAATGCACGCAGCATGAGGAATGAACCAGAGGAGCTTGAAGCTTTGGCCCAGTCCCAGAAACTTGACATCATTGACATAAGGGAAACCTGGTGGGATGAGACCTGCGACTGGAATGCCCTGTTGGATGTTTACAGGCTCTTCAGGAGGGATAGGCAGGGCAGAAGAGGCAGAGGGGTGGCACTGTGTGTAACAGAAGGGTTAGGATGTGTGGAGTTCACAGCTGGCAATGGCACAGTGGAGAGTCTCTGGGTGAGAATCCAGGGACAAACAAATAATGCAGATGTCACTGTGGGAGTCTGCTATAGACCTCCCAGCACACTGGTGAATTATTCTTTGAGGAACTAAGGAACAGTTCCAAGTCAACTGCCCTTGTCCCTACAGGGGACTTCAGCTTGCCAGAAACAACTGGAAGCATCACACAGCTGGTGCAGTCTGGGCCAGAAGGTTCCTGAAAAACCTGGATGACAACTTTATGGAACAGGTTCTATAAGGGAACCAACTTGGGAAGATGCCCTCCTTGATCTGCTGCTTGTCCACAGAGTAGATCTCGTGAGTAAAGTGGAGATTGGGGCTGTCTTGGCCACAGCAACTGTGAAGTGATTGAGTTTAAAAGATCTGCTGACAGGAGGAGAAGTGCCAGCAAAACCTCACCTGTGGACATGAGGAGAGCAGACTTCAGGCTGCTCAGGGAATTACAGAGTGAAGTCCCCTGGGAAAATGTTTTTGCGGGTGCTGGGGTCCATCAGTGCTGGTCACTTTTTAAACATCACTGCCTAAGAGCACAGGAGCAGCAATTCCCAAATGTCAGAAGTCAAGCAGGTGAGGCAGAAGGCCAGCTTGGCTGAGACAGGGCCTTCTCTCAGAAATAAGGCAAAAAAGGAAGGTGTATGCCCAGTGGAAGCAAGGTCAGGGGACACTGGAAGAATGCAGAGATGCTGTTTGCCACTGTAGGTAGAAAATCCATGCAGCCAAAGCTAAACTGGAGTTGAAGCTGCCAGAAACGTGGGAGACAATAGAAAGAGATTTTTCCAAGTATGTTAATTGCAAAAGGCAGTATAGAAATATCATCACTGTTCCAGGATGAGGATGGTCCCCACACAAACATGGACAGAGACAAGGCAGAGGTGTTTAATACTTTCTTTGCCTCTGTCTTCAACATGGATGATGGACCAAGAGGGTCTCAGTGCCCTGAGCTGGAGGACCATGACTGCAATGATGATTAACTCCCTGAAATCGTGTGGGATCTGCTGCTCCAGCTGGATCCCTACAAATCTATAGGGCCTGATAGGGCCTCAAAGACCTGCTGATGTCATCACAAACTTCTCTGGATGATTTTTGAGCTGTCTTGGGAATCTGGAGACGTCCCAGATGACTGGAAGCTGGTGAACATTTTCCTGATTTTCAAGAAGGGCAAGAAGGAGGACCTGTCAGTCTCACTTCAGTGCCTGGTAAAGTTATGGAGAAGATTATTCTAGAAGCTTAACACCTAGAGGACAACACAGTCATTGGTCACAGCCAGCATGGTTTCATGAGAGGAAAGTCCTGCTTATCAAACCTGATTTCATTTTATGACAAGGAAACCCACCCAGTTGATCAAGGGAAGCCAGTTGATGTAATCTTTTTGGATTTCAGTAAAGCTTTTGGTATTGTCTCTCACAGGATCCTTCTAGACAAACTGTCCAGCACACAGCTGGATAAACACAACATGGGCTGGGTGAGAAATTGGCTCACGGGTCGAGCACAGAGGGTGATAGTGAGTGGGGTAACATCAGACTGGTGACCTGTCACTACTCCCTTACCACAGGGCTCCATCTGGGGCCCTATGCTCTTCAACATCTTCATAAATGACTTGGACTGGAGGGGATACTAAGTAAGTTTGCAGACAACATGGAACTGTGAGGAGCTGTTGACTCCCTCGAAGACAGGGAGGCCCTGCAGAGAGACAAATTAGAGGACGGGGCAATCACCAACCATATGAAGTTCAAAAAAGGCAAATGCCAGATTTGGCACCTGGGATGGGCCAACCTCAGATATACAGTCAGTCTGGGGAATGAGATGCTGGAAAGCAGTGCCATGGAAAGGGATCTGTGGGTCCTGGCTGATGGCAAGTTGAATCTGAGTCAGTAGTGCCCTGGCAGCCAGGAGGGACAACCCTGTCCTGGGGGCATCAGGCAAAGCATTGCCAGCCAGTCAAGGGAGGGGATTGATCCACTCTGCTCTCCACTGGGGCAGCCTCATCTTGAATATTGTGTGCAGTTTTGGGTGCCACAATATAAGAAAGATACTAAGCTATTGGAGAGTGTCCAAAGGAGGGTAATGAAGACAGTGAAGGCCTTGAAGAGAAGTAGTAGAAGTGGCTGAGGGTACGTGGTCAGTTCAGCCTGGAGGAGACTGAGGGGAGACCTCACTGCAGTCTAAAACTTCCTCATGAGGGGAAGAGGAGGGGCAGGCACTGATCTTTTCTCTATGGTGACCAGTGACAGGACCCAAGAGAATGGCCTGAAGTTGTGTCAGGGGAGGTTTAGGTTGGAGATTAGAAAGAGGTTCTTCCCCCAGAGGGTGGCTGGGCACTGGAACAGGCTCCCCACAGAAGTGGTCACAGCACCAAGACTGGCAGAGTTCAAGGAACATTTGGACAATAATCACAGGCACATGGTATGACTCTTGGGGATGGTCCTCTGCACGGTTAAGAGCTGGACTCAATGATTCTTGTGGGTGCCTTCCAACTCAGGATATTCTGTGATTCTGTGAAAATAGGCTCACAGCCAGAGGTAGGTCTGCAAAGAGTGATATAAGAGGCAGAGAGAATGAGGGAAACTTGCAGGGCTCTAGCTGTATTGGAGAACTTAAGACAGCAGAGAATCCTGCCTTGTATCTTCTCCCTTACCAGATCATTCCTGAGCTACCCTGTGTGATGTCCAAATGAGTCATTAAATACATTGTCTAAGTCCCAGCAGAAGTATAGATGTTTCTGTATATATAAGAAAAAACCCTGCTCTGAAAACTTTACATTATGAAAAAACAAGGTAGGTAAAGAAGAGGCACACAGAAAACAAATTACTTATTGAAAGTTACAGGAAGACCTCCAATTTTCCAACTATACCCACTGACAAGATGCATATTCCTGATTCTGCTTAACATACTGGCATACTGTGGATCTTAGTAAAGTGCAAAAGAAGTTTTTTTTTCACAGAGGATGAAACATCTGTATCTTTAAATAATTTCCTGCCTCTCTAGCTCTCCCTTATACAGGAATACCTGCTCATGAGCTCTCTCACAGGACCAGAGCTGCAGGAGATTGAATTAGAATGAAGTTGTGCAGTTTGTACTGCTATACCAAACCCTGCAATCTATTCAACTGAGAAAGGAAATTGGGTGTGGAATTTGTGTGACTGAATTCCACAGGAAAAACTGAAAAATTAAGACATGGTTGTCCACTACGAACAGTTAAATCGTCCTTTCTCAATTAGCAACAGAAAATGTCATCAACTCTTAAACCCTAACCCAAATAAAGGTGTTCTTAGTCATGTACTAACTTGAAGGGCAGATTTAGTAAGCAGTGGAAATACTGGATAATAGAAATGAGCCCAGACCTGAAAAAGCACTCTCAGTCAGATACTGCAATTGAAAACTCTCTCTGGCTATCATTCGTCTCTGCTACTAAGTATGAAATCTGCCATTACACTTTCAATACCAAAAAATTGATTACAAAGCCTAGAGAGACATGACATCTAAAATTATAAAACCAGTAGGAATCTGAATAACCTGCAGTTCCAAAAATGGGTAGCATATATTTGAAGTGGTAAAACACAAAACATAACTTGAAAAAAAATCACAAAACTGAGTAAAAAGTGAAACTCTTGCTTCTTTATTTCATCAGTTAACAGAATTATTTTGCTAAAATATATCAAAGTGACTTCTGAACAGGAGTGGAAGTAACCAAAGCCACTTGATTCTTTCTTAAAGGAGAAAAATATATCAACTGGGAGTATGACATAGGAAATTGGTCAATTGTACTTTATTGATTCTAACCAGATGTTACACACCAGCCCATTTAAAAACAATTTAATGGCTTTACTCAGCAGTAATTATAGAACAGAGATTAACAAACTGCACTTAACACAGGTAGGTCCTTCCTTTAATTAGTTTCACATGCCATTAAAGCTACTCAGCTTTTTGGCAAACTGCAGTTTTATAGATTGGTATATTATTTGCAATTATCGTTAATTTCTATGAGCAATGATTGCAACATATCTGAAACACATCTGTTGCTGACACTATTTGAATGTGACAATTTCATGACTAGCAAGTGTACATGTTACTGATGTACCACTACTACTAAGTGACTGATAAAAGTGTTCTACCCTTATACTTCGAAATACAACAGGTACTTTATCTCATATAAAGGTAGAGCTGTATTTTCTCTCATAATGGGTTAGTTTATGTGTCCAAAGGTATCTAAAGTATCAGTTAATCCTCAGACAGTCTCAACTGGACCAGGGGATTATTCATGTAATCGAGTACAATGCAAGCACTCATTATTAGGCGCTCATGCAGCTGGGATAGCTGAAAGCCTGTGGCCAACACACATAATGCATGATAACATCTCAGACACAAATCTGTTTGTGAGGGAAGGTTCTCCTTTACACACCACACCATCTGGAATAAGGGAAGACAACAAACATCTGACTTCCCATGACAGACACATTTCAACCGCTATAGTACATATGTGACATGCAGATATGTCCATACTTGACAGACGCTGGCAGTGATAAGAGTACATTTTCTCTGTGCTGACTTCAGGGGATAACCCATCAGAGAAGAGAGACATTTTCAGTCTCCAGGAATGATGATGCAATCCTTGCTTGTGCCACATCTATTGTAGCAGATAAATGTACAGCCTCACAGGCTACAGCAGCAGGTGGGGGATGCGCTGTGCTGTGGAGATAAGAGCTGGAGAAAGAGAAAAAATTCCAGTTAGAAAAAATACTTACAAATCATTCAACATGCAAGCATGGACTTGACAAAGAACTTGTATCTCTCATATTGATGGGATACATGACAATGTTTCTAAAGTTTTTTGAGGACCTGCGGTGCTGATATAAATTCTGAACATTACAGCCAGCGTGAGATAGGTCGGAAGCATTCCCATAGGTTACCTGATGATCACCTGCCCAAGGTTAACCTTGCCATCAACAGCACTCATGCCCAGTGCAGATCCACAGAACTGTAAAGTTCTGGCACTGTCCTTATGCATATGAACAGGTATCACATATAAAAGAAAACAAAGAACTGAGAGGAATGGAGCAAGTTGTGTGAGTAACTAGCCACTTTAATAACAGTAACTATACACTAACATATTTTTTAAATGAAAAAAATAAACATCTAAGGACATCAGTCAGACTTCACTGTGTGAATCCAGTCTCAGACTTTTACTCACTGAGGAACAGTTGAAATTGCTGTCAGCAACCACACTGGTGGGAATTCACAATCCAACCCACTGCAGTAACATAATCCCTGAGGCTGCAGACATGTGGCAAGCTGGTGAGCACTTGAATATAGCGGCTCTTTGTGACAGAAGCTTACAGGGACCCCAAGAAATAATCTGAGACCATTCACCTGACACCATGGCAGGATCAGCTGTAGCTGTGTCATTACTGACAAGTTTGTTTAACCTGCCTTTGCAGACCACCCAGAAGCTGCATTCACAGCAATGTGTTCCCATGCCTCCCTCTCCTACAGTTCAGAAGCACATGGGTACACTGTCCATGGATGGTACATGTACCACTGGCACTATGAACAGGAGGAAGTTGGCCTTTCTGTAACGGCATTTTGTGTATTTGTATATCATGCTTCTCGGCAGCATCTTCTCTGCCAGGCTAAGCATCCTGCCATTAGATTGCCCTGCTTGAAGTTGGATCAAATAGGTCTCAGGTCTCTCCTGTCAAATTCCTCTCTCTCTTTCTCCTACTAGGCCACATCTATCTTGGAGTACAGTGCATAAAACAGGACCATGATTCTGCAACTGAACAGAGCAGAAGGCTCACTTCACATGCTTTTTTTTTTTTTTCCCAAGTCATATTCTTACTCAGAAATGTATTTAACTGATGTCTAATTACAACTAAAGAGTATCTGTTATGTATAAATATTACAGATACTTCTTGTGAGCACTCTGAAGTCTTATCACAACTGACATCTGGGTTTTCTCTTCTCTGCCTCCTACTGAGATGGGGTAGTTTTAATTTCTGCCAAGGACTCTCTCTGCATGATGTTCCCTGGAACAGGAGAATGGATTCAAGAATTTCTCTGTACATGGGATCAAGGACCTAAAAGATACTTGTTGAATTGTTAAATTCTCTTCCGCAAAAATACACCGTGCTACAGCCTGACCCCTGACAAATGTACTCAATGTACCCAGTTCCCTAAGGATTTCATCTGCTCTCACTCCTTTTAAAAGGAGACTGAAATGTGTCTATCTTCTTTACGCTCACTCACAAGTGGTCCATACTCATCCATGATTTTTCCCATGCTGTCTGTGTTCTTAAATTGCTATCCTATGACTATGATCCTAATTGATATGACATAGTTTTTAAAGGTACTGATATCCCTCTGTCATGTTTTCACCAGAGAAACTGAAATAACTGAGAAGCCTTTCACATCGTGACAGGCTAGGGGAGCCCTTCCTCCTGCAATAAGCCCCCTGCTAGGAAGACTAGTTTAGAAACCAAGACAGTTACAGTCCCTTCTTCCTCAAATATCAAACCTGACTCTGGCATTGTTTTCAAAACCCCCCAAAAATCAAGACTACAAGCTCAAGTTTACCACTGCATGCTACTTCCAAGGGAAGTACTTAAAGAAAAAGAAAGACACCAGAGAACATTTAATTTGGAACTCTGATTGCAAGAACTGATTTTAAATTTAGACAACCACAAACAATCAAAATAATCCTACTTTCTCCAGCCCTATATAAGACTCACTCCTTCTGTTTCCAAATGCAAAATAAGCAGCTTAACCAATCAATGCTGTACTTCACAGCCCCCAAGCTGGAGGCTCCTGACCTTTCAAGGGACATAAGTAAGAAGACTATTCTTAGAGATAAGCATATTAAAACGACAACAAAAACGTATTTTTAGTTAAGAGATTTTACATGTACACAGACATCCACAATCACATAACTCGCATATTTGTATTACCTATGAAAGAAAGACCATTATAACTTACCAACCCTGCTTAAAGGATCATGAAACATAAATAAATTTCTTAAAAATTTCTAACACGCTTTTATCGCGGCCTTTAGCTAAAGATCAATCGCTCCTGAAAAACAATCCTTTTAGGCCTTTTGAATAAAGCTGGGAGGACTAAAAATTGGATTTGTACATAAGCAAAGTACATCAACATTTCAATGGCATATAAACTTCATTTATTTAGTTCCTATTAAATCAAAACACTTCTGAACTACAGTCCTGGTGCTACTCACTGTCTTGAATTTTTCCATTATTAAGACAAGCCCCATGATTTTCAGATGTTTTGCCAGTGATTGCAAAGATACAGACGACATCAGTTCAAGCAATGGAATAAATTACTGGCCACCAAAACTACTCCTGAAAACAGTTTCTAACAACCCAAGATGCCTAAACCAAGCAGGCTGGCAAGAAAAACCGTCTGAAAAGAAAACCACGTAAGCGTTGCAGAGGAGGATCACAGAACCGGAGTTAGTAACAATACGCACCGTGCTGCTGAGAATGACAGGAACAGTATAAGGCAGATGGCAGCCACTGACCCTAATCCAACAGCAATCATGTACTGAGGAGGGGGTGACAGACCTGAAAGAAAATATCAAGCCATTCAAACAAACAAACAAAATACCAAAACTTGACTGCTAGTGGATTTCGAACTCCTCTGAGGTACGCTCATTAACTGGAAACATTTTATAATTTAAAGTAAATTGCAATAAAATTATGCTAAGAAATTTACTTTTGGGTTTTTTTTTTTAAAGTTATGCCACTATATATTTAAGAAATTGTCCTTACAAGCACAAAAATTAGCCATATTTTTCATTTTTGCATGGAATCTTTCATTTTTTTGAGATGATAAAAAGACTTAATTCTCTGAGGACTACCTGAATGTTACAAAATAAATAAAGTGGCCTCCAAAAGCTAGAATGTTGTGGGGTTTTTGGCTGGTTGGTTAGCTGGTTTTGCTTTGTGGTTTTTTTTTATTGTTGTTGCTTGGTTTGGGGGATTTTTTGGGGGGTTTGTTTTTGTGTGTGTGGTTCTGCTGTTGTTTGGTTTGGTTTTTTTTTTTTTTACTCTTTAAGCCAATATAGAGCTATCTTAAAATAGACTTCTAAAATTCGCATTTTCTCTGCTTCAAATCCTTTGTGCACAAAAATTGCTGTGAAGATTTGGATGTGATGTACAGAAATAGCAACATTGAAAACCATGGACAAATAAGAGAATCCATTTTAGAATGGATTGCTGAATCCATTAGAAGGGAATATTGAAGAGGAAGCCAAATTTTCTGTCTCTAACCTTTTCAGTCCTCATAATCAACAGACCATCAATAGCAAATGAAAAAACAGCCACAACAATTATTAGTTTATGCCACCAAGCAAAGCTATGACAAATTGTACTTCCTTACTGAAGGAAAAATTGACTTACTTTTAATTTGTGCCCAAACAGCACAGGACTGTGTTCTTACCTGAAAGTGAAAACATAAAAATTACTGTTTCTCATGAGAGACATTTATTATTAGTAACACTCTCTGAAAGATCAGCCATTCACAACATACTGTATTTTACTACTATTGGGAATACAGTTTGTTATTCCCCTAACAGCAACCTCTAGCTTGTCTTAAAAGATTATAAATTATAAAGATAAGATTAGAGATAGAATTTTGATGAAAGGCTCACTGTTGTCTTTTAGCTCATTACTCTTCCTTTCTTTCTACAAACCTAGGCATGTTAATAACATGGAAGGATCTTTGAAGTTTCTTTGATAGGGATTCAGAATTCATGAAATGCAAAGGTTGAATATGCTGTATTAACTCTGTCCCCATGCAGAACATATATGTTAAAATATAGTACCTAATGACGTGCTTTACAGATACTGGATATAGCATTTTCTTCAGTTAAGACAACTTGTTTGGTAATTTCTAACAATTTGTATAGAATACTTATAATGGTTCGTGTTCACACCAGTTGAATAAATGTAACCAAGGGTCTGCTTTTGCAGACTTGTTAAACAATTTTGGTTTTTTTACAGTAAGCTTTGGTCCATTTAAAGCTTTTTCCCCCAGCACTTCACAGTCATAAATACAAAAGAAGTTCTGTTCTAAGTTCTTGTCTATTGTGTAAGTACTGTGAAGTCTATTTTTGTAGTGCTTCTACACACACGCTTTCCTGCTAAATTACTTTCACAGACTTTCCCATAATGCATACACAATTAGTATATTTTTCATGTAGCAAAATGTCTATTTAGGTACAGAATAACAGTACATTTCTAAGAAAGAGAAGGCTACATTTTTAAGTATTTGCATAAAAGGATGAAGACACTTTTGTATGTTTAATCTCGTGTATTTGCATTCTTTATCTCATGTGTCTGCATGTTGAACTGTGGAATCTCAGTGATTCTTCAACCCATTTTTTATAAGGAATTTTCTAGTCAATTAAAAAGACAAAAGACTGACAAAGAAGATCCTCTTAGAAGAGGAAGAATAAAGAACAAGGGATGGGTTTAAAAGCTCACCCAAATGTCAGATTTTGGAGGCACTGGCATGAGTGCCATCATTTTGAAATAGCTACATTTATGACACCCTCTAGTGTGCAGAAAATTAATTACTTCCTGCCTATCAGGGAAGTTACAGAGGTCCCATGAATCTCAGCAGAAAAGCTCACATTTCTGCACTTTATACTAAATCAAACTATAAATCCCTTTCTCTGATACAATTAGCACCTTTACTGAAAAGTTAAATTACTCCTCTAAATACTTGAGTATCCATCGATCTCAAAGTCCATATTACAACTTGGATGAACACAGGTAGCTAAACTGCAGACAGAAACCACTTACACAGCTGCAGACTTGAAAGAGTTCTGGAGGAAAAGCATTCTGTCATGCATATACACTTTCCTCAGATAATTCATATTAGGCTAATTTTAACAGATTTTCCTCACAGTAGGGATTGTTTTGATTCCAATTAAAAAAACCAAAAAAACCAACAGACCCACAGCTTTATTCTTGAAAAGACTATGTCACCTTCACCTTTCACAGTTGTGTTCTTACTTCTGTTGGATGCACAAACCGTTTGATTCAAAAAAAGCTGATGCTGACACTGAACAAAAGCTATGCTAAAGACATTACTCTCAAATTAGTTTAAATTCCAAATGCTTTTTTTTAGTTCTTGCCCTTCACTGTGAGCCTTGGCTTTCTGCACAGCATGGAATTCATAAAGTTATCACAGAGGATTAAAATAGGTACCAGGTACATTTGAGCTATTTAATTAGGATCATCCCTCCTGGAGATGGACCTTTCCAACACTGGACAATTTGTTCCACTTAAGTAAGGTTAACTTCCTAACTGCTTTCCATGTGCATCCCCAGTGATCTCCTTGGATCATTTGACCAGCCTTTTAACACATCTGGATATCCTGCACGAAATGCATAAACGAAATACGCATTTTAAATAGTCCACTTTGAAAAATAAATGGAAAGTAAAAACCTCACAGCAGACACCCTTCTCAAGACCTCCAAATCTGAACAATGGATAAATGAACATGATAATATGTCAGGTACATTATGAATAATGACAATAAAGTTTACAATCAAGTCATGATTGCGCAGCATGATGACACAAATTGTACCATTCTCAGTATGAGGGGCTCTGGAGACAGAGGGGACCTTGAAGCATGCCAGAACATAAAAGTCAATAATGAGAACATTAGTTAGAAGTCTATGGCATCTATTTCTAGTTTGTCTGTATTCAAATGGAAATGTGTTAACAAATTAAAGACACTATAGAAATGCTGATTTCACAGGTACTAATAATTGAGGGCCAAGTAAATAAAAAAAAAAAAACAACAAGCAACTTTTAAATATTAACTCCTGAATCCAGTTAGTTAAGCAATCAGATTTTCAGAAATTCTCAAAACTGAACAACCCTCAATTCATATTTTTTTTAACCTTTTAATACCAATAATTGCACAGAATACAAGGGCTTGAGAACTGAAGATAAGCCAGTACTTTTGAAACATTGGTCTAAGTCCCATTTCAAAGAAGCAGAGCTGAGAAACAAAGCTGTTTAGTATTTGTGATCCTAAAAACGATTCATAAGTGTTGTATGTAACTTCATGTACTTCATCAACTAACAAAAGCCATACTGTATACTAGATGTATACTAAGGAGCTGGTGCATTCTAAATGGAAGGAAGCAAGAGTGACTTTGACAAATGACAGCAATAATAATCCATTAAATCAGCACCCTAGAAAATACATCTGCAAATGTTAGCAATTAAAGATCAGGAAATAATCTATAAGAAAGAGAAAGAATAATGTAGCTTAGAAGCCACTTAATAAACAAGCTGGCAGAGATGTATAAGCAATCAGCTCTGTTCCATGCAAGATAGGCCTCCACACAAGTAACAAAAGGAAAAATACCCCACTATCAGAAAATACTGAAGGGAAAGAGCTAGGGAAACCAAAGCATAAAACCCAAGGATAAATGAACTAAGTTCAAGGATGTATTTAGCAGTGCTTATAGAGGCCAAACTTTTATACATTTGACTGATAAACAATTCTGCTCCACAGAGTAAATTTCTCTAAAAAATACAGTTCATTGTCCAAATTCCAGGATATTTTGGGCTAACTTATTTATGAACTGAAATGCCTTCTTTTGTCATTTCCCTACTTTTTCCTCTCACACAATCAATTAAAAGTTTATGACAAACAGACTTACATCATGATCAGAAACCACTTCACCTGTGCTATACGAAAACTTCTCAGTCTATTGTTAAAGTAGATACTATACAAAACATGTGCTGTACAGGTCAGCAGATACCAGAAACACCTTACTACATGCACTTCTTTTATTTCACTCAGTTTGGACTGAGGCCATTACATTTCTTAACAAAAGCTGTCTTAACTTACTGAGATTCATGTGTAGGCTTCCAAATAAGTGACTCACAGATCAGTTTTTGCACACTTCCTTGTTTTTTGCTGTATAAACAAAGCCCTAAAAACTCTATTTTAATTTGCTTCAGATAGCAAGGTGAGGCAGTGTTAAGGTGGTTTTTTTCTTTATTAGGGATTAGTTAGTTCAGTTTTTATATTTGACATTCAGGAACTGTATTGCACATAAAGAGTTATCACCTGCTCCATGTGAGAAGAACTTCCTACTGTTGGAAGCTATATTATAAAAGAATTAAAAACTGCTGACCCCTGAGATAGATACAAATAGAAAACTAGATCAGGTGTACATGTTAGAAACTTTTTGTTTCTAATTGAAAATGCATATTTACTTTAAAATTATAAAAACCTTAATGCTAGTAATATAATTTTTTCCAAAAAGCTTTCCCAGTGGAGCTGGAGTTTGTCCACATCATTTGGAGAACTGGAATATTTTGTTATAAAACACTGGATTAAAAATTAAAATGGGTGAAGGAGTAGTTTTTAAATTGTCATACTAATCTGTATCACTAAATTCTGGCCCAATAAAGACACCCTCAATTACTGAGGGCAGTGATGGTCCTTCATTTTTACTAATTTTCTGTTTGTCTTTTGACATCCAGAATTGCTTCAACATTAAAATGACATAAATATCTGTAAGGAATTACAAGAGATATTTAAAGAGCTTCAGATTTAATCTAATTAAGTCAACTAACAGATCCTTGGAGCATCATAAAAAATCTAACATATTAAAATTTTCCTCTTTTTCCCCAGCAACATTTCATTCAACAGGTGTAAAGAAGAGGTTTTAAAATATCCATTACCTTATTCCACTCACTTATTATTCTCAAAAAAACACAATACTCTTCTCCCAGCTTTAAAGGAGCATTATAAAACTTCCCGTAGTAATGTCTGTCTCCAAGAGCAATTGACATGTTATCAGCAACATCTTTCGCCCGAAATTCAGCTGCCACATATCCTTTAACATCAGTGGTGTTACTAAAGAAAGTTGCAGTAGCAAAGGAGTCACAAATAAAAGTGCTTTGCAAACCCAGAGGAAGCACAATCACTTGATACAGACTAGAGTGGAAAAAAAAAAATTAAATATTAGCCCCTACTTCAATGAACAAAGCATCAGACATTCATTAATTCATATTGTCTTTTCTATTTGTAGCCTCTTAACTGTTCTTTATTATCAATGTCCAATATGAACACTTCTTATACTAAAATATTTCTGTGTGTGTTCCACTGCATTTTGAACCAAAAGTACTGAATGCACAGCTTAGAGCTCCTCATGACATGCACATTAACGTTACATGTTTATTTATGTTCAGAAGAACATCAAACTGAGATATTTCAGGCTATCTCCCCCTCCTCCTCTCATCAAAGTTCACTATGAAATAAGACACAGTTTGCCTCTGAAAATGATTTGTAAGTTCCCAGAAACAAGACTTTTTCTATTGAGAGGACAGGTACCATTTGTAAAAAAATAAATAAAATCTGTCTTCAGACCTCTCAAAACAATGTTTAGTCTGCGGTATCCAATGACAGCAGGGCTATTTATTAGGGTTTTTAAACTAGACATTTCCTGAAACATTATTGACTTTCAAATATCTTCTAATTCATTGTAATATTGAATTATGATTACCATTCCCTTCTATCACCAACAGCACTTAGTAAGGGATAAATCCTTTTTCTCTAGAAATATATTTTGCTTGTAATAAACTAACATGAAAACACTACTTCAGAACATGCATAAATTCTGAAATTGTTATTCACTATTTATTCTGGCTCTTAGGGGAAAAAAAAGGGAATTGGCTGCATGAGTTTGTTGGAAAAGGAAAATCACATGAGTAGAGGTGTGTTTGGAGCCATCAATAAAGATTTACTGCAACCTCACTGTGGATAAAGGGAAAAGAAAAACAAAACAGAACAAAACCACAAAGCCAACTGTGGAAACTCACAATTATCAGAACCAGATTTTGTTCCAGAAAACAGAGAGGAGTCTGAAGCAAATACTACCTTGCTAAGAGAGGAGAAACTATGAGTTACAGCACAAATTTTCTCCCATTGCTAACAAAAACAATCCAGGCCTCAGAAACAGTTCCAATCTGTTATTAATATAAATCTGCAGAATGTTTTTTGAAAGGGTGAAGAGCACACAGACAAACCTGATCGGTCCATTCTGATCTTCTGCTTTCCGGAGTCTAAGCAAAGGTGCAGAACCTTTTACTGCAACAAATTCTACATCTGGGAAAGGGGGATCTAAAAAAGTAAACAAATACCAGTACTTCAGAGAGGTTTTAGAAATATTTTGGGCATAAGGGTTCTCAGCTATTCTCTCCCCCAGAAGTTCCTTGTTCATTGAGTCTTAAACCCCTGACAGACAAAGCCTGCAGGCAAATTAAAACTGGTCAAGTAAAACACAGAGCAAATACGAGCATGATGGCCTGGCAGCCCCAACTCAGAGCCCTGCACTGAAGTATATCTGCTGCTATCTAGGGAAAACAGAGGTGCCCAAAAATGACGGTAGACTTGGAAGAAGCAGTATTATTTATTAGACTATCTGAAACGGCCAAGGAGAAGACAAATACGAAACTCTGGGCACAGAACCCACTGCAAGAAACATAATGGTATGAAAAAAGGAGAATTTGGTAGCACCGAAAGCACTGGCTAGAAGGCAACTTCCTTAGTAACTTCCTCACAGTCAGCTAGCAATATCCAGCCCCCTAAATTGGATTTCAATATCGGTACAGAGCTCTAATCTGTGTCAGTGGGAATTTGAATCAAGGCCAACACTGAACAACTACTTCTCCCTCTAATTTCAATGGCAATGATGACAGCTGCACACTGATATGGAAATTACCACTACTAGCCTGAAAGCAAAAAGGAAAACAGCTTCAGTGTGCACAACCAAGGGCACAGAGTGTGAAGAATGGATACTATCGACCCCAGAAGGTTGAAAGAACTTGTACAGATATTTCCAGATATGGCTAGGCTTTCTGAACACCAGCATATCAGGCTGCTGATGTGATATCTAATTAAAGAGTAAGAAATGCAGTGCTTATGCACAGAAAAACAGGATTTTAGAGCTAGAAAGATGTCATGGAGAGAACCAAAAGAAAAGCAATGCAGATCTGCCAAAGTTACATCAGGCAAAATCTCTCTGAAATGCATGGATTTTTCAAACAGCTGGAATACAGATAGGTGTACATATGTTTGAAGTATAGAAAATCATTCATTTTGCAGGAGAAAATGAGGTTTGTTAAAAGAACTGTCAAGAGGGCAAATAACTGCTAAATAGGGAGCTAGAAACATCATGTTGAAAGCAGTAGTACTGGGGTGCAGAAAGGTTATTAAAGGAGTTCTTTCAAGGCTAAAAGGAAGTACTAAGTCTGGCATTTTGTTAACAATCACCGTGCAAAATCCTAGTGCATACAGATTAATTTTGCTGCTCAATGCTAGAAATAGAGAGACATTACACAAGAAGAATTGCATCACCTTTACAACTATTGTTTTGCAAAAATAAGATTAAATTCATCCATTTAAAGTATAAGGTGATACACCTGGGCCTACTAATAAGAATTTATACTACATATTCTAATTTCCTTTGAGTAGTAGGAAGGGCATATTAGTACATCTCAGAATGAGTGTTAGTCACCAAAATGACAACAGAAAGAAAAGAAAGGCTGCTCTAAAAAGCATAAGAAACAGGTTTACATAACACTAGAATAGTGCCACCAAAGGTACTCAAGGCTCAGGTGCGACCACTTTAGTGTCTGAAGTTCCAATCATTAGTGCTACAGAGCTCTGAGAAACAAGTGCACAGGATACAAGGAAGACATGGACAAAGAAGAAGTTGTCTTACATGAGGTAACCAAAATCTCAAGTTCATATATTTTGTAACCTATGAAGAGGAAATTTGAAAGCTTACGTGATCTCTGCTTTATTCAGAAATGAATGAAACAGGGGAAGGGATACAACTTAAGCACAGTATGCCCAAAATAAAGCTAACAGGCCAGAAAAGCATCCCCAGCTAGAAAAAGACCTACCTTACCCTTGACAAAAATCACCCCCAAGAGAACCTCCTAAAAGCTTACCTAGCCAAACAGACTGCTTTGGTAATTCTCTTTACCATGTTCTTTTCAAAACCAGGCTATGGGTGAACTACCAGAGAAGAAACCAGCTACAAATGTTTAGGATTGAAATGAGAATAAGATTTATATAGTGGTCTACAGCTTCCTCACAAGAGAAAGCAGAGAGGCAGGCACTGATATCTTCTCTCCAGTGACCAGCAACAGGATCAGAGGGAATGGCATGAAGATGTGTCAGGAGAGGTTTAGGTTGGATATTAGGAAGACATTCACCAGAGGGTGGCTGGGCAGTGGAACAGGCTCCCTGGGGAAGTGGTCACAGCACCAAGCCTGACAGAGTTCAAGAAATGTTTGGACAGTGCTCTCAGGCACATGGTGTGATTCTCAGGGCTGTTCTGTGCAGGGCCAGGAGTTGGACTTTGATGACCCTTATGGGTCCCTTCCAACTCAGCATACTCTGTGATTCTACGAAAACTGAGAGTTTTCTGAGTTTTCTGAGTTTTCTGAGTTTTCTGCATGGCTGCTTGTAAGAACAGGAAATGGTCTTTGCATCAGGTCTTTTCAATACCTCTGCAACTGCAGATATTGCAATATGTACAGAGAGAATTTCTATCCGAACAAAATAAATGAACAAATGACATTTGACAGCCAATCTTTTTGTCCTTTGTACATTGCAAACTTAAGAAAACATAACTTAAGAGCCATAAATTCTCTGTTAATTTCAGTGGTTCCTCAGCACAGACATTGTCAACAGACAGAGTGACAGGAAGATATATATGTCAGAGTAGATTCATCTGGTATATTTCTTGTATCTTCCTTTCCTTTGGCATTCAGGATCACCAGGAGACACTACTAATTTCTCTTAAGAATTTTTCAATTTCCAAGAAAAACTTGTGAATTTCTTATTTAATGCCAGATAGAATGTGCATTGCATGCAGCAGTTTTGCATCATTTTTCCAGATAAGCAGCACAAGGGGAAATGGGACAAAAAGATGCTGACTAAGGTCATAACAATTACTTTTTAAATTTTCTATAATTTGACAGGAAAATGCAAATCATGAAAATAAACAGTCATCCAGCACTGACAGCCCTAGCAAGTGGGTAAAAGAGAGCAAAATCTGGAAAAACACATAGTACTTTTAAAGGTTGGAGTCTTTTGCCATATTTAGTTTCTAGTAAGAAATACTAATTATTACATATACAGAAGACAAAGTGCCTGTTTTAATAAGAAAAGTGAACAGCGTGCAACAATGTAAAGGAGTAATAATAATAATAGTAATAATAATAATAATAATAATAATAATAATAATAATAATAATTGAAAGCAATAGATTTCATTTTTGCTTCACTGACCAGAAAATAAACTCTGAAGGAGTTATTCCATCTGCAGTATTTGTCCAGTATGACTTTTTTAATAAAAAAAGAACCTTTCCAAAAATTTAACATTTAAAAATAAAATTAAAAAAAAAAGTCTGCTGGGAGGTCATCATAATAACAGGTTTAAAAATCCACACAGAAAAAATACTGACTTAACACCACCTAGAGCAGGTAAGGGAAGGGGGGAGTGCTACAGAGGTGAGGATTTGCAGTAGGTGGGCTGAGAGAAGAAAGCAAGACCCTCCAGTCTGTTCAGGTGCTGTTAGCACCTTGCCTTTCTTGAAGTTTTTTTTTTTAACTTTTCACCAGTAAAACAGACTAAAATATCTGTAGCAGCACCAGGAAAAGAGAGAAGAACACAGCAAAAAATGCAAGTTTATCCAGAGACAGTCCCACTCTAAGCACTTCCTTGTCATAGCAGTGCTATGCTGATAACACTTGAACGTTCCATACACAGGCTAATTTTCTATAAGAAGAATCCATCTGGTAATTCTTCCTCTGAACCTGAAGGCAAGCTACAAGAAAGAAGGCATATGACAGGAAGTGCCTGTGAGTGCAGCAGCACAGAGAAACACCGCAGGCCTGGACCAAAAGCCTGCTTGGTGTTATACTGTAATCATGCTTTTCAGAAAAAGCACGTTGGAAGCAGTTCACTGTTAGTTATAATGAAACCACTTCACATTAGAAGAGCTAAATTTTTTCTTTACTCCTAGAAATGAGCTGTTTACTTCTTGTTTAAAGCCCTAATTAATGCCTATACTGCTTGCTGCTGAGGACTGCACAAGCAAACCACTGCAATAAAAGGAATACATGAACTTTCGGGACACTCTCCAGGAGTGGTAACAGGAACATTTAATGCCTTTCCTGTCACATGATCTTTTGTACAGCTCTGAAGCAGTAACTCTGGGACAACACTGTGCTACTAACCTTTGGATATGTAATACAGGCAAGAAAGGCTGTAAGTTGCCCATACAGTCACATCAAAAATGAATGCACAAATCCATTTCTATCCCACACTATATATGGATATGCATAATGCCAGTTAAACTGAATATAACTTGTTGAAAGACCTTTTCTTGGTGCCAGTACAGCCCTCTTTACAGCTTCCCTGCATCATTTTACGGTATTGACAAAGCTTTAAAAATAATGATGGAATTGAACCACAAAGTCCAAAACCACATGGCAACTCTTCACTGAAACTGACAGTCCAGAGAAGTCAAATCAAAGACTCCTCTTAAAGCCAGGTTTTAACTAAAACAACCCTTTGCTGAAATAAGACCATTTTCATGACTCTAATTTCTTGTAAACAAGGGATTTTTTTCATGGTTATTTGAGGGCTTTACATCCAAAAGGTTTTTACTGAATTTTAAAACAAGGAAGTCAAAAACACGGCTATTAAAATAAAATAAAAAAATATGGTTGAGATATTGGTACAATAGAAAAAGTTGTTTATCATTTGTATAAGTGTCTGAAGAGTAAATAAGTTTAATGTACATATTAAATATAATTTTTTCAATAGAGAGTGAAAAGAGATTTTTGACTTAAGAGAAAAACATTATTTAAAGAAGGGAAGGAAAGAACGTGGATGAATAAATCAAGACCACATCTACAGAAAAAGATCATTTAAATCTTCCTTAAGGAGTGGTCATTTCTGGAAATCCCACTCATGTGATTCCCTTTACTGACTGAGGTCTTTGTTTTCCTGATCTGTGACTGAATGTCACACCATCCTGTTCATCATCAGAAAGGTATGAGTTCAATGAGGCAGACAGTAAAAAAGGACTAGTGCCCAGTGACGTGTCACCAGCCAGGCCAGCTCTGCTTGCAGTGGTGTGCTTGGCCTCCTATGAGTTTGGCTCCTGCACTGGGAGAGCCTGAGCTCTGCTGCACAAATAGTCCTTTCTCTTAGGCAAAATACTGGCAGGGGGCAGGATGTCTCTGAAGGAAAATGATCCTAGGCAAGGAAGGAAAGACGAAAGCAAGGAGACGTGGTTTAGGGGACCCTGGCTGGTACCTCTCAGTCTTGAACATATCAGCAAGTGACCTGCCCCACACCCACAAGTGAGTGTAATTCACAGCCACAAAACAGACAAGGAACCAGCTTGTGCCTCGTCAGGTGTTTCTGTGTCAGAGCCAGGGCCTGAAGGGGCCCTGCTTCGGGCTGCAGAGCACCCCTGGGCCAGGTGCTCTGTAGGGAAATTCACCCACATCTCACCCCTATTGTACGGACAGCTTCCAGGTTGCATTACAGTCATCTGCCTTTGCTGCCATGTGTGCAGCTGATCCAGCCTGTCCCATATCTCCTGGCTCACCTCTACCTGAACATTTCTTATGGTTCGTCATCTGCTGTCAGCTGCTCTGGTTTTTCCTGTGGCACCTTTCCCTTGTGATTTCTAGGAGCAAAAATCTAACATAGAAAACACAGTGTAGGAAACACTTGAGTGTTCCCTCCTGGAATAGTTCTGCAGACCCAGGGGGAGGTGTTCAGGCTGTGGCTGCAGAATGGGGGACAAGCAGCAAGGGGTACACCTGGCAGTAAGCTAGACACAAAGGCAAATGTGCTGGTAAGATCTAGAGACATGGGAAGTGCAACAATTGCCCAGCTATTCCTTTCCTGCTGAGGATTCAAAACCTAGCTCTGCTCCTCTGTCCTGAGAAACAACAAAGTTCAAAGCTTCCTGTGTGAATATCAGATTTTAGAATGAGGCAAAGTGTAAACAGAAAGTGTTTCCTTGCTTCCTCACAAAAGAGGAGAGGTGTATGTTTAATAGATGTATTATTATTCTTAACTGCTTTAACTAGCCTTGTTCTGTTCCACATTTAATGTTTAAAACAACACAAGGCAGCACTATCAGCAGCCTAGCCAAACAGAAAGTGTAACTTTAAGCAGCTTAGCTTTAGTAAACTACTGGCATACACACAGCTAAATGACACCAAGCTGGATGGAGTAGTTGACATGCCTGAGAGATGGGATACCATCCAGAGAGACCTGGTCAAGCTCAAGAAATGGGCCCATGGGAACCTCATTAGGTTTAACAAGACCAAGTGCAAGTTGCTGCACCTGGGCAGGAACACAGGCTGGGTGGAGGACGGACTGAGAGGAGCCCTGAGGAGAAGGACTTCGGAGTGCTGGTGGATGAGAAGTTCAACATGACCTGCACTCACAGTCCAGAAAGCCAACTGTGTCCTGTGCTACCTCCAACAAAGTGGGGCCAACAGGATAAGGGGATTGTTTCCTTCTAGTCTGCTCTTGTGAGACTCCACCCGAACTGCTGCATCCAGTTCTGGGCTCCTCAGCACAGGAAAGAAGTGGACCTGTTGGAGGAGGTTCAGAGAAGGGCCACAAAAATGATCAGAGAGACAAACACCTCTCCTTTGAGGAAAGGCTGAAATAGCTGGGGTTGCGCAGTCTGGAGAAGAGAAGGCTCCAGATGGACCTTACTGTGCCCTTTCAGTACTTGAGGCGGCTGCCTAGAAAGACAGGGAAAGACTTTTTAGGGTCTGTTTTGAAAACACAAGGCATAATAGTTTTAATTTAAGAGGGTAGATTCAGACTAGATAGTAAGGGAGAAATTTTTTACACTGAGGGTGGTAAAATACTGGAAGAGGTGTCCCAGAGGGGTAGTCAATGTGCCACACCTTGAACCATTTAAGATTAGGTTGGACAGGGCTCTGAAGAACCTGATCGGACTGTAAGGGGGTTGGAGTAAATGACCTTTATAGGTCCCTTCCAACCCAACCTGTCCTATGATTCTGTGATTGTATCTTAAAATGGAAATACTAACAGTGTGTATGTATGACCTTTTCTCGTATAAATTCATAGCTGAACAGGATTTACAATCTATATTCCTCCCACACACAGCCTGTTCTTGTATTGGTTTGTTTCCATTTTGCATTTCATTCATTTCATTTTCGCTATAAATTTGTAATGTACCAGGCCTTTACTAAAGAGGCCCCAGTTCGTACAGATGGAAAAGACTAAAAAGGCAGAGTTTTATTTCACTTGTAAAGCACTGGCTTTAAAGCACAGGCTGTGTGTCGCTGATATCAATTGCTTTGTAAACGGAATGAGAGAACTGTTCAGAATTATTATGACTTCACAGATACGTATGAAAAATTCTTGCTATGAAGGAGCTCAGAAAAATGGTAGAGAAGTGGAGTTCATATGAACTTAAATACCACGCATTTGAATAGTCTGTGCATAAAAATACAAAGCACATACATATGTATAAAAGTGTTTACATGACTGGCATCCCCTCCCTACTTTAAAAACAAAAGAAATCACGCTCAGGTTTTCATCACTCCCCTTTCCCCATTACATAAATCAGAAACTCCCGTCTTTGCAATTCTTGTGCTCTGAAGGTGCACACTTTAATTCTTCCAGATTCTCCAGATCTCCAGATTTTCTCTCTGGAGGACGTGATGGGCTATCACAGTAAGAGCTGTCAGATTACCACAGCTCCAACTGTCTTTCACTTCCTCACTGGAAAGTAGGTTTTGGGGTTTCCCTCCTTTTCCAGACCTTGAAGAATTCCCCTTATGAAAGAATAAGTGCAAGTCTTTTCCATCATACAGTAGAGCAGAACAATAGTCTATCTTTTATGTGTGCGTGGGCAGGTGAACAAATCACATCACAATCTGATTGCTAATGCAATGTATTTTCCATATACAAACACAAAAGTGCAGAGCTCTAGAAGATTATACTTCATTTCTGATGAAATACCTTCTTCTAATTCAAGTCACTTTCTAGGCTCTCTGCTTGTGTGTCTACATTCTGACTGAAGTGTTCATAGAGAGGGATGATACACAAGCAAGAGTATGTGGCCTGCAAAAAGAATATCAGCTGAGAAACACAGGAAGTACTAAAACCGTCTGAGGAATAGACTCAAGGTCAAGCCTACTCAAACCCACTGAAAAGCACACATACAAATACGCAAGAAATTGTGTGAATAGTATGCACTGAACAAACTCAAAATACACCTTGATTCTAAGCAGAAAACTGAGAAGAGGAAGAGCAATGAGAAACCGTTAGTCAATCTAATATGAATTATTTTAGAGGAAGGAAATAAATTTGGTAATTCAGGCACAAAAAAATCTTTTCTGTCTTACCATTTCTTAAGTCATAGAATCATAGAATCATAGAATCATAGAATAGATTGGGTTGGAGAAGACCTCCAAGATCATCAAGTCCAACCCCTGAACCAACTCCAATTACTATATCATGGCACTAAGGGCCACGTCCAATCTCTTTTTAAAAACCTCCAGGGATGGTGAATCCACCACCTCTCTGGGTAGGCCGTCCCAGTGCCTGATAACCCTCTCTGTAAAGAATTTCTTCCTAACATCTAACCTAAACCTCTCCTGGCAGAGCTTGAGCCCATGTCCCCTTGTCCTATTGTTGGTTGCCTGGGAGAAGAGACCAACCCCCCCCGCCTGGCTACAACCTCTCTTCAGGTAGTTGAAGAGAGTGATGAGGTCGCCTCTAAGCCTTCTCTTCTCCAGACTAAACAACCCCAGCTCCCTCAGCCTCTCCTCATAGGACTTGTGCTCAAGTCCCTTCACCAGCCTCGTTGCTCTTCTCTGGACCCGCTCCAGCACCTCAATATCCTTCCTGAACTGAGGGATCCAGAGCTGAACACAATACTCAAGGTGTGGCCTCACCAATGCAGAGTACAGGGGAAGGATCACTTCCCTGCTCCTGCTGGCCACAGCAGTCATAGTGGTCTGCTCTAAACCAAAAAAAAGACCAGCCAGATTCTGTAAATATTTAGGCGTTCATGAACTTTCCAAAGACCACAGTTTTGTCATATCCTTCATAAAAAATCTACGCAAAGCAAAGTTCACAGATTCAAACATCAGTAGAATTTTAATGTGGCTCAACTGAAGAAATTACTCCTATTTAGAACATTAAAAGTGAAAGTAAAAAAGACTTAGCACTTTCTCTATTATTCTGCTTTTCAAACACTGGAAAAGTGGTTGCAAAAGTTCAATCATCTTACATTATACGAAAACAGGTAGCGAAATTAAGAACAATGCCTTGTCCGAGCATGTCTTAATAAATGATATTCCAAAAGGAAAATGAACAGAGCCATGTGTAAGTAGTGTAATTGCACATATGCCCACAAGATGCTCCTTTTCTTCTCTGGAAACAGACACAAAATCCCTTCTTGCTTAAAAGACAATCTTGCTACCATCTTTTTCACAACTACAATATAATCGCTGCCTAATTATTTTTCATAATTGACTCAATTTCCTACTTCAGGTAAACTGGTCGTGAGAGTTTCTCCGAAGTAAGAAGGGCAACATAAAAGACTGTGCAAGATGCCTGTTACTGGACATACGAATGGATCACAATTTCAACGATCCATGAAGCATTTGATAGACTGCATTTACCATTCACGATGTGATGAGCAAACTCAACTTTGTGTTCAGTACAGAACTACTTTTTTAGAGGTTGCTACTTGCCAGGGAGAAAAGTGGGATTTTAAGTCCTGAGTTCTTGGTTTTTTTTATTTAGAAATACTACGGACATAAAATATCCTCATTCATGAGGTACACATATATAGATATTCAGGACAAAGAAGCAACTTTCATAACATGGATTTACAAATCTTATTTTTTTGAAAAAACACCCAAATTTATTGCTAGCATACATAATACTTACTGTATTCTGCAACAGTCTAAAAGTTTACAGAGATTACTATCCTTGTCAGGAAATCTAGTCTGTAAGGCAGTGATCATCTGCCAGATGATCAGAAGAGACAGTCTGGGACATGTCTCTTCATACCAGTTGAAACACCACAGTTAAGATTTCCCAAACTCTCAAAATGTAGGAGGTGTGTGAAAGTCAAGGAGACACAACACCTGGATTTGCCCCTAGCTGTGGAAACAGGCCAACTAACCATGCACTTGTTAAAGGATGGCATATGAAACCTTAAACAACTAATGAGGCCATAAACAGTAAAATACTTCTGTAAATTTCTGTTTCCTTAGAGCCTCTGCGCTTAAGACATGTCTTGCATTTTCATGGTACCATCTGGTTTTACTACATACAGGACTACAAAATAACTGGACAAATGAAGAAGAAAATTATACATCTACCTCTAAAATTATAAATAGCTTTTATATAAATTAAGTTGCTTTTATAGACAATACAATTCCAAAGGTCAAAGGTACACTGCCAGAAGAATAACTTCAAATGTGTCTTTTTCATCTCAGATGAGACAGCAACACATTTAACATCTTATTTAAATTCTCATTATTTGGTGGGTTTTGCAGCATGATTGCTGTTTGCTTTTTAATTTTCACTCGATTTCAACTGAAAAAAGACATACCTTTACTTTTTGGGTTCTGTTGAAAAAAAGCATAAGTGTTTGCATGGCACATTTTAGGTAAAGACTCCTAATATGACAGAGCAACACTACTTTTTACTGCTTACTGAAAAAAGTAACTACCAGATATAAAAAGGCTTGTGTAGTGGAATCTTCTTTCAAAATGGAAATGACCTAAATTTCATGCAAGGACCTTTCCTGGGGCTATGCATGTGCATTTGTGAAGCACTAACTCAGCAGAGAGGAAAATATACCAGCTGCCAAGACACAAATACCACTTCACACAGCACCTGCTGCAAAGTGTTCTCCAGAGCACTGCTGAGTAAGTGACCTGATGCAATCTGTAGAATTTAGGAAATATCACAGGATGAAAGAGTAAAGAGCTAACGACTGAGCTCATACTCTGAGTATATATTCAAAAATTACCTAAGTCAACAAAATTCTGAAACAACATACTAGTTTTTTTACAACTCACAGGCACTACTCATGGGCACAACAGTAAACTTGTGAAAATGAATTATCAGATCATTACCGTAAATTCATTAAAAAAAAATATCCAAGTCATTGTGTATCTAAACAGTAGCTTTAGAAAACGAGATGTTTTACCTTTCACGAAGCTTAAAACCGTCAGATTTATTATTAAAAATACAGTAACACTATCAATTTCAAAAATCCCCACAAATCCCCAGTTCTTCCTAAGCAGTCAGAAGAGAATTGCTTCCATCTAGTGGTTGAACAAAGTTACAGACACCAGGGAGCTCCCATGCTTCTTTCTTATTCCAACTCATGTTCCTGATGGGAAAGGTGATACCATCATCAAACGCTGCACTTCACACCGCAGCAGTAATAGCCTATCAGAGAGAGTCTGACAGTACAAGGAGGGTGCAAAACCATTCTAAACAAAAAAAATTGAGCTATGTTTCTTATCACAGCATTTAGTGCCATACGTCTCGCTGAATTGTGAAGCCGAGGCTCTCCCCACAGAACTGTATTTGCTCAAATGGCTTTTATGTTTTGTACTCTGCCAATCAGAGGCAAAGATGTCTGTCTGAGGTACTGGCAGGGCTCTCCATACCCTAAAATCCTTGCATATTTTAGTGTTATCTGTTGTCAAAAATTTGCAACAAACATGGGTAGAACCCTTCCCAAATCTTCATTCACGAAGCCTAGCCATGATGGTTGTCACAGATACCCATACAAAGTGCAGTTGTGCTATTAACTCTTACTGAAAAAGTGACTTAGGCTCTAACAGGGCAGAGGATTTAACCCAACTCTCCTAGATACCAATCTTGTGTCTAACTCACCAAACTATCTTTTCCCTGCTGTGCCAAAATGACATTTCAACACTCTGAACCCTCATTTCTCTCCCCCTTCTGCCACTAGACTGTAAGACCCTATAAAACCTGTGAAAACAAAGAATGAACAATTTTGAGCATGGAAAGAGTATTTTGGCAACCCACCATGTAACACTGAGATCAACAGTGCTAAGCCTCTTGCACCCACTAGGTGTTATTGGAAATATATAAAATAGATGACAGGACCTACCTGTAATTTGTGTTGTCATGGAAACGAGCAGTGAAAAATTCAAAGCTACCATGGAAATATTAACAGAGTAATTGGTGCCTGGCTGTAAATCAAAACAAACTTCAGGAGCTTTCTTGTGTGTGGTAAGTTCAAAGGTCATTTCATGAATGAAGTCCTTCTGATACCAACGCTGGCCTCGCACATGAAACTGTAATGAAACAATCACAGCATGTAAATTGCAGTATTTTAATATATTACTTGCATTCAGTCACCTCATGTTCTTAAGAAGAAGAAATAGCAGAACACATCAACAGAGTACCAAACCTTTTTGCACTGATAGTTACTCAAATTCCAAAGCTTCCAAAATTTGTCAGGAATTGCATTCCCTCTTGATCGGATCTGACATTGTCCTCGTTCTTTCACTTCTCCTCCAGTCTATCCTCTTTTTTATTAATATTGGAACTTCCTCAATCTGTATTTTCTGCTAACATATAGGTTTCCAGGAACAGTTCACTTTCATTGCAGTATACTCTCATGGTGAGTTATAAAAGTAATCTCACATAACCATCTCTCAGGTTGCAACCTGAGGATCAAGACAAAATCAAGCTATTTTGCCCCATGCCAAAATGCCAGCTACACCTCAGGATCTGTCTCAGACACCTATGTTTCCAGGCAAATTTACAGACCTATTGGGTCTTTTTTGTTTCAGTAGTCTGTTTTGTTTGTTTGTTTTGTTGTTGATTACTTAAATGATCATGAAGTCGTTAACTTTAGACCTCTGCTGATCAAATGATTTCTCTGTTAATGAAAACTAAAATGCTTGCTGTACTTTAATCAAGTGATAATTTTCCTTTAAATAGATCCCATGCCTTTAGATAACTTCTTAGTGCCTCCCAGCACAAGGAGACTTGAGACAACAGCAGGTGGCCAAGAGCCCTGGCAGAGACAGTTCATGTAGAAATTCCATGCTGGGATAAGAGGAGACTAAAGGCATATCACAAGGCAGAGGGAACTGACTCAGTGAAACTGGAATAGAGTTGTCTGAGGCCTGAACATGACAAACTTGAAAGTACAGATAAGGAATGCAAAATAAGAGTATAACATGGGAAAAATTAAGCAAGAATCAGGGGACTACAACAGAGCATGGCGGTTTCTTTCTTTTTTGAAGACTGCCATGCAAGATTACTCTCTGGGTTTTCACAAGACACATTATTATAATGAGGAACACTGCCAACAATGAGTGTTTGAAAAATTAGGTTTTTTCCACATAGGTGATTGATAAAAATTGTTTTCTAGATTCAAAACATAGAATATCACTTACTGAGTATCTGTCTTCCACATCAGTTTCTCTGACATTTCTCTGCCATTTCAAGCAGGTATCATTAAAAATTAATACATTATTGAAAGCTTCTTTTACTGCAGAGACAATTAAAAAAGAAATCAACTTATTATGAAAACGTTACCTTCTTCAACTTAATTGAATGCGAGGAACTGAAAATAAAATTTTTAAAAAAAGGTTTTTAATTTCGTTATCTTCTGAGATAAAGGTACAATCTCATTTCTATGTGAATGAACAAACACAGTAAATAAATCATGATTTCCAGAGAAAATGGCTTTTGGAAAAACCCAAGCACGCTATTCGGGAAATTTGTCCAGGCCTAGGAGGTTATAATTACAGAAAGATCCAAGGGTTCAGACCTTCTGACGTAAATAAAAGTATCATAGAACAATTTGTTGCCTTTTAGGAAACAGGAAGTGAGAAAGAGCATATTTGTGGATTCCAAAGGCAATTATTTCTCAAGGTCTGTCACACCAGAATTAGCATGTCAGAAGGCAAGTTTAAAGTTTCCATGACCAAAATACTACAGAAACCCTCTCAAGAACATTCCTTGCCTGAAAACTGTTAATCACTGGTAAACATAGGAGCATTGTCTATAATGCTGATATCACTGAGATTAGTATCACACAGCTAAACAACATGGAATTCTCCCACAGGCAGAGGATAATTTTTCAAGGCAAGAAATGGAAACCAGTAGGCAGTGTTCCATGGATTAAATTCTGGCACGTAGCCAGAAATGCCACAGAACCAATCCTGCCTCAACCAGAAGGCAAATCCCGAAAAAGCAGGTTTGCCAAATCTTTCCGTAGGGCACCTATACTGACACTGCTCTGTTTGCAATGGCCACAGTGAGCAGAAAGAAAAGCATTTTGCAGAAAAAGAGCATGCTGACAGTGGCTACATGTTTGTAGTCAGCATAAAGAATTACAAAGTCTAGAAAACAGTCCATTTTCCTGTCTGCTAGACTCAAATCAGTGAACTCTGCAGCACAGTAAGTTCTTTTATAAGCACAGAGAATACAAAACACAACCTACCCTTTGTCTGAACTGATACTGTAACTGAGACAGTGATGTTTTTGGAAGAGATGGTAGTAATATTCACCATGTAGTTACGGCCAGAGTTCAGCTCTAAACACACCTGTGGATTATCTTCACTTGTACTGATGTTAAACATCACATCTTCTGAGAACATATTCTCATCCCATCTTTGGCCTAGTATATGAAACTATTGGAACAAAAATGATAGTGCAATTAGTTGTGGCTATCCCAAATTCAAAATACTAGTTCATTTAATCCTACTAGTTCTTAAAGAGAATGTGGGGTTACATCTGTTTTAGAAGATCATTTCAAGCAAAAAAATAGGCTTTTGACTAAATGTTTTGGTGCTACAAGATGGATCTTTAATGTTTTCTGGCTGTTAAAGTTATTCCTATTTTTCCCTATATCTCTGCAACAAATAGAAGAATCTATTATGGAATCTAATCCAATCTATTAGCAATCTTTGGTGGACCCCGCAAATAACTCCTACACAAATAATAAGATGTAAACAAATACCGTTTCTTATTTATAGCA
Source organism: Manacus vitellinus (assembly GCF_001715985.3). Lineage (NCBI taxonomy): Eukaryota > Metazoa > Chordata > Aves > Passeriformes > Pipridae > Manacus > Manacus vitellinus. The sequence goes on along the minus strand of NW_021940917.1, from coordinate 8,957,116 downwards.
CACAGATAGAAACTACATCTGCTTGTTACTTTCTTTCTTTTTTTCCAGTTTTCCCCCTTGCCCTACAGAAGCAGCAGAAAGACTGAATGCCAAACATGGATAAAAGACAATCTTTGCTAAGATTGTCCCAGTGCAGTGGAAAATAAATCTGTTGTTTGTATGACATGAAAGGACAGAAAAAACTTACCTACTTTGACTATTCTGAAGTGTCTTGCAGATAGCTGAGTTCAGGTAAGAGCATGTGCATAGAGCACATTATATCAGAGATCAACAGTTTGCCCATTACCACTGGGTACATAAAAACCAGTTTTGAACTGTTAGGGGAACTGGGAAGCTGTTTTTTCCATCTCAGCAGTCCTCAATAAAAGTATAGAAACTAAAAATATATTGGTTTATAACACAGGAGGAGAGAGATGACTTGTTTTCCAAAATTATTACCCAGTCTTTAAATGTATTTTCCACATTGAAGTACCTACCCTGGAGACCCTAAATAATCCCCTTTTTATTTTTTTCCTTATTTGTACATACTTAGAAAAACCCTCAAACCCCCAATAACATCCCAACATTTCTTGGGATGTTATTGCCAAAACATGGAAATTCTTATTACTTTTTTATTCTTATGCTTGTAGTTGGGGAGAAGAAAAACGTTGAGCCTTTTGAACAAGGCACATTATTTCAATATCCTCTGCATTTCTAAAACAAGTTACATCCAGTGTCTCTAAGTGATACACTTTTCACTTGAAATGCTTGGGTCACAGATAGGGACAGAGCCCAAGTTTTACAATGTTTTCTGTGGCAATTCGAGCTTAAGCTCTGCAACAGAATTCACTGACCCATAAACTTATGCTGAAACTTCTTACAGATTCAAGCAGGTGTTTAGGTGACTTACTGGAATGGGACTCCCAAGATTTTGAGTTTTGCGCCTAACTTTAAGATCTAATTTTTTTTCTTTCCTAACCCAGTCACCTGGGTTAGGTTTCTAGATGCTTCACTGGGAAGATCCAGACAAATTACAACACAAACAAAACCCACAAAACAAATCTCCACTGCTAGTTTAGCAGAATTAACCAGAACAAAGTTACTTCCAATCTCAAATACTTCAAATACTGCCCTACTTACTGTGTACATTTTCTGCACTCCCGGTCTTCCAGTTTTACTTTGCCACTTCACACATGTTTCATTGAATATGGACAAATTACTGAATAATTCCTCTTCTGTGAGCAAAAACATGAACACATAAGGAAAATCATTATTTCTCTTGCAAATCTTAAGTTTGGAACAACTGTTTATTTTTCATTTTTCTATGGTTTTTGTTTGTTCGTTTTTTTCCTAAACAGAAAAAAACAAACAAGGTAGGTACATGTTAGGAAGAAAGTCTTCTCTTAATTGTGTTGGCTCCTAAACTTAAAATAACAGGCTAAAGGAAGAAGCATGTTGTAAAATAATGACTGTGAAGTCTTTAAACACATAGCAAGGAGTACATAAACTGAACCATGACTTTTAAGAAAGCTTCTGTGGTAGATTGGAGAAGTTCCTACTTGTAGCTGAATCAATCTTTTGGTTCATTATTTATTTTGGTTGCTTTTTAAAACCTATTGAAATTTTTGCTTGCTTTTTTAATAAATAAAATTAAATCACACCATCACAGTAAAACACTTCTCAAACCAAACACTAGATTAAAAGAATTAAGCCCACAGAATAAAGCATATAGGAAGTACAGTTGTAGCAAGCAGAGATACATCCCTCAGCATACCTGTGTTAACTCACACACTTTTAAGAGTAGGCTTATGCCTTAGAGAAAGAGCACAGCCAGGAAGCTCAACTCATCCACTCTTTTTTTAGGCAGTTCTCTCACTGCTGTCATCAGACACAGTGCGGTTGCTCTCACATGACAAACATCCTCACAGAGCCAAGAACAAAGCTTCTTCTGATCACAGCTCAGATTGACAGTGAATGTATTTGCTCCTCTTTCACTCACCAGCCTTCAAATAGTCATTCCTTTGTCCTACTACCACATTTTATTATTACGTTTAATACACAACCAAGGTCTTACAAATCCAACCTCATCTAGATTCTAAGCTGAAAAGCCCCTATGGGCTGCTGAAAAATTGAAGGGAATTTATAGGACAGCAGTGGTAGATACTTTGAAATATTCATAAAACAGTTTGCATAATGCTCTGCTGCGAAAGCGAGCACAGACCAAGGCACTATTCCTCTGTATGTAAACTTCATTACCATCTCACAAGGTCCCCTTGTAGCACATGGGAATCAAGTTGTCATAAAATAAATTAATACATCAATAGTTTCTAACATACCTATTTGTAGGCAGTTATTTAGAACTAAAGTGCAATGTATTTTGAAGTACATTTTCTTTCCTTTTTTTGATTATTAATACTGCCATAAAACTGTTTTCTAATATTATACCCCTCTCCATATATGCAAAAAATAGATGCCTCACTAACTGGACCAATTTATCTCCCAACTAATTTTAACTCCTCTATTCCGCACTCATTAAATATGAAAACGTTGTTGAAAGCTTCCATGTCTCCAGAAGAGAAATGATTAATCTGCGTGTCCTCTAAAACAAATTTCCTTACAAATGGTTCTGTGATTAATTGCATCTAAGTGCTGCTTATAACTATTGTTATCTGTTTCACAGTACTGTCCAAAAACTGTAGTATAAGACTTCTCTACCAACACAGAGCAAAAGATTATGTTCAGTTGTTGTATCCTTTAAATGAGATGTTTTTTAGAAGACTAGATGACAAAAATCACTCACAGACAGAGGGAAAACATTTGCATATCCATGAGATCTGAATTAAAATGCATAACAAGGTGAGGGGGGTAGGGAGCAAGGAGGAATAATTTCCAAGATTGTTGAGCAAGAAAATCTGGAACTTGACTAATGAGTTTATAAAGCAAAATAAAGCAGCAAACAACAAAAGTGATCATGCTGGGTATTCAAGCAAGGAATTGCCTCCTTGGAAGGAAGAAAGCAGAACTAGTAGGGGTTTTTTTCCTGTAACTACATTAATTTTTTTGTCATGCTTTCTGAATTTTCAGGAGGACACAAAGAAGGAAAAGACCACCACATAATTACCATATGTTTACCATTCCTTCACAGAATAGCTGGCAGACTTTTTTTCAAAAGTTTTCATTTCACATCGGTGTGAGTGAAAGAGCATGAAAAGCTGTGCAGACCAAATACAACAAAATCTTGGGCTTCTGAAGAGACCAGTTTTCCTCCTTTATTCCTACAGATCACACACTCTTTGTTCAGATAACCAAATACACAGAAAGTGCTTGGTTTAACATTAATCCCAATAATGTAAACATGATATCCAATAACAGCAGAAAGGTATCTCTGAAAAAAACTATTCTTGCTACTAAAGGGAAACAGGTTTCTTGACACACTAGTGTTCCTGTGAAATCTAACAGAGCCAGTGACTTCTAGAGCTTGGGAATTCCATTTGTGAAACACACTATATGCGCTGGCCTCAGTGTGATGTCTTAGCAGATAGTAACATCCAAGTCTTAAATGCATCTGATTTTGGTCAACAGCTTACACTCAACCTCACAAATGAGACAGCATAAGCAAAGACCTTCAATTTTCCCATACCTCAGCACTATAAGTTTCAACTTGTGATTAACCAAGGCCAGTGGATGTCTCTGCTATTCCACCGACCTTCAGGTTGCCTTCACAATCTCCTTCCCATCCCAAGGGAAAGAGTCCTAGAAACAATATGCAAATAAATACCTAGGGACCAGAGCAGAAGGGTGGAAAGAGATCCCGGAAGAGTCAAATACTGAAAGGCAAATTTGGGATAGGATAGAGAGATACAAATAGCACCTGGCTGTTGGCAGCCAGGGAAGACAGGTGCTGCTGAACAGAACAGAAATCGCAGAATGCAAAAAACCAAGCAAAGTGATTCAACAGCACCAGCGAGTGTCAGAAAGGGAGAAATAATGTTAAGAAAACCAAATATACCAATTCTAAGAAGGAAAACAAGGAGTGAAGCTCTCAGTCTTGCTTACTCTGCTTTTAAAGCTCTAGTAGGAATGAGGGCCTCTCTCTGTGCCTGAGTGCCTGGGAAAAACTTCCCAGTACTTACAGCCAGAGTATAAATACCTGTCCTGTCATGTTCTTCTGTCTTAACACTGTGCCGTGAGGACCAACCTTAACAATTTGCTTAGCAGTCTCTGTGAGTTCAGGACCCAGTACTCAATGCTATTATTTGCTGATTCACAAAAAAATAAAAAAAGTCACACACATACCACTGTGTCTGAATAGCCCTTAAAAACACATGACTTCTTTCACATACACAATTGACTTGTCTTCAGTTGAAAGAACATTTCACTACCACTGACCTCAGCTCAAGATACATCTTATCAGTGAAGTATTTTTGAACCTGCGTGAAAAACCAGAATTTACCAGAAAGCAGATAAGACCGGCTCCACTTTGACATTTATCTTCAGCAAGTAGCTAAAAGGGCATCCACACATGCAAGTTCACTCACAGAGCTCTTCCCACCTAACCCCATACATAGCAAGTTCACTCACAGAGCTCTTCCCACCAAACCCCATACATACATGAAAATTTGGGGAGAGAAAAAATCCAGGTATTAGATTTTTTGTGCATTTTGCCTTTTCAATTCTGTGAAAGCAGTGAATGACAGGGCAAACATCATCTGCTGCTAATATGGACCACACAGTCTTCAGACAGAGAAATTAAATGAGAGCAAACAACATCTCTAGAGAACTTCTGCTCAGACTGCTTCAGTGCAGAAGGACAAACTCCTGCACAGTAGCCTTTGAAAATACATAGGGAATTTACTTTACAAAGATGTATCTTCATTATTTATAACTTTCAGGTTATAAAACTTTTATGAGTTTTTCACATTTTGAGTAACATACTTGCTTTCATTTAACTAGGATTGCCAAATTTCATCAGGTTTTCACCTTCAGCCCTAAACTTTACATAGAGGAAACCTAAAAAGAAACAGCAAAGCTGCAGGCAGATATGATCATTCAAGAAGAAGCAGACAGGTAGTTAATGATTTACTACTTCTCTTGGTTTAAAAATATTACCCAGAGGCAATCAGGAGCAGAGTAATTTGTGTGTTGAACCAGACTGACAAAAATGTAACAGATACAATTGCGAGCATACTTACAGAGGAAAGATGGGCCAATCAAGGGTGTTGGACTAGATGGAAATAGATGGGCTGCAATTAGAAATGCATGCGATCTACTCCCAAGCTGAAAGAGCTTCCCAAGACTGGCACTTGTCATCACAAACGGGGTAATTATTAATTGAGTTTCAAACATAAATAGTCCTGCAAAAAGCTATACTTTTGTTTGCTTTAACTGGATTGCATCACTTTGATCTGAGAAGTAGCATCTTCCATTCCACCTGTGTTTTCTCAGCCAATTAAAGAAATTATCAGATTACCAGGTGTCTGTATGTATCACATTAGGCATTTACAAGATCTCAGGACAATCAGATCCTTTTCATTGATGACTGTATTATCCTAATGGTTTGACCATGTTCTTATTCCTACAGAACCATGTGTTTAGAATCAATGCCCACAGATGTAACAACTTTTCTACTAAGCTCATAACTGCTGACATGAATTATTTATACATGGCTGCGAAAAACAGCAGTATGCTGCAAGTACAGATTCAGGAAGAAACTTGAATAGACAGACAAAGTACAAATCAGTTGTTTTCTGCCCTTTTTAAAGCCATGATAAATTTTAAAAAATTATCAAATTTATCAAAATTTATCAAAAATTTTAAAAATTTATCAAATGCTTCATAGTGCTTTGTGGAATCCACTCAAAAAGAAAAACTAGGGGGCGAGGTTTTATTTTATATTTTCCTGTTTCATAAAAATAAAAGCAACTGTAAGTCTTACATTACCTAATGTCTTATTCTGAGCTACACTCAGAACAACCTCACTTGATGAGAGAAATATTAAGGCTGACAATTTCTGCTCTGAAATTCACAATGGGAAAAGCAAGCTTTTTGTTTCCAACTATCTTGTATTCCACCACTGCATGCCATAGTGCTTTATAGGCAAAGCCCTTCCCTGAAACAAACTGAAATATCATTCCCACATGTGAATCTCATTTTCACTCTGAGAAAAAGGTCCCAGTTTTACCATAAAATCTCACCAGAGCTCAATACAATGTGTGCCTGGAGTCAACAGCACACTGTTTTTGTAATTAAATAAATGAAAATCAACATCTCAAAGGCACGGGCCAAGAGGAAGCTGCCAGACTCTTTTTGGTGGTGCCCAGTGACAGGACAAAGAGCAACACCCACAAACTAAAACACAAGAAGTTCCACCTCCACATGCGGAAGAACTTCCTTACACCGAGGGTGGCAAAGCACAGGAACGGGCTGTCCAGGGAGGTCGTGGAGTCTCCCTCTCTGGAAACATTCAAAACCCACCTGGACACGCTCCTGTGTCACCTTCTCTAGGTTACCCTGCCTTGGTAGGGGGATTGGACTAGATGACCTCCACAAGTCCCTTGCAATCTAAGGATTCTACGATTCTGTGGAACCAAGCACTCCTACTCTACACACGAAGAAGTTCTGCAAGGACAACCTATACAGGATGTCCAGGCTCACACACTGAGCATAATGGACAGCAGGTATTTAATATTAATGTTCTCTGCACTTCAGTCTCCTGATTTATGTATACAAATCAAGGGTTGGTAAAGGACTGTAATCCAGCTGCCACATTTTACTGATGGTTTAATCCAATCATCATCACTGGTAAAAATAATTTTTTTAAGCAAATTTTTAATATTTAAAAATAATGGTACTCAAACACATACACACATTTATCAGATATCCAAACAGACAATGCAAATAAAGGGCATTCCACAGAAACCACTTTCTAAGAAATGAAGAAATTATTTGTCAAAGACAGTTTCCTGAGGATGTTCTATTAACTTCCCCATTTCTAATGCAGTTTTTCAGGTAGCAGGAAAAGACAAGAGGTTTTCCAACTTCTATTATAAGTTATTTAGGAAAATGACTTTCTCTATTTTAATGGGAATTACTGATTAATTATACACACTCTTAAGAGCAGGTGTATCTCAAAGGCATCGATACCAAAACAGAAAGTTTATTTCATGTTGAAGTATTTTGTTATATTTGTTACCTATAGCAGATGCGAAAAATGCAGAAGTCAAGAAGATACAAGACCTTTGTACTAATTTCCTGTCCACGATTAAGTTTTTCTTAAAGGAGACTGGACTATTTAGGCTATTTTCACAAGTGCTTTTTTGCTATTCTACTTGACCACGTCTGACTTTTTTGGCCTCTGATGCAACAGCTAAAGCTGGAGTCTACACTTTGCCTCCGGTAAAGCTCTTGCTGAAACCCATGATAAGCCTGAGTGAGTGCAGTCTGCAGGTTCAGGCCCTCCAAAGCTTCAGAGTGCTCAAGACAGAACTCTTGTTAATGCCAAGACTGACAGACCTGATTTAACTTAGCCACTCTGCACAATGTTGCCTTCAAAACCAATTCACAAAGTACAGCCACGCAAATTGCCTAAATGAAATATGAATCATGACTTCTAATGACGGCAGTTCATTTTTATTTGGGCACTGCAAATGCCGAGAGAACTGCTTTTCTGAATGCTCGTTTTGTTTTGTGTCACATGTTTTATATTCGCAGTGAATGCTCAAGATGTCAAGTGGGGCGAGAGAGGCATCACACAGTAATTCTGTGTAAAGTGAAGCGGTAGCAGTCAAGGACACACTTCTAGACCCTTTGAGGAACATGAGGATGTTACAAAGCTAAATGAACATTATCATCTGCAAAAGACAGTATTGCTACTTAAGAACAAGAGATGGACAGCTCTAGAACTATCACGTGACACCTCTTAGGATGCAGAAGAACACTAAGAAGCACAACAGTCATAGTCCAAAACATCTGTTATTTTTTGCTATTATTGAAATGTCTGTTTCCAAGCCCACAGCATGGCAACAACTTCACTACAGGTCCCCCTTCTCAGGACTCATTCTTAATTAAGAAAATCATTCTGTACTGAAATGCAGACAACTAGATCTAGGCTGTAAAGGCAGTCATGAACAAATATTGCTTTGGTCATTATGAGAAAAGAAAAAAAAAGAAGGAGAAAAAAGGTTTGAATTGCATTTCCATTACTTTCATTGCAGTGCAGTTTACAGTATTAGAGCCACAAGAAAATATCATTAAATGCCTGCTGCCTCTCAGGTGATGCTCCACGGGCTTTTAAAGCTGAAGGTTCTCAGTGCAGCAATGAACACCTAGTTGCATTAGTCTCTTTCTGTTTGAGGTAAAAAGCTAAGCAGTTACAGAAAGATCTGTGGCATCCACCAGAGGCTGCTGCATGGTTAATACTCTCTTCCACAACTGTTTCATCCAAAAGTACCACCATGTTCCCTACATCATATATTAAAAGGGCACTTCTTGACTTCATCCTTCCTCTTCTTTCTACCTTCAAAACAGGAACGACAAACTATTTAAATTGCACAGCAATTCACAGCAACTTCCTACAGTAATTTTTACCTTTGCATGTGTATGTAATATTCTCCCACGATTGATCTATTGTGCATTCTGAAAAATTCTTATCTCCATTGAAATAATATCCTTCTTTACACTGATAGTACACTCTGCTCTGGAGAGCGGTAGAGTTATCCCAGGTCACTGTTGTGTGTGGAATCAGCAAAGGTTTGCCACAGTCTATTTCTGGAAGAGAGGAAAACAGGAAAACAAACCTGTAAAGGAAAGCAGGCAAGGCATATCAAAGTGTTTAAGATGGAGGGATGAACTGTCCCAGCAAGTAATTAACAGTTCACTTTTTCTCACTTCTTAGTGACTCCTAGAAGCCAGGCCAGTTCACCAGAACACAAAATTATGACTGGAGACCTTCTAGCAGGGTGGGGCATTTATCCTACAGAATGAACCATAAAATAAAACAGTGTCCTGATTAGAAATGGACAGCAAGGATCTCTAAGGAAATTTTTTATAAATGGATCTATCTTCCCATAACACTCTCTTATCCCCCATGTGCTATTTATTCCTTTATTTTACCTACTAGTAACAGTAGATATGAAAAAAGACACATGGTCCAAGGAGTGACATTAAAGAATAGCATCAAGAAGGTCATGTTCCTTTGTCAGTGGATTTAATTCAAGCTTTTGAAAAAAAGAAGCTGCTACACAGAAGCAGGAGGAGCACTTCTGAGGGAAAATCTGATGGACTATTCGAACCACCTTACAGATAATTAGAAATTTGGAATAATGAACTTATAAATTAATTCATTTGCTCAGTTTTCAGGGGCTTCATAATAAAATTAGGGAATAAAAAAAAAATAAAAGTGAAGATAAAATAAATGGAACAATATCATTTAGTTTAAGATTAAAATCCACTTTTAAATCCACAGTGGACATTAAACCTCGATAAAGGATTCTGCATCACTTCAGTTACAAGAAGCAAACATTCTAAGAATTAAAATCTTACCTTCACTAAAGCTTATATGCAGAAAACAAGTGCTTTTAAAACCATTTAATTATCTTAAGTGATTCTGAAATTCTACTCAAAAAAAGAGCAAAGAAGTAAGAACCAAAGTTTATAGAACTGTGATCTGTACAACCTTTAAAGAAAAAATTAAACATTATGTATTGCAATGGGCAATACACCCACATCCACCACAACCACCTTCCTTTTCGCACTCCAATGTGTATGAATGTATGTATCTATTATCAGTCATCAGAACAAGCTTTAGAGTAACTAACACACACGTAAAGCATATGTTCAACTTATAGAACAGTGTGTGATGAGATACAAAAATTCCTGCTGCTTAGTTCCAGCTACTCATCCAAAGCCATTCTGTAAGCAGACTGAAGTGCAGCATACTTCTGTGTAACACTGCAAACCTTCTATTTAGACTCGTAACCTAGAACAAGAATATTAAAGAAGACTCTAAAAGTACAGTCTTTGTAACTTATATTTTACTGCAATAAGCAGAAAACTTTATCCTACTGAAGAGATATTAATCATGAAACAAAAGTGACGCTGTGCCCGTATGAAAACTGACTAAAGAATGTAATTACTCTGAGGCTTCTTATCAATAATATGAGCTCAGATTAAAACAACACTTCAAATTTTACTGGGTAAAATACTTTTTAAAAAAACATACCTCTGTGATTCATCTTATCAAAGAACTCTTTAGGCTATCTCCCAAATTATAGTAATATAAGGGATTTGACTCATCTGAAATACCAATAGCATGCTTGAGCAATCATAGTTTGCAGCTTGAAACTTTCTAAATATGAGAATTTTGAAGGGATGTTAATGACAAACCAGCAGTTCAATTTCTGTGTAGTAGTTTCAATCACAGAGTAGATATTGAACTAGAAAAATGTTAGCAATTAAGGCTGAATTTTCATCTCATGGTAATTGCAATGCCCAACATGCATCGGGATTATGTTCTTAGAATGCTAACTATTAACAATTTATTGAAACTTCATTAGCAACACAGAATAAAAAAAAAACCTTGCAATATATGTTTTTTGTTTTGGGACTGAACTTCCTATGCCAGAAGACTGCATAAACCGAATGCCCACAGAAGATAACGGCTATTAATAACAGTGGCTGAAACAGCATCTATGCTAAACAAATCTGAAGGCAGATTTTACTTACCTTTGCACACCAAATCAGGACCATCCCACTGTCCTTTGGCATTACAGACTGCAGTCCAATTCCCGCTTGCAATCAAGTAACCAGGAAGACAATTGTAAGTAACTTCACTTCTGTATGTGGTCCCACTTACAAATGCTGGACGTGCATTCAAAACAGAAGGTGGAAGCCCACAATCCACACCTAGGGATACAAAAGAAGAGGAAAATAACCTTGTTAGTCAACCAGCAGGAGTAATGACAGCTGCACTCCCACAAGGCAGTTTACCCTTACTCTCTTCTCCTGCAGTAATCCAACACTCCCTGATGTCTTCTGCAACATTTCCATTATGACTGACAGTGCTGTAGCTACTCCAGATCTGCTTCCAAATAAAATGACATCACCTTTCTGCCTTTCCTTCCAAATGGTATGCTAACTCTGTGACTCCTTCCTTAGTCTAGCTGCCAGTATACGGAAAACTTCTGGTTTTCTTTTGTATCTTTAAAGATTCCCCTGCTTTTACAAACCTGATTACATGTGGCAAGCTGGTTCTATACAATTTGCAGTAAGCAACAATTCAGAGGGAGGCAGATGAGCAGAAACTGCCTTTAGAAAGCAAAATTTGAAAAAAGTATACAAAGATCATAAAAATGCAAAACCATAGAAAAGGTTACAACATACCAATACTAAAACTTCCTGGTAAGGCAAAATGATGTTCAAAATGCACTGTAATAGTTGCTATATTCACTAACATGCCGAGTTGTCATTGGCAAATACAAAAAACAAAGTCAAGCAGCACCCGGAAAAAACCAAATTATTTAAAAGTACCTTTACTAGTATTAAAAAAAAAAATCAGGTTTGCTGGTTTTACAAAAAGAGAAGTCCTAATTGAAACCCAGGAAAAGAGCTTGCAATACAAAGGGGAAATAAGTTTGTCGTTTTAGACTTATGGGCTGTTTCTTGGTGTATCATGTATTTTATTTCAATTAAATATAAGAGATGTGCTCAGAAAATCTGAACTGACCTACTGTCTGATTGCAGAATTAAAAAATCACATGAAAAAGCAAGTTATGAAAAATATTAACAAAAAAATAAATGTACCAACAACTCACAAGGATTGTATTCTACAATCTTTCTTTAGGGACCACTTGAAACTTTGGGCACTCCCTTTTTGTTTTAAAAGTCATTGTTCTTTTATTTATTTATTGGAGAAAATGTTATTTCAATTGTTTTATTTCTGATGCCAGTAATTTAGTATTAAATTATTTTATCTTTTCTTTCTTATGAATTTTCTGGTGATATTTAATATTTTAGTTTTACCAGCCACATTGGTTCAGCATCTTTATTTTAATTTATTCACTTCCCATAGACACAGAGAGAAACATTACATTTCTATCCACTCTCAAAGGAAAAAAAAAAAAAGAAAAAGGGAAAGAATTAGAAACCAAGAGGGCATTTGTAGTTTGAAAGAAACAAACTTTCCTCACTAAGTGACAATTTTCAGGATGACAACTCTCCCCTGCAGAATTGCTGTAGACAGTTCAGCTTCTATTAGCTAGCACTTCAAGTGCATTTAACCAATGTACAGATTTTCTAACTATTCACAGGAACACAAAATCAATCCTGCACTTTTAAGCAGTAATATTTCAACAGAATGGGCAACTAGAACAACAAAGCAAGTGGAAGTTTTAAAGACGGTCACAGGAAACTTAATGCTTCAGAGATGTGAAAGTGTTTGCTTATGCACAAATGCTCTTAAATTCATGAAGGTCACCCAGAGATGAAGAGGGCTATGATGCCTCTCTTTTGCATCTACAGTCAACCTTCAGAAAAAACTTCACAAGGTGCCAGAACAATTGGTCTTTCCATGAGAGGTCATTGATGGTTTCCAAGTTAGTGGCCTATCCCATGAAATGTTACAGAAATCTAGTTGTTTTCTAGGCCTCAGTTCACAGGCAGGACACATCGATAAAAATGTATGGACTAGCATTGAAAATATCACTACACTAACAAGAAGAGGTAGACAATAACCTCTCCTATCCTTCTTTTCTTCTTTTGCAAATAGTCAGATCTTGACAAAACTATCTCTCAAACTGAGAAAACAGACCATTGTCTCCATAAACACACTTCCAATGCTTAAATCCCCTTAAATGAAGAATTTTAGAAATACTTCAGACTCTCTTCACCTTCACAGCTTAAAGTGGCAGGCTCCCAAGTTTCATTTGCAGTGCAGTATGAGAATTTGCCCTCGTTGCTGTAAAACCCTTCTTGACACTCATAATGAACCACACTTCCTGGTAGCAAGCTGTAGTTCCCCACAATGTATCCGTGCTTCATTTCAGGGGGGGAACCACATCCAATTTCTGCAAAGAGACTGGGTTAAAAGATCTCACAGTACAAAAATCTCAACACTTGACTGTTTCAAAATGAGTTGAACTAGATGGTCACAAAATATACCTGATCTGAGGAATCTGAGAAGTTGCCAAAGGGGTAGAAGATTAGTCCTGCACACATTTGGAAGAACACAGAGAACAAGTTATTGAGCTACATCCTTACTAACATACAGCTGGAGCCATTCACAACACCAAAACAGCAACACCGCAGTGTGATGGTGCTTGGCACGTGCCACTCTCATTACAGCAACGGCTGAATGATACTTTAACACCAGAGGAAAATTTCAGGCCCCAGTGCACAGCTTTATTTTGCTATGCACAGAGAAAGTGAGGCACTGTGGATGAGTAGCAATTAAATGGTCTGCCCCTCAATTCCTTCATCTCACTGAACCAGTTTGCATATGAAAGCTACATTCCTTTGGCACATCTGCTTGACAGGGTTCCCTTGTCCGACTCCGCAACACCGTCAGTGCAGACACACTACCACAGAATATGGAGAGGAAAGTCAATGAGATAAGCAGGGTTATCAGCAATTTTGGCAAACAAAGAAGAGCACTCCAGTCAGGAACACTAGGAAATTATAGGCAGTGAGCTTTATTGACAGTTCTGGCAATAATTCAGAAATAAAGGCTGGATATAATCTAGGTAGCTCCTTCAACCTGGAATGTCTGGGTTCATTACATACTCTGACATCTACAGCTTACACTGCTAGCAATTTGCATCTGTGAAAGCCTACACTAAAGAGGAATTTTCAAACTGGAAACTTGGTTTTGGTTGGGCATTTTTTTGTTATGGCAACAAAAAACAGAACAGTTTATTCATGCAGGAGACACAGTATGTAGTAAATAGTTTAATTTATTTTTTTATTCCTCTCCCCTAGGCTTGTTTCATTCAGCTAACCTCTCTTACCAGCTACTTAGTCTCCCCTTTCCCTTCATGCAGTGTGATTATATAAAAAAGTGGATTACACCACAGTTCTTTTCTATTCAGAAACTAACTACATCACCTTCATGGCATTATCAAGCTTCTCTGACCAAGTGCACCTGAAGCACTGATGAGAACATGTAGGAATCATATCTGGTGTTGACTCTACAATCCAGACATCACTGAAACAAACTGAACCCAAGAAGAAGAAAAAAAATATACAGGAAGCAAAGCCCAGAGATAAAGCTTCTGCCTTTCAGACTTACAAGCACAGTCCAGAGCAGCTACTACTGTGTCACGTAACAACTGATTTTGTCTGCTAGCAAAAACAGCATCCAAAGACTCTCACCTTTGCATGAAACTCTGTTTCCATCTGGATGAAAAGAACGCTCTCCATTTTCTAATTTATAACCATCATTGCAGTAACACTTGTAGCTTCCCTCAGTATTCACACATCTTGCATTGTGACCACACAGCCCAGACTCCTCACATTCATCGATATCTAAAAATTCGGAAAAAATACATGCAATTCATAATAGAGTTTTTTTTAAGCAATTAATTAATATAGGGTCCAAGCTTTACTCTTCCATGAAGAGTTCTACATGGCTTCTGATGGCTCTTCTGCTAAAACAAAGGAGCTTATAATTGTGTGGTCTTTAAGCATCTGGAAAGAGGATTCTTTCAGTTTTGTAGCTATCTATCTTTTGAATTATCTCTGGTTTACTTGACAAAGAGTTTCCAATGTTCTGTGCTGTTACAACAACTCCAGAAAAATCCTGTGTCTGCACATATCTTGATTAGTTGTAACAGCCCATTACTATAAAAAGGAACTGGCTAATATTCTACACTAAACACAAATTTGACATTCTGGGGAAATTCAAGTATGATTTTCTTTAATCTGGCTCTTTCTTATTCTGGAAAGATCATTGTTTGAATGTGACTCTGAAGCAATGATTTGTAACGTAACAGAGAATTCAAAATAGAACCAATTCACAGCTGTTAGGAACCTGGATGTCAAATAAGTGTTTGCATTCACAACAGAAAGTGCTCTGATATGGTGTTAGAAAGTAAGTTCTACAGTAATGGGAAAGACTGGTGTGGTAAAAAATTAAGTTCTGGATTCATCATGCTCAAGATTCTTTGTGATGTCTACCTGTACAGTTTGTGCCATCGTTGGGAATAAATGTCTTGTTGTTGTTGGAGGCTCGGTATCCATGAAGGCAAACACAGTAAAAACTTCCATGTGTATTATGACACAGTGTATGATTTCCACAGATCTTGCTGGCTCCAATCTGGCATTCATCTTTATCTGTCAATATATTTAAAACGCATCAGAGAGAAATTAAGAAAAGTGGAGTATCCTCCCTTTCTCACTCTGTTTCGTATAACCAGACTTCTTATTGTTTTCCTCTGTAAATTATTTGGGAAGTAAACACTGCTAGTAAGCTGAAATATTCAGACCCAGAGAGGCTGTCATGTCTGGATGAACAGTTTCATGACACAGCTCAAGTTGATGAGTCTTAAGAGCTGCTGAAACCAGAGGACCCTGCTCTCTGCCTCCACTCTTTCTTATGGCATGCACTGATTGCAGCACTTAATGGAACACCTGAGTGGGGGCAATCTCAAGCACAAGTACAGGCCAGGTAGAGAATGGATCAAGAGCAGCCAAGAAGGACTTTGGGGTGTTGGTGGATGAGAGGCTGGACATGACCTAGCAATGTGCATTCGCAGTCCAGAAAGCCAAGTGTGTTCTGGGTTGCACCAAAAGCAGAGTGGCCAGCAGGTCGAGGGAGATGATTCTACCCCTCTACTTCACTCTGGTGAGACCCCACCTGGAGTGGTGTCTAGTTCTGAGTTCCCCAACATATGAAGGACATCAACCTGATGGAGTGAGTCCATAGGAGGCCATGAAGATGATTAGAGGACTGAAGCACCTCTCCCACAAGGAAAGACCAAAAGTGTTGGGGTTTTTCAGCCTGGAGAAGAGAATGCTCCGAGGACTCCTTATGGTGGCCTTCCAGTAGCTAAAGGGGACCTGCAGGAAAGCTGGCAAGGGACTTTTGACAAGGTCCTGTAGTGACAGGACAAGGGGAATGGCTTTAAACAGAGAGAAGGTGGGTTTAGATTGGATATTAGAAAGGAATTCTTTTCTGTGAGGGTGGTGAGGCAGTGGCACAGGATGCCCAGAGAAGCAACCTGGTCTAGTGGAAGATATCCCTGCCCATGGCAGGGGGGTTGGAACTGGGTGATGCTTAAGGTCCCTTCCAACTTTAACCATTCTAAGATTCTATGTTTCTCCTACAATAAGGAGATAACTCTGTGCAGGGTCCAGCAGCCACCAGTTCTTTGTGAAGGAAGGGTAAGAGACAGAGTGAAAGATCAGCAGTGGAGAACCATCCCCTTTAAGCAGTGGTAAGCTATTACACATACTCAGACACAGCATTTGACACCGTTCTTTGATTCACATATTGATTTGTCATGTATGAGATAGCTGTAGAAGAACACTATCAGCCACACTAACAAAACAAAGCTGAGCAACACTTCTTGTGTAGTAATCTTTTGGTAATGAGGAGCAATCCACGCATATCCTATGTTTGGGAAGATCTATCTGGAAATGACAAAGCTTTTAGCATGTTTTAAAGAATTCATTAATAGAAGAATTCATCAATATTACTTGAGAAAGAGCATTTTAGAAACGTACTGAGTTTCTTGTCACTTTATTCACAGGCAGCCTACCTTGACAATGGGTTCTTCCATTGCCTACAAATCCATAGTTGCAGATGCAAACACTTTTTCCTTCAATTTGATGACATGTTGCATGAACATGGCAAGTTGCACAGACATCTGGAACTGATCTGTTCACAATCGCTTTAAGAACAAAAAGACACAATTACTTTTTTTTTTTGACAACCTTAAGGGTGGCCTGGTACGGGTAACAGGCACGAAATGTAAAGTGGACTTCTATCTTCTCCCACCTCATTTTCAAACTTGCTGGAAAACAAGTCATACTATTCAAAGACTAAAGATGAAAAATAAACAGAAAGGATTAAATGAAATAACTACACTGAACATTTTTGTCCATCCATCTCTTCTCTGACAACAAGCTAAAGAGCTTCCCAACAGTCAGTAAGACTTACAAGGCATATAATAAATAGATTTATCCAATATTATTAATATTTTCTTCATAATAATTTGTTTCCCTTTTTTCTTGATTTCTATTTCCTCTGGGGGTTTTGTGTTTGGTTTTTTTTCCTTATTATTTACACATAGACATTTGGGCTGCTTATCAATCTGCTTGAATCATGTGTCATCAACATGTATATGGTATAAATGTTATTCATAAAAACGAGGTTGAGAATGCTGCCAGGAGTAAAATGACTTAAAGTCATTTTAGAAACTAATTTATATTAAAAGTGGTTTAGCAGCATACAACACAAAACCTAATTTACTGTAATTTAACAGGGCTGTAAGTATACATGAAATCAGAATAAAATATAAACTTACTCTCTTCTTTGTATTCATGTATTCATGGCATTATGTTCAATTTGTCCATGTTTTGTAAGCTCTTTTTGTTATCTTCACATATGCACTCACTTTCCTAATGATAAACCTCAGAATGGATGGCTTTAATGTAGACAAAGCATGCATATGCTTACATATTTTTACATTTTAAAAGAAATAACTAACACTGCACAAGCAGATGTCTCATGATGCTTGACACAGAATTGCAAAATTTTTTTACTCTTCTAAGACAGCTCAAATTGGTACGAATACAAACCTCACTGCACATACAGCAGTGTCAAAATTTTGATTACCTTACAAGGTGTCTGAATACATAACCATAACTGGAGGGAGAAGGCATCTGAACACTTTTAGCTTCTAGCTTATCACTGTGATAAAACCGTCCCTCCACATGCACACAGTTTGTTTTACTCACAGTGCATTTCTGAGCACCTTAAGACTTGTGGGAAGCATCATAGATTCCTGCTCCTAATTATCCATGCTTTTATATACTTATATGTGTTTCTGATAAGAAAACAAAAACTGTCAGCATGCAATGGCAGCCAACGTAGATCAGAAAATTAGATTTACAGCCACGGTAAGAACTTTCTCATGATACCTCAATCTTCTGATAAGACTTGGGACTATCCTCCTCAGATTGCTGCTCCAGGGGACAAAAAACATGTGTTGACTCTCAGTGCCCCTTTACTGCTTTATGACTTATTTCTCCATCACAACACACAATTTATCACCCCAGCACTACAGTCGCCTCGCGGTTTCGGTCCTACCCATGTGTTCCCTCGGGCACAGCTCCTGACTTGGCCAGGCCCTCTCAGCCGGGCAGGCCACGACGCCGCTGCCACCACAGCCCTCACCGAGAGGTGAGGAGATCCGCCAGCCAGTGCAGAGCACGACGCCCACCACGGGCTGCTCCACCACTAGCACGGGCTGCCCTTGCCATCACCACCGAGGGATGTTCTGCCACCACCACGGGCTGCCTCCAACACCACTACCAAGACAGCCTCCGCCACCGCCGCCGGGCCCTGGACGTCTCGGTGGGGCTGCGCCCACCCCCCGCCCACAGTCCCCCCGTCCCCCGCGGCCCGCGGACGAGGGAGCGGAGCCGGGTCGGGCGGTCCCGGCCGCACTTAACCCGCCGCCGCCCGCCGCAAGCGCACGCAGCAGCAGCAGCAGCAGCGGCAGCAGCAAGACCGGCCCCTGGGCCCGGAACGCCCCGGAGCTCATGTCCCCGCCGCTGCAGCGCCCGGCGCCTCTGCATCGTCCCCGCGGGCGGAGGGAGGGGGGCGCAGCCCGAGGGGCAGGTAGAGCCCGCGGCCGGCGGAGGGCGCCTGGCGCTGCCCTCGCGGGCGGAGCACCCTTATCTCCGCCCCGAGCCCTGGGCCCCCGGGCTTTCACCCGCGGAGAGGCCCTTTTCCTCCCCCCTGCCCCATTGCCCGCAAAACTCTCTTTTTTCTTTCCCCTTTTTTTTTTTTTTTTTTTTTTTTTGGTGGTGGTGGTAGTGGTGTGTTTTTCTCTCTTCCCTGGCACAACCCCTTTCCTTCCCCGAGACACCGCCTCAGTCCCGGCCGGGCGGGTGGCCGGGCTGATAAGGGCAGATGCTGTCCATAGCCAGCGGGCGGGGGGAGAAGCGGAGGACGGGGTTATTTATGATTCCCAAGAAGGGCGGCTGGAAAGATACACCTGTTTGTACGTGAGAAAGGAAAATACGAGTGTGCCGCTCTCCGGCCGCCGGCGGCAAACGTGACCAAGCAGCACTTCGGATGGTGTCGGTCCGTCGAAAAGAGGCGGCCGCCGGCAGGTCTGAGGGCTGGGAGGGCTCGGCGCGTCCCCCCTGCCATCGGGAGGGAGTCGCATCTGACTCCCTGCCCGGCACCACCTGCTCGAGGCACCAAGAGTTGGCGCATCAGCCCTACGGGTATACGAAAATGGTGCAGGCGTCCACCGCCAGCTCTTGATGCTTTGTCACTGCAGGCCTTCACCGCGGCACAGGTGAATCCTAAAACCTCATTTTCAGGCAGCACCACTAGGGCTGGTAGCAGTAGCAGTAGCGCTGCCTGAAGAGCTTTCTGCTGTAGAAGAGCAGTAATACTCCTAATTAGCGCTCACAGCCCTCATTCGTGTCTGTGAGCATGAATTTTAGAAAGAGGAATGCCAAGGCAATGAATGGGAGAAGCCTAGCACAAAGGTAGAATTGGGCATATTTGGTAGCTCTGAGATTCTTGAAGAAGTTTTGCTCATATGCTATGTTGTCTTTACATTAACATCCCTACACAGCCAAGTTCTCCATCACGACTGCATTTGAGTGACATAACCTGATGTTTTACTGCTGTGTTATAACAACAGACCAAACAATGTGTCTGATTTCAATGAACTGCATATGAGTGACATAACCTGATGTTTTACTGCTGTGTTATAACAACAAAGACCAAACAATCTCTGTCTGATTTCAATGGATGCAAACCCAGTTTCGTGAAACTATCAACTTTATCGATTTATTTAGGTAAGTTGGTCTCTTCCAGTCTTTTTTTAATTACTATTCTGCCCACTTAAGTAGGTATGCATTTTTAACCAGCTTCTGCTACCCTTATCCATCCCAACCAGATTCTTCAGCAGCGGTCAGTTACCTTCCAAGTCACCCTGTTTTCGGAAAACAGACTACAGATGTCAGTACTGCATATTTCTGCCTTAAATTACTGAAACTGAAGGCATGCATGTTCAGTGGTGGCAAGTGGTGATAAGATTCCTTATCATTATAAGGAATAGTTCAGAGGGGAATTGTTCTGCACAACATATTAAAATGATTTGGAAATTATATTTTTCCTCTTCCTTGGCAGCCCACGAAGTAGCAGACCCACTAATCACTGCAATTTCTACTGTTCCTTTCATAAAAAGTAGCGGAAGCAACTTTTTATAATTATAAACACCTCGTGCAACAAACAGGAAAAAATTTTTGGCAGCAAGCTTGAATAAATACAGCATATTTATAAAGAGAACAAGTTAAAAATTGTAACAAATATTCTTTAAAGAAAATAACAAGGATGTGTATCAGTTGAAAATGACTGGAACAAACCTCCTTGCTTTATTCAGTCTGTTATGTCTCAAACAGAAAATTAATTGCTGTTTAAGACATAGTTCAGAATCAAATAATTGAACTACACACAAAGGCTACTTTAAATTTAATATATATTGTTCGCATATCTAAATTCAGTGCAGAGTCATAAGTGTCAAAAGATGTTGCAAGGTCACCTGTTCTGGTTTTTTGCTCTTGAAGAAGATAAACTCTATGATTCTTGACATATTTGTCTAACTTGCTCTTTATAGACACAGTGATGTAGAACTCACAGCATTCCCAAGCAATCTCTTCCAGTACTTCACTGAATCACAGATCATTTCTTCCCTGAGGTCACCTGCCCAAGTCCTGGCACCTAATTTATTTGAAAAGGTAATTAAACATTTGTGAGAGTAAGACAGATTAGTGTCCACACATACTGATCCCTAATTGCTTAGACAATCCTGCTTGTTGCATGTAAAAATTTCTCTAATGAAAACACAGAATAATATCCACTTATATTTTCTGTTCTCGACAGGATAAAGGTTTTAATTCTTTCACTGTTGAACCTAAAGGAAGTTTAGTTTGTAACTAGTGTTTCCTTTCTCTCTAACATTAAATTGCCCAGAGGGCATCTGTACTAGTGTTTGCTTCCATTTCTCTTTTTTTTGATAGGAAAATAATTCTGATGGTCAAAGTAGTTGAATTCATCCAGAGATGTTTGGAAGTTTCCTGTGCATTTTTTCCCTGCAACTGTCTAAATGGAGATAATTGAAAATCAGAAAGCCAAGCTGGATTAAACATCTCCTCAGCCACCTGTATTCATTCAGTCTCCTTTGCAGACAGTTGATGACAGTAGATGACAGTTGTGTCATCTAAATCCCATTTTTTTCTTAAGGATATTTGGCAGAGATTACACTACTTATTTTGACATATGAAGACAAAATATTTGATACTAATGGCTCTTTCAACAAACAGATTTTTAAAAACACAGCAAACATCTTCACCTGGAATAAATAAATGTATTTCAACCTTGTTAACAGATCACTCAGCTATTCGTAATGCAGTTGCATTTTCAAACAGCTTGCTATCAAGCACTTCTTTCCAGCTGGCAGTGAAAAGAGTAACTGCAGCTTGATGGAAGATTCCTTCTATCTCAATTCTGCCTCTGGTGCCTATTTAAAATGAATCAGATTAATGACTGGTTTCTGATTATCCACTTAATTCCCAGAATAAGAAACAGCAATTGTTGAAGCAAAAATAACTGGAAAAAATTGGCTGACCCTCTTCAGTTTCTTCTGAAAATGCTTCAGTAAATATTGTGCAGAAAAAAAGCAGTCTCTTGTACAAATTTTTCTACAAAGGAAATATTACCACTCAAGTTGTTCTCAGCATTTCTATCTGTGCTCTCAGGTGTGCCTGTGCCACTGTCTCAACTCAGGCAAATGAAGTCAAGATGAAAAAATAAATGAGATTTCTGCAAAAGCAGAATTTGAACCTTAAATATTGAATGCTTCTATACAATTACCCTGGAGGACAGGCCTTGGATGAAACATACCTCAGAGCATGCCATATACATCTCATAGCAAGAGCACGAGATAAAGTCTGCTGACAGTTGCTGCTAATCAGAAAAGCAGTTCTACAGAGCATAAAGGGCTGCTATCTCTGGGTTTTAGCACAGGAGTAGGAGACCAAACTGAGCTTTGCCACAAACCCACTGTGAGCTTTGATAAGATAACCCCTTCCTGCCTCTCTTCACTTCTCCCTCCCACCTAGTTTTGAAATTGGGATAGTATTCCTATGTGTGTTGAGGCTTAATATCATCTGAGATGATGCAACATAAACTCTGATAGAAGCTAGAGCTTTGATGCCACTACACTTTGCCCCAATTTTTAAAACACTAGGATTTAGAGTCAACCAGTTTATGGGACAACATCCTAATGTTGCCAGATCTTGGAATATTGTTCAAGAAGACTGCTGTCTAGCCATTGTTTCTGATTGTTTCATGCTGTGTCACTGAGGGCTGGGCTGACTAAAGGCAATAGTTCTGAGGAGAGAGGCACAAAGGAAAAGTACAGAAAAAAGGAATAACAGCACCCCCTTCATACATTATAAAAATAATAAATAAATAATAAAGTACTTTTGTGGTTTTCTTGACTTCAAGTAGATGAACAGATATCTTTTCCTTTTTGATCCTAGAATATCTGCTAAAATCTGAGGAGAAAGAACTGGGCAACAAGCTTAATCCTTCCTTCTCTGCCAGGCTCCCCAAGCTCACCCACAGGGGGGTTGGTCTTACTATTGCAGCTGCACAAAACTTAGTAGAAACGTATATAGATCAGGCAAAAATGAATGATAATTTATTTGATAACTACAGGAAGAAAACTAAATCACACTGACTACAGTATTATTCTTGTATTATACTCTTCTCACCATAAGCTTTGCCTATTTTTACGGGCAAGATGAGTCTGAAAGTGCTACAATCATTAGATGGAAAACATGGCAACTTCTCAAGTTATATATCATCTATGAAGATGAAAAATTTCATACATGTGTCTTATGAGAAGAGAAACCCAAATATTGTTTCCTGGACATGCTTCCTGAACACATTCATGTGCAACTTCCTCTTGGTGATCCTGCTTTAGCAGGGAGGTTCAACCAGATGATCTGCAGAGGCCCATTTCAACCCCAACCATTCTGTGGTTCTGTGACTAGAGATTATAAACCAAACCCTTCTCCTCAAGCTGTTCAGTCAGGTGGGGATTCTTTTGCTATGGCTTCCTTCTCTACAGGCCAACTGCATTTTGTCACCTGGCAATCTCATATTTGAATCAACGTTTTGTAGTGGGAAAGAGGGGAAGAATCTAACAATCAAACCTTTCATAGTAAATAGCTTGACCTTCACTCCTTGAGTTGTTCTGTAAGCAATTAAGCTTTCACATGCTGTTTATTGAGTTTAAAGTAACTGTTTTTATGTCAATTAGAAAGCACCTCAAATTACTGTGGAACACAATTTCAGCAGAGTGAGTTGGATTTTGGATTCATAACATAATGCATTCATTTTTGGCATACAAAATGAGAGTGCTTTTGTTTGATTACAAAACCAGCACAAGCTCTGTTCTTTCATCTTGCAAAATTAAATTAGGTGTAACTCTATTATTTCTACATTTACTGGCAATCAAAGAGAAAGACACCCTGAATGATGGCATTCTTATGCTGTCATAAATTGTAATAAAGGTTTAGATTGACATTTCTAGTTAAATAAAAGGTCACCTAGTCTTTTTTTTTTTTTTTCATTCTAATTGCAAAGTTGATAGTCTTGTTTAACTTCAAATAATTTCTGCAAGAAATCAAGTTTGTCTTACAATCACAGAATGATGGAATGGGTAAGGGTGGAAGGGACCACTGAAGGACATCTGGTTGAACCTCCCTGCTCCAGCAGGGTCATCCTAGAGCACATGGCACAGGATTGCATCCAGACCATTCTTGAGTATCTCCAGTGAGGGAGAGTCCACAACCTCTCTGGGCAGCCTGTTCCAGTATAGCACAGTCACTTGCACAGTGAAGAACTTCCTTTTCATTCTCGTGGAACTTAGGAAGTTACTGCATCATTTCTGCCCATTGCCTTGTCCTATTGCTAGGCACACTGAGAAGAGCCTGGCTCCATCCTCTTGACACCCTCCCTGCAGATACTTACAGACATTAAGAGGTCCCCTCTCAGTCACCTCTTTTGAGGCTGAACAGGCCCAGTCCCCTCAGCCTTTCCTCATAAGAGAGAGAGATACTCCAGTCCCTTAATCATCTTAGTTTCCCTCCACTGGACCCACTCCAGGAGCTTCGTGTCCCTCTTGTCCTGAGAAGAACAGAATGGGACACAGCACTGCAGGTGCTCACCAGGGCTGAGCAGAGGGGCAGGATCACCTGCCCCAACCTGCTGGCAATGCTCTTCCTAGTGCATCCCAGGATGTCACTGGCCTGCTTGGCCACATGGACACACTGCTGCCTCGTGAACTTTCTATACACCAGAAGAACCTGAGATTCAAATAATGTAAGCCTGTGAGAACTAAATGATGACTGACCATTTAGGCCTGCACTAGGGTGAGGATGTTTTTCTTAATATGTACTACATCAACCCACTGTCTAATTACAATTACAGATTTTTTTATTTCAGACCCATTTGATGTACAATGAGATATACACCAGAAGGTGTTTTAAAGTTTGGCTGAATGTACAATCCCATCATTTGGAGAGTAAGTGAGAAGATACGTTAATGTAAGTTTAGCAGTGTGGCTGTTTAGATTGGGTCCTAGACTTTGAAATGGACAAAATCAAGATTAGTCAGCAGGATTTCTCAACTTAAATTCAGCATCTTAATCAAACCCACTGTTTCTAGGCAATTGATCTGCAAAGTTATCAGCAATTTTCCTGTTAGATTTCATGAGACAGTAAGGGAGTAAGATATCCCAGGCAAGACAGGACACATAACATCTTATGGGCAGACCCTTCAAAAATAATCTCTTCCTTATCTATTTTCCTGCTGAAGATTGGCAACGATGACTGTGAAAATATTTTTGAAGGGCCTTGATTAAAATCATATGCATTAAAATAAAAACTAAGTGTAAAATAAGAAGTGTAATCTTCCCATAATATGAAATTGGGAGAATCTAAGTCCCACAGAATAAGCATAAAGGTACACAGTGATTGAACACCTTTCTCAGAGAAAAACCATTTACATGAGCAACACAGTTCTGCACTGAGTGCTGAATAAGAGCTCCGTAAAGTGTTCCAGGAAGTTCTTTGGGAATCTTAACAAGCATATATTGTATGCCTTGAAGGAGAAATTAACTCAGGCCATCTTGTGTCAAGCAGGCTGTAACCAACAGTGCCAAATCAGAGCAGAAAGAGAGAAAAAGACATTTATGCTATAACAAGTCTCAGCATCACGAAGCATGGTATTGTGTATTAACTTTCATTAGATCTGTGGTTGAATTAACACTGAAAGATCTTATGCCTAAACTGAAGAACTCAAATAGCATAATGCCTTGTCATTTACTGTTGAAATGAAATGCAACTCAACAACTGGGAGAGGTCTGCTACCAAAATCTCCAACCAGTTCAATATCTGGTAGACCAATGAAGCCTCTGAGAGGGTAAACTCATTGAATCACACAGAGCAACAGTATGAATGCTTTATGCTTTTGACAAGATAATTAAAGCCTCAGCAAGAGAGAATTTTAAGCTGTTCAATCATACTCAGGACATACACACAAAAAGGAAAAGAGTATGTCGCACAACCAGACATCACATATGAAGGAAGGTGTGGAAACCACTTTCATTTAATAGATGTAATAGAAGAGAATACTTAGGTAGCAAATCCCTTTCAGAAACTTACTATGCCCTTAAACAGAAAAAGTATTTTCACAGCTTTCAAAAATGAGGAACATTAATTACACAATTCAGAAGATACTTCCAAGTCTGATGACCAGATGAGTCAAATTCAGCATATACGGGAATGACATTTTGCTGAATACACAGTATGGCTGATATTAAATCTCACATTGCTTTTGGACAATTTGGCCATAGGTGAGAATTGGAAATAAAAGAGAAGAGAAGGAAAGAACAGGTTAGTAATGCTGAAAAATCAACTAGTGACACTGCCATGTTCTTTGGTAAGAAGTAAACCTGACTTCAATGTTTTGTCAATTCTTAACTGAAAGTTTTTAACTAGAAAGAAACCCACAACCGTCCCTCCCAGCATCCATCCATGTTGCGTTGACTAAAATAGTTCATGGAGCTACAGACAGTTTTTCCCAGATCATCAACAGAATTCATAGCACTGAATAGCAGTTATCTTAATTTCTTTAGCCATGTGTCATTTTTTTGTGTTAAGATCAAATTTTTTAAAAAAGCTTCATTTTTATTTTCACAGGCAGTGATACTCATTGAACAGTGTTTGCAAATATATTCTCTAGGTGTGTGCTGGGTAGGACCACAGCAGGGTAGAAATAGAACCCATATCCAACCACAGAGCTGCAAGCCTGCAGCATTAAGCAATATCCTTTAGTCTGCCTGCTTTTAAAAAAGTTTCCAAGCATTGAGTAATGTGGCTGTTCAGACAAAGATGGGCTCTGGAGGGAAAAAACCCACACACAAAACCCCCAATAAAAACTATTACAGACCCTTCATCATACAAATAATACGCACATGTAAGAGAAACTATTCATAGAATGGTGGTTGTTGGAAGGGACCTTAAAGATCATCTACTTCAATCTGCCTGCTGTGGGCAGGGACACCTTCCACTAGACAAGGTTAGTCAGAGCCCCATCCAGCCTGGTTTTGAACACCTCCAGGGATGGGGAGTCCACAGCTTCTCTGGGCAACCTGTTCTAGTACCTCACCACCCTCACAGAAAAGAATTTCTTCCTTATATCTAATCTAAACCTACTCTCCTTCAGTTTAAGGCCATTTGCCCTTGTCATATTGCTACAAGTCCTTGTGAAAAGTCCCTCTCCAGCCTTCTTGTACTTACATACTGGAAGGCCTAGTTAAACCACAGCTAGAAAAACACTTTACACAGTAGATTTAATGGAGGTACTACAGAAGGTATGCCTTTGCTTGCATTAAAAGCTCTGATTCTCTCAAATGTACGCTGACCAGCTGCACTTGAAGCAGAAAAACAGGGCCTAAAAGTGTTACTCTGATGAACTGGCTTAGACTAAGCAGCAAATATAACTTGAGACTAAAGTATTACTCTCCTTAGAAGAGCTCTTCAGGAGTCAGGCAACTCATATTGCTACCTTAACACTACTCTAAAGAGTTCTCCTTGTCAGTGGACTGTTTCTTTTGGGATTTTGCAGCATCTGTGATGACTTTATGTTTGACAGCAAAAGCATTGGTCTGGAAATGGTCTCTGTGAGGATTCACTACTCTGAAGTCTGTTTTGCCCTCAGTCTCTACAGGTCCCATGTCTTCTTTTACCTACATATTCTGCCATATGATTTCCACTTTCATATCTTTTGTTTACATGTCCTTGTACTCACCTGCTACATGCTGAATAACTCAAATATAAATATCTCAGTGCACTTAAGAAAATGCAAGTGGAAATCTTTATTTTTAAAGCACACATTATCTTCTTTCCAGCTCTGTAAATGGGTGAGGCCTGGGCCTGGAGAGAAATCATTTAGGACTGATTCAAACCATATGAGATCTTACGTGTTCACCAATTACTGCCCTTTCTGTTTCAGCTTACAGATATCAAAAATTTTATATCTATGCTAATTACAAGCGGTTTTTCATTTCCCAAGAAGAACACTTAAATTAACTGCTTAGGGAAACAAAATCACTTGTGATTACATTACAGGGTTACAACAGCTGACAAGAATTCAAGATGGGATTTATTTTTTTGTTAGGGAGGAGGGGGAGAAGACAACAGGCAGGAATTCTACTTTCCTATCACACTTTCTCAGGCAGACTTGGTCAAAAAATACGAAGCCAGATTTTGGCCACCAAAAGCTAGCATTTTCCCCAGAATGCTCATCAAATATTTAAGTATCAAGGACAAAATCAAGAATTACACATGGGGACTTCATATCTAGTCTTTAGAGAGTAAGTATTTTGCTGAAAGCTGCCAATTCAATCTAAACTGAATTAGATTTTTCTCCCCACAATCTCTCTAAATTCAGAGATTGATAATAGCATAACTTACACTAAATTTGCTGAGTGCTCTAGTCCTAGTCTTGAGGCACATGCAGTCATGAAGTATATACATGAGACTTTAGATTCTTCAAGATGTGCTAGGCTTGGACTGGGTGGCAGACAATTAAATGCCTGCCAGATTGGCTAAGAATTTCAGATCAGAAAGAGGGGCTGCACTCCCCACATCACCCACATATTTGTATCTATTGCTTTAGACTAATGTCTGTTTACCAGCAACCCTGAATTTTGGATGCCAGAATAAAAGGGTCTAAACTAGTACTGTATAACACAGAGAAGGACAAGCAAAGGAGTCTGAAAGAAATGCAATCTAGAAGTTGAGAAACAGGAAGCTGAAAGCAGACCATTTTTTTTCAGCTGCTATTTAAATTTTTTAAATCTTTGTGCAAATAATATGAATTTGAATCCTAATGCTCAAAGAGTACAGCATGGTAAAAGAGAAAACAAAAGAATTCTCATAGATGAGGCCCCAAGTCTGTCATCACTGATGTCTCACATCCCCGCCTCAAAGAATGCAGCAGTCACCAGATGCAGTATTGGCTCTGAGTTGCAGAATAGATTTTCATCCCACTGAAAATAAGAACTTCTGCCCTACACAAGGGAAGGGTGTACTTGTTGTTGAAGATATGCGCTAACCTTCTTAAAATACTTTTGATATGAAAATAAGACATTATTAGCTGCACAATTATAAGACAAGAAAAAACCCAAAGCAGTAGACAAGAACACAGGAGAATTTAAGAGAGTACAGCTGTAATGACATTTATTAAAAGACATGCTATAACAACTAGTTAGGAAAAGAGCTAGGTATAGGTACTAAATAATCAGAAAACACACTAACCTAAACGAACAGAATATATTACAGCATAACCAAATTCACCATGCACTACACAGTCCCAAAATAGTTTTCTTTAATACATCTTATATCTTCTTTCAGTTTTAAGTCATCTCAACAGACATGGAATACTTTTCAAGCAATGCCATAAGATACTTTACAAATGAAAGCTGTTGCTTATTAAAATATACAGACAATCTTTTTTATATAAAAACAGTTTACATTCCCATTTGTTCCCCCAAACACTTTTTTGCCAGGTTAAAAAAAAAACAAAACAAAACATGGTGTTACAAATATTTACAGTATTTTCTTGTGTTAGATGAACATTTTTATAAACTGAAAGGGAACACTTATGAACAGATCATGTAAAATGAGGGAATGACAGCAATTCTTAGACATGTTTCTGTGTCTTGAATACAGTACTAAAAGTAGTCCATTAACCTTTTGCCTTATCTCACACCATTTGGTTCACATTACAATCTTATTTTCCATTGTTTCAATCACCAATAGAAGTCTCAAACAAAGTCCACTTGGCATTGGGTCTTCCCATCAGAAAGGAGTGTGAGAGAAAAAAGGTTTTTCATATGTCTCAGTAAAACTAGAACAGTCTTTGGTCAGAGAGTGAAATGACATTCTGATTGATGCAAGAATCTGCTTGGTTAACAACCTTGGTCTTGTGTTGCTGCAGTTCCAGGGTGAACTTTTGCAGTAAGTGTAAAACATATTCAAAATTAATTGGAAAGTGCTTAGAAGGAAGTTTATGCATGGTAGCTTCCCACTCATAAATATTGTAGAGTTTCTGAGACCCGAGAAACTGCTTACAGTGAAGACATTAGTCTGCCAAGGTAAAAGCTTTCTTCATTTAGACCTTCAACTATTTCTTTTCTTTGGGACTGCTCCAGGTACCTGTTATTATTACCTAAAGTTGGAAATACATGGGTTATGCTTGGATTCCTGCATATTGCAGTACAAAAAAAAAACTGCAATGGAAAAGGCAGGGGGATAATTAAATCTGTATTGAAACAGCTGTAATTCACTTCATATAGGTAATTCACTTCATATATAGTCAGTGGACAACAATAATTTCTAACAATATAAATATACAATTTCCAGAAGGGGAAATATATTTATTATAATTAAGACAGCAACAGATATGAAAAACCCTACATATAAAACTTCTGAAGGCACAAAAACTTTGGTACAATTTTGTTTCTGTATCACATCCCCTGGTAATAAAACCCTGAAGTTAAGTACCTCAGAAATTTTCCACTCTGTTAGGATTTGCTTTTAAAAGAGCAGGCAAACAGTCTTGTATACAGCAAACAAAATCTCAGAAGATAAAGTTAATTTAAAGAAAAAAATTCTGTGCAATCTGACCAGCATCCTTTTAGCACAACAGCAACAATACTAAGTCTGGTAGTTCTGATCTAATTAATAACATACCACAGCCAAAGGTTAAGGCGAAACAATGCTTTTTGTAAGCAGCTGACCTCTCATTTGAAAAACAGAAGTATAAGCTATAGCAGCATAAAATGACAAGTAGTAGATCTACATCCCTTATAAAAGAAGAACTTATCACTTTCCTACTGACATGAATCAGAGGAGAGCAAGACAACTGATCACATAAACCTCACTGGCAGTATTATCAACAAACACTAATAGATTTTCTGGCATACAAACACAAGTTTGCTATCTGTAATCAGAAAATGTCACCTATAGGCAAATCTCCATAGATAAATGGAATATCTTCAGCATAAGAAGGATCTCAATCTATCAGTACACAACAACAGAGCAACTGAGAACCAGCAGACAAGGCAACTGAGTTAAATTACCAAAGTTTAGGAAATGTGTTCAGATATTTACAGACTTCTGAAGAAATTCAAAGAAACAGAAGTTTTACCATTGTTGTTATACAACAAACCAAGGATCATTTGAAAAGGCACTTAGCTGCTCCTGGGTTGTTAAAAAGGCCTTATTACACTTTGAACCAAGTGTGCATCCATCCAAAAAAATGGAATCAGAGGTAACCCAGAGTTTATTTGTGACCATGACATAAACAAAGGCACAGTCATAGAATCACAGAATATGCTGAGTTGGAAGGGACCCACAAGGATCATCAAGTCCAACTCTTGGCTCTTCACAGGACACCCCAAGAGTCACACCATGTGCCTGACAGTACTGTCCAAATGCTTCTCAAACTGTCAGGTTTGGTGCTGTGATCACTGGGGAGTAAAAAATTTACAATTTCCAGTACCTACATCAGCAATTTCCAGTACCTACTAGTGTTTTAGAGTACAAATTCCAGGTTACACTGCGCACATTATCAGGTACTTCACAAATGATTTAAACAGAAATTAATAATACATGTTAAAGAAATTATAAACTATCTTTAACAACTCAAGGCTACAGTATAGAGAAGATGAAACCAGAATCTTCTTGGGAGTTACACAGTTAACAGGTTAAATGGCAACAGACCTATATAGGATGCAGTATGTTTAAAGTCTAACTACATATTAGGGAAGCAAATTCACAGTAAGGACTGCCAAACACAATAACAAAGAATTTGTGAAAACTTCATTTTTGGAAACACTGAAAATTTACATGGACAATTCTCTGAGCAACTGCTCGAAGTTGTCCGTAATCTGAATAAGAGGTAGGATTAAGGCCTCTAGAGGTTCCTTTCAATCCTACATCACTGTAATAATCTGTAGAATAATATCATTCTTTCCCAAATCCTGCTCTTTTCACAGATATCAAGAGCTTTGCTAAAATATGCTTTAGAGAATCAAGAACTGAGATGCAACTATGCTTTTACAGCCAGGCACTAATGAGTCAAGCACAAAATATAAGAATTATTCCTTTTGCCACAATCCTTCAGTAACAGTGCATTTTGATAAAGAAGGGGTTATGTTTGTGCTTTTAATTATTCAAGGCAGAATATCCCATGAGAAAAACTAGGCTTCATTCTGCTAAGCAAACATTAAGATGTACAGTTAGCTTTGAAGCTTGTCTGCACATCCTGTAAAAGCAGACCTCCCTAACAGGCAGCATCTTTAAGACATACACAAATCTGAAAGTAAGTTGACAAGAATAATTCAGTTGCAGAAAAAGAAAAAGAAGAATCAAAAAAGATACACAACAGCTGTGCCACAAAACCAAAAAGGAAACATCATAAATATCCCCACTCAGATTTTTCTTAAATTAAAAAAAATGTAAGTCTCTGCAGGTAGTTTTTCATCAATCCTCACAGTCAAAGGAGAGCTGTTTGAAAGGGCCAGCTGAATCTAGTCAATCTACAAATGGTTCTGGGACTGGTGCCCAGTTTGACTTGGATCATGGGACTTGCTTTGAGAAACTGGGTCTACTGGGGGCTGATGGATCCATCTGTCAGAGAAAGGGAAGAGCAACTTCAGTCACAAGCTTACCAAGCTAGTGAGGAGAGCTTTAAACTAAAGGTGCCAGAGGGAGGGGAACCTCAGTCCATCCCAGCCCTACCAGTCTGATGCCATCAACAGATGCCCAGAGCGTGAAGAGGGATCACAGGTCAGCAGGAAAGCACCTGAAGAGCAACAAAAAGGAATTCTAGCCAATAAGTCAGCTTCATTGGGGTCCCAACTTCAAGGTAATAGCACATAAGACGGGGAATAAAGAAGAGAAATTAGAGATGTGTGCATGGATGCAGGGCTATGATCTCATTGGCATGTCATGGAGGCTCCAAAGAGTGGAGTGTTGGAATGGAAGGACACAGGTTCTTTAGGAAGGACAGGAAGGGTGGACAAGGAGGTGGTGTTGCCCTCTATGTCAACGACCAGCTGGAGCGCATGCATCTGCACCTGGGGATGTACGAGGAGCTAAGTGAAAGCTTATAGCTCAGGATTAAAGGCAGGACAGGAACAGGTGACTTTATAGTGGGGGTCTGTTACAGGTCACCCAACCAGGAAGACCAAGCAAATGAGGTCCTTTACAGACAGATTGGAGTGGCCTCCCATTCAAAAGCCCTGGTCCTCATGACTTCAACCATCCCAGTATTTGTCAATACTGCAGGGCATAAGCAATCCAGGACGTTGCGTTGATGGTAACTTCCTTCTCCAAGTGATAGAGGAGCCAAGGAGGAGAGGTGCTATGCTGGATCTTGTTCTCCCAACAAGGAGGGAAATGTGAAAGTCAAGGGCAGCCTGGACTACAAGGTTCCTGAAATTGTGGGGTTCAAGATCCTTAGGACAGCAAGGAGGGTGTGCAGCAAGCTCACTACCCTGGACTTCAGGAGAGCAGACTCCTGAAGGCCTCTTCAGGATCTGGTTGGTAGAGTGCCATGGGATAAAGCACATGGAGGGGAGAGAGGCCTAAGAAAGCTGGTTGATATTCAAAGGTCACCTCCACAGAGCCCTGGAGTGATGCATCCGAACAAAGAGGAAGCCAGGCAAAAACATGAGGATGGTGTTAGGCGAACAAGGAGCCAAGGACCCCCAGACTTCTGTGCCCTTAGACTGTGAGGGTATAAAACCCCAGGGTTCCTTTGTTCAAGGTCCCTCCTAGGAGACACTAGCTCAAGATGTTATTATGTTATTGCACCAATATTAAATTATTTTAAGGATCAAGATATCAGACTCTGCCATGGGAAACATGGGGTTAAGTCAGTCAGAAAACCTGGTCTGCCTGTGTGAGTGTGGGGTGCATAGCTGGGAAGGGTCCTCAATCCCAGCTCAGGTAGATCAAGTGTGACTGCCTGAGTGGCTCCTGGATGGTCAGACAGGAAAGTTTCTTTAACACTACATCTCTAACCAACATGCATTAAAGGAAAGCAAGCTAGAGTATCTGGTTGATTTTGCAAAAATACTTCAGAGAAAAAATTTGAAAAAGTTTACTACAGAATACTCACATCATGGTAGAAACATAGCCTTTCTTCTAGAAAGATAAAGTCATACAAGTTAATGAAAAAAACAACAAGAATGAGTGGCAAAACATTACAGCCGAAACAAATTCTGCAATAGTTAAAAGTACATAAATGCCATGTGTAGTGGGTTTCTGTGGTTGGGTTTTGGTAGCAGGGGCGGGGCTACAGGGGTGGCTTCTGTTGGAAGCTGCCAGAAGCTTCCCCTGTCTGGTGGAGCCAGTGCCAGCTGGCTCCAGGACAGACTTCCTGCCGCTGGCCAAGGCTGAGCCAATCAGGAATAACAGTAATGCCTCTGTGAAAACATATTTAAGAACAGAAGGTATTGCACAGAAAGAATTCCAGCCAGGGAAGAGCAGAGTGAGAACATGGGAACAATGAGGTAGACACCAAGGTCAGTGCAGAAGGAGGGGCAGGAGGTGCTCCAGGCACCGGAGCTGAGGCCCTGCAGCCCGTGGTGCAGCCCATGGTGGGGCAGCTGTGCCCCTGCAGCCCATGGAGGAGCCCACGGTGGAGCAGGTGGATATCCCAAGGAGGCTGTGACCCCATGGGAGCCCCAAGATGGAGCAGGGTCCTGCCAGAGAGGAAGGTCCTGTAGCCTGTGGAGAGGGAAGCCCACACTGGAGCAGGTTTATCCTGGGTAGCACTTGTGGCCCCTGTGGGGGACCCACGTCAGTACAGCTCATTCATGAAGGACTGCACCCCATGGAGGAGTGACCCACGGGACAGCAGTTTGGGAAGAACTGCTGCCTGAGGGAGGGACTCACCTTGGAGAGGTCCATCAAGGACTGTCTCCCGTGGGAGGGCCCCCACAGGAGCAGGGGAAGGACTCCTCTCTCTGATCAGTGGCAGAAACAACAACTGACCGTAACCCCCATTCCTCGTCCCCCACCACTGGGGGAAAACATGGAAGGCAGGAGGGGGGGGGGGGAAGGTGTTTTTAAGATTGTTTTATTTCTCACTCTTTGGCTCTGATCCAGTTAGTAATACATTTAAGTACTATCCCCACTTTGAGTCTGTTTTGCCAGTGAAGGTAATCAGTAACTGACCTCTCCCAGCTGTTACTTCGGCTCATGAATCCTTAGCTCATTTTTTAGCTCTCTCTCCTCTGTCCAGTTGCAGAGGGAGAGAGTGGCTTTAGTGGGTACCTGGCATCTGACCAGGGTCAACCCACTACACTATGTTTGAAAGAAATACTTCTTTAAAATGTGGTACAGTAAAATTAAATTTACTTAAAATTAATTTATTTAAAAGGAAATTCTAGAAAGAAAAATATCTTAAAGTGAAAGTTAACTTTCCAAAATATGATCAGAAATCAGTAATATTCATCTGTACATTCAAGACCAAACCTAACTGCATCTCAGCTTGTTCCCCAAAGAGAAATCAACATTCAGAATCAAATATTTTTCATACTTACAAAGGAAAGAATGATAGCATTCTATTACTTTAAGTTCAATACTGAGATGAAAAGGGTGATGAATTATTCTACAAGCAGCTGGTGGAGGTTTCAAAATCACCAGCCCCGGATGTCTGCTGGGAACTCAACACAGCAGAAGAGTGGCAGTCCAGGAGATTCCTAGAGTGTATGGAGGATAACTTGTTGCAGCTGATAAATGAACCTACCAGGGTGGGCCCTGCTAGATCTGCTCTTAACAAACAGAGAAGGGCTTGTGGGAGATGTGGTGGTCAGAGGCTGTCTGGGGCACAGTGACCACATAACAATAGAGTTTTCAATACTTGGTGAAGTAAGGAAGGATGTCAACAAAACCTCAGCCTCGGACTTCCAGAGGGCAGACTTTGGCCCATTCAGGAGGCTGGTTCAGAGGGTACCTTGGGAAACAGCCCTTAAAAACAAAAGGGGTCCAGGAAGGCTGGACATGCTTCAAGA
This sequence comes from Manacus vitellinus, assembly GCF_001715985.3. Taxonomy (NCBI): domain Eukaryota; kingdom Metazoa; phylum Chordata; class Aves; order Passeriformes; family Pipridae; genus Manacus; species Manacus vitellinus. Next base: position 8,921,228 of record NW_021940917.1, on the reverse strand, counting down.
AAGAAATCTTGAAGGCACAGGAGCAGGCTGTCCCTATGTGCCCAAAGGTGAACCAGTGGGAAAGATGACCATCCTGGCTGAACAGGGAGATTTTGCAGGAAATTAGGGAAAAAAAGAGAGTCTATCACCTTTGGAAAAAAGGGCAGACAACTCATGAAGTGTTTGTCATATGTAGTTATGTCATATAGAAAGAAAATTAGAGAGGTAAAAGCACAATTTGAATGTAATCTGGCCACTTCTGTTAAGGACAACAAAAAGCGTTTTTATAAATGCATCAACAGCAAAAGGAGGGACAAGGAGAACCTCCATTCTTTGTTGGACAAGGAGGGAAACATAGTTACCAAAGACTACTTAGGCTGCACCTATATCCAATCTCTATAAAAAAGCACAAGAAACTAGAATTCAGAGAATTACCTAAAGAAAAAAATATATCTTTAAGTATCAAGGAAAACATTTTTAAAAAGACCAAGAAGAGAATTATCACAAAGCTCACAATATTTTTTCAAGATACTTCAGATAACATTCTAAGCTATTGTATAATACACACATATAAGGCACATAATAAGAAATAAGGTAAATACACAGTTATTTAAGTAATAGACATTAGTGGTAAAAAAACCTCTTAAAGTGGGGTTCTTTCTGCCCCCAAAGATAACCTTAACAAAAATAACTTCTTTAAAACCTATCAAACCATCACAGACCTGAATAGTTTCCATAAGATTGTAAACAATTATTTAGAGAAATGCAAAAATTTATTTTAAATCACGACTATTTTCTTGTTTTATATTCCCCAAAGTACTATTACACATCACTTCATAGTAAAAATAGGACATCAAACTTCCATCCCACGGTTAAATCAACCTAAATGTCTGATCCTACAACTTGAAGAAACTTGTGAAATATCTTTTATTCCATAAAGAAAAGGCACTGCCTTTCCTCTAATAGTTTAATCTGTAGGAACAGCACAGACTTTTTATTTTTATAAACGAGTTATTGTAGGAGTCGGGTCTCAGGAAGGATGCTGGATGAGGCATGCTGGGAAATGAAGTCCAAATGTACTCCCATGACCATGGATAATGAGGTACCCCTGGTGATTGGTCAGGGGAGTCACATGTTACTTTGAACTCCCCTACATAAGGTGTTTCATTTGAATAAAGAGGATTTGGCTCTGAACCCCCAAAAAGTTAGCTGGGCTAGTGTAATTTATTTACGTATTATATTAATATGCCACAAGTTATTTGTAAAGAATTGCCAAAGTATAAATCCACACCCTACTCACAGTCACTGCTTGCTTTTCTTCAAGAAACCCGAGCTCTACTTCACATTCAAATTAGTGTTTAATCTTTGTAGAGTATATTTACCATTTTGTTAATAATACTCTTTGTTTGGTGTATTGTGAAAGCACTCTAAAATGTTTTCTAAGGCTAATTTAGAATAAAAACGTAAAGGATGTTCTCAAAATAGAATTTTAAGTAGGAAATTTGATAAATATTGTTGCTAAAGCTATTTCACAGAATAATCTTTCTATGGATCCCATACTTGCAGATAGAATCAGAAAATTCAGAATCATCACCTAATTCTTTGTGTATGAATGAGCTTCTTCTTTTAAGGGACAGAGCTGGTCTCAGCTTTCTCAGTCTCTGAAGATTTTACTATATTAAAAGGAAAGTGCACAGAAAATTCATATTGTAGATTTTGAGAAGGAAACTCGGAGATGCTGGTTTTCTCCAAAGTCATGATTGTGAAGCTCAATGAGAGCGTGAACTGCTTCTTCCACAGAGCCCAGTTGGATAAGACCCATTTTGCAATCTTTCCTGAAGTACAATAAAAACCATTATTAATCTTCACCAAATTTTCACTAACCAACACAGAAGAGTCACATAAGTGGTTGTTTTCAGCCATATCACACACACTGAACACTTGTACAGCAAAAGAGTCAGAACTAGTTATGCACCTGCTAAAATGCAAAGATAACAAAACTATATAAATTTTGCAAAAATGGCCTAAAGCCATGTCATTCTTTCATAACACCGGACTTCAAAAAACTGGGTCAAAATAAGGCTTGAGGACCTCTAGGAAACACTTGTATTGTCCATATAGATGGGATTATTCTAGCCAGTATGATTGTGCTAAAATAATGATGCCAAGTAACCTTGATCAATGTTAGAGCAGAGACATTATCATCTTTTATCTGACATTTCACATATATTCAGCTTGCATTTTTTAAAGAAGTGCGCATTTACGTTTCTTAAACTTACTTTACTTTGAACATATATTTGTCCAAAGGGTGCATATTTTTGATTTAATTATGATAACATAGCATCTCATTTAAAATTTTAAGATTAAAATTTTCATTAAAATTGTCACTGCTTTTGCCTATAGGTATATGTACATGGAATTCTGCCTATAGTTATAAATACATGGAATGTTACAAAAAAGCAATAGCCATCTTCCAGGATGAAAGCTTGCTCAGCAATTTTACAAGAGAACTTACTGGAAAAATTTGAAGGCTTTCACAGTAGATCCTTTACTTGCAAAAAGGTTCTTCAAATCATCAACAGTAACAGAAGGCCTAATTGAAAAAAAAAACAAAGAAACAAAAAACGAACAAAACCAAAACAAGCCCCTCTCAACTTGTAGAAGAGCACAGAGTTCTATAATAATATCGAGATCTCAATCTTGGCTTCTAAATTAAATTTGAACAGCAAAAACTATCTCCACCAACTCGAACTTTGTCAACACTTCAGCCCAAACAACTTGGCTTTGTGCTACAAAATTATTTCAGCTACACTCTACTGCTTTTCATCCAACCCCATTTCTTTCTCAGTTAAATTCAGATTGCATAAAATGCTCCTAAGATCTTAATCAGTACCTTCATGAATACATTTCATCTTGAAATTTGAGTGATTGTGCTTCATGTATTTTCAGTTCTGAAGCTTTTTATTTTATTCAAAAAGCCATTTTCTAAGTGTCTTATAATTTCCTTTGTTACTTGGACATAATTCCAATTTCCTCCTTTCCCTCCCTGCACAGCTGCCAAACAAAAGAAGCCTGTAAAAACTTATGTTTGGCTGTTACTCCATACATTGTTGACAACATTCTAGATTTAAAAAAAAGATTGTTTCAGTCTTAAAGAACACCATTCTTAACACCTTTTTTTGACAACTTCCACTCTATGTAAGAGGTCTGAATTCTGTAGAAATTACTCTTTTAGAAGTGTAAGTATTATTCAAAACTGTATCTATATTAAGTAACAATGTCAATGACAAATTTGTTGTCATGTAATTCCAGTACGTAATCTCAAAACACGTCTTTAATCTTTGTGAAAATTTGTAACACAGAATTTAATAGGTAAAAGAACAAAAGCATACTCTCAAGAAAATGTAAACTGATTAAAACTCATATAGAAGATCATTCAAACAGTTATCCTCATTGCTAATGATAAAAAAAGGTACAGTTAAAGGATTCACTTGTTAGTTATACAGCAGAATGACCCACAGCAGAATGAAGGCCAAGGGAATGTAAAGCTTATGTCAGACTTTGTAACTCAAGAACACAACCTAAAAAACATCTCTTCAGGAAAATCATACATGTAGATACTCACGGGATGTTGGAGAGATGCAGGGTGGCAGATGGAGGAAAAATATTTTGGCAGTTCTTAGAGCCAGGATTCTTAAAGCGATGTAAAGGGCTATTGCTATAGTCCTTTGTCAGACCTTTGTCTTCTTGCCCTTCACGAGGAAGTTGAATTGTCTGATATTTTGAAAGAGTAGTATGCATGACCCTTCCATAAAGCCTCTGTCCATTCAAGTGGTTGATAGCTAACCAGTGGAAATTTAATTTGAACAGGAATAAATGGAGGGGAAGAAAAGACGATTCTTTAAATACTAATATTGTTTTCTATTCAGTGCCAGATTTCACATTCTAAATTTAAACTGCAACTTGCATGTCTACCAGGTGGGCTATGCCACAGCATTATATTTAAAACAAGTACAAGGATGTAATATAATCTCCAGTCTAAATGCAACAAAAGTGCAAAACATCATTTCAATAAAGAACAGTTGGTTATTATTAAATAGCTAGATATAAGATGAACTACAGGAAAATCATATGATGTATTATTAAGACAAACTATGGGAAAATTGTATGATGTTTTAATTCTAACATTTACTAGATTGAGATTCACGGGAACTTAGTTTTTAAACCACTAAGAGTATTATCAACATTAAGTAAGGAAAAGTTTGTACGTAGTAATGCAGCACAATGATGGATTGAATTTGTTTATGCTTGTCACTGACAGAGGGCAAATTCTTCCTTTATATTATGCTCATGCTAGTTTGAAGCATAACTGTGCCTTAAAAAATCAATACCTAATTGAGCCTGGGTTGCATCTGCCATCTGAACCAAAGCAATTCCTCTTTTCTTAAACATAATCTTCACACGATGCACATTACCATATACACCTGTGGAAATACAGAAAGGAAATCTTTTCATAGCAGCAGAAGGGCAAGTCTGTTTCTTTTGATTAACATTAGATTTACAAAAAATAATCATCTCATTCAACAGCTTGGTTAGAATATTAGTATGAAGGACAGTTTTGAAGTTTGTGTATTATTTTCTGAGGCTCCAAAATGGAGGAAAACCTCCAGGATCTTAGTCATAAAACTGCATGTTTATGTTCAGCTTTTAATCAGTGCAATAGTCGTCAAAGTCCCCTTAACAGAGACTTATTAAAATACTACTATGCCAAACATTGTCCCCTGCAATTAATGTATGATCCAATTCTATACAGCATTTCCTCTGATGCAATATTTGTTTTTTCCTCTTACTTTGTCTTCCCATTTTTGTAGCAAACAAACTGGACCACACACTGAAATTCATTTGACACTGTATATCTTTTGCCTTTTTTGGTATCTGTGGCCTATAACTCCTGACTCAAATTATTGTAATTTTAAAACCAGTGTATTCTCTTGTGCATTTTTTGGATATGGACAAAACAATGAAGCTTGAATTAACCAGCAGGTGTCAGATAAATAAAAAGAATGCTAGCCCTGTGGTTTCTCAAGGGATATTTGACATATCTTACCAAATAGGATGAAAAGTCCATATGGTGTGATGGCCTGTTTAAATGATAAAATGAGTATATTATTTCTAAAGCCATGCAAATAAAGACATCTATTCCATAAATGTATGGTAAACAAAAAGAATGGAAGAAATACTGCATACCAATACCTAAACCTGTCTCTCCAAAAGCCATTCCCTGCAATAACTACAATGTACGGCACTCTTGTTAGTATATATTTGCAATGCACATGTGAAATACTTAAACAAGCTAACACTTCAGCTCATGCATATTCGTCACTCAAGACTCAGTCTGTCATGCTGCAGAAGTTATTAATATTTTAAGTAGCTTCATTATTTGAACTTCTTCTAAGCTAGCAGCTCATTCCCTGAAAAAATGAAAGACGTTTGCTAAACTAAAAATAGAAAAGAACATTCAAGAACTCCTTTGTATTTTGTAAACAGCAGATAACACCTATGAAACCAAACCTAGTTGCTTCAAAATGTGCTTGCTTTGTCTTCAATTTTGTCCCCATTCCTTTATGTGATGACTGTGACATTCTGAAGTGATATACATACAATTTAACTGTTTATATATGAAGAGTATAGAAAGTGGTATTTAAATTGTGTTTGAACAGAAGCTGTTCAATTAAATTCTTGTATACCAAGCACCAAAGAAGATCATTTACATCCTAATGCAACCAAAATTTATTCAACTGAGCAAAAGTTTTGCCAGTATTAAAAACACCTGGGTATCAGAAGCACTACTTACACCCTCTAGCCCTATTCCTTCTCATTTCGCAACATTTGAAATGTGTAACAAAATATCTGAATTTTTCAAAAAAGGAAGATACTGCAGCCTAAGTGCAAGCCCATACCCATTTATCGTTAGCATTTAGTAATAGAGAACAATTACTATGAATGTGAAATTTAAATTCGTCAAGAGTTTATCTTTCTGGCCTAAATATTTTAATTCAACATGGAGAAGTGTTTTTAAGAAATTTCTTATCCAAATGAGACCTCAATATTTAAAAAAAAAAAAAAAGTGTTTGAAAGACAAAGCCAGGTAATTTAAAAGTCTCAAGGAAATGTTCAAGTGCACACTAAAACTCTGCAATGGGGAGAAATACAAATTGAAATAAGCTCAATAAGATTTTCTATACATAGAAAAAGAAGTGACAGGGCTCAGACAACCACTACTGAAGGACAAGTGTTACGCAGTTGCCACAAAATATATTTCCAACAATTAATGTTGTTGTACATAGTTATTTCACACCTTTTAAGAAGTTGAGCATTCTTTAATGCGTTGATACTGTAACATGCATTACATCACAAAGTTCTACATGACTCCTTAGATGTGGTTAGTATTATGTAAAGGAGCAATGTCCTAAAAATAGCTCTGACCTATCTTTGACATACGCTTATTCTTAAGAAACACATTCTTTTAAGATTCAGAGAATCATCTTGAATAATCAGCTGCAGAAAGCATATCAACAGCCATCATCAGAAACTCACTGATAGGATGTGTTGACAAATCAAAGAAAAAGTGACTTGTCTTACAGTCCTATCTGCAGCTGTTTCTTTTGATGCTTACCGTGGAATTTGGCTGTTAGTACAAAAACAGAAACAAAACAATTACTTAAAGAAACTGGTCAACAGATTTTTAAACCTCATAATATGAAGGTAACTTCCATTTTGCCATCACTTCTAGTTTTAACAGTTTTATGGTTAAGTAAATGTATTGAGTGTGTAAAACAAGAATTTTACATTGCTGCAATAGGACTGCTTATCAACGATCAAGTAGAATTGTATTTTAAGTTATGGCCTTGGTAGAGCTTGATTTTTGCTTTTTTAAAAGATGTACATGGCTTTTAATTAAGCACAGATCAGTCTGTAATATTTGACTAACAGGAGTAAGATTATAGAATAGCCTATGTCACTTCCACTACAAAAATAACTTTCCAAGTTGTCCTTGTAATTTTACTGCCAACATATGAAAAAATCAAAATCTGTGTGGTACTTTGAAAAGTGAACATGTGTATATATTCACTTTTAAAAACAGATATAAAGTGATGTCAATAGCAAAGCATACCTGTGCGCTTCCTCTCCAACCTGGGAAAAGTTGCAAAACTAGAAAGATTCTATCCATGTTTAGAAAGCTACTTGATTTGGCATGCTTGCACCTCCTTTTCTCTTCCCTTCTTTTTTTCTAACTCCTTGTTTTTTAATAAATGAAAAATCCTTTGCCCTCTTTACAGATAAAGCAGCACATAGATGGTCGGAGTTTTTCAACCTCATCAATATTACAAACTACCTCAAACAAGTATAGAGCTGTCCTGTTTTTTACATTAGCAGCATAGAGAATTTCTCTTATTCCTTCAGCTAACATCCATTTCCGAGAAGGAGTCTGGCTGTTGGTACAAGGTGATACTTGCATCAGTTCCACCAATCAAACTTACTTCAGGGTTGAGGTTGCTGACTAGTAAAACAGAATTTCCCGGAATACCAGTAACACCAGGAATCTGTCCAGACACTGTTGACGGGGTGATTGTGAGAGAACCAAGTGCTCCAGGAGCAGCTGGAACTGAAATACCTGGAAGGGTATAAAGAGCATCACTTGACATCTCAAAGTGGAAGAGAAAGAAGACAAAACCAGGTTATGTTTGGCAAAAACATCAATATTCAATTTAAAAATGCTTTTAAGGAATTTAGTTATTAATAGTACCTGACCAATAAAGCAGGAAGTGCTTCCCTTTCAGAGATGAAGAAATATTCAGCTACACAAACAGACCCAAACAGAAGGGGAGACACAAATTGCAGTTCAAGAAAGAAGAAAAATAATTCAGCACAAAAGTTTATCCTGTGTTAGAAAGGAAAAGATCACTCAGTTTAAAAAACTATTTATTTCTCACTTTCTAGCCAGGAAAGGGGAGACTTCCTGTATTTGCATTGAATATCATTGAAGTCTGAGGATTCTTAGAAAAACAGATGCTTAACTTCTTCTCTTGCAGGTTATATTTATCATGGCATTTAATTTCTTATTAAACTATAAACTACATCAGTAATGTTTTTTATTACAGAAAGTAATTTTACTGAGTTATATGAGAAAGAAAATCAGAATTACTCAAAGGGATACTGTGTTCTGATTGCTATATCTGAAAACAGTTTGCTTTAAACAGGTGTATTCAAGTAGCCCACTAGCCATAACTACAAATATCACATTTTTAGAAAATACAAACTTACCAGCACCTTGAGGAAAGCCCAAGGGTTGGGCAAATCCAGTAGCCCCTGGATATGATGGGAATACCGTATTTTGAGTGGCTAGAGAGAGAAGACACATCTAATTGAAAGAGATTTTAAAAGTTTTGGAAAACAGAAGAGGTTTCAAGACTCAGAATCAGCTGCCAGTGTTGCTATTCTGATTTTGTCTGTCGTTACACATCTTATAAAACGTTTGCGTTAAAATCTCTCATTGAAATCCAAGATTCTATGTTTTACAAAGACAATTTTCAGACACTTTTGAAGGCAAATATTCTGATCAGCCTCAATGTCCCTCTCTAAAATGAAGTTAGGGCAAAACATAAGGTAAATAAGTCTGAATAGGAAAGCACAGTATAGACTAGTATCCAATAAAGTTAATATGTCTGTGGTGTTCAACAGTTTTTATTCACATGATGGACATGCATTCTAGAAATTGCTGGAAGTAAATATAGTCAAAGATGTTTTGCAATGATAAGATAAAACTATTTCCTTGATATTTCTAAAATGAGTATAAGCTAAACAAGACAAACAACAACAACTGATCTGAGACTCTGAATTTTACTAGCTGCTGAGATGCATAAAGTATATGCATTTTGCTTTTTAAAGAGATGTACTTTCCCAGTTTGCATGACTTCATAAATAACCAGTGGTTTTTATGGTTCCTCTGGAAATCACAACCATGAAACAGATTTGGAATAGCAACATACAGACAGTCCCAGCCTCACAGATGGCTCAGTGATTTCCACATTAGTATGTGGAGTTAAGTGCTACCCAAGGCAGCAGAAAAACTTGTGTTCTAAGAGGCAATTAGGTACAAGCCTGAGTTGTGGATTCTTTCATATGTTAGCAAACACCACATTTTTTCTCTAAAATGGGACATGTATAATCAAGAAATACATCCTACAAGCTTGGTAATAAGTCTGTTTTACTACTCAAACCTCCACCATTGACTAAAATACAGCCACATTCACTAGTGAATGGTCCTTGATACAATGTATGATACAATACCATAAGTATCCATTATGAATTACAAAAGCGACAAATGGAACAAACACCAAAGATCAAGTATTCATGAATATTGCATCACATTACACCTACTCTTATCTGTGGCAACAAAGTGTCTTTCATACAAACAACCGAATACATTCATCACACCAAAGCAAGTAATTTTGTTCTTGAAATACACGTACTGGTGCATTATCCTGACAAGTTCTGGCAACACGGTTATTAATCACTTATTCACAACCTAAAAATGGTAATGGAACATTAACAAAGAAATAGATAAACAGCTTTTATTCTGCCAAATAAGACTTGCATGTTGCATACTGATACCAAAATCAGGCATGTAAAAATTGTCAAACTGAACTAATGCTGAAAGATCTGGAATTCTTTGTGGCCTCTTTTTTTTCTTTAATGTGTAAAATCATTTGCTTCATGGCTAGTAGCTAGCTTTCAAAGCAAGCTAATTCATGTATCTGTGCTTATGCTCACGGGGTGAAAGAACTCTTTATGTGCAAAATATTCACAAAATCTGCATGTTTACAGTATCTTTTCCAACAAAACCAAAACTTAATAGAAAAAAAGAGAGAAACAAGTTTCAAGAGCAGTTCAGTTTTGCTATTAAGACAACTTCAAGTCTAGGAAAAAAAAGTATTATTCTGATAGTTACCTGCTTTATCTTATAATTCTCCATCAAAAATACATCCACTAGTAATAACACAGGAAGTGCAAGTGCTGACATGACTCACAACATCTTTTTCTCATGTTCTGTAACTAAGTCTATCAGAACATGCCAATGACAACATATACATGTCACCACCGACAGAAAGGTTAAGAAGCATGCTTTTCCCCATCTACAGCTATTTTCTTAAAAGAAAAATATCTATGCAGCTGCTTCACTGTGATTTCACTATAAACACTTTTTGGTACAGACATCAGACTATTCTTCATACCAGCACCTCTGCTGTTCTTACTATTATAGCAAATGAAAACTGTAATATGAAAAATGAGAAGCTTGGAAGAGTGAAGGGGAGGAAATGGAGCAGCTTTCATGTGTTATCCTACAAAAGCATACAGTTGTCTTTGCAAGCTCATCTTTAATCTATTCTAATTGTACTTTCCCCTTCCAATGACATTTCAAATAGTGCAAGTCGAATTAATCAGAATATATTAGACCTGTAACAGCATACTTCTATAATGCTGTATGGCAAATTCTGCCCCCCTCGCTCCACCCCTCAGTATAAAGACAGTTGTACATAAAGTAAAGATCCAAAGCCTGTCTTTAAGGGGAGCAGTAAAAACAACCAAGAAAGTAGTAAGAGCACCTCACATTCTTATTCTAATCTAAGCTAACTAACTCAACTATCCAAAAAATCAAACGAAACCCAGTATCTGCCCTAGCCATCACAGAAAACTACAGGAAAAAAGGGAATTATTCCCCCACCCTTTCTACTGTGCTAATCAATTGGACAGCACTTAGATACCTATTCAACAGCTAAGGCAGCTCATACCTATGTATTATTGCTAACCATTATCATTAGAGAGAAAGAAAAATAGCTAAAATAGCTCAAATTGCACTGTGAGCACTTCAGGTCATCAGATCAATGTGTTTGGTGATTTGCATTATTCCTAAAGCTAATTAAATGAGCATGGTAGAGCCATTTAAGCCAAAAGGGCTTCTCCAGTGTCACTTCAAGCAGACAGTGTCTCCCTATATGCCATGGAAGTGACTTCTAAAATTCAAGAAAACTTCTAAAATTTTATCTTTCAGAAGGTGACTACAAACATTTATAAATGTGGCATTTTGAATTTTCTTATAGTTTTTTTTGTTACAGCAGGCAGTTATCCTAAAATATACTCAAATAAGAGCCAACACCCTTAGAACACTTATTTTCAAGCAGCCTTAGGCAACCAATGTTAATTGGTGATGACTTTCACTGACCATACTGATATGCAACATTTATTATATTACCTGTACTAATAATACCATTCCAAATCATTTTACAAATGCAGCTTTTTGACAACACCTTGAGTTTGCCCATGAGCATTCCTCATGTTATAGTTACAGATATTAAGTTATCTTGAGTTGGACTTTCTGCTTTCCATACAAATCTTACTGAACCTAACACACAGAAATGTATGCAAAATGTACCCTTCTAGGAACTTGATATGAAACTAGAGCATAAATGCAACATAAAAATTATTATCTTGGTGTGTATTTATCACTAGAAGTGAAGGTTTCTTACCAAAGGTAGTAGCTAAGGATGCATCCAGGGTTCGTTGGCCATCACCAAAAGGAAGATCAACGCGAGTGAAATCTCTGCTTTTGTCATTGTTGTACTTTACTTTTAGGGTAGTTAACTTGGAGAAATCAATACGCAGAGTGCAGCACCCAGTATAGATACTGTGGCCATCCAGAGACTGAAGAAAAATAATTACATTTTCAGATTCAAAACACATTGCAGCAGCCACTGTTATAAGTTTATTATTGCAGCCTTTCAGTACTTAAGTGGCCTATAAGAAAGATGGGGACAGACCTATTATCAGGGCCTGTTGCGACAGGACAAGTGGGTCAATTTGGATTGGATATGAGAAAGAGGCTTTTTACAATGAAGCTGGTGAAACATGGCATAGGTTGCGCAGAGAGGTGATCGATGCTCATTGGACTGGGCTCTGAGAAACTAGTTGAAGATGTCCCAGCTTATTGCAGAGGGGTTGGACTAGATGACCTTTAAAGGTCCCTTCCAATCCAAACCATTCCATGATTTTCACCTTGCAATTGTATCCAAATAGTAATTAATCCTCTGTTTTTAAAGTGATGGTTTTAAACACTAAGTAGACAATTATGCTGCTACTATCCTTACCTAAACATCCTGTGTACAGTTCCAGTGTAGTCCACTAGTTAGTAAGTATTACATCACTTTGTGCCAATTGGACAAAACAGAGCTTTAAGCATGACATGACTTTCTGATCTCACTTGTCTCCCACTCAACACACAATATCAGGTGCTAGTACCAATACTAATTTGGAAATTCTTACTGCATGGAACTGACCCTTACATAAGCTGGTGAAGGGTCTGGAGCATCCTGTGAGGACCTGCTGAAGGAGCTGGGGTTGTTTAGCCTGGAGAAAAGGTGGTTCAGAGGGGACCTTATTGTTCTCTACAACTTGAAAGGAGACTGTAGTGAAGTGGGGGTTGCTCTCTTCTCCCATGTAACAAGTGACAGGACAGAAGAAACGGTTTCAAGTTTTGTGAGGTGAAGTTTAGATTGGATATTAGGAAAAATTTCTTCATCAGAAGGGTTACCAAGCATTGGAACAGGCTGGAACAGGAAAGTGGTGGAGTCACCACCCCTGGAGGTATTTAAAAGATGTGGAGATGTGGTGTTTAGATACATGGTTTAGAGGTGAACTTGGGCAGTGTTAGGTTTATCATTGGACTCAATGACCTCAAGGTTCTTTTTCAATGTAAACCCCTGGAGCTGGGCTTGACTTCAAGTGAAGCAACAGAGCAGATGGATCCTGTGCTGCAGATCGCCCAAAAGAAGTGGTGGGTGATTGTTGTGGCTAACTCCCTGCTGACTCCCTGCACTCATCTGCTGACCTGACTGCTGATCTAAAAAGGTGTCGTCTGACAGGAGCTTGAATCACAGATGTAATGCAAAGACTGCTAAGGCTTTTCCACATATCTGACTATTACCTCCTGCTGCCATTTCACATGAGAACTAAAGACAGCAAGGGTAACTTGGGAATTATCAAATGGGATTTCAAAGTTCCACCTGAATATGAGGAAGAACTTCTTTACTGTGTGGGTGACCAAGAACTGGAACAGATTGCCCAGAGAGGTTGTAGAGTTTCCTTTCCTGGAGATATTCTAAAGCCATCTGCACACGAATCCTGCACAATGTGCTCTAGGGAACACTGCTTGAGAAGGGAGGTAGGACTAGATAACCTAAAGTGGTCCCTTCCAACCTTATCCAACATGTGAATCCATAAAATCCATTTTCTTATGAGTAGTTACGCTCAGAAAGATCACTGAAGTAGTATTTTCTGCCTATACCAGTCATATAAGAATCATGATGGATGAAGGGGGAAGAAAACCACTCAAAAGATACTGGTTTGTCAAAATTATTTAAAATAATTTAGACTGAAATTTTAATTTCTGTGAAATCTTTAATTAGGTGTAATTTATTATAAATACTCTTCTTCAAGAAAAGATACTATTGCTAACAACCAGCCTATAAATCCAACTACATTTACTAATTTCCAATATATTCTTAACTTTTGAACACATAGTGAATTTACTTGCTGAACTAAAGTGCAAGTAGAAATACGTAAATATCCTGAACCTTTAATGTTGAAACTGAGAATAAAGTCAAGTTAAATAACAAAAGTAAGGTAAAAGTTCCATTCTATCTCATCTTTCAGTAATTTTTTTTAACTGAATCCTAATTACCACTTAATACTTAGAGGAATCTATTCTATATACTTCAATGGGAATTTTCAGATTCTATTTCTCTTTAAAATATGTGGTCACCTCAATATTAGTAAATAAATAAAATCAAAGTGTTTCAGGCTTAACTTCAAGTAAGTGAAGTGTTTTATTTTTGTCTTTATTTTTAACTTCATAGTTCAAGTATTATAACCCAATGATTTTAACAGTGCTGTCCCTTCTGCAAAAGTCCTGAAGTACTCAGCTTTCAACATTTAATTATAAAACTACTCATCACTGAGGAAACTAATTAACAGCATTTTTTAGAAATTAAAATATTTAGTCATTATAAGAAAACTTTAAGTTGTTTACATAAAAATATATTGAGTATTTTCAAAAAAAAGTATCTGTTGCTATACAAAGTGGAGGAGAATACTGGTGGCACCTCTGGGGCAACGTGTTTAGGAAAGGCTAAAAAACTAGTGTGCGACAGCTGAGATGTGAGATGTGAGAAACAAGTGAGAGAACCATCCCTATAGACACCACGGTCAGAGAAGGAGGGGGAGGAGGAGGAGCAGAGCTTCCCCTGGAGACCATGGTGAGGCAGGCTGACCCCCTGCAGCCCATGGACACCCACAGTGGAACAGATATCCATCCCACTTACAACCTGTGGGATGGTATATCAGGCTGTTCTGCCTAAGTGAGGATAACCAGCTTGAACTTTACCCTATTTGCAAAAGTTATCAGTGGTGGATGGAAAAGGAGGTCATGCTGCTTTTGGTGTAGAAGGATGCTGAGACCAGCCTGAGTCATCAATTCCAAAGTTAAACATTCTGAGGAAGAACAATGTTCCCTGACAGAAACTGGCACCAGTGAGGATGTGGTGTACAAAGTACCTGATAAAGGAACAAACAACTGATCCTACTGATAACCTATCTAAAGCTGCTGAACTGACACAGTTGGCTTGGAGACATCTGACTGATAGTCAATGACTCTGTACTATAAAAGGCCAGTCCCACTTTTTAACAGCAGGGTCTCCTAACACACCCCTTCTAGAAGTACGTGTGTAGACTCCTCTCTTGGGTGCGGATGCCCCTCAAGGTTACTCTCGGAGGCTAAGCAAGATATTAGCCCACAGTCAGTGCTACTGAGTAATTTTTTTGCTAGCTTTAATATCATTGTTTCAATATTTTTTCAATAAATACTGCACTGTAGTATTAGTTTTATCTATACTATGTGCTAAATAATTCTAATATTTTTAGTCTAATTATTATCATCATCCAGTTAAATAAATAATTTATCTTATTAATATAAATATATTTGTTTTGACATCCTTAATCCAGTGGGACAGACTTGTATAAAGGCTCAGTCACACCTATATAATTCCTTTAAACATAAACTATTAACTAAGTCTGAGGCTAAGATTGGATCCAGCTGCACTTAGCTAAACTCCTCTCTGAGGAGTTTAGAAAGCAAGTGGGTCCTTTCTGCACTTTGTGACACAACAGGAGGGTCTCCCCGGTAAACCTTGTCCAAAGCTTCCATTCTGCCCATGACAGAAGGGCCCACACTGGAGTAGTTAGGGAAGGACTGTATCCTGGCAGAACCACCCAAGCTGGTAAAAGGAACAGTGTGAGGAGGAAAGAGCAGCAAAGTGTTATGGAATGACCGCAGTCCCCATTCCCTACCCCCTGCACTTCTCAGGGGAAGGAGGTAGTGGACTGGGAGGGAAGTGGAGCCTGGGAAGAAGGAATGAGGGAGTAGGAAAGGTGTTTTTACTTTTGTTTTTGTTCAAGGAATGAGGGAGTAGGAAAGGTGTTTTTGTTCCTTACTTATCCTAAGTCAAGTCTGTATGCCTATGACAGTAATTATTGAGCAATCTCCCTGCACTATCTTGACTCACAAGCTTTTTCATTTTTATTTTTCCCCCTGTCCTACTAAAGAAGGGGAGCGAGAGCAGCTTGGTGGGTTCCTGCAGCTAGCCAAAGTTAACCCACCACAGAAAATACACCCGAGGAGGTGAGCTTTCCTTCATCAGTGAGAACATGCATTTTAAAAGTCAGCAAACAGTTTGTTTGAAATTAAGAATTTCAAGATGAAAACACTGATTGTTGTAAATTTCTCACTGAAATTCAAGCAAGTAAAACATGTAATATTCATTTAATTTCTGGGCATTTAACTACACTCTCTTCATTGAACCTTATTGAAACTATTCCATTCTGTTTGAAAGGTAAACCTTTTCGGTCAACTACAGTTACTGTCACTCATCACTACTGACAGTTCTGAGTTTTGTTTTGGTAGACTGGAGAGATAGGCAGAGCAAAACCCTCTGAAATTCAGCAAAGGCAAATGCAGGATTCTTCATCTGGGGAGGAATAACCCCAGGCACCAGCACAGGATGGGGGCCAACCTGCTGTGAAGCAGCTCTGCGGAGGATGTGGGGATACTGGTGGACAACAAAGTGTTCATGAGCCAGCAGTGAGTCCTTGCGGCCAAGCAGGCCAATGGTATCCTGGGGTGCATTAGGAAGAGCATTTCAGTAGGAAGAGGGAGATAATCTGGCTCCTCTGCTCAGCCCTGGTGAAGCCTCAACTGGAGTGCTGTGTCCAGTTCTGGACTCCTCAGGACAAGAGAGAAACGGAGCTCCTGGAGCAGGTCCACTGGAAGGCTACAAAGATGAGGGGACTGGAGCATCTCTCTTACGTAGAAAAGCAGAGGGAGCTAGGCCCGTTCAGCCTTGAGAAGACTGAGAGGGGACTTTATCAATGATTTTTGTTTTGGTAGACTCATACACTTGGGTGTATGCTATATATTTGTTTGCAGTTTGATGATAGAGTGCTGTCCTCTTAACTAATGAGGGATGTCAAAAGTTATTCATGTGCATCAAGAGGGTTAGAATGATGAGAAATCATAAGGCAATGGTCAAGATATCCCCAATGTTCCCCCCTTACCAGAGGGGAGAGGAAACACCCCCCACAAGCAAACAAACAAACAAAAAAATCAATTTGAATACAGCGTACTTACCATTTTGGCACAATATGCATTCATTGCATCAGCATATTGGAGCAACGCTTGGAATTGATTGTTCTTATGGAACATGACAATCTTCAAGACATATCCAAATTTAGAGAAAATCTGTTAAGGAAAAAGCATGGACTTTTAGACCCAATGAATAATTCACGCACTCTAAAAATTAGCATTTAATATTTCAAATAAATTTCTGAAAAGTATGTCTGTTCTGAGAGCTATACACAAATTGAGTGAACTCAGAATTTTGTTTCGGGTAAAAAAATATTTTAAAAAAAGGTTACAAGAGATGGGAAAGAAGGATAAAATTTCCTAAAAGATTTAGCAATAACTGATCAACTAAGAGCAGGGAAGGAGAGCCCAAACAGGCATTTGTCCAATGTCTGCAGAGAAACTGTGGATAATGAATCAGAGTTGAGGTTTGACAAATGAACTTTCCCAAGTCGTAGAATCATAGAATATGCTGGAGTTGGAATGGACCCACAAGGATAATTGAGTCCAACTCATGTTTCTACGCAGGACTCCCCAATGATCACACCCTGTGCCTGACAACATTGCTCAAATGCTTCACCCATTGAGTAACATGGTTATCCAGCTGTGTGCTGGACATTTTGTTCCAGAAGTATCCTGTGAGAGACAGTACCAAAAACTTTGCTGAGGTCCAAAAAAATTACATCAGCTGGCTTTCCCTGATCAATCAGGTGGTTTACCTTGTTGTAGAAGGAAATCAGGTTTGATAAGCAGGACTTCCCTCTCGCAAAGCCATGCTGGCTGTAACCAGTGACTGTGTTGTCCTCCTCAATACCTCCCACAATAATCTTTTCCATGAGTTCACCAGGCCCTGAAGTGAGACTGACAGGCCTGTCATTTCCAGGGTCTTCCTTTTTTGCCCTTCTTGAAAAATCGAGACAACATTTGCCAGCTTCCAGTCACCTGTGACCTCTCTGGATTCCCAAGACAGCTCAAAAATCACTGAGAGAGGTTTTGTGATGACATCAACCAGTTCTTTGAGAATTCTAGGATGAATCCCATCAGGCCCCATAGATTTGTAGGGATCCAGCTGGAGCAGCAGATCCCACACGATTTCAGGGAGTTGATCATCATCGCAGTCATGGTCCTCCAGCTCAGGGCACTGAGACCCTCTTGGTCCATCATCCATGTTGAAGACAGAGGCAAAGAAAGTATTAAACACCTCTGCCTTGTCTCTGTCCCTGTTTGTGTGGGGACCATCCTCATCCTGGAACAGTGATGATATTTCTATACTGCCTTTTGCAATTAACATACTTGGAAAAATCTCTTTCTATTGTCTCCCACGTTTCTGGCAGCTGCAACTCCAGTTTAGCTTTGGCTGCATGGATTTTCTACCTACAGTGGCAAACAGCATCTCTGCATTCTTCCAATGTCCCCTGACCTTGCTTCCACTGGGCATACACCTTCCTTTTTTGCCTTATTTCTGAGAGAAGGCCCTGTCTCAGCCAAGCTGGCCTTCTGCCTCACCTGCTTGACTTCTGACATTTGGGAATTGCTGCTCCTGTGCTCTTAGGCAGTGATGTTTAAAAAGTGACCAGCACTGATGGACCCCAGCACCCGCAAAAACATTTTCCCAGGGGACTTCACTCTGTAATTCCTTGAGCAGCCTGAAGTCTGCTCTCCTCATGTCCACAGGTGAGGTTTTGCTGGCACTTCTCCTCCTGTCAGTAGATCTTTTAAACTCAATCACTTCACAGTCACTGTGGTCAAGACGGCACCAATCTCCACTTTGCTCACGAGATCTACTCTGTGGACAAGCAGCAGATCAAGGAGGGCATCTTCCCAAGTCAGCTCCCTTAAAACCTGTTCCATAAAGTTGTCATCCAGATTTTTCAGGAACCTTCTGGCCCAGACTGCACCAGCTGTGCAATGCTTTGATGCTTCCAGTTGTTTCTGGCAAGCTGAAGTCCCCTGTAGGAACAAGGGCAGTTGACTTGGAACTGTTCCTTAAAGAATAATTCCCTGGTGTCATTGTCCTGGCTGAGAGGTCTATAGCAGACTCTCACAGTGACATCTGCATTATTTGTTTGTCCCTGGATTCTCACCCAGAGACTCTCCACTGTGCTATTGCCAGCTGTGAACTCCACACATCCTAACCCTTCTGTTACACACAGTGCCACCCCTCTGTCTCTTCTGCCCTGCCTATCCCTCCTGAAGAGCCTGTAAACGTCCAACAGAGCATTCCAGTCACAGGTCTCATCCCACCAGGTTTCTCTTATGTCAAGTCTCTGGGACTGGGCCAAAGCTTGAAGTTCCTCTGGTTCATTCCTCATGCTGCGTGCATTGGTGCAGAAACATTTCAGGTGTGGGACATTGTAGTCAACAGCTCATGAAGCAGATAGACAGATCCCATTAATGCCCATTTCCTGAAGTTTGGCACACCATCCCATTGCTCATCACTAGCAAGTCTGGTGTTTCCCCCTTCCCAGCTAGTTTAAAGCTCTATCAATGAGCCCCACTAGCTCCTGTGCAAGAACTCTTGGGTTTCTTCTTTCTCCCCTCTGAGATAGGTGCATCCCATCAGGCGTCAGTAGGCCAGGTGTTGAATAGATCATCTGGTCAAAAAATCCAGAATTTTTCAAATTACACCAGAGTGGGAGCCATGCATTGACCTGACAGATCTGCCTATTCCTATCAACATTATTCCTTGTTTCTGGAAGTCAGCTGAGATGGGAACGGCAAACTGCCTTTCAAGGTATCCACCTATACATTCTGTACCTCAAACAAATTCAGCAAATTTGCTAGCCAAAAATACAACTTAAATAGGTGATGTGTTTACAAAGATCCATTGTCCAAACTAGAAGACAAAGAGGAAAGGAGCAAGACAAAGACTTAGACTGGAACCAACTCACATACTTTACAATCAAATGGTATTTGATTTATTGCAAATGCAAACATTACAGAAATATTTTGAAAGGATGAAATTAAATATGTATACACGCAAAATGAGAGTGTGCACTACATGGAAGTGTCTATACAAAAGCAAAGGCACAAGGAGTGAGGACAACATTAAAGCTAGGATATATCATTCAAGTACAGGAAAACTATATCTAAATTAACAGTGAAAGAGGAAAGGTGAGCTTGTGAAATACTAACAGTTTTGTAACAAACTGTTAGAATCAATGCATAGTCAGGAAAGCAGAAACCCCTGAGAAGTATTAAACCTGCAATGGAAAGAAAGGCCATACATAAGGATAAATATCTTTTGCCAGCCTAGAATCATGGGTAGAAGACCAGTGTCCCAACCCTTTGTGCCCAGTCTTTCATTTCTGAGAAACAAGATTTTAAAGCTGCAGTCATCATTTTGTCATAGGAAATGGAACAGAAACCTTTCCACAGCTATTTAAAATTAGCCATTGATTTCCTGTTCATAAAGCACTTCCTCTTAAGAAAGGTCTAACTGCAGCTTCCCAACATATGCTTTTCCATGTTTATCCAGAGGACTAAATAGATCTTTTTAAGGTAATGAAATTCAATATACTCCTGCTTGGTTTTAAACCTAAATACCCTGTATATATCAATTTTGTTTCTGCACAGATAAAACTGCATATTCTGTTGCTTATGATAAATATTTTAAGGTAAATTGAGGTTTAAAAAGTTAATTTCTTGACAAGCAGTTATAACTTACAAAATAAAATTGAAGCTTTGGATGACAGTTTGCCTACTAGTGTTCCATATGATGCTATACTTGATGCAACTTTTCATTTGTATTAACCTTATCACACTTAAAGCAATGTTAGATTGTAGCTATGAGGCACAAAGCACTGCTTTAATTAGAGGAGACTGCCCCCCGATAAGAACTGCAAATAAGATCCCTTTTCAAATATTGCTAAATTTTATAGACCTATTGCAAAAGTAGTTCAGTGAGGGTCACTGGGCAATTCAGAGACTGAAAATATCCTTCTACTTTGCTGAAGTAAACTTTAATCATATTAAACTAACATGAATTTCCTCTTTGCTGTTGCACTGTTAAAACTAGCACAGTTCCCATAACCACAGAAGCTTGTTCTCAGGTTATTCTGAGTGCACTAATAATCCCAAGCAGTTGACATAGTATTTGTACAAGTTCAGTAACGAGTGAACAACACTCAAAGAAAGTTTAGATCAGGTAAATTACTACATCAAAGTGAAAACTACTATACTAGTTAATGAGTATCATGGTGGGGAGAAACAGAGAAAGAGAAAATTCTAAGAGATAAGAAGAAAAATGAAGTGTTGCTAACAATCATCTATTGTTTGAGATCATAGCAGAGCAGGAAAAAAATCTTCCAGGACTGCAGATTCTTGTAAAATCATCCCAGTTATTTTAAATCACATTCGTTTCAGAAACTCCTACTTGGGGCATGTCTTTTCCTGTATAAATTTACTAGTAATTACAAAAGTTTTTCAGTACCTGTAAAAACATCAACAAATCTTTTGGGCACAAAGAAGTGGTCTCAAAGTTATTGTTTTTAAACTTAGAGCTCTCAGCAGCATAACCCAAATACCTAGCAGAAGTTACAGTAATGTCTTTCATAGCTGTAGTCTACCACTATTCAGGGCTTTCAGAGGTAGTTAAATGTCATTCTAGTAGTCGATGAACAACCAGAAACATTTGTAAAGCAACTTGCATTTTACATCACTTGCATTGAATTATAGAAGTGCATATAAGCACTAAAATATAATGCAAACTACTGACGTTACTCAGTACAAAGAGCGCTAAAATATGGATCCACAAGTTCATAACAATCAGTATTTCACTAGTTCATCATGGGGGCATAAATCAGAAGTAACAGTTCAAGTTCATTGCTGCTTCCACAGAAAGGAAATGAGGTAAAAATGACAATGTGAAAAGCAGGGTACAGAAGCCTTGTTTACTGGAATTTCATCTGTGCAGAACTATTTCAAACCTAGATCTCTAAACTACAAGAAATAATTTTAAAGAGGCAGTCCTCACTCAAAAGATTAAGGATCCACAGGTACTTAAAAAAATAAATTCGTGGATTTACAACAGCAACATTGGAACAGACTGTAATTTATCTTTTTTTTAAGCAATCCTCATTACCTGATACAGCATTTCTAAAGTGATAGGGTAAAAAACATTTTCAACAACGATTCGAAGAACAGAACCTTGACTTGGAAGGTGTCCACCTTCACCATCAAGAGCACTTGTAATAGCCACGCTTCCATGCTGCACAGCATTCACACCTTGCAATGCAGCCTGGGGTCTCTGAAATTACAGCACAGCAGAAAGCATAATTAATTTACATGCAAATTATCATACTGAAACAAAGGTCTCTTAGAAGAAAAGCACATAAAATGCAACTACAGAAAAAGGTAGTTCCTTCATATGATTGTTGATTCAGATCCCACATTAATAAAGGTAAATCATACCTCTTCCTTTCCATGCCCCTCCCTTACAACTGATCAGTGTAATTCACAAAATTACAACTGTTTTTTTAATTAAATTGTTACTACTTTATAATGTCATATAACCACAATTTTGCTTTAATTCAGTAAGGTTTTGACATTTATAGATTTTTCCAGCAATACTGTTGATGACAGTATTGATCACAATATTGTAATAGACTAACAACCAGTCAGTGCCCATAAAACTATTTGCTCTGCTTTTTGAGGATTTCATTTTCTTCAGAAACTGAGATTTGGTGGGGATAAGCTTAAAGGTGTATACCCTGCTCTTCTTTCAGAGTCAAGTTATCAACCACTCCTCCAACTGGAATTTTGTCTCTACACTTGTTTTTCAGCTCCTCTGAGTAGCAGAACTATGGAGACATGCTCCTTTCCAAATATAATGTTGTGACTTGAAATCGTCTCAGCTACACTGTTTTTTTGGAAGACAGACTAAACAGGGCACATCATACAGACGTTCCCCAGTTTCAGAAAAAATATAACCCTGCAAATTAATCTGTACTTCAGGCCTGAGCCTAGACACTAGGATAGTAACATAGTGTTCAGCTGCTTTGCTAAGGTATGAGACTCAAATATAAGAAACATAAGTGCCCCCTCTCCAATTTTTAAAAGTAGACAACATTTTTCGAGAAGAAAGCAAGTGCTATGCACCAAGTTAAATACTCAGAAAGAGATTCAAGGAGTCTTATTTGCAAATATATGTATGGTTATATTTGGCTGTTACGCAAACCACATCCTTAAAAAAAAAGCTTGCTGTTTATTTGTTTTTGCAGATTAAAAAAAAATCAATCCAACAATCTTAGATGAGGAAACAGCCAAATAACATTTACCAGACTGACAAGCTTACAAGACTTCAGTGTCTTTTGTGTGAGCACAAATTAAAAATTATTAATGATTTATGCCTCTATCACTACTTGCAACATTCTTACAGAAAACAAAATCATGATATACACATTGCAGTATATAACTCAGGTAACTAAATGGGAGGTCAATTGAAAATCATCCAGGAATCAAAAATCCAAACAGATTTCAACCACAATATGATGGTTTGTGTGGTCTGATCTTATTGTGCAAAGAGTATTTCCTTGCTTAGAGATTAGGATATAAATCACTCATCTGCATTTTTCAATTCATATTCTTAAGAAATCAATTTTTAGTACTTCAGAACTACAAGGAAGAAATTAATTCTGGTGTTTGGCATGTGTACCAGGCTTCTTTCCAGCTGGTTAGCCACCAGTGTAAAGTGGTACCTGAGGTTACTCTTCAGGTGCAGGAGCTGGCATTTCCCTTTCTTGAACTTAATGAGGTTCCTCCTGCCAGTTCATTTCTCCAGCTTTTCAAGATCCCTCTGAATGACAGCACAACCATTCCATGTGTCAACTACTCCTCCTAGGTCTGTGTTGTCAGCAAACTTGCTTAGCATGTTCCCCATCCCATTATTCAAGGGATTAATGAAGATGCTAAACAGTACTGGACAAAGTATCAACCCCTAGGGCACTCTACCAGTGACCCAACCTCAACTAAACTTCATGCTACTTCAGAACCATTTTAGCCTTTTAAATCACCTCACAATCTACTTAACAAGACTGCATTTAATCAGTTTATCTATTGGGATGTTACTGGAAACAACACTGAAATTGTTGCCAAAGTCAAGATAAACAATATCCACTGCTCTCCTCTCATCCACCAAACCTGTCATCTCACCATAGAAGACCATCACATTTGTCAGGCTTTACATCCTTTTGAAAAACCCATGCTGACTTTTCCTAACCCCTTTCTTCTCCTTAGAACATTTGGACATGGTTTCCAGGATGAGTTGCTTCATTCCCTTCCTAAGGACTGAAGTAAGGCTGATCAACCAGTGGTTCCCTGGTTCTTCCTTGTTGTCCTTCGTTAAGATAGGAGAGATTATTTTCTTTTTTCCTAGTCCTCTGGAACCTCTTTCAACTTCTATGAGATTACAAGACTGTAAGAGTGGCATTGCAATGACATTGACAAGCTCCCTCAGCACTCATAACTGTATCTCATTAGGATCAAAGACTTTTTGCTTATCCAATTCATTTAAATGTTCCCTAGTGAGATTCTTCTCTATTTCTTTCATCAAGACTTTCCTACTGTTCTCACTTGCTTGGTACTCAGTGGCAAGTCTTAACCACTAAAGGCTGAAGAGATGGCATCCAGAACTTCAGCCTTTTCCATGTCCTTTGTCACCAGAGTCCCTACCCCCATTCAGCAGCAGGCCCACATATTCAAAAAAAAAAAAAAATCTTATTTCTACTGCTGATACACTTTGAGGAGCCATACTTGCTGCTTTTCACACCACTCACCAGAGACAACTCCATGTGATCTTTGACTTTCCTAACCACAACCCTGCATGCTCACATAATGCTCTATAATTCTGGGGCACCTGTCCATAATTCCAACTTTTCTATACCTCTCTTTCATGTTTAAGTTCAATCAGGAGCATCTTGTTCATCCAGGCAGCCTTCCTGCCACCCTCACTTTGTTTCTTGCTCATCAGGAGCAAGCTTTGAGCTTGAGCTCCTCCACAGTAATTTTACAGATATTGAGAAGTCTCTGTCTGAAAGAAGTTACTGCTGAAATAAAAAGACAGGCATTATATATATCAGAACTTGACTACTGATGTGAAAAGTAGTCTATTCACTAATGTTGTGGTTCAACCCTGGTAGGCAGCGAAGTGCCACAGCTGCTCAGACACCTTCCCCCAGCAGGATGGGGAAAGGAATTGGAAGAGTAAAAGAGAGAAAACCGATGGGCTGGGTTACAGACAATTGAACAGGCAAAGCAAGAGTTGCACGTGTAAGCAAAGCAAAATAAGGAACTCCTTTACTATTTCCCATTGGCAGAAAGGTGTTCAGACATTTCCAGGAAAATACAGCTTCATTGAACATAACAATTACTCAGAAAGAAGAAGGCCACAACTTGGAGCATCCTCCCTTCCTCATCTTTCCCCCAGCTTTCTATGCTGAGCACAACATCATATGGTGTGGGATATCCCTTGGGTCAGTTGGGATCAACTGTCCCAGCTGGGTCCTCTCCCAACTTCTTATGCACTCACACTGGCAATGGGAGAAGCCAAAAAGGCCTTGATACTTTCTGTCACAAGTTGCTACAAGGAAAATTAACTCTGTCCTAGCCAAAACCAATACAGCATTCTGTTAAATGGAAATATTATACTTACAGCCTGATTATGTAGATTTTCAGTCTTAAGTTCTTTGTAATTGGAATACTGAATATAAACTGGCCGATTGTGGAGGTGAGGTGTAGCAGGAGTATAGTAGTTCACCATAGAAACAGCAGCTTCTGTAGAAGCCATTTCCAAAAATGCCTGTAACCAATACATAGCTCACTTCAGTGCTGTTTTTGTTTACAGGAGAGAACAAAGCATCGAAACATCATTTTTTCCCAATTCCACTCTCACTAGAAAAAGATGATGTGAAAGTAAAGTACTGGTTTGCTCAGCATTAAAATGCACTTGTGTGTGCATGTTTATGGGGTTTTGTGGGTTTTCTCATGAAGCTTTACATTGTAAGTACATTAAGTCATTAAAGAAGAGGTGGAATAAGTATTATATATGGGAAGCAACACCACTAAAAATACCACAATGCTAATGAATTTATTACATTTCTGAATCCAAGCATTATTACCTAGCTAGCAGATACACATACTGATTGAAAAAGTAGGAACAGGACACTAAACATCTATCAGTTTATGCATCATATTAACCCAGATGGCTCTAGACAATTTTTTGAATGAATGCCTACTATTTTTACAATTTCAGTGTTTATTCATGGTGTGAACTATTCTGTCACATCTAATAGAATTAAAAAGATGTTAAAAAATTAACAGGCATGTTAGTAACTTAGGCAGGCTATTTCAAGACATACATCTACATCAACAGAGACAATATAGTTCTTTATCATCCATATGTTCTTACCTAAAGTGTACATAATGTTTAGCAATATTATTAACAAGTTTCTAGATCATTATTTAATTCAAAGTATTAAGAATTTAAAATAAATTTCATAACGTTCTTTCACATTTGAAAATATGAAAATCTTGAACTATCAATGAAATATTTAGACATT
The DNA here is from genome assembly GCF_001715985.3 of Manacus vitellinus. Lineage (NCBI taxonomy): Eukaryota > Metazoa > Chordata > Aves > Passeriformes > Pipridae > Manacus > Manacus vitellinus. Next base: position 8,894,900 of record NW_021940917.1, on the reverse strand, counting down.
GTTGCAATCATTTCAGTCAAACGCAGGACCTAAATATGAACCACATCTTCAGCCTTGCCTTTGTAATTGAAACACTGAAAATTACATACCTGACCTTTTCCTTTTAGCATCAAGAAATTGGTTACTTTGCCAAAAGGGAGACCTAATGCAATGACTTCTGCTCCAGTAACATCACTTGGAATTTGACGAATATGAAGGACACGTGAAGGCAAACATTGTGATTTGCCCCCTTTGATTTTTTTCTTCTCATTGTCTAAAATATTTTAGGGAAGGAGACAGACAAGCAAACAAGATAAACTTATTGCACAGTGTAGACACCAAAACCTAAAAAAAAAAAACAAACTGCTGTCTCAGGACTGACTTAGGTATAGCTCTTTGAATCTTAAGAAAAGACAGTTCATATATAACCACAGTGCAGTGTAAGAAGACCTCATAAACTATTCCAAACATCAACTGCAATGGGAAGGTGTGTTGTGTTTGTTTGGCTTTGGTTTGGGCTTGTTTATTTTCTTGTGGTTTAGCTTTGTGTTTTGAGGGTTTTTTTAAATTCTTACAGACACACAGGCCAATAACTTCTTCCCAAATGCCCACATAAGGTATTTACAAGTGTTAGTTGCACAGTAGACGGGTAAGTCAAAACTGAGATGTAATATATTAAATTTTCTTAATCACTAACTTATCTTCCTGCGGCTGAGGTGTAAACTCAAAGGGTCTTTATTTATTTATTTTATTAAAGAAAATGTGCTGTTCCATTTAAGTTTTGAAAAGTCTTTGGAAAGGATGCACAGCATGGATTCCATACAAACTCTAAAGTTTTCTACTTTGGCAAACTGCCTTTTTTTTTTTTTAAACATGTGCCTATTTGGATCCTGTAACAGCTAAGTGACCAACGATTACTTTTCAAGGAGATGACTCAGAGTTCTTGAGAGCACTTTTACACAGAACATCACATCTGGAACAGGCATATTGTTCTAGAAGCAGCTGTAATGAAGGCAAGAGAGACAGTCTTAACACCTAATGTCTTGCATTTAGCCTTCCAATGAGAACAACAAAAGATGAGGAAGAAATATTTGTATGAGCTTTACAAGAAACTTCAGATTTTGCTGTCCATTTTGAGTACAGTCTAAGGTTCAAAAGTGGTTTAAACAAGTCATTCTGTATTACAGAGGGTTCTTTTATTAGTGGAAGACTCTAAAACTCCAAGTTAGATGATCTAAGCCCCAACCATGGCACACTCATAAGCCAAGTTAACAGTTCCCCCACCTGCAAAACAGAAAAGTCGATTATGCATTGATTTTTCTATCAAGAAATTTTATATGGCTTCATGTGCTCTATATGCATTCTGAAAATTGTGAATATCTGGTACACTTGTTGGGGATGAGACTAAAACAAACATGAACATATTAAACACTTACCAGTACCAAGCCATGACAGGATATATTACTATTAAAGCCTAACAATCCATTCTATGTTTTACTTTTGAGGTTCAAAATGGACAAGATATCCTTGACTTTACTAAGTTACTTGACTTAAAGTTAACTTTTGCAGCCATTGGCCACTAATACTTCAAGACCACCTATGCTGGAAGTACCACTAAAGGAAGCAGTTCCTAGCTTTCTCTCAGTTTCTTGTCTGATCTAAAACTATAGGTAGACATATACATTTGCCACATCTTTCTCAACACGTGAAGAGGGCAGAGCATAAGTTTCTTCGCATGGTAGTACAGTTTAACATGTCTGAAGAAACATGTGGCTGTGGTTTCACAGTGAGCCATCCACATAGCTTTAATGAACCCAGTTTCCTTACCCTGCATCTGCCTATCCAACTTCCCACCACTTTCCCAACAAAACCCCACTCTGCTGGTTTTGCACTACATATCTGAACAATAATCTGTGCCAAATCTAGAAAACATCTGATCAGGAGAAAAAAAGGAGTATTTTTTTACTGCTTTCCTTGCAAAAACATTACCATCCATCTCAACCCATGGAGAGATTGCTTGGGGACAAGAACTGGCAGAAAACATCTGAAACCAAATCACAGGACTGTCTGTGTTGCTCCTCAAAAAGTTTTAGAGGTAGTGTAGAAAGCAAGAACAAGAACACCAAGGGGAATCAGCTGAACTTTTTATCATGAATCCACATAATGTTCCTTATGTTCCACCAAACTCAGATGGGTGTCTTTGTAATCCTGACAGCATAGAAATACTTCAAATTAAATTCCTTTCAAGCATTCAACTACAGGAAAATTGAATAGGCATTTGACAGTCTGTATAGAAGGTATCTGATTGATCATGATTATAGAAAACAGACTTTTTATTTTTTTCCATTTCAACTGATCATTTTTGGAGCTCCTCAATACTGTCATGGAATTGGGTAGGCTCACATGCCAGTACTGTTGGGAGTCATATTACAGTTCAGTCATGCTTATGGTGACAATAAAGAATACCAAAAAAAAAAAAAAAAAAAAAGGCAGAGGAAACACACACTGTTGAAGAACTGTGATATTTTTTTACATATACCTGTAGTTGGAGTAGAATTGCTCATGGTAAACGATCTGTTACTGACACCAGAAGAAGTTCGTCAGGACCACACTAAGAAATAAAAGACAAGATTACCAGTAAAAGTTGTTACAGAGAAACAGAGAAAACTTAATATAAAAGTTAAATTACTCCTGTAATTTAACCTTCCCAAGAACACCTCCCTTCTATACACTGAGAACTTATTTTTCAGGAAAAAAAATGCCAAACAGAACTTTTCCCCCATCTCAAGAAGTAAGTTCAGCTGTTACACTTCTTACTTACATTTATCCCACTACAGTTTATATTTTAAAATTTCAAGAATAATGCTTAAGAATGCTTATGAAAAAAAATGAGCTGGCTGCAGGCTCCAGGTCTGCAATACAGCATTGCTTTCCACATATGAGCAAACAAACAGCCACACAGGTGAAGTCAGCATTTGTGACTGGACACAGAACAAAACTAATTCAAGACATATTTAAATATACCTATGGCAGTTAAAAAAAACCCACCACAAACTAATCCTTGTCCTAAGAATTTGATCGTAGATCATATGTATTTAGAAAAAATTGTACTGAAAAATCAAAGTATGTACTTTGAGAACACTGGCAATTTGAGGTTCTAACTACTAACAGGGAGGATTTTGAGCACTACAGTTTCACATTTAGCTGTTTGTAAAGCCTGTTTACTCATTAAGACTGCTGCAGAATTCCACCTAAGCCTCAGCTTCAAAATCCCAACAAGAAACAAGATACCACAACACCTCTGAAAGGCAGTTAAGGTTCCTGAAATTTTCACCATACTCTTCTAAAAAGCATTTTAATTAAAAAGTTGAGTCTAAGGGAGTGATTCTACAAGATGGAATAAGCTGATGCAAACAACTCCTTACCACTTTGGTGGAAAAAGAGGTTCCCATTGCCCTTGGTCCAGGAGCCCCACCTGCTCGTGGGCATGACCTATTTATCTTGCACCAGCCCCGGTGCCCAAGAGTATTTCCATGAGATGAATCAATTCTCCAACCTGCCAGCACTCTATGCTGAGCTAGATTAGTTAATCAGCTGAAAGAGTGCCAAAATCCACTGCAAAGAAAGAGGAGATGGGACGAAGAACAGCAGCAGCAAGTCATCATGCTGGCTTGTATTGGCTGCAAAAGTACTGCTCAGGGTACTGGTTTATAAGCTGCCTGTGCTTAAAGGAGCAGTTTGGTTCTTTTCATCCTCGTTAACCATGTGTTCCTGCTGCTTCCCCAGTGTGGGAAGGTCATTCACAACTGAAGGCTGAGAAACCTCTTCAGCCAAATTCAGCTGTGCAGGAAGAAGCACAGGTGTTAGTGTGGGATGGAGGAAAACATGAGTGTGTTCATCCCTCTCTAGCAGCAGTACAGACTTATTATTTTTAAACATGAAACTGCATCTTAACAGTATAGTTAAATGCAACATCTAACTGTTGCAAACAGCAAAATCATTTTTTCATTAAGAGAACTAAAAAAATACAAATCCCTTATTTTAAGGAAATATCAACAAAATGGTTACTAGATGTCTAATAAATATCACATGATATTTGCACCTATACTGGGATGTAATTAACATGCAAGATCAGTTTTAATTTTTCACTTATTAGCAGTACTTTGAGCATGCCAGCATCCAGGTACTGCACCAGAAGAGCATATTTTGATTGTAAAATGCATATCCTGCTAATTAAACAAACGCAGATACATCTGCAGATAGAAAGTACTAGTATTAAGAATGATCTTTTATTACACTAGCCCTTCCTTTTACTTACTGGAGGGTAGGAAAAAAACCTCACTACTAATGTAAATCTAGTTGTTGTTTTTTAATTTAGCATTTATTCAACAGAAGAAATATCTGCATTTTTCAAGAAAACTGTGAAAAAATTTGGTGTTTTAACACATCCAACTCTGGCAGCAGGTGTCTTTTTTGAGCAATTTTTAACTGTTTTGTGATTTCATTATAAACCTCGGCCCCAAACACATCAATTATTATTATTTTGAAAAATAAGCTAACTTTAAGGATTTAACATGTTATTCTTACAATTTTATATTTAATTTTATAAATAATGATATTAAAAAAACCCATAACAGACGTTTTCAGAAAAAAAAGTATTTTCCAACCTCTTCCACGTTTAACAAACACACAAAGAAGCGCAATTCAGACGGCTGCAGTGCTCCGTGTGACAACTCTCTGTACAACTGGCCTGTATCCATACAACTGAAGCTGTAGCTCGCTGCAGCACACAAAGAACTGCTCCAGGATGCAGGACTAAACCAGCTTCAATAGCAGAAGGATGGCAGTACAAAATTACAACCTTCAATCATGACATGTGCCTGTACTTGCATTGATTCATCATTCAACCACTATTTCCTAAGACAGCTATCTAAATTTTGCCTTTATGCTGACAACCATTAACCTGTTAAAATAATAGCCAAAACATAATGAAACTCTCTTAAACCCTAAGCTCATTCCCTAGTCAACTGTTCTACTTGGTCTAATAAAAGATGGGCAAAGCTTTGGTCTTCTTATAACACATTTCAAATGTATAACTGTCTTCATATCTTCACCCTGATACAAGGAGTATTTTTAAGTGAACGTACTTTTAACAATAAAACATTAAATCGATCAAGACACTGTAGAATAATTGGCTGGCACAGGCTTGCTAAGTCTAGAACCCTGATTACAAAACTTAACTTTATTACAACCAGAAGATTTTTGTTAACTTTTTGTTATTGTTTGAATGCTCCATTGAAACACTATTCCAATTTTTACCTTTTGATATAAATATTAAGTTACATACCTACCCATACAATTACAGCACATTTATTTACCATACCACGCCCCTTGGAAGGATGTGGTATAAGGGAACTGGTAGGAACGCCACTGCTTTTGCAGGTGGCCAACCAAACTATTTCTGAAGTACAAGAATATTATAAAGATGCTTTTCGTCATTTCCTTATTTAGCCAGCTGCTTCTTTTGAGAAAGCACACAGGATCACTCTTGAGGAGAAAAGACAGCGCAGGAAGAATCGTGTCTTGCAGAATATTCCACCTAAGGAGCCCTTCTGCTGTGCCTTTTGCAACCAGACTTCTCTATCTCATATTGGCCTTTTAAGCCACCAGTGTGCCTGTAACAAATGTGGGTAGAGCCATTCCCAAATCTTCATTCACGAAGCCTAGCCATGATATTTAGCCAGCAGGATAACTGACAAGCCTTCTCAGTCACTGAAAACAAAAACAAACCAAATGCAAAACCACTATAGAATACAAAGATAAACTGACACCACAGCAGTTCTCCTGCAAGTTGACATACAAAATGCATGTTTGGGATATTCTGGATTAGTGAAAAAGATTACATATACTTCATCAGTATCTTCACAACGCTTTTCATACAGAATCCACAAAGAAATAACAATTCAAGTCCTTGAAGTCCGTTTGTTCAACCTCCTTCTTCCACAGTGAAAAATAAAAGTGTTATTTTTAAAATACTTCATAACATTAGGCATTTAATGTAGTGACAAAGATCTGCTGCTGGTAAAAGGGTTGGCAAGGCCTTAGGTGCTGAAAAAGTCCACACAGGAAGGTAGTGTGCCCTAGATACTATTTTACAAAAATCTTTCTGCAGAGGCTAGAGAGCCCTACCATGCCCCTACTCTGTAGACAAGTCTTCCACTGGCTACCTCCTAGTTATTCACTCTTAAGTCCAGTTCAGAAAGCAGCCTACAAAGCCACCTTGACAAGCACTCCTTTCAGCAGAGATGTGAGTTTACACTGCCGTGGTGCCATCACTACTACTTCAGTTTCCACAACACAGCAGTAGTTACTTAACCTCAGCGAGCCACTTGGACCAGTCCCCTGCAAGGCTGCACAGGCGAAAACGAAGATGCAGGCAGGACAAGTAAGCATGCTGCCTAACCCTTCCCTGACAATCAGTTCTTCCAGCACAAAGCTACACTCACAGAAAGCAGCACAATCCTTCTGTTTCAATGCCAGAAGGACTGCACCAATCACACGGTAAATATTCCTGTGATATGTGTCTGTGAGAAATGAGGTAAATGCGATTGTTCGACACACGAGATGGCTACCAACCCAAGGCTGCAACATCCTCCTATATTCCTGCATTCATTCCAGCATTCCAAACACATTAGCAATCAGGCAACAACATTTTTGCCTTTGTTTGAGATTATTAAGTGGTAACAGGAAAGGTAAGAGCGATAAGGCACCTTACAGCTAGTTCAAGTTTTAATATTTAAAAAGGATGTATGTAAATAAAACCATCTTTTTACAACTCCACCCTCACCCCCAGCATTTAACTGCAGTATTTTCTTCCTCTCTTATTTTCTAGAAGTCACAAATTCTTCCATACTGTTTAATTAATTCCAAATGGGATAGTCTCAGAGAAACTTATGTTTGCATAGATGGTTTTCCTAGAATTTAGCTAGTCACTTTTCTAGACTATTATTTTTAAGTCAACAACAAGGAAGAATATCAACACAGTTTTTACTATGAGATAGCTAGAACAACAAAAAAAAAGGGGCCAATTTCAAGGGAAAATAATTCTTTCAAAAAGCAGCAATTTATGCATATAAATTAAAGTTGTGTACATTACTCTACAAGATTCTATACAGCAGCAAAGTAATTACTGCTACAAGTAAACTTTGAAACATGACAATTTCAAGCTATACCAGTCAAAAATCACTGTTAAATTTAAATGAACTGCTCTAATGCATACCTTTTAATCTTTATAGAATCTGACTGTGAAAAAAAAAGTTAAGGGTCATGAGAAGAGTAAAAATTTCCATTATCTTTTACTTCTGCAGTAAGGTCTCTAAATAATTGTTATATTTTTTACTCTTTCTTCCACAAACCATGTTTGCAAAGGAGTTGCAACTCCTACTTCCAAAATGGGGATTTAATGTGAAATACAAAGTTGTTGATGCCAGAATAAAAATATTTTTAAGAAAGTGGAGGCAAACTAAGGGAAATTTCAAAATCATATATTTGCACTAAAAATAAACTGACCTTACAAAGATAAAGCCTGCCATTTCATTAAGTTGAAAAAGAAGGAAATTATAGGCAAAGATCACAAATAAGCGAGCCTCCTTTCCACCACCATAAAGACCCCTTCCAAACACTGGCTCAAGTTGCTGATTGCCAGCCACCCTAGGAGCACACTGTTTTAGCCCTGATAGCTATTTCCCATAGACTCAAATGCTTAGTGGCTCTGCTTACAACATAGCCTGCTCTGCTGCCTCTTTTGTCAACTACTGAAGCTCCCTCCTACACTGGTAACAAGATACTGTACACTTTCAAGGAGTCGTGCAACAGTAATTAAAAGGTTAAGAGAAAAACATTATGTACTTTGCGTTTATGCTGGATACAGGGCAAGAACATAAGGAAATAACATCTTCCTCTTGAAGTTGCAAAGTATGTAAAAGCAACCTTGAGCATGTGGTTATCAAGAGCTGTCAAATTAGTGTGACAAGTTAAGTTTTTTAATGAACATAAAATGTGCCTTTTCACTTTTAAAGTGAGAAATACCTCCACCTAGTATGAGGGCTTTAAGCTCATCTGAAAGGACACTTCCAGTGTTCTAGCAGGCATCATGACACAGAAGCAGAACTTCCTCTCAAACTCTACATCGAAAAGATGACTGCTTTTTTTCCATGGTATCATCATTCATTTACAATTTCCAACAATATTGTTTTCTGACAGTATAAATACAAAATTTAACAATAAAGACTGATGTCTACTCTTCCTAGTTAGTTTAACCCTTAAATACACAAACATTAAGTTTTCCTTACGAGTTAACACAGGTTTTTTGTTAAGTTATTTAAGAAAATTACTTCGATGTATTCCTTTCAAATATATACCTTTTTCAAATAATCAACAGAACCCTCAACACAACTCTCACACAAATTTTCATCCTAATTATTAATAAGCAATTGAATAAGGGAACACATCTGTAAATAAACACCATACAGAATGAAGTTCTGTACAGCGAGAAGATACTTGGCTTTAAACGCAACGTTTTTTTGCTTTAAGTCACAAAAGTATCTGTATGATGCCATATTTTGTATAGTTTTGCATCATTATATGCTCTACTATGCACAGGTCATGTTTCAAACATCCAGTAACCTAAATGAAGCACCAGTAAGCTGTCTCGCTTGAATTTGGTCAGAAGAAAACTTACATAGCCCTATAATACAAAAGCACCATAACTGGACAATCTAGTTTATAATTTGTTATTATTAATAGTTAAAATTGAGAAAGAAATACACTTGAGAAAAACAGAACAATCAATATAGTGACAGCAAACCCAGGAAGGGGTATAACAAAAGAACTAGTAACTGCGTGTGAAAGGCTATAAAGAGATTCCTCCATTTAAACCAACTGCTAAGAGATCTGTAACAACACTGTATTAAAAAAATGGAAAGATAAAATAACAATATTAGATAATTTTGCAAAGGTAATGATAAATAACTTAAAGGAAGAAAGAGAAACATTGTGATAAAAGTAAAAATGTGATATGGATTATTTTCTTTCCTCTTGCAAAGGAAATAGTTTAATATGCAAAATATGGAGAAAAAGAAAAGAAAACAAACAACTAGCTGGATCACAATCGCAATCAACAAAATTTTTGCAAAACTGCTTTAGGAAACATCCCTTTTACCATTCATTTTTAACCTTAATTCCTTCTGAAAACAGAAAAAATCATAAACAGGATTCCAGGATACAGGGTTTATCAGCAGCTCTACCTTGTAGCATGGAAGAACATTTATATTTGTTATTTTAATTTCTATTGCTCTGCAGAACTAAATATACATATCCTAGTTTAAGAACATAATACTTTTTTGGAGAAAATAAAAATCTCATATCCCATGTATCCAAAAACCATCACGGATTCATAGGAAGATACCAAAAAGACTTGACTCTCAACTGGTCAATCATTTAATTTAAAAGCATGAAACCACTTTTTCTAACTTACAAATTTTCAGAACCTTACAAATAGTCTAAAAAAAATGTTCCTAGTCTCAGCCATGACACTCTGAAGACACATGTTCTTGACTATTTGCTTTTTGACTATTTAATTTTCAGCTTCACATTTAAAGCTTTCCTTTACTAGAGTAAAAACTAGAATTTTTATATTTTTTAAAAGGAAGATTCATATGCACAATCAATCACGTAACTCTAGGACTAAGAACTCTAGGGACTGCACACTTGAAGTCAAGAGGTTGGAAAGTAATAAAAGTCTGTTTGATGATGTTTATCACATAAATTAAGTATGACTTGAATAAGCTCTTGTCCTAACAGATGAAAGATTTGTACCAAGATAACAACAGAGTATAACATTTCTATTCATAACTTGAATTTTTAATTACTACTCAATGTTTTCTAGGAGAGCAGTGTTGTATGAAAGGAAAACGTGGTCACAGCCATGATTCCCACAGTTCTTGCCCTTTTGTCTTATCACTGTTCGGCTTCCTCCCTGCTTCACTAGCAGTGTTCCTTATCAGTTTCTCACTGTATGACATTTTCTCATGCAGTGGGTCTGTGTTCTTCATCCCAACTCTGTTTCATCTTTTGGAACAATTAGTAAATAAACTAGCCCCTGTAAAAATCATCCTTCAGATTAAAGCTTCAATATTAATACACTAGTTATATAAATGAGTGCATAGTCATAATCTCAGACTGCCTGGAGACTCAGGAGACAGCACAGCATTAATATACCCCTATTTTTGTTTACATTCTCCCCTGTATCCAGAAAACCTCCATCTTCTGTTGAAATAAATGCTTCATCTTTTCAGTATTTACAGAAAAGTTCTCTTCTCTTATTCCTTCACATAAATATTACACCAGCCACACAACATGAACTTCTCCCTTCAGTTTTATTTCACAGTAATACATCCTCTAACTGCCTTCATTTCTTCCAGCTCTCAATGGAATACACAATTTATTGGTGAAATAATGATTTTCCCTGATCAAAGTATACTGTGAAGTGATTTAACAGTAACCCTAAAGTCCTTTTACTGTGAAGTTACTCAGTAAACAAAAATTATACAGAAATAGTCTTCTATGACAGACTTTCAAACTAATAACAATTAAGACAACTCAGTTTCTGAAGCAGCAACTGCTTTTAATCTTCAGTGATCATGGTGGGAACCTAGAACTGCATATAATGCCACTTTAGCTCATGCAATGAATAGATCTGTAAGACTGGATGACAGACACAATTTGTACTCATTTTCTGAAACTGACCAGTTTTTTAAGGAGAGCAAGTTTTTCTATACCTCTACCAGGTTTTATTACACAGAAAAAAAGTTTTCTAGCACTAACAGAAAACAAACTAAAACCAAGCAGACCACCTACTTGTGAGTCCACAACGTTTCCTCCAAAGAAACTAAGTTTTGCAGCTTTCACTGCATCCAAGGTCTTACAATGTGTACTGAGTAACTTCACAGTAATGATTTCTTTTTTCAACATCACTTTGAAATCATTACAGATTTCAAACTGACTATGTTTTGGGAAAGAACAGGTAACTGAGACGACGGGGAAGGAACAGATGTGAAGCTTGAGCAGTTTTCCTGGTAACACAAGATCAGAACAAACAACTTGTCTGTACGCACAGAGCAAGAAAGACAAATTAGAGACTAGAAAATAGAAAAAGATACACTGACAAATTAAAAAAGAGCAAGAAAATGAATGCAGTAATAGAGGGTGGTAAAATGAGAAAATGAACCACCAAATAACCTACAGTAATGGAACCAGAAGGAAAATTAATTAAACTGCACAAAACCAGGAAGACAAAGAAGACCTAACAAAACCAAGAGGGATTATGTGTAACTTATGAATTAAACTAAACCACCTGTTAATGTTACAAGTCAATAAAATACTTGGATGCTATATTAATTTAACTTGCAGTGGTCTTTGGGGTCCCTATGTCAACATGCATTTCATGCTGATTGCCAAACAGTATTGTTAGTGTTTCTAGCCTAGAAAACATTTTGGTAAAAGGATGAAGGCATATAGGATCATAGAATCATTTAAGTTGGAAAAGACCTTTAAGATATGAGAGCCTGTATCTCAAAAAGGGTTGAAGCATAATTTATACACTCAAATGAAGTCTTTGAAGTATGTTGCCACTCTGGACAAGTGGAAAAATGTGCTCTGAATTCTCGCTTCAAAAATGTTTATCGTCTCTTCCAAAGTATTGCAGACTGAGAACTACCAAGTAAGGAAGAATCAAAAGTTGGAGCAATACTCTAAACCAAATCCCTGCAAGGTACATCAGATTAGCAGTGGCCTGCTCTTCATTACACATGGAAATTTTGTCACATCCTTCTCACATGCCACTTCAGATGTAGCTACCATGCGACCTACAGACCAGGAAAGGGTTACCAGTCCCTAGGTTTGCCACATGGTCTGGTCCACTGGCTGCTGCATGAGAGGAGCCCTAAAGAGGAGATACAAGGACTCCCTGAAAACATCTCAGCCTTGGCCATATTGATCAACATAACTGGTCTACTCTGGCCTCCAATCAGGAGGCCTGGAGACACACCATCTATAACGCTGCTGACGCCTTTGAGAACGCACACAGGATCACTCTTGAGGAGAAAAGACAATGCAGAAAGAACCGTGTCTTGCAGAATATACCACCTAAGGAGTCTTTCTGCTGTGCCTTTTGCAATTGGACATGCCTGTCTTGTATTGGCCTTTTTAGCCACCAGTGTGCTTGTGATAAACGTGGGTAGAGCCCTTCCCAAATCCTCATCCGCGAAGCCCAGCCACGATGATGATGATGATGGTCCCACCCAAAGCAGATGACATGGTAAGATTTGATTTCTGCCTATATCTGAACTGTCTTTTGGATCATCCTTATTCCTGTGATTAATGCAACCCACCTTCCAAGAAATAGTAAGATTTCATTTAAAAGGGAAGATCCTAATAGGGAGTACTGACCCCACCATACACTTTTGCTCTTGTGTGAAGCACGCACGTTTTCACACAGTGTACATATGCAAATATTATTCTGGTTCCTTTGCTTCTGCTATTTACTGTGAAGAAAGAATGATCTGTCTTCTTGATTTAAATGCCACTGTAATACACCATGTCTTTTAACAAATAAGAATGGCAACAAGTTAAATTACTTGTAGTTCAGTGTGATTAATGAAGTTAATTGCAAGGATAAAGATAATGGTTAGATTATTGAATCATATCAGCATTCATTCCATTGGCTTTCACAGGAAATTTAGGGTGCGGTTTCCTGGTGATTTTAAGCTGAGCTAAGGCTTCAGTGAGCAAAGGCAGTCCTGTTATTTCTCACCTTTGTGTTTTCACATGCTGCAGCTCCTGCTGCAGTGACTAACAACTGCGAGGCAGCATGGTACCAGAATAATTTGATTTACTGTGCAGTTCACACATGAGAGTTGCTACACTTACGAGGGAGGTGCAGAAATGTGCTGTCGAGGATGGTGCTGCTCTTTTGGCAACAGACTTGAGTTTGAACAACTTCAGTCAACAGGGAAGCAGCAAGAGCAGGGAAGAGTGGTATCAACAGGATCAACAGCCAAAATACTTGTTCACCTTACAACAGTGCCAAAAATGCTGTCTCTAACTCTCACGTCCACAGACCTGAAAAGACAAGTCCAATTTTCAGATGCTGAAATGAAAAAAGAAAAAACAGTCTCAAATGTATCCTTCCATAAAAAATATGCAGCACAAAATGAAACTAAAAGTACAAATTATAAACAATGGTCAAAAGCAGGAAAATCAAAGCAAGAGTGCAATCACATGCAACAGTTCATGAGTGCAAAAGAAAATAATTAAGAACGTGCCTTGAAACAGCAGCTGTAGGCATAATTTTATTACATAACTAACTCTCATCCTCACATTTTGATGCAATATTATGTTTAATCAGGATATCCTTTAAAAGAAAGTTGACATAGACACACACTTGTGCTTATCACTTACCACCTTCTGAGTGCTTCAGCTAGCACAGGATTAGTTCAGCAGAAAACCTGATAAATACCCCCTGATAGGACCCAGCATACTCAATTGCTTATCTCCCCTGACAGAGTAACCAAAGCAGATAAATTTTCTTGACTACACATCAAACCAAACAAACAATAATTTTACAACTGCTATGGAACATATGAGATTGATTTATATTTTGCTATTTTCACGTTTCTGATTGTGACATGATTCCCGTTTCTGATCATATGAGATATTAGTAGTAAACAAGTTTGATAAGTGAACAACAAGCTGATAAGGAGGGATAATTTCATTCACAGTAGGCCTATATTAGATATTTTTACACAAGCACATAACTCAGAGTGGGTTAGAAACAGGTATTTATGAAGCAACTACACAAAAAAGTAAGCTATGTAATTCTACGCTACATAGAATATAAATCTGAAAAAGGCTTCTGAGCCAGAAACTTGTGGATACTAATGTGGAACTGGTTCATGACTCCTCAAAAAAAGGTTAAGCATCATTTTCCACAATTCCAAAGCCTTGTTAAACTGTAAGATTTAATCTGGTACTGGAATGACTGAATTTAACTCACAAATATTAATTCAGCTGCTGTGTTTACTGTTGTTGCTGATTTTCCCCTCTTTCTAACCTGGAAGGAAGCCACTAACCCCAGTTACAGAAAAACATACATCTATGTATATATGTGGTTTGCTTTTGATAGTAAAAAGAATACAGTTCATATCGTTACTGGTTTCACTGAATTTTATCAGTTTAACGTGACTCTTATTTTCCTTATTGCAAATGCAATAAGCTTAAATAACGAGCCAATTTCTTTGCCATAAAACAGTGAAACTCTCCCAGATTTCTACAGAATCTTTCTGATCCAAATAAAAATGGTTTCTCTGTGTCTACCTGTATGTATTCTTACCCTCACTAAATACAAGTTTTGGATCTAAATTAGCCTCAGCATTCCACAGAAAGAAATTAATCCCTCTATTTCATTTCCGTATTAATGCCAAGGAAGTGTAATTTTCCTTCTTTTACTCTTTTTTCTTTTCTTAAATGCCCTCGAAAATAAGAAATGGCAAGCTGGTTTATGAAAAATTGTAACTTGTTTTACTTTAATTTTATGAGGGCAGTTTTAACTAACCCCAGTCTTAACAGCTTGAATTTTTAACTAACAGTTTCAAGATCACCCAATGAAATTCAATTCTCAGAGAGTATTTAGCATCTTCTAACAAAAAACAACACCCCCAAAACACTCCAAAACCCCAGGTCTTCCTGAAGTGTCACAGGCAGCATTTAATATCTCAGGGCATACTCAAACTTGCAGTTATCCTCAACCACCTGTATCTTTACTGAAACACATACAAGGCTCTACTTCAGAAAATTTCCTAAAATGCACTCAACTGATTCATCTTTAAGTGCCCATAGTCATCTTCTTACTCCCTGAGTTGCAAGTTTATTAGAAAGGTCCTACTTTGTGATATTAGATTTGTACAGTTTAAGAACTACAAATATTTTAACTGTATCATTCCTACTCAAAACAGAATGAATGTCAACATTAAGTTATCTTTATTAGTATCTCAGGACAGTACATCAACCAACAGATACCTCCTTTTCCCTCCCTTCTCAATTGAAACAATAAAACCTTTATGAAAATTAAAAAAAAAAAAAACAAAACACTTTTGGAAAAGAAATTCATCATACTAGTTGTATGAGACCACAGTAAGAACCATACGCCCACATTAGATAGCAATTCCACAATCTAAGAGAAAAAAAATAATTGTATTCTCAAACAAAATAAAAGAAAAACAAAATTACACGTTCCTCATAAGCACATTTGACAGAATAATAAAAAAAAGATTCTCACTCCAGTCAGAATTTTCTTTTGAAATTTTCTTTTGAAATATTCCAAAAAGCAGTTTCAAAGCAAACGTGAAAAAATGCTGATCACAGCAAAGTTACTCATACATTTTTAAAATTAAGTTCTCCAAAAAGATACTTCTTAGGAGTATTTGCTTTTTGAGTAATCAGCATTTTTACAAGACTGTTCTCGTCAACCTGTCTCCCTACAAAGGCCTCCAGTACAACAGCGTTAAAAAATGTCAGAAAGGTTTTTGAATAACCAGAAAAAAAAGAAGTCATATTAACTTTTGTTTCAGAATTCCTAGATTTCAAGAACAGCTAAGATTTTACATGCCACTGATGTACAGGATGAAGTTAAGTTAGTGAAACAGCTACATCTTCACATGGAGTCTTTAGTGAACATTTCCATTTTCACATATGCATACTGTAACATGAGAAAAATAAAAGAAACAGTAAAGTACTTTACTGACATTAGGCTCGGTTAGTTTCCTGGAACAGCTGAATTTCCCACCACGGTCAAGCTTCCGAGGCCTTGGATTTTGAAATACCAATAGGCAAAGGACAAAATACCAGCAATCACATTTTCACTTAAAAAATAGTGAGGGAAACTGGCAGTATACATAATGAACCTGGGTTTATTACTTAGTTTCAAGTTATGAAACTTTATCAAGACACATGACAGATAGTCAGCGTACATCACGCTGACCCAGAAAAGGGAGCACAATACTTCAGACTTGCTAAAAATATTTTTATCTTTTGAGGATGACATGCTGTATAAACTTCATCCCTGTAACAAGTGGCTGTGTGCTTAAAGTCCTCAGTGCGGTCTATCAAAATGCATTTAGGACTACCTGAATAACTATTCTGATTATTGATTAACCCCGCAGAATAGATGTCAATCAGTTCGCTTCCACCAGGCACCAGCGACAAGGCAGAGAGCAGCACTCCCACGTTTTCCCTGCCACACACACCACTCAGACTTGAGGCACAAAACTTCAGTTACCACGCGAAACCGCAAATATCCGAGAACTCATCGCGACCCTCACCCACCGCTAGGAGAGCCGGGCGGCAAGGGGCTTTCTGCCACCGTACAGGGGTAACTCTGCGATACAGAGCAGGACCCGGCCAGAACAGCCCCCGAGCGGCGGCCGCGGGGGGACGGGAGGGCGGCGCCGGCCCGCCGAGGGGGCATCCCGGCGCTTCCCGCCGCATCCCGGCCCGCAGCCAGGCGTGGTGGGGGGAAAGCTAGCCCCGAGCAAGGGGGAAACGCGGAGCCCGCCCGCGGTCAGAAGAAAAGAAAGGAAAAGAAAGAGGAATGAAAAGGAAGCGAGACCTGCACGCCCCGAGTACCGCGAAGTTCCCCGCGGAAGCGCCCGGCCCCTCTGCCCCAGGTCGGCGACGGCTGCCGGCTTCCTCCTTCCTCCACAAGAACCTGGCGGAGCAGCCCTCGGGAATATCCCCACCCCAAGCCCGGCCCCTCTGAAACCCGTCCCCTCTCCGACACCCACCTTTCCACTCACTACCCTCTCTTCGACGGGGACGAAGAGAACCTCCCCCAGCCCCTCTCTCCACCCCCGGGGCTCCGAGGAAGAAGTGCCGGCTTCCCGCCCCCCCGGGCGGCACCAGGTGACGCTGCCGGGGGCTCGGGCCGGGCCTCAGCGGGCCCGGCCCGGGCGGGGCAGCCCCTGCCCGGGGGGGGGCGGGCAATTGGGCGGGGGCTCCCAAGGGCGGGGCGCCCCGTCCCGAGCCGGGCGCGCTCGGGCAGGCGCACCGAGGGCCCGCGGGCTCCCTCCCGCCGCCTCCCGGCCCGTGGCGCGTGCGCGGGGCGGTGGGCCTCGCGACTGTGGGGGGAGGTGGCGCTGGCCCGTGGCCTCGCTGCACACCTCAGCGCTCGGAACCGCAGCATCGGGCCCGGGGTCACTTTAGTTTGGAGAAGTCCAACCTGTGACCTAGCACCACCTTGTCAACTAGACCATGGCACTAAGTGCCATGTCCAGTCTTTCCTTTAACACTTCCAGGGACGGTGACTCCACCGCCTCCCTGGGCAGCCCATTCCAATGTCTGATCACCCTTTTCTGTGAAGAAATTCCTCCTAATGTCCATCCTGAACCTCCGCTGGTACAGATTGAGGCTGTGTCCTCTTGTCCTGTCACTAGTTGACGGGAGAGGAGACGGAGCCACACCTGACTACAATCTGCTTTCATGTAGTTGTAAAGAGGAATAAGGTCCCCCTTCAGTCTCCTTTTCTCCAGGCTAAACAACCCCAGGTCCCTCAGCAGCCCCTCACAGACCCTTCCCAGACCCTTCACCAGCTCTGTTGTCCTTCTCTGGACACGCTCCAGCACCTCAATGTCTTTCCTGGAGTGAGGAGCTGGAACTGGACACAGTACTCGAGGTGCAACCTCACCAAGTACAGAGGGACAATCACTGCCCTGGTCCTGCTGGCCACACTATTTCTGATACAAGGCAGCATGACATTGGTCTTCTTGGTCACCAGGGCACATGCCTACCTCGTGTTGGGCCAGCTGTCAAACAGCACCCTGAGGTCCTTTCCCACTGGACAACTTTCCAGCTCCTCCTCCACCAGCCTGTAGCACTGCAAAGTTAAGGGGGCAGCTGCAGTTCAGGGGGGGCCCAGTTCCTGCTTGTCCCTTGGGGGACCCAGTGTCCTCCTGTCCTGTTGGTCCCATTCCCACAGGGTGCCTGGGGCAGCCACAACAGAGGGTGAAAGCTGGCTGCTTGTGGGGGGGCCACCAGAGGGGATTCGAATGTGCCAGCCCCAAACTGGGTGTTGGTTAGGCTTCCCTTCCTTGTGGCACAACCCCAGCTCTGGTTGTTGCACTGTTCAAAGGCAGTCAGCTCCTGCCCATGTTAGAGTTGTCTCTCTAGGTTGTAAACTCGCTGAGCCATAGGTTAAGAAAACTTCCCTGTCTAACTATCCAGGAGCCACTCTGACAGTCAGTCTTGCACTGCCTGAGCTGGGATTGAGGTCCCTTTGCAGCTACACCCCCCACACTCATACCATCAGACCAGGTTTCCTTAACAGCTTGTTCCCAGGTTTCCCAGAGCAGAGTCACAGATGTCCAGATCCTTAAAATAATCTAATCTTGGTGCAATAACAAAATAGCAGCTTGAGCTGGGTACCCCCAAGACACATAGGTGGGACAGTGGGCAGATGCCTGGAGAAATGTGTATGAGGACTGGGAAGCAAGGTAGGAAGCTGGTGAGTGATGCACGGCCAAATCTAGTGACATACAGGTGGCTGCATGTGGGATCAAATGAGCTGCTTCTGCATCCTGCTCCCAAGAGTAAGAGGTACCATGGAAGCACAAAGCGACTACCACATGAGTCATCTGCATGTCATGAGACTGCAAGAAACTGTATTCCTCTGGTTATGTCCTGTGTAGAGTGGACTTTAAGGAATTACCTGAGCTAATGCCTTTCTGGGCTATGTCTTTAAAGAAATATGTAGCCTCAATCAAATGGATGACAGTCATATGACAATTCTTGACATTGTCAATGTTTTGTGAGTCTGATAGACTTCAGTCCTAAGAATATAGATGTAGACATTTGCTTTTCTTTTCCCCCATGAACTAAACTACAGGAGCAAGACAAATCACCATGATCAAAGAAGTACTTTGGGGGTAGTCATTAAAAAAAATGAAATTTAGTCATAACAGCAGCCTCAAAAACAATTATATTGGAATCAGTTATTGTGAGAAAAGAAGGGGAGATTATGTATGTGTCTATTAAATTCTAATATGAGAGCATACACACATATATATGAGAATATACTAATATATTCAATTTTTCTGATGTATTGGAATATATTTTATATATGTTAGTAATTCTATTTTTATATATATGAATATAAAAATTAAGGATTTTTTAATCCTTGGAAAGAACTTTTCTTTAGAGGTCAGATTGTGAAAAATGCCATGCAGTTTTATCCCTTGGCACATGTGTTTCTTGTTACAAGTTAAATATACAATGTAATTTAAAAATACTGTAAGAGTTCTCCTGTAATTGTTCTGCATCCTATAAAAATAGAAATGTGTTTCACCAATAATCTAGACTGCGCTGCCATTGAAGAATGCTTTTAAATTAACTTCCAACTGCAATTCACAAAGCCAATAGAAAGTTTGATAGATTGTTATAATAGAAAAAGAATATAAATCCTTTGTGATAGGGCCTGTGAGCTGATTGTTAACACATGCAGGGAACAACAAAAAGGAAGAAAACTTTGATCATTCCCTTTCTGGGAGGAAAGGAGTAAAGGGGAGAGACGCAGAGAGAGATAAAAATAATGTGAGAGAAACACTTCCAGGAAGAAAACCTGGCCTCTGAGAGTTATATTCCTACTTTGCATGTGACACTTTAGTGAGTTTCTTTGTTTGTTTGGGGTTTGCGGGAGTTTGTTTGGTTTTTTGTGGGTTAGTATTTTTGTTTTTAATGGGTCCACTTATTTCATTACTTCTTTTCTACTTGCTTCCCTTTTTTGGTTATGTCTGTTACTTTTTCTCCTTTTTGCATTACTTTGAATTGTGTTCTTCCTGATTCATGTCAAATTCATGTTTTTTGCAACTTTAGGGAAGTCCATGGAGTTGTGCTGGCTATAAACTAGGTGTGCAGGATCGTGTTGAATGGATGTGTTGTGTTTCAGCTGCCTCTTTTATAAGGACATATAAACTGAATGATAGTCTTGTTTACTTTAAAGAGGTATATAGTTGAATTTAATTAAATAGAACTTTGAGAAAGAACAGAGGTCTGTATGCACAGATCAAATTATAGCATCAGGGCCTGGGTGCACGATATGCAGTCTACTCAGCATACAAATATGATTAGACAGACATAGTCAATCTGATCTATTTTAAACAAAATATGTTTATCTGTTTTTAGCAGCATAGCATTTTACTGTAAATGACTTGTCTTTGAGGTTATAATATCAAGTTTAAAGAAACTAACACCTACCGTATTTTTCTCGTCCATACTTATTAATATTCCTATTGTCTGTATTGCTAGCACTTGCTTACACCATGAAAACAAAACAAATAAAAATGACTTTTTTGTTTTGCAATTGTGATTGTAATTTCAATACCATGTGTTTTTAAGTTGGGATTTTCTGACATTAATTAGTAGTTGGCAGCTAAAAGGTCTTCTAAACCACTTTTTATTCAAGGAGATACTATCCTGTACTCCATTTTATTTAACTCCTATTTACTCAGAATGATTTGATTCATTGTTGTTTTTCAGGTAATTCTCCTATTAAAACTTCTCAGTTCTGTATAAAATGTTATGTTTATGTAGTTAGATATGCTAGGTTTCTGAGAATATCATACAGCACAATTTCTAGTAAGAACTCCTTTGTTTAGTTTCCTGGAAAAAAAAATGTAGGAGATTTCTTAGCAGGGTAGTTAGTTGTTGATTAGGTCATTCAGCTTTGCTTGAACTTGACAACACGAGGCTTTCACTAGCAACTATAGCTCAAGAAATAACAGTCCTGAATAAACCTGACAATTCACTGCAATTTGAACAGCTCCTCAGCTGTTCTGGCACAACTAAGGTCATTCCACAAACTTAAAAAAGGTAGCTTCCTCCACTTTTTTGTTGGGGTCAGTCCAATAGCATATCAGAGCAGACATCTGGAGAGAGCAGCCATGGACTTCCATGGGCTTCTCTGATTTACTGTGTACTGTACCAGCTGGTGGTAGGGTATGGCTTCTCCACCAGATTACCCACTGCACTGAGAGTCAACAACACAAGACAAATCTTTGACACTACTGATCACTGAGCAAACTAGTTCCATTGAATGAACCAGTCAAAGTGACAATTAGATATTGTGATTTACCATTCTGTGTCTTGCACTAAGGGGCCTGATGCACTGCAGAAACTGGGTGCAGAATCTTAGCAGAGTTTTGCCAGCAGGAAAGAAAAGAGAGAAATTGCTTTGCTAAGCTACCAGAAGCTGTATTTATTAAAAACCTAAGTTTAGTTCAGACTGAAATTACTGTGTGGTCATGGTTTAATAGCAGCTGTTTTGGGGGGAGATTGTTTGTTTTGTTTTGTTTTGTTTTTTCCTGAGAGATAGAATTGAGACATTTCTGTTCAGCTGGTAAATACAAGAATGTGTTAAAATATATGTGCTATTGTTATAGTCATACATTAAGTTACCGTTAAAGAATTTATTTATACTGCTTCACTATAGTCTGAAATACCCTCACATGGGGAAAAGGTTTTTGTAGTTAGGACTCGGCTACCATTTGAGGTTATGGTTCTTCTCCTGGTTTCAAAGCGCAGTCATTCTAAGGCCACAGTAAACCTTAGCAGCACTTATTGGCTAATGGCAACAAATTAATATTTCTCTGTCTCATGGTATGTACTAACTAAATTACCCATGCTGGAAGAAACATAGCTAACCTGTTAATTATAGCCCAAAAAATTTAGTCTAGAGCTGCTAAGATCTTTGGATACTTTAAAGGGTGGCAAAAGATTAGGTGAGAACCAAAACAGGCTTTGGCAAAGTTTGGATATAAAGAGCCTTAGGGAATGGTATGTAATATTTAGGAATGGCAGAAATTGAAAGATATTTTAATTGTGCCTGTTGATATGAAATTTTAATTTGTTACCAGGCCTTAGGGTAAACACTGAAGCAAAATCTAGCAAATCTGGGATGTAAAAATTATGATCCAAAATCAGTATTTGTGCATAGGACTGACAGAATCTATGAAGTTGTGAACATACATCCCCACCTACAATGAGGTATATAAATTTTGGTTTTAAGGTAAATATTTGGCGTTGGGCAGTTCAGAGGAAACTCAGAATGTCACCCCAAATCCAGGTTTAAGCTCAAAGGTAGCCATTTGAATCACAGAGCAGAGAACCAGGAACCAAAAGACAGGCACAGACTAGGAGCAGGACTTGCTGTTTCATGTCTCAGGATAAACATTTTTCAATGCTCATAAGACAGTACCAAACACTTGGTGTTGAGTGTGACTGTTTCAGGACACTCTTTGTCCTTAAGAGAAAAAAATATAGAAAAATTTACTAAAACCCCAGTGACTATGGCAGCAAAGAACTAATTCTTAATCCTTTTTATTACCCTTCTCAGAGGATCTAATCTTGAGTGTGTATGTAATATGTTTCTAATCTGGTGGCTGTTTTCGAGGTCCATCAAAAATTATGGCATGTTCTCAGTCTATTTCATAATACTTGCCTGGCAATGGGCTGGGAATATTGTACTTTTTTCCCCATTGCATTTTTATTATGATGAATTGAGTTACTTACTGCCACCATTTACAAACCTATTACATGTTACCAGGTGGGAGAAGCCATTAAGGACTGTTATTAAGGAGAGCTTCCAGAGGCAGGAATTACTGCTCAAGTTATAAGGACAAGTGGAACTCATTTTTCTGTGGGATGGTCAGGTAGCAGCCTGTTTCTCAAAGAAGGTTTTGAGATGAGCAGCCACAAAGCCAGGCGGTAACCTCAGCAACAGGGCACTGTTCCATGGCACCAGAGGCAGGTGAGCAAACCAGAGTGGTGACTGCAGCAGGTCCCACTGACAGTCTGGTGAGCATCAGGCAAAGAGGAGGTAACATGCTTGGTCCAGGGTGAATCCAGGAAATCCAAACAGCAATTCAGGCACAGAAAGCTAGGGGCAAGTGCACCTAAGATGTAGCTCAGGCAAAGACTGAAAGCCCAGGCGTGAGGTTAAATGGAGGCCCTAGGAAGAGGGTGTAGATGAAGGCTCTGGTAGAAGCTGGTCAGGGCAACCAAGGCCTATTTCTCACCAAGGTTCCTGACAGGGACTTACTGGATGTAGGTTTTCCTGATGACTTTGGGTAGTTCAGAGGCAGAAGAAAGGTAGGATATCAAGATGAAGAGAAGCCAGCAGAAAGGTCTTCATCCACTGCTGTGCCTAATAATGGAAAAATGATCACATCTTTTCCATTGAGAAGCTTTTTTTCTTCAGTGTGAACAGCACCACATGGGTATAAGGTTTGTTACTTCCTTCAGGTGCCTTCCTGTTACAACTTGAAGTAACACTTGTGTAATAAATTAGTTAGCACCTCCAGATGCCTTTCTGTTACAGCTTGACATGACAATACCCTTCAGTGGTAAGCTTTGTTTATTTGTTTGGTTTTGTGTTTGTTTATAGCATATTTGGAAGTGCCAGGGAAACAGCAGAGCTTCAAACATGACCAATTAGCTGATACTCTTATAGAGGAATATCATTATCACGCAACATCTTCTTTTTCTCCCTTGAGAATGACATTCCATCTCTTGACATTATTCCAGTGCTATAGATGAGTTTATGGTAGTAAGTTTCATCAGTGGACCAAATTTCTCATCAGTGCATGGCTCTAGTAAATTGAAGCACATCTTTATTTTACACCTCCAGCATACTTACTTATTTTTTTCTTTCCAAATATTTAAAGAATCAATTTTTGGTAACTGCCAATTTTAATTTTCTTAGTATTCATATTGTCCCCTTACAGACTTTGATTAATCTTGCATAGCATCATGTTTATGACTTGTTTTTTTTACACATTAGTTATTAGTTAGTTGTCCTTTAGGATACTTCAATGTGATTTTAGAGTCCCACATTATACTTAGCAAATTACTATTCCCAGCCCCACAGGGTTAGTTTCACAAACAGATACAGAAGCACTGTCTCACATGAACTTTGTAAGTAACTAAGTGTACCAACATATACATGACTGGCTAAGGAGTTTTAGCCAGGGAAAAAACTGCTATGTGTTTGATTTCTGGACATCTGGAATAACGATCATTGTTAACTGCACAGTGTTGCTTGTTAATGCAGTATGTGTTGCTTGAATACAGTTAATAATTCTATTCCACAATTTTTTGGAATTACTTGGAACAAAAGAGTTCACAGAGTTGCAGAGTTGGCACTTTTGCTCAAGCATGTTGGTCATGTGTGGTCACAAACAGCTCCCATTTGGCATATAGGCAATTTCTGAGATTGCTCTCATGAAGACTTATCTTTCTACTTGCACTTCTGTGAGTCTAACTAATATTTAGCTTCTAGACTAAGACATTTACAGCAAAACCTTTTAGGCTGGTGCACAGTGGGTGTTTGTGTCTTTTATCAGGTCACAGTCTAAACGCCTAAAAATGTGCTGAAGTATTGAGACTACAACTGAAAGTTTTTTGCTTGGTCTTATGTCTCTTCCATTGGAAGAGCTTTTAATTGTTGCTGGTAACAGTTTGTACCCTGGAGTTAAACCTAGGCTTTCTTTCATACAACAAACTGTTCACAGGCTCTCCTGAATGACCTTTTGATAAGTCCTGTCCCCTCTGCTCGGGAAGCCATCCTTATTCCTGGCAGATTTACCAGGCAACATCTGCCTAAGTGAAGATGTATTTCCATTAATAGTTCTCTTCTGCTTTTCCTTTAGTAACTGTCAGGTGAACGAGAAAACTGCAAAATGAACACAAGAAGTAGAATTCTTTTGCCTTCTAGAGCAAACTAGAAAATAATATTAAAAAGGTGGCCTCGTTTTTATTTAAGAATATTGCTTCTACCAGCTCAAATGAAGTCCAGTCATACAGTTGACCTAGCAGAGTTAAAGAAAAGGTGATAATTTGGCAGAGGATGAAATGAGTGTGGGTAATAGGAACTAATCAATAGAGATTTGGCACAGCTTTTAGGAGAATGCCTTTCTACTCTCTTTTTAGTTCCTTAATGACTTCTTTTTCCCCCATAGTTCTAAGAAACGAGAAATCGACTTTGTGTGTGGCTGTGATTCCACAAGGGTGAGAGAAGGTGCTCATTGAGGTAAGTTAGGTCTCTCTGCTAATACTATCAAAACGTAGTCAACATTTGTCAAAATCATAATTTATAAAACATTTACAACATCTCTGTTAATGACTGCATTGTTGGTCTGCTTTTCCATGTACTCACTTTCTTGCTTGCCTTCTCTTTGGGTTGCCCATTCTTCACGCAAGGTTAGTCATGCACTCTGTGTTTGCTCAGCAACTGGCTCAGCAGGACTCAGCCTTTAGTATATTACAGATAAGCAACAAGAGAGAATGGAACATAACAGAGCAGAGCAGAGCAGAATAGAATAGAATAGAATATTTCCTTTGGAAGGAACCTACAGTGATTATACTGTCTGTCTGCCTGGCCCTTTTAAGGCTAGCTGAAAGTTAAAGCATTTTGTTAAGGGCATTGTCTGAACACCTCTTAAGCACTGACAGGCTTGGAGCATCAAGCTCTAGGAAGCCTGTTCTAGTGTTTCACCATCCTCTTGATTAAGAAATGTTTCCTAATGTGCAGTCCTGTCACTGGATACCAATTAGTCATAAAACAGGCAAGTGAAACAATCTGCCATTCTCCTTGCAGATTTATATTTCTGTCTCTTCCAGAGAACTGTATGACAACTAAGAAACTTTGTCAATCAATTGCAGTAAGCAGTCTCTTCATATGTTTCTTCTAGCATTTCCTGGTGTCCCTTCTTCCAGACAGCTTAGAGGAGGAATA
Source organism: Manacus vitellinus (assembly GCF_001715985.3). Taxonomy (NCBI): domain Eukaryota; kingdom Metazoa; phylum Chordata; class Aves; order Passeriformes; family Pipridae; genus Manacus; species Manacus vitellinus. The sequence continues at coordinate 8,869,024 of NW_021940917.1, read as the reverse complement.
TCTGGTGAGTATTTATTGCCCATTGTTTTCAAGTACAGATACTTGACTGTGGTATGAAGACTTCAGATTAAGAGGGTGTGCCTCGTTTCAGTTGCATTACATTGGGATATCAAGAGTCCTTAACAGTCTGAAGGAATAAAAAATGCAGTCTAAAAGAGTGGTCTACAGGATTCTGCTATAGATAGAGCTTGAATTTATATAACACATTTTAGTCTGACTTATTGTAAGGGCAGTGCTTTAAGCACCAGTGCCTACTTCTGCAAGGTTTTTGCATGGGGATGCAAGGATTTAATTCAGACTCAATGAGATACTGGATCAAAGTTACTAAGAGTTAATTTCTGAACTGGGCACACTGGGCTAGATCCCAAAGTTTTTTGTGTTCCTAATTCTGGTTTCAAACTGTGTTTTTAGAACTTGTCTAAGTTATGATCAGTTGTAGCAGTGATGAATTTCCCTGTTTTTGAGATGGCTTTGAGGGACATTGTGTCAGAAACAAGTTAATTAACCGTAAGTTCTTGTGTTATTGTTGAAAACTTGACATGTTGCGGGCGGTGGGCAGGGAAGGTGGCTAAAGCAAAGGTAGCATACAGTTATAAACTAAGAGAGACAGGGACAAATGGTTTACCTTAATTTCTCATGTTGAGGAGGGAACACCTGGCAGCCACACAGTATTATTTCAGCTGGTTACTTATGTCTTTGTTTCTTTGCTGTCAAGAACAGTGCCTCTGTGATTTATTAGATATGCTCTTGCTCTTAAATGGAAATGTATGTGCTGAAAATGGAATTAGGCTGTGGATGCTACTACCAATCATTTTTAAAGCATTTTGTCCATTTTCCTCACTGTGGAAGTTCCCTCAAACACACTGCCTTCAGAAATTGCATGGAAACATCTTCAAAATTCACCATTCCAGTTGTTGCACAGGGTTATAACATTTGTCTAAATCCAGTCCTACTGGAGAAAAAAAACCAGCTGATTAGTGACTGCACTAATTAATTCTAAATCTACACAGAAATTTTAGTTTTCAGGCAAAAAATGTAAGAGAAAATGCCTCTTCAGAAACTCCAACCAGAGGTCATAAGATAAAAGAAACTAGTTTAAAGCTTTTCTAACAGTAATACTATTTTGAAGAATATTAAATACTAATGCATGGGGTTTTGGGAAAATCCTTACAATTGTCATTCATTCAGCTCATACTTTTGAGTATTTTAAAATTTAAATCCAGTAAGTCCACATATTTGGACCTTTGTGCACGCAAGAATAGTCATAGATACATTCAGGGCAAATCCTATAAGCCTAGAGCAGATTCACTGTTCATCTGAAGTCAGTTATTTCTTGCTACTTGGCCCCAGAAGAGTGATGTGTACACATGGTCACAAAAAAAGAAAAAAAACTCTCTTAAAAAGTTAATATTGTCAAACCATGCACTCTTAGGGTCAAATCCAGATTTCCAGATATTCAATCAGTATTACTGAACTCAGTGGGACCTCCAGCATGTGTTACATGAACAGAACTGAACATGTAGCTGGCCTGATTTTTTCACTGTGAAATTGGGTTCTTTCAAGAAGATAAGAGTGTCACAGTGGTCTATGCTTCACTGCTTCACCTGCACGCAGAAGACTTCTGAACTAAGACCTTATCTGTAGTAAACACCCATGTTAATTCCTGTTATCATAATCTGGAGTGGGAACAAAACCAAGAGTATGCTATCACAAACAGTTACTTGTTTTGTCTAACTCTTGCTGGGTTCCCAGAAGGGAACTGAACCAGTCTCCAGTGGTACCTTGAGGCAGAGCACTCTAGACAGGCTTGTGTGTCTTTGCTAGAGTCATGTACAAAGAAATTGTTCAGGGTATTTCCATAGTCCAGTTTTGGAGTTCTTTTACAGAAGTTATAAGAAGGTTGTGAATAAAACACTTGAAGGTCAATTATCTCTATGAAAAGTGATAAGACTTTAAAACCTCCTGCTGCTTTTGGCAGTGCTGCTCTGCATTGATCTCCAGAATGATGCTGAAGTCATGGTCAGACATTCTTACCCCTAAAAAGGTCACACTGGGTGAAGGATGAAAGGGATGGAACTTCCGTTTCACAACTGCGCTCCAGCCATCACTTTTCCTTTCCATTCACTATAAAGCTGTGTGTCAGTATCTCATGGGCAAAAAGATGACAAGAAAAGAGAGAAACTGAGGTTTCATCTGTCTGGCTGATCCCCCTGTAGATTCAAAGCCTAAGCTGGGCTCCAAAGCACAAGCTTTAAACATAGTAGCATTTGGGAGCAGAAACTATAAAGGGTATCAAAGGAACTTTAGTTAACCACGACATGTTAAAATACAACCTAAGCATGAGAAACCCTAATTTTTGTGAGGGCCTGAAGAGTATTTCACCTACTCAAGCAACAGGTGTTCCATCTTTAAGGCCTGCAAAACAGTAGACCATGGACTGATATGCTACATTACACTACCTCCTTCCTAGATGTCAGAATTACAAGATAAATGTTATAGACAGTAAGTTGTGAAATGGAAGAGTCTTATCCTGGTTACAGCACAACGCAGCAGGGTACACAGTTTTATGCTCTGATTATTACTCTAGCATGCTCTCTAAAGTGCATTGGATGTGGGCAAATAACATGCCAATGCATACTTTGCTGCAGCTAATTTCTGTAATCACTCACACAAAGCGTCAGATACAAGACAGCAGCAATAGCCTGATGACTATTATTAATTATTAAACATGTTCTTTTGGATGAACATGTTATTTGAAGCTGCAAACCTTCTTTTAAAGCTTTGGGAACTTGGGTTTGTAATATATGGCGCCTTGATTTTTGTTTAAACTTTCTTTTTCCAAAGAGACACTATTTCTCAATCTTTGTTGAACATTCACTGTATTCCAAGATTTAGGTCCTTCTCCTGGACTTAATAAAGTTGGTGCAATTACAGATCATTGCTGCTGTAGAATATTCCTACCCTGTGCTAGAAATATGGCCTGTTTTCACAGATAGCTTTCTTAAAACTAGTTGGGAAAGAGGTTTATCTTTCACAATACAGATAGATAAAATAGGGCAGAGGAATATGCACAGAAATAATTGCTCAAGGTCACACATCTGAGCTGGAACTGAAACCCAGCGGTGTCCTCTGCACCTCGTAGGCTGTCTGGCATGCCAGCTTTGCTTAATCTCGCAGAACTGGAGTTCCCATTTGTACCTTCTTTGAAATGTCTTTTCTGATACATCCTTAATCAAGAAGTGCATGGTTATATCACAACCCTACTTATCTCCGCTGCTGACTGCATGACAAATGCTGAAATCTGGTCCCTTTTCCTATGGTGTTTTTCACCCTATTGGAATGCTTCTTTTGTCTCATTTTTTGCCCGTCCTGTAGTCGATGTCCATATTTTTGACAACACCAACTAAATGGAGCTTCCTGAAGAAAATGACAATAAGAGCAGCACTAGGTGGTTTACCAGGTGTTTAAGCAATGCATGTGTTCTGTACAAACAGCCACTTGCAATCTCATGCTTCAGACTGCATTAGCGTAAGTTACACTAACTAAGAGCTGTATGGTTCAAAGCTGTAAGAACAATTTTCTATCAATTTTGGTAGAAATAGGAGTACCTCATTTTCAAACACATTGGGAAATGGAAACAGCAACTTTTTTTCCTGGCACAGGTGATCTGTCCCTGTCTGGAAATAATCTCAGCGTATCAAACAAAGGAAGAATGTAGCAGAAGGACTCTTATTAATTAATTTTCATGTTTACATTGGCCCTTCAGTTCTTTGTATGCCTGAGTATGTGAATGGAGGAAGGGGAGGCTGCACCTTAGTTAATGTTATGTAGTGAGATTTTTGCTTTTTTTTGTCAGCCTAGCTTTTGTGGTAGTTGTACTCACTGATAATTTATTACAGACTTATTAAAAGGCTTCACTTTGAAGAAGGTAATGACTTTATTACAGTTTTTTGTTTTGGTTTTCTGTGGGCTTGTTGGCTTTCTTAAAAACAAAAATTCTAAGATCTGCATCAGTGAGATATCAAACAGAAATAAGAAATTACACATGGACACTTGGCTTAGTCACCCATTTTTCTAGCCATCTGCATTTAGTTGCGCTGTTACAATCAGTGTTCTCAATGTATCAACTTATTTTGAGATATATTACATTAAGACTACAGAATAGCTATTGCTTTTACCTCTTTTCCTTGGTTTTCTTGCCTGGAGTGCTGCATCCAGCTCTGGGGCCCCAACATGAGAAGACCTGTTGGAACAAGTCTAGAGGAGGGCCACGAAGGTGATCAGAGGGCTGGAACACTTATCCTACAAGGATAGGCTGAGAGAGGTGGGGTTGCTCAGGTTGGATAGGAGGAGGCTCCAAGGAGACCTTATAGCACCTTCAAGTACCTAAAGGGGGCCTACAAAAAGGCGGGAGAGGGACTTTTTACAAGGACAAGCAGTAGTGGCTTCAAATGGAAAGAAGGTACGCTTAGATTAGATATTAGGAAGAAATTCTTTACCGTGAGGGTGGTGAGGCACTGAAACAAGTTGTCCAGAGAAGCTGTGAGTGCCCCACCCCGATAATGTTCAAGGCCAGGTTTGAGCAACCTGGTCTAATGGAAGGTGTCCCTGCCCATGGCAGGGGCGTTGTAACTCGGTGATCTCTAAGGTCTTTTCCAACCCCAACCATTCTATGATTCTGTGTGTCTAGAAAGGCTTAGCAAACTGACCATCAGCTTGTTTGCATGTGTGGGACCGAGATGTTCTGAAGGGTTTAGGTGTGAAACTGAGGGTTCCAGTTTTCCGTGATTCTTGTAAACAACATCTTTCCACCAGAAGTGGGAAATAGAGGAGCTTGGATATGGCCAAACTCAATGGACAGACTGAAGTTACTGAAGTTCAGTGACAAGCTGAACTTCAGAATCCAAATCTCAATAAACAGTTACACAAAAAACTGAACTGTAGCCTGGGGAAGATGTACAGAAATCTGAAGTCCAAGAGGTCCCGGATTAGAACCTGCAAGGTGATACTGGCTGAGGATTCAGGAGTGTAGTACCTTACCAGCAAAGTGGTGAATGGCTAACTGGGGGTTCTGCCAGGCACTATCACAGGTCATCCTTGTCAGATCCCAGCTCACAGATAGATCCCTGTGGGCAGACCTTTATACCTGCACAGTGTGTGAGCAAAATAATTGTGTAGTCCAAGGCACCTCTTTCTTACGATAATACCTACTGAAACCAGTGAATACAAGCTCCCTTTGGCTTAATCAGGAGTAATATTTTATAATCTCGTAGCGTTGGCTAGGTAACAAAAAAACTATTTTACTAGCTTCTCCAGAGTTTGGGGATTTCTTGTATTTTGTCCCCTTGGTTTAGATTAGTTTTAACACAAATTTTATAATGTTTGTTTGCAGACTGATTTTTTAACCCAATCATGTACAGAAACCGCAATTTTTTATCATCCTTATGTGTAATGTTTGGGTTTCATTTTAATGGCGTAAATGACTAATATTTATGTGAAGTTGTTCTGCTCAGTTCTGAACCTGTGCATCTGAAAATGCTTATCTTATATTCCTCATGCTCCAATAAATATTTGTCCATAAAGAAGACTCACAGACTGAAGTCATTGCTCCAAGCATTAGCATCACAGCTTTCTTCATTTGCTGTGTTTCATTGTGACTTATTATTAACTGACTTTCTTTGCAAAAATTAATTATTTTGTTTTATATTTGACACAATCATGTTGGTATTCGATGTTATTCCATTGTGCTAGAGCTGCTCTTATGTTTATCCTAAAAAACAAGATTTCTTAATTTGCTTTGAATTCCTCTTCTCCTGAATTTCAGCTTGCTTGGCTTATACTTTTGTTTTGGAAAGCTTTATTTCTTTATTTTATTTTGGGGTTGCTTGTTTTGTTTGTGGGTTTGTTGTTGGGTTTTTTCCATTTTTTCTCTTCTATTACTATTTTTTAAATAATGTTCAGACAAGTGCTGCGGTCAGCTTAGGACCTATTCTCGCAATTTTTCTTTGACCTGTTTATTAGAATACCACATAACTCAGAAGATAGTAATTCTGATTGCTGGCCCATTTCCTGTCTTTTCCCTTTGATCTATAAAATAACTGCTCCGTAAGATGACCTCACAGGCAATTCCTTGTAAATAGAATGTGCCTTTCCCCAGAGAGGTTCCTGCACGGATCAGCAGACTGTAGGTGTTGGCCTTACCCCGTGGAAGTGTTCCCAGCCTGTGTTTTCTCTGGAAATATGGTTGGAAGAGGTGACAGCTATGAGCATGTATAGTAATAGGAAACATTTGGCTGATCAAGCCAAATTTGCCTACCACTTGGGAGAAATTTGCGTACTATTATTAAGATGCATCTCTTACTTTGAAAACTCCCACTCCTGGTGAACCATTGTTCGCCTTCTGCAGGAGTGCTGCATGATCCTTCAAATAACTGTGGGCATTTCAAGTACAGCATAATGTGTCTGTGTTTGTGTGAAGGGGAGTGCTTCCTTTTGTAGTAATGTGTTCCGACTTGCTTCTAGGAAAAAAAGAAACTGGTACAGCCAGTGTTTACACTTCTCTGCCATACGCCTTACCTTACTAAGGTAATTACCCTTATTTTCTTCAGCTTTGCATGCTCAGAATGAAATTAAGCTCCATGTTAGGCCCTTCAACATCTTCATAAGTGACTTGGACTCAGGACTGGAAGGGATGCTAAGAAAGTTTGCAGGGAGGAGCTGTTGACTCCCTCAAAGGAAGGGAGGCCCTGCAGAGAGTTCTCGACAAATTAGAGGACTGGGCAATCATGAACCATATGAAGATAACAAGGGAAAGGGCTGGATTCTGCACCTGGGATGGGGCAACACTGGATGTATGGGCAGACTGGGGAATGAGATGCTGGAACGCAGTGCCATGGAAAGGGACCTGGGGGTCCTGGTCAATGGCAAGTTGAGGATGAGTCAGCAGTGCCCTGGCAGCCAGGGAGGCCAACCGTGTCCAGGGGGGCATCAGGCAAAGCATCGCCAGCCGGTCAAGGGAGGGGGTTGTCCCGCTCTGCTCTGTGCTGGAACAGGCTCCCCAGGGAAGTGGTCACAGCACCAAGCCTGACAGAGTTCAAGAAGCATTTGGATGATACTCTCAGGCACTTGGTGTGACTCTTGGGGATGGTCCTGTGCCAGGCCAGGAGTTGGACCTGGTGATCCTTGTGGTTCTCTTCCAACTCAGCATATTCTGTTATTCAGTGATTTAAGTGACAAATGTCAGGATAAATCCTATACTGACCTGTACTTTGCTGAATGTAGTTACTAAAGAAGTCACTGGTTTATTTACACTAAAATAGGACAATAGGATGTCTTTTCAGCATGGATTATTGCTCCAAATTTTTATAAAATGAGTAGGAATAAAACATATGTTGATACATGAAAATAAGAAAGATCTAATATTCAGAATCTGCAGGAGTGCTACAAAGAAGTGGTTCCATTTGGAAAAAAAAGAGAAGTATGTTAGCGACTGACTAGTTTACTGATCCTGCAGCCTTTACTTGTGCATATATTTTTATTCTCATTCTCATGATTTGGAAGACTAAGTTTAACACACACACACACAGGCACATATATATAGGTATATATAAAATGTACAGTATCAAGCAAAAGTTTACCATTTTCCTCACTGAGTTTGATGGATTGTTCAAGTCTGTAGGGGACTTTGTCCTGCACAATTCTGAGTTTCACTTTCAATGAGGAATTCTCAACAACTTCCAGGACTGGGTCTTAACAGGGCTGAATGGTTTGGTAGCTAGCAAAGATGAGTTTTTCTTTTGCAATGTTCCATTTCAGGTGGCATGAGCAACACCAAAACTCCATTAATCTAATGGTTACATGATCTCTGCTGTTGCATACTAGAGTGATAAGGCTTTGAAAAATGTATCAGCTGAACATAGACACACAGTGTGAACATCTTAGCAGCTGCATCTTGAGGGAAATGGAAAAAAGAACTTGCATTTTGCTATTTGGACAGTGAGTTAGGTATTATTGGTGTAAATCTGCAGAAGTATGAGGACACATGAGAAAGGCCAGAACAACAAAGACTGGGTTAGTGTAGAAGGATGGTGACCCCAATGGCAGGCATACTTGGAGAGACTGGAAAGGCAGCTGTACTGTCCAGAGGCCTCTTATAGGGCCTCTTCTGAGACTCCCTTTTCTGAAACACAGCAGTTAGATTATCTGTGTGGGTTTATTTAAAAAAAAATGGGACTGAGTAATGCTTTGATTCAATGTATGGCAATAAATCTCTCCTAGTACCATCAATATTTTTTTTTACCAGAAGGGCAGTGTTCTGGTAGACGAGCAATTTCCCTGTTTGTTAGTTGCCTCTTTTAAAAAAGTCTTTCCTTTGGCTTTTAGGAACATGCTTCATTGTAAGTAATAATTGCCAAAAGAATAACAGTCTACAGTGTCTTTGATGCACTTTCTTTCAGAGTCCCTCTTTCACTGCACATCACTCAGTATTTATTAACCCTTTCATGCATTAAAAACCTTTAACATCTGAATGACCTTTTCTCACCTTCACTCTTTGGTCAAGTGCAAACAGACTGACTGATTCATATACGTTTCCATTAATATGCTTATCAAGGGTGAAAAAATCCTATAGAAGTCCAAGAAGTAACATGAAATAGTGCATTCTTTCATGGATGGCAAAGATATTACATTTTCATCTCCTCTGTTGGGTCCAAAGATGCCTGGTGAGAGAAGGGCTAGCTGGGGCTCAGCTACAAGTTTCTGTGCCATAGCTCAGCTCTGAGCTGAAGCGTTAGCTTTATTTATAACTCTTTATATAATGTTACCTATAGTTATAATTCAAGATTACAGTCAGCTAAACCAGAATGTAATTCTCAATTAGCTTTCAAAAACATTTGATAAATCCAGCAATATTTCTTGTATATGAATTTTACAAATTATTTTCCAGCTCATTGACTAAAACTATCTGCTATTTGTAAAATCTTAATTATTTTTCTTAAGGGGATAAGCTAAAGCTTTAATGAAGTAATTAGGTAGGTATCTCTGGTTCTGATGCTGGAAACGCTGCACAGAAAATACTTTGTTTTCAGTATCCTTGTTTAATAGCTGGTAATATGCCAGAGCACCAGTGCAGAAATAAACCACCTGTTAACAAAAGAAACAGCAGGTAATGTATAAAGTTTATCTTTGGTTCTAGCTTTTAACTTGACTTTGTCTCCTTTTAAGTAAATGAATCATGATATCCTCCTTTTGAAATCTTTATTCTTCATAATACATGTTCTGATTGTGGGTCTTTTCCATACTTCAGATGTGTTAACCCCATAGACTGACTAATTAATTCTGTACTCTGGTACCTATCTTCACTACTTTGGTGAAAGATACACTGTTGCATTTTTGTTGTTATTTTCTAATAAATTAGAAGCCTTGATTTGGGAGTTATCAAAGAGAAAGCCACACACAGAACCTTTAATGAATCAAATACTTATTTTCTGTCTTAGTTTAGGATGCACAGTGAGAGTCATTATAACTTTTCACACAGGCGTCAGACAGTCTTAATCCTTTTGCCAAGGAATGAGGGAGGAAAGCATTGCACACTCCTGCCTGCATACCCACCTGAAGGCCAAGGACACAGCAACCCTGATAGCATTACACTGGCAGTTCATTTCACAATGAGAACAAAGGAGGTGGGGTTATTGGTTTTGGTTTTGGTTTGTCATTTTGATTTTTTTTTTTAATAAACTATAATTTAAAAATATTAGTGGAAAATTTTGAAGCAAGAAAGTAGCCTTCCCTCACCCTTTCACTCCCTCACTTGGATTTTCTCTCTGACTTAGGTGACAGCTATGTTTTTTTATGAAGACTGAGAGGTAAGGTAGGAAACTGGAACTCTGTGTCCAAGTATCAGAGCAATTTGCTACAGCACTAGACTTTTAAGATTCACCCTTTTATAACAAGTAGGAATGAGTCTCCAGTGTGAAGCTGAAATCAGGCTATATGTTCTGTACCTGTACCATGGGCTTCTGGGGACACCAGAGGTACAAGTTGTGCTCCACCTGTTTTCATAAGTAAACAGCCTTGCAGGTGATACAGGTTGCAGTAACCAGAAGAGTCAATTGTGGCCAAGTGCCAGCTTTGTTAATACAATTCTTATTTCACAGAAATTTTTTGCTATACATTTAAATCAGAAGCATTTTGCTATGCAGCATATTTTTACAATGTATTTGCCTGATGGAACTGCAATAGTCTTATGAAAGAGCCTTGTGGAGTTACACAGAATGGCAAATGTTAATGCTTTTTCAAAATGTAACCAAAAAATATCATACAATTTGGAAAACCTTTAGGAGATGCATTGTCAAATTTCGAAGTTTTAAATCTGATAGCAGTTTATCCCAGTACAATTCGTAAGAACCAAATAGTTTTGTGGTGTTTGTAAAGTGTTTCTTTAGTCATCTTAATCAAAAGCTAATCACTTAATTTTATGAGTCCTTCCTGTGTCTGTGAGATGTTTGAAAACACCGGAAGATGTACTTTAGTGCTTGCAGGATTAGACACCATGGATATAGTCTTCAGCAATTTGAATAACTTGGACTTTCCTTATTTACTCTGTCAAAATAGAAAATCATCATCATCACAGAATCACAGAACAGTTTATGTTGGAAGGGACGTTAAAGCTAGTTCAGCCCTCCGCCATGGTGGGGATTGTGGACCTCATCTGGACTTGCTCCAGCAGGTTTGCTGGGGATTGTTGGCTTCCTTTGTTGGGGATACTTGAGCTGGATGCAGTACTCCAGCTGGGGTCTTACCAGAACAGAGTAGAGTAGCAGAATCCCTTCCCTCACCCTGCTGGCCACACTGCTTTTGATGCAGCCAAGGATACAGCTGGCTTTCTGTACTGAAATGCACATTGCTGGGTCATGTCAAACTTCTCATCCATCAACACCGCTAAGTCCTTCTCCTCAGGGCTGCTCTCAATCCATTCTTCATCCAGCCTGTACTTGTTCTGGGAATTGCCCCAGCTCAGGTGCAGCACCTTGCACTTGGCCCTGTTGGATTTCATGAGGTTTGCACAGGCCCACCTCTCAAGCCTATCAAGGTCCCTCTGGATGGCATCCCTTCCCTCCAGCATATTGACTGCACCAGACAGCTCAGTGTCGTCAGTGAGCTTGGTGAGAGTGCACTCGATCCCACTCTCTGTGTCACCAACAAGGATGTTAAACAGCACCAGTCCCAACACTGACCCCTGAGAAACACCACTTGTCAATCTTTTAACATGAAATGATTTTGGATGGTTCTTTCCCCACAGGTTTCATGGGTTTAGCCTACTAAAACAAGAGGCAAAGCAAAAACGCTTATCAGTATATCTTGCTTAAAAGCTTCTGTTGGCTTCAACCAATACGTGCTGAATGACTATAAGATTTTACCAGAAAGAATTCACATATTCACCACTGTTTTAGTATTAGTCATACTCTGTAGCTCTTGTATATAGTACACGTCTCCTGGCTTCAAATTAATAATAATTAATTCTCCCATTAATTTTGAAATAATAGAAGGATTTCCTTTATCTACTGATTAGTATGAAAAAAGCAAAAGACTTTGATATTTTCTGCTTGAAATTGTTGCAATATTTTAGCTTAAGCTTCCTGACCTGATTCATACATGTTCAAGAAGGATTAAACTTTTCTCATAACTGAAAAACAGTTCTCTACTGCTAGCTCCTTCTGAGATTCTTCTCTTATCTCCAAGGTTAGGTAAAAACATCAAGGGTTTAGAAATATGCTCTATCTGTGAGATAGTTCAAGATGACCTTGTTGTGTTCTCCCACAAAAAAAGTTAATGTACTTCTTCCTGTAAGCTCAGGCTGAAAAGAAAACAGCACAAGTGGGTCCAGGAGCTTTAAAACTGATGTATGTTATTTAATTTTCAAGCTGCTTCAAATATCTTTCACTTCTTTCTTTCAGTTTTAATAACTAATATTTTTGCAGGATGCTATTGATCCACAGTGGCTTTCTCTGCCTGTTACAGATTTTTCGGTTTTTCATGCCTATTGAGCTCCCTGCTTTCTGCTTTACTTAGGAAATCAAAGAGGATCTCTCTTGCAGAATAATTCTCTGCTGCGGTGTTGTCCTCATTATACTGGCTGTTAAGGGAACATTTCCTTGTTGCAGTAGTACACACATGAAAGTAAGAACTTTCGGGTATCTTTTATGTATCTTCTTGAACTGGTATCCCTAAACTAGCTCCTAATGAATTCAGGCTCTGTGTGTGCACTCTGATCCTTTTGTGCTGCCCACTTTTTCTAATATATATATATTTCCTTTTCTTTTTTTTTTTTTTTCTCCAAGTGATGATCTTTCACCTTCCTGTTGTAGGTAAAAATCCTTTAGGTTTGACGTGGCTTTTAAGTGACTGCTTTTTGAGTTGAAGTTATTATGTCCCTGCTGTCTAGAATACATATAGAGAGATACAATATGGTGATTATTTCCACGGATTGCTAGGCAAACTCAGTGAAAAACCCTGCAATGAGGTTTACCTGCAAGTGTCTCGCCTAACGAAATACTTCGGCGACTGCCTCATCCTTGCTACTCACATACACCCCCGTGTGGGCAAATCCTGTGTCGTTCCCTCCTCCTCCTTCACGTTTTCTACAGTACATCAGCGAGAACAGAAGTGTCTTGCTGTCCCATCGTGCCATGTTCTGAGGCATCCTCTTTGACAACGAAAAAAAATTAAATAGCGATCATCGCTCACTTTATGCTTCATTTCTTCAGGCTGGTGGTGAGACTCATAGGTTTTATATACTTTATTCACTTGCACAACACGACCAAATTAGATAGAGGAGTATGAGAAAGGTCTTGCCTGTAAGCACTGCAGTCATGCTTTAAACAGAAAAAAACCGAGAAGTAAACCTTAAAGAGACACTGATATCAAAATTCCCTAGAGAAGAAAGAAAATTATTTTCAAAGGTGGATTACTAACACACAGTCTCATTTGGTGAAGGAAACTATTTCATGGTAGGGCAGGCTTGTGCATTTTACTTGTGAGCATGATGGTCTTTCCATACTGCACCATGCCATACCTATAACCATTATCATGCCATACCACACGGCACCACAGCACACCATATATTCTTTGTTCACTCAGAGAAAAACTGTTTGAATAATAGCAAAAGCTGTAATGGGGTTGACTGCAGTTCCCATTTTACAGCTCTTCAGCCTTTTATCAGTTTCTGAAGCTTTCATACTTTGCTATGGAACTTCATTTCTCTCAGTCATCAATTTCTTTTTACTGACTCAGATTTTAGAGTATGGAATGTGTAGAAAGGTGTTTCCATTGCAACAAAATCATTGCAGTCTTCTTTTAGGGATTCAAGAATTGTTTAGAATTGGTAGTGAAGTATCTTGCAGTGGAAAACGTGATCCCTAACCAGATAATAAATTCTCACAGAATTCTGTGTTTCAGCTGTCCTTATCCTAACTCAGGATATTTGTTATACTGCCTTTTTCTTTGCACAGTAATAATCAGAGAAACCTTATCCTAACTCAGGATATTTGCTATTCCATGTTTTTATTTGCACAGTAATAATCAAAGCAATTAAGCCAGCTGTTTCTGAGGAGAAAATAACTGACCTTGATACTAATCATCCCAGTGTAACAGAATATCTCAGTCAGCTGCGTGGTTAAGTGAGGTATCATGGGCACTGCGGGAGAAGTCTTCAGGACGAACACACTCGGCTGAACATCAGAGGGAGATAGGAAAGGGCAGCAGGTGGCAAGAATATCTGTCCTGAAGGACAGGAGATTCTACAGACTAAAATGGACTCATTTGTCCATTTGAGTAAATTCTTATATGACTGGGTAAAAGGGCTTTACCAACTTCAGATAAATCAAACCCACAAATGGAAGAAATAACTTAAAATAATGTAGCAGTATTAGTGTTGAAGGGGTATGCATTCACAGTATGCTTTCTGTTCTGTACAAAGATCCGCATATGCTCAGCTTTACATAACCATCTTCCACTGTTTATTTCCTACTGTTATGGAACAAAATTTAACTGTGTTTCTCTACTGTTTTTTTGTTGTTGTTGTTGTCATTGTTACTATTTTGTTTAGATTTTGTTGTTGGGGGGGAGGTTTGGTTGTGGAATTTGTTTGTTTGTTTGTTTGTTTTGGGGGTCCAGGTGGGTTGTTTGTTTGTTTGTTTTTAATTGTGAACAAACTTGCAGATTTCATATGGCTTAACTTGAAGAAAAAGGAGATCATTTTTCTGGTTGGATTTCCCATTCTTGTTCATAGCAGGACCACACAATTTCATAGCAGCAGAACTGAGCCACAGGTACCCTTGTGGGCAGCAAAATGTGGAGGGAACTGGGACTGCTTTGGCTGGCAATGGAGGGTTTATTCTGTTTGTCGTTTGCCTGTCACCCTAAACATGGAGGAGTAGGGATCTTAGCCAGAAAAATCATGGGATGCAGAGCTGGCATATGAGAACATCAACCCTGTCTCTGCACGCCCCACTCTTGTGTTTCATTTGCTTTGTACAGATCAGAGCATACACAATCATGATCTCCTGGAGAATCTTTGGAACTCCACAGGTCTCTCTCTCTGAGCCCATAAACACACTTTCCATGATGAAAAGGTCCTCATAATGCCCTGAGTAACATTACAAAAGCACGTTATAGTGGTGCTTTGAGAAGCCTTCTTTAAGCCTCCTCATATTTTTGCCTCTACCCAACATGATGCACCACTAAAGGCTGCAAAAATCTGTGTTTGCGTGTGTAAAGTAGGTTACTGCCCATTGTGAGAGCATTAAAGTGCCATGTTGTGGATGCACATGCAGAGCAATGGTGGTCACAGATAGTAAGGAGTAGCTGACAGTGATACAAACTGGGACTGATGTGGCTGTACTTTGAAATGCTTAATCAGATCACACTTAACCACATATGCTTAACCAAAACATGGTTAACTAGGTCAAAGTTAATCTCCTATAGGGTAGCTTAAAAAAAGACTTTAAGATGGCAGATTTTTCCTTCTTCCTCTATTCTGAATGAACACTGAGATCAGTTAAGGATACTCAAATACCCTGGGCTTTTCCAGGAAATGTTGGAGTATGGTGTATAGGCAAAAGAGATAAAAAGGAGAACTTCAGAGCACACACAGTTGGCTAATGCTGGTGCAACGTGTGAAAACAATACGTGGCCACAAGCAAGAGGATACAGATCAGCTGAGTCATCAGTAAAGCAAGATTTCAATCATTCTTTTTATTAAATAAATGTAATTCTGATTAAATAGAACCTTAATTTTAGGAGTTTCTCTAAAGGGAAACAGGTAGAACAGTCAGAACAGATGCAAATGCTTTATAAGTTAACTAGTCTCCTGCCTGTACTTAAAGCACTGCTCAAAACAAATCCTGAAAAGAAACACTAAAATGAATCCTGATGAACTAGAAATAAATTAAATGTGCTAGTAGATACTTACTGTAACTTACTCATGAAAGTTTTTTCCCCTTTTGGGAACAGACACAAGACTTTACAATATGCAGTTCAAGTCTTTAACATTTTCATCCTTGTGAACTGAAAATGTAATCTTGCTGTGTTAAACAGTCTGTTAGGCCATGGTAGCAAATAAATGCCTATAGAAGATGCTCTGAAGGTAGCTGCTTGGCTGTATAAAACACTGATGGAAGAAATTAATTGCCTTTTGCAAATTCCAGTTCTAAAAAAATCTGCAATCTTCTATAATTCAGTTAAAAGTCCTGATATCGAACTAAGAAGTGTTGTGCCAGGCACTTGATATCTTAATTTCCTGATGCAGAATCGTCTCTGCCAGAATCACTGTAGAGGGTCTGATGTGGCTCACTAAAAACACAGGTACCATCTCTGGAGTGGCCATCGTAGTGCTGAAGGAACGTAATAGACTTCAACTGTCTCCAGGGTAGCTGGAAGCTTGTACTATACATTCACTGTGGCTGGTGTAATGTCTCTTAAATTAGTAGAAATGTTTTCAATTAGACGAGCTCATGTAAGTTTATACCATGAGGAAAAAACTCTCTTGGATGGAAATTAGGTAACTGAAGTTACCTTGCTTCCTTCCTCAAAATAAGTACACTCCAGAGACAGTTCATTCAACAGCAAGATAAGATGAAGGTTTCTGTGGGAGCAACTGTGTCCAAAATACAGCCAAAACCTACTGTTCCACAAAGACATACTCCTAAACAGTGGGGGACAGGCAGTAAAGGTTTTCTTGTAAGAGTTAATGGAACTGAGCCAGGGGAAGCATGTAAACATGGATGTTACACACCACTCAAATATGAAGGACAGGGCCAATGACACGGGGGGCTGTAAGCAGAGCACCAAGTTTTTTGGGATTGTCATCTGAAGGACACATGGTGTGCTCAGAGTCAATTGCTGGCCTGAAAGATCTCCTCACTGTCTTGTGGACAATCAGGGCCCAGCTGACAGTGCTCACCAGGACCTTGCCACCTCCTTCTCCACAGCTGCATCTCCTTCCTCAGGTGAACCCAGCTCAGCCACAGGTGAAGGCTGGGGAGTGAGAAGCAGCTGGCAGAGGGAGGCTCCAGCAGAGACGGGTCTGCCGTGGCAGCCAGGGAGGCTTTGCTGAAACACAACACGGCAGCAGTTGCCTGAGTTTGCGTAAGTGAAAAGGCTGATGGGCAAAATACCTGGCCCCACGGAGTTAAAGAAGTAGCTCTTGAAAAAGAAGGGCCTACCACGTTCTCCTGTGAGTAGCTGGGTGGTCGGGGGCCAGCTCTGCTCCAGGATGAATGCTGTACTGTCAGAGGGAAGGGCAGTTTGGGGAGTGAGGGGATCCTCCACTGCAGGACTGTGGGTTTCTGCTTTGTAGAGATGCAGAGCATATCCACTTCTTTACTGTATTGACAGCAGCCAGCAGTATGTGTGCATTACTGCACCATCAGTTCAGATATTTGGTCTCCTCCAGAGGACTCTGATTTCCAGTGCTGGATCTTTCCCTCCTATTCCATGTACAGCCTTTACTTCTATGTCCTCGCATATGGCAGTGCTTCTGCTATCCTTCAGCTGTCAGAACTGTGCAGGCAGTGTTCTGGGATCACCAGGTAAGGTCAGCAGTCAGGGACAGAGCAATGACCAACTCAGACACCAGGATAGAGGTGGGAAGCAGACATTGCTCAGTGGAGACTGAAACCTTTGGGGGCAGCCCCCTAGGTCTGGCAGCACTGGCAGCAGGGCAGGGGCAGCAGTTAGGGCTGGGCAGCAGGCACACAGACATTGAAGAGAGCTGGCCATGCTGGTGGCTCAGCTGAACAGAGCTGGCTGCCTGGCAGGGATGAATGTGCTGCTGAGCACAGCCCGGTGTGGGCGCTGGACTGGGAACAGTCACACAGCCTGGCACTGCTGCCCCCTCTGACTGGGGCAGCCCTTGGCTCCCATGCTACCATGTTGCCCAGTGTGCTGTAAGCCACCCCCTCCATTCCTCCCTCCCTCAATAGCCCCAGCCCATTGTGCCTGGTGAGAAAGAAACCTATCTTATTGTTTTTCAAGATCCCCGAGACTGCAAGGTAGAGGTGAATTTGACAGGTTTTTTCTTTATTACCAGAATTCAACTGCCTTACTAAGTATCTGAAGGGAGGGTGCAAAGAGCATGGAGCCAGGCTCTGCTTGGTGGTGCCAAGCAATACAAGAGGCAGCAAGCAGAAACTGATACACAGGAAGTTCCACCTGAATATGAGGAAGAACTTCCTTACTTTGCAGGTGACCATGCACTGGAAGAGATTGCCCAAAGAGGTTGTGGACTCCCCCTCGCTGGAGATACCCAAGAACCATCTGGACACAATCCTGTGCCATGTGCTCTGGGATGACCCTACTTGAATAGGGAGGTTGGACCAGATGACTCCACCAGTGGTCCCTTCCAACCTGACCCATTCTGTGACTCCTTGAACTGTGATGAAAGCAATACAGATGTGACCTTCACAGTACAGGTCATAAGCAATTTTAGACAGGCACATGCTTTAAAAACTTGTAAACTATTGTGCTGCCAAGTGGATTAAAAAATAAATCCTAAGTCTTGCAAGCTTCTCAGCTTGCTTAGAAGAGAAAATGTTCCAAATTCTGGGCAGTTCTTCAGGCGACAATGAATAAACAGCTTAAGAGGTTGGTCCATCTGGCTTTTCAGATGCTGTCACATGAAGTTGCAGTCCATGTGTGCACTTGTGAACTTACAGAGTGGCAACATTCATGCTTTTCCTACAGAGCTTCAATCTTTACCAGCCAAATAAAGGAAGGGGAAGTGGCTGCCTCCAGTGATGTAGTGGGCATAGGGGAAGAGAGAAAGCACACGAGTGTGAGCGTGTGCAAATGCACCTCCGCACAAAAAGAAAACTGGCTTATCATTCAGTATGTCTGTGCAGCCTAACTGAGTGCAATAGAACTCATGTAGGTAATAAACCTGGGAAAGAAAAAAAATTCGGGATGCCAATTTACCAGGTATAATTAAGGCACTGCAAAACTGACCGTATTGCTTCCAATTAGCACTTCTAGCACAGATCTGCAGGGTGACATTTGCTCTCCCCACCTCTTTCATAGGAAATGTGTACAAGCAACTATGCAGGAAAAAACTCACTTCAGATCACTTACATTGATCCAGAGGAGCAGAAGTAAAGAAAACATCTGCAACCTAATAAGTGTATTCTTGAGAAGCAATTAGTTTAATCACAAACACTTTCTTCCCTTAATCAGATGGAGTTACCTCTCCTACAAAAACCTCACATTTTATCCATATTTCTTATATTGCATCAGAGAAAAATGAGGACTACAAATTAAAAACAGTATTGCAGTTATATATGAAAGGCCACTGTTCTTCTAGCAAGGGTTTCCCCTTACAGTTTAGAGTTAAGCTGTGTAAGCAACTTCTCGAGCTTCATTGCTAGTGCCATATTTCCTTTAATCTTTAATTTTCCTGACATGAAGGCCATAGTTGGCTTTAGTTTACCTAAAAAGAAGAAATAGAACCATCAGAAAATTAAAGGAATGGGAGACAGCCTGTGCGCAAGAAAATATAATGCCACAACAGCGAGACCTAGCAATTATATTGCTACCAAGTCCTCCTGTAAAAGCAGTGCACATTTAGGAAACACTGCGTAGAGATGTGCAGAACACAAATACAACACATTGACTGGATTCTTTCTGAAGCTACGCTGGCTGCTAAAATGTCAACACCTGGTTAACAAAAGAAGAGTAAGCTTTTGTTCTCTTCCTGTTCACAAAACACAGGAGTCCAGAAAAATGCAAGCACTTCTGGCCTGTACTTTCTCCTGAGCCACAAAAAGCTGAAAGCTCCTCCATCCCAGATCAGAAAGCAAGATGCCAGTCTCCTCCCCCATCATCCCAGAAGGTTTTCTGGGCACCAGTCTGACAAAGGCCTTTGTCCCTCACCTGTGAACATTTTCACAAAGTCAGCACTCGACATGCTCATAACCACATCAGCTGTCCCAGGGGGCTTTCCAAAGCCAGTGCACCCACCCTTGTTCTTCAGGTCGATATACCACGTGCCTCCACCGTCACCTGCACAGAGAATGAAGAGAGGTGACGAGGCAGCAAAGGCAGCAAAGGTGCTCTGCCCTCCTCCCATTTGGGGGCAGCCAAAGCCAACCCCTGGCAGGTGACCCCAGCCCCACGTGCCCATGTGGGTACACGGGCAGGAGAGCCCAAAGGCTGCCCTTCGCTCACAGACCTGGAGGTAGCGGGTGTTTCAAGGAGACCCTGGGAGCACCCCTGCCAGTCCTCACGCCAACCCTGTGAGGGAGGGCAGTGACAAAGTGACAAAGGCTCCGCCCATGGCAGGAGTGGCAGCAGCTCCCTGTGCCTGCTGGAGGTCCTGAGAAGGAGCATCACAGCAGAACAGGAGAGGAGCTGCTCTGTTACCGCATCCGCTTGAAAAGGTGAGTGCTTCTGTTTGAAATCACTGAGTGATTTTGCTAGGGAAGGTTTCACATTTGACGCTCTTACCAGATAATTCAAACTGAAAGACGCCCTGAGTACTTCTCACGTTCTCTTCCGTCATGGCCCCCTGAATAACTCTGAATGTTTCTGCAACAGGCCCGGATGGCTTGGCTGGAGCAGATTCTGTCTTCTCCTCTTTCAGTGCTTGGGCAGCACCTACAAGAAAGATTATTTTTCCTTTCAAATGAAAACCACTTTAAAAATGAATGGAGAAATATGCATTGAGAGCTCCATTTGAAAAGATTTAAGCTTCAAAGCAGAGTAAATGATTATGTTCCCATTTTAGTATTTACACCCATAAAGGATGCTTTCTGCACCTAGGATCTGAATAGGTGTAGAGCATTACAGGTAATTCTGAAATATATTTCACTTCCTAATATGTCAAAAAAAAAGTGGAAATAAAACGACAGCAAAGTTCTTACTGTTCTCAGTTCATTACAAATGCTTACACAGCAGTTTTTTAATGTAATCCATATACTCCTGACAACACTAAAAAAAAAAAAACAGTGTCTTTAATAGCCATCACTTTCATCTCAAAATACTTCTGTCTTGTCTATCTTGTAAAGAACATGTATATTTTCATGAATTCTTCTGCAAAGGCTTCTAAGCCTCAATTTGCTGCTTTGATCAGCATTCTATTGTATGACAGCATTTGCAATTTACAAAGTCAGTCAAGCTGAACAGCCTCTAAAAATGTTGTTGAAACTCTCCTAGGTGTCTTCAATACCAAAAACCAGTTAGGTCTGTTCTGTGAGTCCCAGTATCATGAGGCCCAGGGAACTAACACCATCCATCTCTGGCAGAACAATCCTCCTAGTTCAACAGCTCAAATAGTATTTCCAACAGAAAGGAACTGTTCAAACTTTGCCTTCTCTGCCCTTCTCTTATCCCTATTTCAACACTCCTATGAAACCTGTTCAGCATTCTTAGTTGCCCTCTAACTTGACACACTACAGTTCTGAAAAAGTGAAACCAAAGCTTTTCTAAAAAAGACTTCTGCATTTCATCTAAGACTTATTTTAATTGTGTAAATTGTGCATGTTTCATCTAAGAAGCCATGGAGGATTTATGTAATGTTCTTTTGTATAAATTTAACAAGGCAAAGGAGATATTCCTGCAAAATGTGCCGTTTGCTATTTAATTTCCAGTGATATTTACATGTGACCTTCTTACTACCACATTCAGATGTTTAAAAAAGGATTTTTCAAAATAATGCACTGACTTTATACCACAAAAGTCCTGCAGGAGGTAGGATTTTTTTCTCTAGTTTTTAGTACAGAGTTACTTCCATAAATATTACCCTCCAAATGAGAAAAGGGTTTCTGCTAAATACCTTGAGTGAAGTCCAAACTCTTAGGAGAAAAAAGAAAAACAACTTGAGATAGAGAGGGCACTCATTATTGTCAGAAATTATGGACTTGTACACACAATGCTTTCCCTACCATATCCTTTTTGTTTCACAGCTGTAGTGTCAATCTCAACATCCAAGAAGAAGTCAGGTATCAGAGGGTGACCTAAGAGGAAGGAAAAATGTAATAATAAATCCAAGTAAAGTTGGACAGAAGGAATCAATTTCATATGAAATTACAGCCAAGTCTATAAGTAAATAAACTACAACTTGAAGGAAAAAACATAGCATGAAATAACATGTTTAGAGTTTTGTTCCTTTAAAATCTGACCTAGAGGGCTTTTAAAGTTGCAATGAAGAACATTTGAAGAAGGAAAAAAATAAAAATCTATCTCACTAGCTGTTAAATATTAATATATACATCTACAATGCAGGTAGATTTTTTTTTTCATTAAAGAATTTCTTAATATAATTTAATAGGCATTTGATTATTAGACTCCCAGTGGACACATATGTGCTTTCCGGGAAGGCATGTCCTCAAAGCTGAGGCAAAGCAACTTTTTTACAGACTAATGTAAGAGCCCCTGGAAAGAAAACTATATTAATATTCTCCATATGTCCCTCCCTCCTTCCTGAACTTACTTCTCATCTTAAAGGTCTCTTTTACCTGGTGCAATTGCATAGACATCAAAATCCTTAACTCCCTCTTCTCGCAGCAGAACTTCATCAATAATGAAATTTCCAGTGAAACTCTTTGGTTTTGTTAAAATGCAGTATGCAGCATCTGCCAGGATATCTGTTTTCCTGCACTGTTTTTCTATTCCAGCTCCTCCCAGCATATCCATAGCAGCTGTATGTATGGCTAGAAAGTTTGAACAGTAAGGAAACAAAGCTTAAACATTGATGACGTGGAATTCCCATTTCTCTCACAAGTATACAAACTTAATTTTCTTTTCATGCAAAAGGAAACTGTAGGAAGACAAAAGCTATGAAATACTCCCAACCAACAAATAACTCTTTACAAGCAACAGTGAAAACTAGGAAACTACTAAAGGAATCAAAAAGGGCAGAATGTTTTATGACATTCACATCCCCCTATCTATTTAGCAGTGGTCACCCCACCCCGCCCCCTCTGGATTTCGAGGGTTATTCAGGTCATGAAAAACTAACAGGATAACTGTTTTCCTCAAA
Source organism: Manacus vitellinus (assembly GCF_001715985.3). Classification (NCBI taxonomy): domain Eukaryota; kingdom Metazoa; phylum Chordata; class Aves; order Passeriformes; family Pipridae; genus Manacus; species Manacus vitellinus. Next base: position 8,846,496 of record NW_021940917.1, on the reverse strand, counting down.
GTGAATGTGTGATACCTGAGTCATTAAGAGGTATTCCCTATGATGATTATTACACTGAAAATCTCGATGATTAATTTTAGCCTTTTGATAACTCCCATGAGAAAGACATTAAGCTCTTAGTGTCCAAAGCAGGGCAGCGAGGATGGTGAAGGGCAGCTGAGGTCACTTGGTCTGTTCAGCCTGGAGGAGACTGAGGGGAGACCTCATTGCAGTCTACAACGTCCTTGTGAGGGGAAGAGGAGGGGCAGGCACTGATCTCTTCTTTGTGGTGACCAGTGACGGGACCCGAGGGAATGTCAGGGGAGGTTAGGTTGGATGTTAGAAAAGGCTTCTTCACCCAGAGGGTGGTTGAACACTGGAACAGGATCCCCAGGGGCAAGCACCACAGCACCAAGCCTGACAGAGTTCAAGATACTCTCAGGCACATGGTGTGATTCTTGGGGATGGTCCTGTGCACGGTTAAGAGTTGGACTTGATGACCCTTGTGAGTCCCTTCCAACTCAGCACATTCTGTGATTCTGTGATACTAAAGGGTTTCTCCAAAGTTAATGAGAAACCAAATAGCAAAACCTCAAACAACTTGTTCAAGATTTCACAGAAAGGCTGTGTTAGACCCAAGAATAAAATTCACATCTCCTAAGCTTCTGGTTCTTATATTAACCAATTCTGCTACTTCTGCACCATTCCATTAATTTTGTTTATGCCTCCCCCAGGGGAGCTATTAACACTATGGTATGTTGCAGTCCAAGTCTGTGATTTGCTCTTCCAGGCTGAGGTATCCATTCCATTTTTCTTTCATCCTATTCCACAGAAAGGATGTAGTGTTGTAGTGTTCTACACTTGCCATGTTACTTTTTTCCCCTCATACAGTTCTGCTTTTTTCCATCTGCTTTTTAAGACTCAACACTCTACCCTCAAGTTTTGGGACAGACTTGAAAATCCTTTCCTACATCTGGGACAGAAGAGCATGGAAGCAGAACAATAAACTTGATTTTACATCACTTTTTTCCTCCTTTCAGTGCCTCCATTCCACACAAAGTAAGAGCAATTTTGATGCAGAAATGATACCAACATTTCTTAATGAGCAAAAAATAGGCACTGTGCAGGACATATCTATCTGAGCTGCATCATTCACCTTCCAAAGTAGGAACTGGGAAAACGGAAAAAAGTCTTCAGTGCTGGCCAGAGAACTGTCCAAGTGTTTTCTAGGAAAGTGCAAAGGTATGTAGATGTTCTTGTTGACCCCCTTATTTTACTCTTCTCTGGTCAGGATTAGTCCCTAGGTTTCATTTACCTTTAACCAACCTCAGCCTCTCTTTTTTTAAAATCAAGTGAATTGCTATAAATACACATTTAAATAAAAAGTGACAAATAGATATACTGTACATATATGTAGGTATCCCTAAGTCTTTTTCTCATCTTTAAGAATAGAAAATAAATTTGCCTTTCCTTAGTCCTTTGAAATGCTATCTGCCCTGCATGACTTTTTTTTTTTTTTAATAACTACCAAAAGCTCAGAGGATATTTCTGTCAAATACTCTGATGAAATTTACTGGCTTCTGTTGACCCGAATATATTCCATTATTCTGACAATTCATTAAGCCACTCACTTTTCCTGGCCCACATTTCTACCACTTCTCTGTTAGTGTCAACTATTATTCTTCTGAGCACAGTCAGCCTATTGCATAGACTAAAGCAAAAAGGTCTCAAACAGTAGTCTGACTGCACATTGTTAAAGTCATTTCACATAAAGTGATGCTGGTTTTCTTCTAATGCACATGAAGAGACTTCCAGTTTTGTCACAGGACACCTCTATTATTCCTCTGCACTCTTTGTGATGGGATTGCCCTTCTGAAAGGCATTCTCTTTCACTTTTAGATAAATGGAGAGCTCTTGGCATCTTATTACCAGCATACTGTCACATGTAAATGAACAGATCCAGGCATCCATACTAACACTGAGGTTAAACACATTTGTATGAAATTATAGTGGATTTCTAAACTAAGTACTTTGCAACTTATTTTAGATATGGTGGAAGTCTGTAACACTATCTCTCTGGATGACCACAAGAAAGTAGTTAACTTTCTCACTTTTGGAAGAGAAACCTCTCGAAAGAGTATTTTTAGTACTAGAGAATTCACACATTATCCTCCTTTATACTTGAGGACACACTGGTTTTCCTGGAGGCATCACTGATTTATACAAACTTTGAGAGCTCATCCAGTGTTTCTAACAGCCTTAAGATGAATGAGCAAGAATGGATTCATCAAATAAAAAGCTCCTTTGCATACCTTGAATTCTACAGAAAGCCTAATTACTTTTTTTAAATACTTTGCAGCATTTCCCAGATAGAAATCTTCATTTAGAAAAGCATTTATTAGAATAGATAACATTTTCATTTGTAAATTGAATCTTCCTGCACTTCCAAGCCTCATGTACTACAGGATGCTGTGGGGAACAGGTATTAGCTTCACTCCTTAACAAGTGGCAGTTCCTGCAGTGTTCTCCTCTAACTTATTTTCGCAGGTACAGATGTGTTACCAAGGACACAGTGGCACTGCAACGCACAAGAGAAAGACAGATATGGCTTTCTTTGGTTTGGGTTTCCTACTTCACCCCCATAAGAATGTCAGATTTTGCAGAAGTTTACTTAATGCCATCTAGACATTCTTTAATAACAGACCACATCTGAGACACTGGTACTGTTTGGAGTGCTGCAGTATATGCAAACATGAGAAAGAAATAATGTATCCAAATATGCAACATAAGACTTAATGTAACTTCTGCTTATGAAGTTAGCCATCCCTCTGAAAAAATTTCCATTGTGAGCAGGTGGTGAAATTCTGACAGGTCCTTTTTTCCCTCGCCATGAAAAATAGGAGGCCAAATTATGATTCAGATGGGTGGGGGAAAACAGCTACATTGCAAAATAGACTTAGTATAACCAGCTGGTCTCTGCAGAAAAAAATTCTTTAGCTTTCAATGGTATGTTGGGACCCATAAAGGCACGAACTCATTTCCACCATATTATTAGTGGATGTTTATTCCACCATATCCAGAATCAGAAAGAAGGTGTTGGAAAATCAGAAAGCTGTGGAGGAGGCACATTATGTGCCTATGCAGAATGTAAATATGTGCACTTACAAGACACCCGTAATCTTGTAACATCTTTTGCACGAAAAAATAAGTTAAATTAGTAGTGTTGTCTGCAGCTTCATACCATGTCTCTGTCTGAACGACATACTGTGGATTAATTCCTTTACTGTCCCTAGCTCTCACAGACAACATACATTGTTTGATCAGTCAGTGACCGTAAAAAACCCACACAATAGTAGGTAAAAGGTCACCTCTGTTAATGAAAAACCAAATTACTCCCCCCCACAGGATTCTGAGGAGATATAAAACCCATTTAGCAGTGGCATTTTAAAGACAAGACAGGGGGATGGGTGTGAGGTCTAGGGAGCTACAGACTTCAAGAATCAAGTTTCATGCTCTGTTCCAGATCCCACAGATCCTCAGAAATCTTTGCTGAAACTTTTCTGAGGTTTTCCTGGAGCACTCAAAAAGCAAGTATGCGGAAACAAGTTCATATTTCTTCTAACTGCCTCAGAAATAAAAAAATACAACACAAACCTGAAACCTGAAAGGTGAGCTTTGACTCCACTGGAAGGCAATTCAGACACAGGTAGTTGCCTTCAGTACATCAAAAATGAAGACCTTATCCTCTTCGAAACAGTACAGGTTTTGTGATGATATAATTATCATGAACAATATAACTGTAATTCAAAAAAGGTCTATCCCTTCCCAAAATATTTCTATAGGTAAAACTTATAGAGTGAGAAGAATTATGAAACATCCATTTACTGGGAGAATTTAAGATGCAAGCATACAGACCAATGAAAAACAACCAAGTCTGTCAGACACACTAACCCAAGTGTCCAATTGATTATCACCTATTTTAGCTAAGACACTCAGGTGATTTTGTCTGAAATATTTAAGTTTTGCTCATATTTCTCACTTTAGAGAAAGCAGATCAGAGAGTTCCAGTTCGCACTACAAGTAAAAAGAGGCCTGCAACTCCTAACGTGAAAACATTGAAAAGTGCCTGTGTACAAATACTTCTTACACTAGAGCACCATCCTCAAAAGAGGATTTTGGTTCATATTTTTTACTCTTCTTGCTTCTTCCCTCCCTGCACTAGGTTAAGGAAATAGACACTGCTGTTGTAATGTTTCCTAACACAATGATGGGGCTTACACCACTAAAGGGCAGGATTACCCTCTGTCTGGTATTGATTTTAACATCAGTATCATTTCTGCCCACAGATGTATTTGGGGTGAAGAGACTGGCCTCCTTGGCAAACAGCTGGCCAAATCTTGAACAGCAGCCCTGACCCCCACAGACTCACAGAAAATACTGTTAACACAGTGTGGGAGCACTGAGTTGCTTTTCTTCCACAGAGCTCTCTAATTTCCTGTAACTTGCAATCACATAGTTCTGTGAACAACTTTTCACAGAACTTCACTGTGCCAAAATTTCTAGGAACAGGGTTTTTTAAACTACTTCTGCGTTCACAGAGGTATCTATCTTGTCAGTTCCATGTGAACTCTGGCAATTTAACTAGCAGGAATTCTAAAGAGTACAACATATATAGATGCTCAATATCTGCTAATGAAAGCACACTAATACTTTTATGATTCTGTCCAAACCAAAACTCTGGGTGCATGAGAAAAAGTACAGACAAGCCAAATCTATACGCATGCTTTAACCAGCTGAAGGAGTTGAATGGGTTGCAAACTAGCTGAAGATGAGTTTAGATCAAAGTGGCAATGGTCTAGTGAGAACTAGGAATGAAGACCAGCACCCGTGCAGGATGAACCAAAATGATATAAAAGAACCGCTAATTCTCCTGAATCAATTCCAGAAGAAGTCTGAAGTATATTAAATGTCAAATAAAGCAAGTTCCAACAGTCAAAACACAGAAAGTCAAAAAATTCACCTGTTTTAGGCCATAAAGCATTGACAGCAACTTCTCCTCTAAATTCTTCTGCCATTCCCAAGACGCACATGGACATCCCATATTTAGAAATGGTATAAGCTAAGACAAGAAGTGTAAAAAAGATAAAAGTTTACACTCTATCAATATAACTATCAAGGAAAGGTAAAAAAGGTAATAGATTCATAAGGAAAAAGAAGGTTTTTGAGACAAAACAGTACCTTCCTAGAGTCAGAATCTCTCCCTTCTCTCTGCCACCCCTGTCAGATATAGACTGTAGACTGTCATCTTTTCACTACAATAAAACGAGAGCTACACACATTTTGCCAAAAATAATGACTGAAGCCTGGCTGTATGGTGTTTTTGTCATGCTTTTCATACACAGAACACTGACAAGAGTGCTCGATTTTTTCATGAGGCCTAAGGCATACAAGCTGTTAATGACCAAACTGTGTCCTATAGAAAACAAAAAAGGCAGGGAGCAGGAATTTTAAATCATTGTCATCTGTCTACTTGGAGAAGTGAAACTTTTTCTGGGAAAGAACTGGAACTTCCTGGAGTTTAATATGACAAGTGTCCAAAACGGAAAGTTTTTCCACAGTTTTAAAATGAGCAACACTAACCTCAAGATAACATGGAGTTCTTTCCCACCTCAAAACTAATTTCCCTATTAAAAGACAACATGGAGCTTTATCCATAGTAAAACAAACGTGAGGCTGAATCAGTAAGAAAACAGATTTTGGGTTTCAGTCTCTATTTGGAGTAGAAGATTTTCTGTAGTCTTAACAATTCCCATGAAAAAGCACAGACTCTTACCTTGAAAACATAAAGAATATATGAGGCCATGAAACCTGCGCTACATTTTCCCACAAAACAATTTCTTCCAGTGCCAGTCTGTATACAGTGCTAAAGATACAAGATCTGGCACTCCTGCACATTTCACCAGCTGCTTACATGGTTCTCAAAAAATAGCAACAAAGGCTCTGAATGCTACTCACCACAATGATTTTTGAACCATATGGGATTCAGATTCATAGGTGGGCTAAGGTTCAGGATATGGGGGTTCTTACTCTTCCTCAAGTGGGGAAGGCATGCTTTAGATCTGAAAGATTGATTCAGATATATCAGTCTACTCTTATTTTATGGACCACCTATAATTACAGTAAAAACCATACTAGCAGACCAGTACTTTCATGACAGTAAAAGACTTAGCTGAGACCCTCTTCTTGTATCAAGTACTTAACTGATATAAAGAACAACAAAAAAATATCTGTTCCAGATCACTTATCTCAGGCCTAGCATTCATTCATGCAAACTGACCACATACTCCAAACAGTGCATCAGCACCAAATGACGCTGATTTTCCAGATGGTCAGAAGCCATAAATCTCCTTGTAATAGTTCTGGTAGAAGCAACAAAACACTATAAGGCAATAAGCAAAATAAACTGTGCAGAGCATCATTTAGTAACAAATACATTGTCTTTTGAACCCATACCTACTTGTTCTTTAAAACCAGGCTGAAGACATACTATTGCAGAGTGGAAAGCTATTATGAATATTCCAGGCAAAACTGAAAATCCGTTCTCTGCTTAGAGAATTCTCCTTTGAATTTACACATCTGTAAATCATAACTTTTACTTTATAGAAACTGTCACATGACTTCATTTCTAGCACTAGGATACATGTTTGCATTTGACCTCTGCTTGAGAATTTTTAATCAAGCTTCATAAGGCAAAGTTTGACCAGCAGTTCCATACTCAGCCACCCTGGTCTCTTGCCTTCCTTGCCCGATTCCTTTCACCTGGGGATCCCTAGCTCATCCATTCAGAGATTTATCCAGGTGAAATCCCACATGACTGGAAAAAGGGAAACATTGCATCTGTCTTAAAAAAGGGTAGAAAGGAGGACTGGGAATTACTGACGTGTCAGTCTCACCTCTGTGCCTGGGAAACAGATCCTCCTAAAAGCTATGCTAAGGCACATGGAGGACAGGAAGGTGATTTGGGACAGCCAGCACGGCTTCACCAAGGACAAGTCTTGCCTGACCAACCTAGTGGCTTTCTATGGTGGAGTGACTACATCAGCGGACAAGGGAAGGGCTAGAGATGTCATTTATCTGGACTTCTCTAAAGCTTTACACATGGTTCCTCTTAACAGTCTTCTCTCTAAACTGGAGAGAAAAGGATTTGATGGGTGGACTGTTCAGTGGATAAGGAATTGGTTGGGTGGTCATGTCCAGGGGGTAGTGGTCAATGGCTCCGAGTCATGATGGACATCAGTGATGAGGGGTGTCCCTCCGGTTGGTATTCAGACCAGCACTATTCCATGGCTTCATTAATGACACAGACAAAGGGATCAAGTGCACCCTCAGCAAATTTGATGACGACATCAAGCTCAGTGGTGCGGTTGCCATACCTGAAGGACAGGATGCCATCCAGAGGGAGCTGGTCAAGCTCTAGAAGTGGGCCCATGGGAATCTCATGAACCTTAAAAAGATCAAGTGCAAGGAGCTGCACCGGGGCTAGGGCAACCCTAGGTATCAGCAAAGGCCAGGGATGAACAAATTGAGAGCAGCCCTGCCAAGAAGGACTTGGGGTGCTGGTGGATGAGACGCTGAACATGACCCAGCAATGTGCACCTGCACTCCTGAAAGCCAGTCATGTTCTGGGCTTCATAAAAGGTATGTGTCCAGCAGGCTGAGGGAGGGGATTCTGCCCCTCTGCTCTGCTCTGGTGAGTTCCCACCTGGAATCCTGCATCCAGCTCTGGGGCCCCCAACACAAGAAGGACGTTGATCTGTTGAGGCAAGTCCAAAGGAGGGCCACCAAGATGGTCAGAGGGAAGGAACACCAAAGACAGGCTGAGAGAGTTCGGGTTATTCAGCCTGGAGAAGAGAAGGCTCTGGGCTGATCTTACTGCAGACTTCCAGTACATAAAGGGGTCTACAAGGAGGTTGGAGATCAGACTTTCTACAAGGGCATGGAGTGATAGAACTAGGAGGAATGGCTTTAAATTCAAAGCAGATGGGTTTAGATTAGATATTAGGAAGAAATACTTTACTGTGAAGGTGGTGAGGCACTGGAACAGGTTGCCTAAGAAGATGTAGATTCCCCATCCCTTGAAGTGTTCAAGGTCAGGCTGGATGGAGCTCTGAGCCTGGTCTAGTGGGAGATGTCACTGCCTGTGGTGGGGGCTTGGAACTACATGATCTTTAAGGTCCCTTCCAACTCAATCTATTCTATGATTCAATGATTCCATGATTCTATGTCAACAAGTACACTCTGTAAGATGGGACATCTTCCCGACGTCCTCCACAGGGAAAAAAAATCCACACCCCTTTTTTTTAACCATTGTAATTTTCTGAACATTACACTGAAAACAGATCTCTACAAATTAGAAACAGAATCAAAATACAAAGCAAGGGGAAGAAAGGGCAGAAATGCTTGACTAGGTTTTCTTAATTGAGAGTTACAAAAGCAATGAAGAAGACCATTCCCCTTGAGAGGCATTAATCTTTCATACAGTCTTTCATTTGCAGCACACAGAACCTGCTTTTTGATCTTTTCAAGGCAGAATAGGACCAAAACCAAAGATGACTTTAAGAATTCCCCATTTGGAATACCTAGATGTAACACCAAGAAAATGATTGTCGCTAGTGGGTAGAGAGGAAGAGATGGAACTTGCCATTCGATACAGTGGAATCCATTCAGAGATTTATCCAAAGACACACATAGAGGATTTTATGGAATGTCAAACTCCAAACTCAATTTTCCTTTTTGAGCACAGAAGCACAGCCTATCAAAAGTATATGTCACCAAATGAAAGCACAGAAATGCCACTCTGAAAGCAGAGTCTTTCTTTCTTCCATCCTCTTTCTCTCTCCATGCTGAGCACGTCTCTCTAATTCAGAAAGCTGCTACTTACGTGTTTTTACGCTATTTAAATAGCAAATTTGTTCACTTACTCTTAGCAAAATGACATTAATGCATATAATCATAATATCTGATAACCAGATTCATCTGCACAAAACCAGACACTATTCTAGACTGGAGGGTTGGACTAGATGACCTCTAAAGGTCCCTTCCAACCCAAACTATTCTATGATTCTGTGATAATACTTTGATAAGAAACCTTCTGATCACATCAGGCAACAATTTAATTTGAGAATCTGCATCATCCTAAGGGCTTTTTTCTTAAATTCTGTCAAAATCAAGGCCTTCTTTTTAAGACAGAGCTCTAAATGACTTCCTGTACATGAAAAGATGATCCAACCCACTGAATCCACCTCCAAAAATGCACAAAATAAGGACCAGAGAAATAGTGAAATCAAATCTTGGTTGATTTAAATAAATGATAGAACTGATAAGTCAAAAGTAGGTGGAGAACACTTTAGATCATTAAGTTAGATATCTTTAACGTTTCTCTTTTAGCTATGGTATGTTATATAACGTGTCTAAATATTAAAAGCTTATGAGGAGGAAACTGACAAATAAGATATTGCACCCGATATATGCAAAGATTTAGTCATTTTGCTTGAAATGAAAGAGCATCAGCATTTTGCAAAGCCAAGCTGGAGCTCCATTTGAAACAAACTAGTTTCTTCTTCCAACATGCATGGAGATGCTTGTGAACACTTAATGACTACAGTAATAAGGTTCCTGTTTGCTTCAACTTGCAATTAATTCTTACAAATATTAATTTCAAACAGTTGACCAATAACACTGTGAGCACATGTAGAATAATTACACTCCAACTCTAGGTCAGCAGTACAACTACAAAATTTCTCAGAAAAACTGAGAAAAACATCATACATTCTGTTACAATTACTCTGATTCCTTCACTCAGCACTTACGTAAGGTAGGTTCCTCGTACATTGACATCCATCATGAGATTGACCTTCTTCGTTGCTGTTTCCAAAGTGCCAGTCAAAGAGATGGCGCTTGCATTGTTCACCAGAATGTCAATCCCTGGTTTAAAAATAAGTCGTTTCACATTAACATTTAAAGACAAAAAGCCCAAGTAAGGCAGCTGTTCTCTTCTCTTTTTGTTTGAACAATCTGCCTGTTCACGTCTCCCCCACACTATTAACATACCTCCAAAAGTCTTCACAGCTTTCTCCACGGCACTAATAATTTGCTCTTCTTCCCTCACATTAACAACGCAGGGCAAAGCCTTTCCTCCAGCCGCTTCAACTGTACAATTAAAAAATTAAACATTTAAAAATTTGCTCTCAGATGGCACAAATAAAACGAACCTTCTGAGAATCTCTGATGCAACGACATGCTTCAAGAAGGCACTGAAAATCATACTCTCAAATCGTGACCTCTTTATGTGTTGTATAAAGAACAGGGAAGCCAAAATCAAATCTTAACACTGTGAATGTGTATTTCATACATCTCAAGTAACATGGCATTTTTACATTTATATACACATACATCTTCATTACAGTAACATTACAGCATTCCTGAGAGGTCAGAGAAGCACTAAGCTTATTTAAGTAAAGGTAAACTGGAATATCTATGCATTTTTCCACTCAGGTATGACAATTAAGCTTAGACCCAGCCTAGCACCTGAAACCGACTTTCATTTTTTAAAACTCACTTTCTTCTGCAGCGGTGTAGATAGTCCCTGGAAGAGTAGGATGGGGCTCAGCTGTCTTGGCAGCTATCACGATGTTTGCACCATCCTTAGCAGCTTTCAAAGCAATGGCTTTGCCAATGCCTCGACTTGCACCTGTGATGAAGAGGGTGCATCCTGCCAGTTTCCTGAAGGTGAAGGGGTAAGTGGAGGGTAAAGAGGAGAACAAAGAAAAAGGTGTAAATCATTGACTTTTATCACTCTCTAAGCGAAAAAGTAATTAGCGCAGTCTCTCAACCAGACAAAAGCTCTCATCATTTTACTAACAAAACAGCCTTCAAGCACAAAAGGGATGGCTACAGCTACAGCAAAGCACCAGTGAACTAAGACCATTCCCCAAGTTTGCAAACATTATAAAGCAAGAAGGTTACAGAGGTCACCCAGTTACATTTCTCCCTCTTTGTAAAATGATCCCACACACTGTTTACAACAGAGCTGCTACATTCTCCAACAGTGGAAAAGGAGTAATTTGTAAAAACGAAATGCCAGTTTCTAAGGAGACAACACACCTACACAGATCTTTGTAATTTACTAGTCACAGTTCTCCATACAAAAAGAACTGCTGTCTCAATGTAGTATAAAGTTTCAAGGCCAGAACCACAAGGCCATACGCAAAAACTTTATTTTCAGAAATGGCAATTACTTCTCTTAAATCTTCTATGCTCAACAGTTTTTCAGTAACTGCATTTAATCCAGCGGGTCCTCCAAATGAACAGGTTCAATCAAAACCTCTGGAGAAACACGTTTTAGAATACAGGAAAGATGTCTGGCTGACACAATGTCACTGAATTTTTCAAAAGAGAAATATCAACTCCATTTTAAAGTATATTCAACAATAAAGTTTCTTAGACCACAGGTATTCCACGTGAAGGAATGTGTCTTTCGGTGTTCTGCATAAAGCTCATGCTGCTTTTTGTAACTCTGCAGCAAAAGCAAGAGTTTTTAACTTCAGTTAGAGAATGCATAAAAACTGTGTAATGGTGACTTCACTTTTTGCTTCCATTACAAATATCACACACCAGCCTCCAAGCCTGCATTAGTTTTCCTTTCAGATTGGGCCAGACTTAGTACTGTTTCTCCACATCTGTTTTCAGATGTGGGTTTTTTCCCCTCTAAATCTGAGAACATCCGCCTCTTAAATGCTCTCTAGGAGAGCGTTTGCTTTCCAAAGGCAGAAAACTGGAATGGGGCAGAAAGGGCGAGTGATCTTCCCCTGCAAGGGGGAAGGCATCTATGGCATCCCAGGAAGTCAACAAAGTCCTGCAGATGCCATTTCAAAGAGCTTTCATCTGCAAAATTGAGTTCTAGAAAGGCACATGAAAAAAAAAATCTAAACAGCACAGTGAATCATAAAAATCTGCTGCCAAGAGTCAAGTCACATGCACAATGAGTGAAGTTCGATTCTGCAATATAATCAAACTGTAAAACTCAGTCATGTAAGGCCAGAGTCTGTCTTCTGCCTTTAAACAACCAATGCGAAGTCTGCAGAATCCTCCTTAGTCAGGGAAGAGGTAAATGGGGTCCAGCAAGAGGCAACTTTAGAGGAGAAAGAAGCTGAGGAAAGCTGATGGGGCTTTAAGCCCAGCCAAGGGCAAGACTGGTCCATTCAGAAAGACAAGCAGATGTACCAGAAGACCAGCATGGCTTTGCAGGGAACGTGTAAATCAGCTCCCATAAACATAAGTGTCATTCAGATAGTGGGATTAAAGACAGGTCACAAAGAAGGAAACACAAACATTACCAGCCATATTGGGGTGGTGCCAGGAAAACCAAAGTTCACCTGCAGCTGAGATTTGCGAAAGACACAGGGACTCCTCCTGCTACACTGGCAGTAAAAGCAGGCCCTTTGCTCAATGGGACGGGTGAATGCAAGGCTTTCAACATCCTCTGTCACAATATTTTTGCTTTGTATTTAAGATATGATGATATGATCTGCTTGGGTGCACAAACTAGTAAAAAACTAGCTAGTTGGTCAGGCTTAGAGGTGGTGGTTTTTTAAGTCATACTTGTAAGACTTTGGGTTTATTTCTTAGTTCGCTTAGCAGCCCAATAGTTTACAAGTTTATAAAGCATGTGCCTGTCCAAAATCGTTTACGACCTGTATTGTGAAGGTTGCATATGTATTGTTTCCATCACGGCTGAATTCTGGAAATAAGACAGAAAATGTTGAATTCATCTCTGTGCCCTGCAGTCCTGGGGATCTTGAAAGACAATAAGAGAGGTTCCTTTCCCACAAGGAATGACTGGTAATGCAGAAACCTGCAAGTCACATCAGGGACACTGTTTAGAGCTCATGTAGACCTTAGGATTTTAATGAATAATCCTGTTTATAACATACAGGAACAAATAATAACAATTTATCTTCCTAGCTGTTAGCAGTGTTGGCCTCTGAAAGGCTAAAAGGCAGAAAAGATCCTATACTGGAAAAAAATTTGACTGCCAGGTAAGCAGGTACTGGCTTGGCACAAGACAGGGAAGAATAGTTTTACATGTATAAAGTTACAGATACACTGCCGAATCTACGTTACAGCCCTCCAGTAACTATTTCCACCGCAAAACGCGCCGCTCAAGGGCACTGGCACGAAGCGCTCGCCCCGAGGGTCCCGGGCACCCTCGGCCGGCACAGCCCCCGGGCTGCTCCCCACGGCCGCCGGGACACGGCGTCCTGGGCTACCACCGCCCGCTCCCGGCTGGCCCCGCACCGCGGGGAGGGCAGCACCGCGCCGGGAGCGTCCGCGCGAGCCCCCGCGGCGGCCCCAGCCCAGCCCAGCCCAGCCCAGCCCAGCTCCGCCCGAGGGCCCTGCGGCGGTCCGAGCAAGGCGCGCTGTGGCCTGGGCGTCCCCCCGGGCCGGCCCTGCGGAGCGGGGCGCGGGGGCCGGGCCGGACGGGGCACCTTACATCCGGTTTCGGCAGCCATGGCGCGGCGCGATCCCGAGGCCCGCGGCAGCCGCGCGGCCTCATCGGGGCGAGCGCCGCCGGCGGGCAGCGCCGCGAACCCCAGCCAGGAGCCGCCGGAGCGGGGTGCGAGCCAGTCTGGGGGTAGAGCGGGCCTATGTGGGATGAAAGGTTGAATCGGGAGGTTTCCCCGCATTCTTTCGTTCTCTGCCGGGTGTATGAAACACACAGGCTTTGGCCTGAACTGTCTTGCGGGTCCCACTCAAATCAGTGGAGGCTTTGCGGCCATCCCACTTTCTGGAGTGCTGTGTCCAGTTCTGGCTCCTCAGGACAAGAAAGAGGGCCCAGCGGAGGGCAACAAAGATGATGAGGGGTCTGGAGTATCTCTCTTAAGAGGAGAGGCTGCGGGAGCTGGGTCTGTTTAGTCTGGAGAAGACTGAGAGGGGATCTCATTAACGCATATAAATATCTCAAAGGTGGGTGCCAAGAGGATGGTGTCTGACTCTTTTCAGTGGTGCCCAGCAACAGGATGAGGAGTAATGGCCATAAACTAAAACAGAAGAAGTTTCACCTCAACATGAGGAAGAACTTATTTATTTTGAGTGTGGTAGAGTATGGGAAGAGGCTGCTCCAGGGGGAATCCTGGAGTCCTCCTCTGTGGAGAAATTCAAAACCCATTCCTGTGTCACCTACTGTAGGTGACCCTGGCTTGGCATGGTGATTGGACTAGATCAGAGGTCCCTTCCAACCCTGATGAGGGCTTTCAGTAGTTTTCCAGTGCCTGCATGTTAGGCCTGCAAGTGGTGGGCAGCAGGGGAGCACAGGTTTACCATGGGCTGAGCACTCCTGCCTCTGTGCTTGCAGTCCAGTGCTCTGCATCTCTACAAAGCAGAAACCCACAGTCCTGCAGTGGAGGATCCCCTCACTCCCCAAACTGCCCTTCCCTCTGACAGTACAGCATTCATCCTGGAGCAGAGCTGGCCCCCGACCACCCAGCTACTCACAGGAGAACATGGTAGGCCCTTCTCTTTCAAGAGCTACTTTTTTAACTCTGTGGGGCCAGGTATTTTGCCCATCAGCCTTTTCACTTAGGCAAACTCAGGCAACTGCTGCCGTGTTGTGTTTCAGCAAAGCCTCCCTGGCTGCCACGGCAGACCTGTCTCTGCTGGAGCCTCCCTCTGCCAGCTGCTTCTCACTCCCCAGCCTTCACCTGTGGCTGAGCTGGGTTCACCTGAGGAAGGAGATGCAGCTGTGGAGAAGGAGGTGGCAAGGTCCTGGTGAGCACTGTCAGCTGGGCCCTGATTGTCCACAAGACAGTGAGGAGATCTTTCAGGCCAGCAATTGGCTCTGAGCACACCATGTGTCCTCCAGATGCCAATCCCAACAAACTTGCTGCCTCCCTTCCAGCCCCCTGTGTTTTTGAGTGGCATTTGACATTTTATCATCATTCAAGTCTTAAAGCATTGCTTTTGATGAATATATCTTGAGTATAGAAATAGGTAGAAACATGACATTTTTCAGTTGGAAAGGGAGGCAAACTGAGGAAAACCACTTGTGCAAGATCATATAGTACACCAGGGGCATAGATCACTGGTATTTCCATCCCATGGTCAGCATGATATTGTTTCCTCCATTCATTAACAAATGTGCACCCTAATGAATACTGTTGTTATTTCAACATACTAAGATGAGAATTTTTAGCAGGAGAATTTTTAGCAGAAGAATCATTATATTTAAAATATTGCCCTTGATATTTGGAATATCAAATAACATTTTGATATTTAACAACAACAGTTAAGGACACTTATGAGTATACTGTTAGTAGAAGGAATTCACAAATTTGGCACAAAATCTAAGAATTTATTAGAAATGAGTAAGGACTGTAGAGGAGAGTTGAGGTGAGTTCTAAGTGGGTTTTTTTTCCATTTTTAGTAACAAAATAGTTACATAGTTAAATTAAATGATAATTAATTAAATTGGTTGCAATTCCCTCATAACTTTTTTCGTTGTCCAGAACAATGTCTATATTACTATATATCAGCTAATGACATGGTTTCCTATCTTCAAATATTTTTCTTTGCAGATTTACGAGGTTTCTAGTTTCGATGATAGCAGTGAAGGTAGATAGATGTGGTGGGAAAAGCACTGTATGTACCAGTTGATCAGTTCTGGTGATAATGAATGCCACTTGGATTTCAAGTTGGTTGGTTTGTTTTTTCTCCCAAGAACTTGGACTTCATTCAAGCTACTTGACAAAAGCCCTTTTCTCTCATTTGGAGGGTGAGATTTATGGAAGTGGCTGCAGAGCCTCTGTATTCAAAGCTAGTGAAAAAATGTTACCTTCCACAGGACTTTGAAACCTTCGTGATTTATAATCAGTGCCTTATTTTGAAGAATCCTTTTTTATGCTGAAGGTCACAGGTAAATATTGCTGGGAAAAGCAATAAAAATATTTTTAAAAGGCAATTAAAAAAATTTAAAGACCAATAAAAGTAAATATTGCTGGAAAAAGAAATCAAATGGAAAATAGCACATTTTGTAGGAGTGTCACATGATCTGTCTTGCTAAATTATACCAGAAACAGTCTGATGAAGCATGAAATTTGCATGGTTTACAGACCTAACTATTTTTTGATACTGTAGGCACCTAATAGACTTTCAACAGCATTTTATAGGCTGTTCACTTTGATTTGCTTCATAAATTGCAAAAGCTGTCTGTTATTGTTAAATGTGCATGTTCACTGTGGTAAAGTAGAATGCTGATCAAATTGATGTCTTTAAGCAGAATTCTTTGTGTTTTAAGTAGAATTCTCTGTATCTTTAAGCAGAATTCGCTGTTCCTGTCCCTTCCTTTGATCTCTGTTGCAGATGGAACCCGATAGCATCATTCTCACCTTTAACCCCTCTTTTGAGTGTAAAAAGATGCTATCAGTTGTGTTAAGCAGATGTTGCTCGATGTTTGTGGAAAGCTTTTGTGTTTTACAACCAGTTTGGCAATTGTCTAAGATGATGTCTTCTTTGGCACTCAACCTGGGGTTCTGGGAGCCCTGAACTGAACTTTGCTGGAAACTGAATATAGGGTACCTCACCAAACAACCATCAGAGAAAATCAGAGACGCTGAAGAGGAACCCACACCTCCTCACAGGCAGTGGCACACCTTGTGCAAGCTAAACAATTATGCAATAGCTAGGTGGTAACTATGTATTAAATAAGGGGGTTTATGTAGATTTCAATGTGTAAATTCTCTCACTTTTCACTCCTTGGTGTATTTGATTTGTGGAAAACTTCCACCTTGCACCCTGATCAGAATAAACAATGTCTCCTTTCTAAACATGACTCTTTGTCCATATCTAGAGAGTTCCAAAAATTGGCAACAAAAGCAGTAAATCGATTAACAGCTTAGAAGCCTTTGCAGAAGAATTAAATTCTTGTAGGTGCTGCCCAAGCACTGAAAGAGGAGAAGACAGAATCTGCTCCAGCCAAGCCATCCGGGCCTGTTGCAGAAACATTCAGAGTTATTCAGGGGGCCATGACGGAAGAGAACATGAGAAGTACTCAGGGCGTCTTTCAGTTTGAATTATCTGGTAAGAGCATCAAATGTGAAACCTTCCCTAGCAAAATCACTCAGTGATTTCAAACAGAAGCACTCACCTTTTCAAGCGGATGCGGAAACAGAGCAGCTCCTCTCCTGTTCTGCTGTGATGCTCCTTCTCAGGACCTCCAGCAGGCACAGGGAGCTGCTGCCACTCCCGCCGTAGGCAGCGTAGCTTCAGAAAGAATCCAGTCAATGTGTTGTATTTGTGTTCTGCACATCTCTACGCAGTGTTTCCTAAATGTGCACTGCTTTTACAGGAGGACTTGGTAGGAAAATAACCTGATTTCTTTCATCTCCCCTGAGACATCTGAGTTATATGGTCTTTTCTCCATTAAAATCAGTCATAATCTAATAATTTCCCTAAGTAATAGAATACAACTGGCTCTCTTACAGAGTGTTTTCTGGCTCCAGAAGAGGTAGGTATTGGTGAAGTTCTGTTGGACAAGAGGCAGTATCAGAACTTTCATAATGTTAAATTGCTACACTTCTTTGTAAGTGTGATTTTCGCATTTATCACTATTCAAAACAGCTCTGAACCTTCTTTAGCAAGCTTCAAAATGAAGTCAGAAGAGAACAGATTATTCATGAAAAAAGAAGTTATCCATTAAGTTAATCATTATAATCAGGACCTCAAAATACTTCTACAAATGAACTGGAAAAGTAAATTCTATTTTAATTAATCAGCCTCATCATTTGTCATTTCTTTTTTATGGAGTATAAGTATTCAATAGATTTTATAATTTTTAGAGAAGTTACAACTCAGTTTGAATATAATATCCAACAGCAAACATTTTTAATAACTTGCTGTAATGATTAAAATAAAAACTATGTCCCAAAATTCTGATGTTTCAAGCTTATAGGAACTGACCACCCCTATCAGATGTTATTAAAAAAGGCTGATGATTTCAAGCTATTGGAAAACACAGTGTATGTGCTTGCATGACAAATATGGCTACATATATTTTATTTCTTTAGGGAGCCACCTTGAAATACTTGAAATACATCTTTTGAAATCTACTGATTCTAGAAAACATTTTTCAAGTGAACATATATATTCAAAGTACATTTTCAAATGCTGCCCTGTGACACTTAAAAAACTGAGGCAGATGAAAGAACTTGGGTATCGGGAGCAACCTTGTTTAATTTCATGCCTATTTCATAAGCAATCCTATGTCTTTGCAATTTTCCTTTCTGTGTAACTTTTCTGCCAATGAATTTTTGTTTTTCAGGGTTACTGGGGTGGAGGGGAAAGGTGTGCAGCATCCAGTACAACATTAACTGTGTCCTGGCACCTGAAGACAGAATGTGTTTATTTGCTTCCCTGCCTATGTGGGTAGTTAATGGTGCATGTGCTTCTTGTGTAGTCAGTAATACTGCTCTTGCATAACATGTTTGATAACTGTAGTGTCATTTGGAGAGGTACTGTGATGCCTGTGACACCTAGAGAAAAGCGTCATCTTCAAAAGAAAAGTGCTTTTGTTTCAGATGGATCCAGAGCAGCACAACCTGCCTCCAACTGGCCACTGTGTTTCTTCTCTCTCTAACATATCAGTAGTGGTGCTTGCATGGTGGAGGAGGGGGAGCTCAACAGGCTCATAATCTTTAGAATAAGTTGGTGTGGTGGCTGTGCCTCGCCATGGGTACTGTGGGACCCAGTGATCCAGAGTGTTAGGGATATTTGATCCTTGCATTACAGATTTTCATATTATGCCATTTCTGGAGTTTTCACTGTAAAAAAAAGACATGACTGAAAACAAGCCAGTCCACTGTGCACTGTGAGGACAAGACCTAGAATGGGTACTACAGTAGAGGAATTACTGCAGCTATTCACATTCTGCAGAGGATTTTTACATGAGGTCAAAACTGTGTTGCTTTTTAATCCATTGCTCACTTTACAGCTTTTGAAGCCCATAAAAATGAAGTGGCTAAACAAACTGTGATTGTTTTGCTACTGTGGGTAACTGTTTTTCTGGATGATGGTAAAGCTACAGGTTTTCTGGGTGATGATAAAGGAACAGAACAGCTCCAGGACCTATGTAAGGCACAGACACGATCTGTTTGCTGCTGACGGTAGTGAGCAGGACTGATGGCTCATCCATCACACTGGAAGGAGATGTAAACTCACGCCTCGTGTTCTCAAGGGCTTTGTTTCGATGTCTTTTCTCCCACGTCTTCAGCACAGTTCCAGCTCCTCCGGCGGAGTTCAGAGAGGCGCCGGGACCGACGGAGCGGCCGCTGCCAGCAGAGGGAGCAGGCAGCCCACTGAGAGCGTTGCCTTTGGACACCCAGCGCTTCCGAGTGCTGCCAGCGTTGCGCAGGCATCCTAAAGGGCCAAACTCGCCAAAGTGCAGCAATATCTTTTCTGCTCAAAGCAGGGGTCAAGTGTGGGATAGGGTAGGATACGCAGATTTGCGGCAGCATCAAAATCTGCGTCTGTGCCTTGCAGCCTCTCATCTCCCTACCCCTGCTTTTGGTACAGTCCCTGCTCCAGAAGGGAGAGGGTGTACTTCTAGGTGACAGAGCACTAGGACTTGTCATTCTTATCTCTCCCACTAAAATAATCAGCGAGGGTGTAATGCTTTGTTGTCAGGGACAGCCTTGGTTTGCAAGAATATTGGCCTGGATGCTTAAAACTTTGACAAAAATTAAACCCACTGAATCTCAGTCCATATAATGGAGTGTTGCTTAATCTTAGTTCTGTGCAGCATTCTATCCTGGAACAAGATGTTGCTTTACATAACAAAGCTAAGCTTTAACTAACTAAATATAATTAGCTCAAGCAATAATACATAGAGTCAGTATTTTTTTACTGGGGGGGACTATAGCTCTGCTTCCCTCTGTTTCCATAAGGGGCTAAGACCTTGCCAACTGTATAATCACTGTATCATCACACCTCTTGAGGCAGGTTTACCTGCACAGAGTTTTATCAGTGAGGTCCACACATCAAGTTGGAGTTAGCATAAGGAAAATAAATGGAAAGAGAAGGAGGTACCTGACCAGTAGCCAGCCAAGAAGTGAAGCAATGTGGCCCCAAGAAGAGTGTCCTTTCCAGAGCCTGCTAGCAGTAAGGATGAGGAAGATGTCTTTAGTTATTCTTTTCAGGCTTTTTCCTCTTTTAACTCCGTGCTTGGTATTAGGACCTAGCCGAGCTACCTCTGGGTTGCTCCTGTATGTGATGCTGTCAGTGCTGACAAGATCACATTTAATCAGTCACAGGTGGTGCATGTCAGTCACTCCACTTTGTGCATATTTATGGCTGGTAATACTTATTGAATATTTACCTGATTATTATATACTTTTCTATTTGCTAACTCTTATTTTTCCCCTAGTGTAACCTAAAGTTACAAACCAGATATGAAACACAGGGGAAAGAAATGGTGGTTTCTCAGACTATCAGCAGTTGCTTTCTATGAGAACCTATTAGAATACTGAGGTTTGCAAGTGGAAGGCCATGAGGATAATATCACAAAAGCAATAGCACAGGAAGGAGAAGGGAAAAAGCTGACACAGCAATTCAGGTGGAAGGCTGCAGGGCTGCAAGTGAAAGGCAAACATGAAGGGTGCATGGGAGGCCCTTGGTGCAAAGGTGAAGGCACTTATACTTGTCTTTATGCAGCAGTTGATGTGTCTGGCATTTGCTGCTCAGTGCTAAAGGAGTGTTTATGCAATGAAATTGTGATCACAAGGTTGGTCCCAGAGGCCACATTAGAACTTCATAACCAAGGCAGCAGGAAAGTGCACACAGTGTTTCTGCTTGGCTCAAGCTCTATGGTTAAGCTCAAGTTCTATGCTTAAGCTCACCAGAAAGTGAAGCAAGAAAGAAAAAGTGTGTTCTGTTAAATTTCTTGAATGGTGTGAATGGTGATTTTAGGGTTATTTCCCTGTTCTCACTCTCTCCCACTGATAGGAATCACACGGCATGAGCAACAACTCTGAAAACACACCTTTCAATCCATGGTTAAAGCTTTAGCAGGGTGAGGGATAAATATCATATCATCATTATCTTCAGTCCTTATCTATGTCCTAATGGAGTGTGAGTATGTGTGAGATGTGGTCATCATGGCCAGGCTTCGCAAACGAAGATTTGGGAAGGCTCTATCCACATTTGTTACAGGGACGCTGGTGGCTTATGAGGCCAATACGAGATAGACATGTCCGATTGCAAAAGGCACAGCAGAAAGACTCCTTAGATGGTGTAGTCTGCAAGACACGGTTCTTTCTGCATTGCCTTTTCTCCTCAAGGGTGATCCTGCGTGTGTTCTCAAAGGAGACAGCAGCATTATAAATGGTGTGTCTCCAGGCCTCCCGATTGGAGACCAGAGTAGACCAGTTATGGTGATCAATATGGCCAAGGCTGAGATGTTGTTTCAGGGAGTCCTTGTATCTTTTCTTTGGGGCTCCTCTCATGTGTGAGATGTGGTATTGGGTGAATAAATAACACAAAATCAGGGTATAGAGTTCTGGACTTTTTTTTACCTAGAAACATAATTAATACAATTCATAACATTTTGTCCAGAAGGATATTGCGAGCTCTTTCTTTATAAGGTAAGAGCTTACTATTTCTGCTAAATAATTAAATGTGATAAAAGAGAATTTTGTGATCCAGCCTTTACTGTAAAAGCAGAGTGTCTAGGTCACATCTATTCACTGAAACAGGTCTCTCAAACTTTGAAGTTTACCAGGCCAAAAATGGAGGGAACAAAAGAATAACATGGTTGCCTCATGTCGAGCAATGCAAGTGGGTGAAGAGCATGACCCAGTTATGTTTTAAAGCCATTCTCAGTGTTGTAAAGTGCATTAGGGAGACCACAGGCTGAGACCAAAGCATCCTGGTTTCTTAGACATAGAAACAGCCATTGTCCTTATCCCATATACAGAAATTACACACTGTATGTTCTTACTGTCAGCCAAATTTCCATCGTGTCATTAGCACATCTTATAGTGGCAAGTCTCCTGCTTGCTTTCAAGTGGGTTTCTTGTTAAGCTGTTATTACATAATTTTACTATACTCATTATTCAGATTTTTGTTTAAATTGCTCTGCCTTACCTGTCATGCAACAGCTGACACTTGCACGCTGTTGCCACAAAAAAAACAGGCGTCTCTACTGTCATTATGGGAATTCCCAAAGCAAATGGGAAGTTGCTATCCGGTTAAAGAGGAAATGGAGAACTCCAGTCCTGTTTTTTGATATCTCAACCCCCTCTTGCAGATGGCTGCTCTGGGGAAGCTGTACAGTGTATGCAGTTCGTCAAGGCTTTCTATGACTCTGTTTTTTTATTTTGCAGGTTAATCTTTTTTTGCCTGTGAGACATGTATGTTACTGATGTATGACATCACCTGAAACTGAAATAATTTTTAATACTGAAAGAAGATAATTCTTTACATTTTAAATAATTTTTGTAAGAGCTCTGTCTTCTAAGCAAACACGAAGAAATCAGATTTTCTGTAATGCGGCAGTTCATATTCTGTCTGATTTACACACAGAGAGCATTGTCAACATCACTTGTTCTTCCATGAGAAAAAACAATGGAGACTGCTTAATTTGTGTAATAAAAGTGTAATGAGTACTGACAATTCGACTTCTGGGACTCTGTGAAGCCATAGCAGACAAGAGGAGCCTGGAAAGTAAACTAAATTAAAATCCACAGGAACTTAATACAAAACAGATTTGTATGGTGACAACTCTGAAAATGCACAGACGGGCTTCTCAAGGGTATTTCAAGCCTTTCATGAAGCAGCACAGAATTTTCACAAGCACCTTGGGGACTGATCTTCATATACCTTTTCCTGTGTTACTACTAATTTTGTTAGTTGCAGCCTGGTAACAAAACTAACAAAGGAAGGACCAGCAGCAAGTTAGTTCTGCTCTGACATGCTCGCGTGTTACTATGAAATATCCTTGTGATGACCACAAGGACAGGATTTGTCTGCAGTGTTTCCTATGACATTATGCACATGTGAAGGAAAGGTGGCTGCCAAATATGACAATCTGAGGTCTTGGTATAGAAAACTAACAGGTACTTCTGTCTGTTAGCTGCCCTGGACAGAGTATGAAAAAATTTAGAATTGACCCAAAGGCTGAGTGTTTTTCCTGGGTTACACCAGCCTAGCTTTGCTGCACTGCCACTGAAAACACAGGGATACAAAGCCCTCTGCATGGTCCACAAGAGAAGGACTCCTTATACACTAACCCCCAGTGCTCCAGGAGAGTGTTGTAATACCCCACCTCCACTCGTCACACCAGTTGTCTGCAAGTCAGACCACTTGTCTTCCTGCAGTTCTGAAGGAAAGTGCCACCCACCTTGCTGTCCTTGACTTCCAGTCCTTATGGCTGGGTGTCTGTGATTGTACCTGCCCCACAGACACGCCTGTTGCTCTGCCTTCCAATGCACTGATGTCCCACCAGGGAACCCACCCCTTGTCCAACCCATTAATACTGGCTGGCAGAGACCTGTTTCTCACCAAGCCCTTTCATCCAGAGAAGTGTGTGAGCAAAGGCTGGGTGGGTCTACCTTGTGTTTAATCCTCTGAGAGGGACTGCAGGAGTTTTCCAGACTAACACACAGACTTTTGGGATGGGAAGCTGGCTCCCCAGATTTTTTTGTGCTCCTACCTTTGCAATCAGTGTTGAGGTGGAGGAAGTCTCAGTGAAGATCCAGGTGTCTGCTTGCATGCTGGAAGGCTGTCTGAAACAGGCATCCCTCACAGTGGTACAGAAGAGGAGGCAATGTGGAAGACCACAAGGTTCTGCCAGGCACTGAACTCTTCTTGGACTTTCTGAGACCTTCCAGATACTACTCTCTCCATGCTCCAGCTGACTGATGGGATAAAATCATGCTTGGGTCACAGCTAATGAAGTCTAAAAATGAAGACGAGTCTTTTAACTCACACTGCTGTTTCAAGGGGCTGTCTTTTTCAGCAAGATATTGGCTGTGCAGCAATTTTTCCTGTCTCAAAAATTGTTCCAGCTTAACTTCTTGAGGCTATTTTGGTTGGGCACACATTCCTCTGAGGAATATACCTTTGAAAAACACAGCAGGGTATTCCTACTGTGATGAGACACTGTTTTGTGATCTGCATTTGGCTGATGCCAGCCACAATTAGCAGCCATTGGAGGAGACATGCTAATGGGAACCTGTGGTGAACTGATGCAAAAAACAGCCTGTTGTGGCAGTGGCCTGATCCTGCCCTTCCGCCTGTGAAGTAATCACAGTCCTGATTTAAAACCTACATCTGGTTGAACAGACCATTCTTGACCTTTCTTGTTTTTCGCTCTCAACCCAGCTGCTCTTGTCCTATGCTTGGTCCTTAGCATATGGCCAACCTTCTGCTAAAAACAGAAGTATTTTCTGATTGCCCCTGTCTTCATCCCAGGTTGTTCATAACCTCCCAGGGCAGCTTCCCTCCTGTGAGAGCTGGGGGATTTCACCTGGGGTGCTGTTTCACCTTTGTGTTTTAGCTGGCAAAGTGTCTGGCACAGGATCAGGCTCATGACCGCTGGTGGGGACCGATGGAGAGCCTATGTGCGTGCTGACACACCCTCCTCATCTAGGCAGGAGGGAGCAAGCACAGCCCGGGCACAAACTATAGGGATGTGACTCATTTGTTGCTTTCTTGCTGTGTGGGTCAAACGCAGGGCAGAGCTGGGTGGCAGAAACAAACCACTCAGCCTGAATCCCAGTTCACCTGCCAGTCCTGCATGAATGAGGAACACGCCCAGTCGGTGCACATCTTATCTCACAAAGGGTATCTCTGGGAAAAGCCAAGCTCTGCTCTGTTTTTGGTTGATCAATGCGGTGCTGAGGGGATGCTGGGGAAGCTGAGTGGGTTCATAACAAAGCCATGCAGTCACTTGGTGTCCCCATGTTTTCTAAGAGGTGGTGGCACCTGCGCTCTGACGTAGATGTCAATCGCCATGGCTTTTGGACCTCTCTTCAAGCAGACAGTCAGGTGTTTCCAAACAAGAGGGCAGTGATTCCTTTCTCTCCTGTTTGGCAACTTGTGTCCTACTTCACAGGCACTGGCCCAGCCAGTCTTTCTCCGCAAAAGGCTTGGTTCTTGTGGGATCTGAGATGTTTTTGCGCTTGCCCATTGTTTTTGGCCTCCTGGTGGCATTGGTGTTAATGGGATGGCAGGTTACCTGTCAGGGTGCCCAGGAGTTCTGAAGGGCAGAACATGAGCTTCCACTGAGCACCATGAGCAGTAGTTTTCCTGGCACTGGAGCCTGAATGAGACAATTTACCCTTGTCACACAGCCTGATAGGGCTAATAAATGGTCACAGCACAGATGGGTACACACAGGTTAGTAAATTGTCAGAGGTCACAGAAAAAAATTCCATGTTACATCTGGGATGATGATGTGATACACCTTCTTCCTCAGCCCACTGCATTAATGACAGGACCCTGCTGCCTCAGCTGGGCCTGCAGAGGTGCTTAGCACCTCCAGCAGGTGTCCATGCTAACACTCAGACCTCTGCCTCAATGTGCTTTATGCCAAGTGAGGAATAGGAGCAGAAATGATCAGCAATAACACCTCCTCACCACAGCAGTCCCTCAGCTTTGCAGAGGCAGGGCAGTCTGTCTGCCCGCCTTAGAGTGGCCAGCACAGTCCTGTCACGTCAATAGCAGCAGCTTTCCTTCCTGGAGAAAACCTTGCTTTCTCTGGAACTGCGGCACACATGATTGCTGCCCTCCCAGTGCAGTTACCAATACAGACTGTGAGCTAAAATGAGCTCATGCAGAACTGCAGTTCTGTGCCTAGTGCTGGTGACATTATTCCAGGCTAGCTGAGCTCTTTGACAGCAAACACGATATGAACCAGAACTCTCTGATGCAATTACAGCCCTGTGTACAACGCCGTGATGATAATAGGGCACAATAGCCAAGCAACCATGTCAGAGGCTTGAGAAGCATTTTCAAACCTTCTTTTTGATTAAAGCGTGCAGAGACAGCGTTGACCTGGGGCTGCTCACAACGAGGAAGTGAAGAAGGAGTAGGAAGAGCTGAGGGAGAAGGTGCAAGGAAGGCAGGCTTGGAGGCTACTTTGTCCTGTTGCCATAAAAGAGCATGATAGAAAAAGAGAAAAGCAAAGAAAAAGATACAAAGGAGTGAACAAGATTGAAGACCAGCAGTGAAGAGCAAACCCCTTGTGTTACCTGAGCACAGCTGATATGCCTGATTGTAAGGATTCCAGAGATAAAGGCAGTCCTTCCTATTGTCATAATTTTTGAAAGTGTAACTATTTGACCTTTAAAAGGCAGCTCAGCAGCTCCCATCTTGGAGGCAAACAGAGCACTGGTTTCAAACAATATAACCCACGCACCCTCTTGCCCAGGAGATGTGTTTGATGGCCCATGGAGTGCTGTGGGAGCATGTCCCTGAAGAGCAGCTCATCCCTGCCCCTGGCAGGACCTTGTGGGCACAGCAGAGTCCAAGAAGGTTGTGGTCTTGTCCTCAGTGTTGCCAGTGCTTTGACTATAGGTCTTCACACTAAAAGCAAGATGTGGAAGCAGGGTGTCACATGTTTGATCATGACGGACAGAGGCAGACTCTCCCTTGACTCCCTGGAGTAGTTACTTTTTCTTATATTTAGGGTTCTCTGTCTTTAGGAGTCCACCACTGAACCCTTTTTAAAGTATTAAAGGCCTCCACTGAGGTGCAGCAACATGACAATGACATCTTACTGAAAATGAAAAGAGCAGAAGGGATGGCAATCTTCCCTAAGCAAGCCTAACACTGCTACCAAATTCCCCTGCTGCATCACAGGCAAACCCAGAAAGAGCATTACTTTTGGCATGAATACACTTCCAGATTGCCTCCATTATACTCTTGCATAAGCATTGTTGCCATCGTAGCCGGTAGCATGTGTTAGCCCATTCAAGTTTTGCAAATGTTGGCATAAGGAAGATGAGGAAAGGAAACCTCTGGGGCATGAAGCAGCCGGCTTGAAAGGCTGATAGCCAGGCCTGTCTCCTTCTGGAGTGATATAACAAGGCAGAGGAAAAAAGCCCAACTGAGGAGATGAGTAGAGTTTGCTTTGGCATGTACCTTACTTACTGTGGGAGAACCAACACCCAGAGAAAATGCTGCAAGCACACAGTGAGCTCTCGCATGATTAATTGCAAAAAAATCCCAATGTGAGTAATGTTGCTGATAGGATCTGTAGTTGCAGGCAAATCAAGAAAGTTGTCATTTTCACAAATAAACTGCAGTTTTGATTGCCCTATATACAGGTGGAGGATGAGTGCACGTGTGTGTACACATGTATATACTCCACGTAAAATTACTGCATTGTGCTGTACCTATGATCTCATTATTAAAAAAAAAAAAGAAAAGATTAAGTAACAGTAAATCGTATATCTTTGTATCTGCACGAAGCAACCGAGTGGCAGCTTTTTGGACACAGCTACTTTGAGTAACTCAACCGCCGTTAAGACAACAGACCTTCACCAGAGTAATAAGAATTACGTTGTTTCATGTCAGTGGAGAACGTGTTCCTTAGTGGGACAGCCCCCGTCTTCACGTGCACGCATTTCCCCCCGTTTTCAGAAGGAAGCACCCCTGCCCACGGCAACGCAGCGAACGCGACCCCCTTCGCCCGTGCCCACGCAGAGCGGCACGGCGACCACCCCGTCGCTGGCCCCCGGGGGTCTGTGCCGCCCCGCGCCGCACGCAGGGAGGGGCCGTGTCCCTGCCCTGCCCAGCGCCGGCCGTGCCGCTCCTCCCGCCGCCCTCGCGGTGCGGGCCGTGGCGGGCCGGTGTGCGGGCCGGTGTGCGGGTGTGCCATTGCACACTTCCTGCGGTGCGGGGCACCGGGAGCCGGTTTCCGGTGGCTGACAGGAGCTGGAGCCCACAGCTGCCTCCTCCGGCGCGGAGTACCACACACCCCCGCACACACCGCGGGAAAGGAGGAGGAGGAGGAGGAGGAGGGGGAGGAGGGGAGGGAGCGGAGCAAAGCCCCCCCGCCGCAGCCACCCGAAGCGAATATCGCGGTAACCCCCCCATGCGATACGGGCGGTGCAGCGCAGCCTCCCCGCCCCGCGCTCCCCGGACAGGCACCTGCAGGTACGTGACCCGCACCGTGTGTGTGGATGCGTGTGCGGGGGGTGTGCGTGCTGCACCCAGCGCTGCCCGCCGCGGGGGCGGGCGACATTCCCCGTATCTCTCTTTGTGCGCAGCCAAGGGCTCTCCGGGAAGCCTCACCGGGCAGAGGCGAGGCCCCCCCGGCCTTGTGGCGGAGCTCTGTGCGGTGGCAGGGGTCGGTGTGCCCCCCTGGGCTGCACAGGGGGTGCCGGTGCAAGGAGAGGGGGTGGGGCAGGAGTGCCTGAGGGGTCGTGGTTTGGCAGGACATAGGGAGCGGCGAGACACCTTCTCCCCCAGCCCACATTGCATCTTCTTGCAAAAAGAAAAGCGACCTCCCTCCCCACACTCTACCTCTACCTCCCACTTTCCCCCCGGCTGAAATGGAGGTGGGCAGCCGCGGGGGCCGCGGTTTGGGGACCAGGGGTCTGGTGGCTGCACCGAGAAGGGGGCAGGGGACCAGTGCCTGGCGGTGTGGTTTGGCCCCTTTCGAAGTTCAGGCCCTCCGGCACCGCCCGCAGAGGGGCACAGAGGGGTCTGTCTCGTTCCCAGCCCGAGCGGGCAGAGGGGTGAACTCTGGGAAAGGCAGCTTCTCACAAACTTGGCTTGCAACCGACACGAGGCAGGAGCGATAAGGGAAGCCAGAAAACTGAATTAAGCTCGGAAAGGATGGTTCAGTGCAAAGGAAAAGAGTGAAAAAATTTCAGCTGTCAGAAACAGAGCCACTCTCCAGCCAAAGGAATAAGTATGACCCAAACGTTAAAACTCACCTTCCATCTACAGTGTTAATGGTTATAAATATCCCCTGAACGCAGCTGGCAGTTCAGTAGTACTAGATATAGAGTAAGGCTGTTTCCATTCAAGTGAATGAAGATCTGTCATAGACACAAAACAATACACCTGGTAAAATGACGTCCCTGTATATGGCTGGCTTTCAGCATTTGAATTGTTATCCGTGAAGTTTGCTTTTGCCTGCCTTCTCTGCCATTCCCATACCATCCTTCTCGGAAATACACGCTCTACCAGCAGTGTTATAATGGTAAAACTGCGATAGATGCTAAAGCTTGGCTTTGAACTGGCACAGACTGTAATGTTTTTCATTTTTCTGTTGATTTGAAGAGAAATGGGACTAAGCACTTAGCATGCTTGATAGCAGCAGTGAGAATTTGCATAAAACACATGATGACATCCCTTTGCTACGTTCAGGATCACAGCTTTTCAGGTCAGGAACTAGGCTTGTTTTTCTTCACTTTTTTTCTCCTTTAAACTGAGTAACCCCAAAAGGCCTTTTCAGGTCAGGAGTGACCAGTTCCTGTTTCCCTCGTGGCTGCTTCTGCTCTCTGTATAATTCAGAGCCCAGACTGACAGAGCTGTATTCGTGTGGTAGTGCAATTAACCTAATAACCTCAGCCAGCAGCATGCTGGGCCTGCACGCCTACCCCACAGCACATACGCATCATTTCAGACTACTTCCAACTGACTGCCATTACCAGGAGCTGGGTAAAACTGCCCTGGGGGTCAGATCTGCCAGTTTTCTCAGGCTGATTTTTCAAACATCATTTTAGGCTTGGCTAAACCTGTTTCTGCCCACTTCTAAAGCCACACAAGTCAGAAGTCACGTGGTTCTTGCACTCACCTGCTGTCCTGTGCTCAGCCTGGCACTCAACCTGGCTAAATGATACCCAGATCCCCTCTTCCCCTTCGGCCTGTGGATTTTAGCAAAACACTGTTTTTCAACATTGTGCTCAAGTTTGTCGGCTCTTTGAAGTCCTTCATAGGTAAACTAATAAAGGAACATAATAGTTTAAAAACCTTGCACCCAAAAGAGTAAGAGAGAAAATAGTTGGCAAAAAGATACTGTGTGATCCAAGTATTATCAGAAAGTGTTGAGGGGTTAATAGGTGCTGTTACATGCAGTGTAAAACTTGTGAGAGAGATACACCGTGGAGTTACTATTTCTACTGTTGCCAGTAGTTAAAGAGTGTAGCAGAGGTCTTCTTTGCGTTCCACTAAAATAGGTAGGTTTCCAGAAGGTGACCTAAAACTTGTGGGAAAACCGTTAAAGCTCAAGTACTTCTCTAGCCATTGTTAGCAAGCTGGTATTTCAGTTTGGCTTGTTGCTTGTTATTTTTGAGTTTTTTTAAGCAAATATGTATTGATGTTGTTTCTATGCAGATACATCTATGCGCTGATAGTTGGTGTTATACCAGGAAGTTTCCTATAACTGAACTTACTGAAAGTTTCAAAAGCACAGTATAATTCTGTGAATTTCATTCACGCTGTAATAGTGGGTTTATAGTCACGAGTTCCTAAAGCAGCAGCAGTTTGCTCCCTTAGCAGTTCACACCTGGCAGTCACCGGGGGCACCTCCCTTAAGTGGCCACCAAACCTCACCTTGGTGCCACTTTGACTGGGCTACCATGTGTCCAATGCACTGCAGCTCCATGGAGACTCCTAGAGTTTCAGCAATAACATCTTCCAGTATTTTCAGTTTCCCAGCTTTATGCCTCTCTGCCTCCCTTTCCTGTTAGTTATAAAACGCAGACAGAAGAGGTCTGAAGGTCTTAAATGTGAACAGACATAATCCCAGCCTTGACATTCACTTCCACAGTGCCGCTGTGTTTTGACATCTGCATTCTGGGAGGGATAACCTGTCCATGCATGGCTCACAGAGGTGGTGTGAAAATTAACTGCTCTTTATAAGGAACTTTCGCAGAATGGTGTGTGGCAATTAGTCCTCTTGAGGATTGTTATGCATCTGGTAATTCAAGTGTAACTGGCTGAACATAATGCTCTGCTTCCAAAGGTTATCGCTGCACACCTCTTTGCAGAGTAAAACAGGGTGAGATGAAGGGTACTGACTTAAAAGTAGAGCACATTTTTATTGTCTTTCTGGTACTTTTCTGTGAAAAATACTCAAAAATGAGTGTTAATTTGAGTCAAATATTTCCTTGATGGATCTGCATCATAAGTCCAAGGAATTTTAAAGACTTCTACCTTAGTACTATTAATAACAAAGGAGACCCATGGAGCCTAACTGCTTCATCTTCAGTTACTCGACCTCGGCTCTGATTTGTTGATTTACTAACTTTATTTATTGGCCGGGCTGGTGAATTCCCTTGCAAGACAGAAATTACAGCTTGTCGTCCCTCTCTTGTTTCCATGGCAATGAATACACCTCACAGATTCCGTAATGAGACCCTTGGCTGGCCACTGATTGTCTGCGTTTTTCTGGTTTGGTAGTTCCAGGCCCTGAAATAAATAAAAGGTCTTGTTCATGTGACTGTCCAAACTCAAGCATTCAAAACGCAAACAGAAATCAGATAATAGATGACTTCTGCATGGTGAGAATGTGTCGTAACCTAGCCTCAGTCATACACGGTTGGGATGTAAGCAGATAGTGTTCAGTATTGTTGTTTCTTCTGAGAAGGGTATGGTGAAAGGGACCTATCCAGGATCTTGGGTTTAACTTGATCTTTGTAGAATATCTTCTGTGGCTGAGTGATATGCGTGCAAAGAAGTTACTTTGCATGATCTGGGGGCCATTCTCAATTACAGGTGTTTTCCACATTTTCTGGGCAGTCAGTTTTTATCACAGTCCTTATGTTACTGGACAGTTTGTTCATATTGCTTCAGAGTTCGTTCATATTTATTCATTCTCTTTCCTTATTTATTGTTAAGCAATAGGCAGGATCTGCAACTTTTGTTCACTTGACTGATGCTAGCTCAGAGACATCACATCTGAGTTCTGTTGGACCCAGGCACCTTAGGGTTTTAGTCCTGTGAAAAGTTGCAGGAACAAAAGTTTTCCTTTAAGTGCAGAATCATGGGATTAGATTCATGGTATTCACTGAGTGAGCACTGTGACATTCTGCCAGTTTTTATTTCCATTGTTCAAGGTAATTATTTTCTAAAAGCAATCATTGTACCTTAAATATTTTACATATGTGGTTTACAAATAGTATCTAAAATAACTGGAAGAGATAAGGGGAGGAAAGAGATCCCTTTCCCTTTTTCTCTCCAGCTTTGTTTATTTCATCGATTTTTCATCATTCTTTTTTGTATGGTCTCCCCTGTTGTTTTCCTCTGTGATCTTCAGTAAACTGAATGTCTTTGGTCGGTATGGACAATCAGGCAAAAAAAAAACCCGCTAACATTTTTTCAAAACAGGAACATAAACATATAGCAGTGATTGAACATCCAAACGCACACGATAATTTACTGTCATCTCAGCTCATCTAGTCCAGCTGACAAAACTCGCCAGTGCTATAGTTTGAAAGCTTTATTGTTCAGTCCCTTCACCTATTAAGAACTGCATCTTAATGAAAGCAATAGGCAAGAAACGTATCCATGATATAATTATCTTGTATAGCAGTTTTTTTCAGAATACGTGTAAAGCTGGCAGCAACTGAATTTAGTAAATTCAAATTTTATTGTCTATCCTGTCATGGATTAAGGCTGAACGAAAGAAAAACCATTGATGATCTAGTAGGTTTACATTTTGTGAGGGGCTAACAAAAAAGAAAAAACTCCTCAAGACAAAGAAAGGACACGGGGTGTCCAAGCCCCTTTGGAGAAGTGTCTCAAACGCTCTTAAATGGAGCAACTGGAGCCATACCATGAGATATGCCATAAGATACATGACTAGGGGATTTCCATGAGGCGCCATGAAATGTGTGGATGGTGTGCTGAGGGGCCGGCTGACCCTTATCCCTGCAATCAGCCAGGTTAAAGGAGTAATGTTAAGGTGACTTCCGCCCTTACGGAAGACCCAGTCTTTGTAATCTCTTTGTTACTCCCGATATTCCTCATTTACATATAAATTGGCTGCCACCCCCCACCCCACTTAGGCACGGAGGAGGGGTTGCCCGAAGCAACCAACATAAAAAAAGGACAGCGAGCTAGCGTTATGTGAGACTTCAGGACATCAGAGACCCCCGCTGGCTGGCCCAACGCTGGATCCAGGACCGGTGATATCTCTCTCTCTCTATTTATTTTCCTTTTTATCAAAGTTTGTCAATACAGCCATTTGCTAACCGTGTGCCTTTGTCATTTTATTAAGCCATTGTGAGTTTTCCTTCAAATAGAATTGTTACTTGTTAAAGGACCACCAGTGTTGTTACACTGCATCTCTAGCCAAAGGTATTTTCAAATCTGAGTAACTTTCCTTCACCTCTTGTGTTGGACAGTCCTAAGGGATTCCAATGGTCTACCCAGTAAGTGGGGAGGGAGAGCTGGGCAGTAGCCTCTCAGCTATAAGCCAGGAGAGGTTTGAGCAGTGCCAAGGCTTCCCAGGAAAGGGCAGCTTGACTGCTACCCTGTTTGAAGTTGTTATCTCCCTCTTATACCATACTAATAGACTATATTATATATATGCTTTATCACTATGTATTATTAATAATAATAATAATAATAAAATGATGATGATGATGTTCTATTCCGTAATCAGATGAGAGAAAAGATAGATCTTGCAGAGAAAGTGTCTGACTTAC
The DNA here is from genome assembly GCF_001715985.3 of Manacus vitellinus. NCBI lineage: Eukaryota > Metazoa > Chordata > Aves > Passeriformes > Pipridae > Manacus > Manacus vitellinus. The sequence continues at coordinate 8,812,801 of NW_021940917.1, read as the reverse complement.
AGGGTGAGGCAGCCGTGGTTCTGCTGGAATCTGTCTTGCTCCCAGTCCTATCTGGTGTTTTCCCCAGTGATACAGTGGAAGAAATAACTAACCTCCCTCTGTGTTGCACCTGTGCAGAGCATGAGGCCAGAAAGAGACACAAAGACATGAGAGCACAGATTCAAATTTCAGACTCATCTCAACAGGTTAGAGATCTGGACTGGAGATGACAGAGTGTGAGTTGTAAAACTGTGTTTACCAGTTGTAAAACTGGTTCTGCTCTATGGAAGGCGAAGAAAATGCTGAAATTGCAAGATAGGTAGCAATTTTTTTGGTGTTGGTTTGTTTTTTTTTTTTTTTTTTTTTTTTTTTTTTTTTTTTTTGTTGTTGTTGTTGTTGTTGTTGTTTTTTTTTAAGAAACAGGTGCTCTGCAAAGGGTAGGGAGTAACTTTGGTCCATGGCCGTGGTGGATGGGAAACAATAATTTTTGGTAGGAGAGAAGGTCAGGGCTAGGCATCAAAACATGTGCATGACACAGTGTAATGTGGGGATGGGTGTACAGACAGATGTCAGTGGCATGAAAAGGAAAACACTACGATGAGATGAAAACACTTCTTAGTTGGCATATCTTCAGCTTTGTCCTTGTCATGGTGCTGAAATCTGCCTGGAAGCCATCATGGTGCAGAAAAGTGCCAAAACAGTCAGAAACCTCCTCTGTTTTTTGAACAGCACACTTATTGGTATTTACACCTTATCTGGGCTATGGTCAGGTACTTCCATGCAGTTGTGCAGTGCAAGTTTCCAGAATGTCAGCCAGAATTAGGGAAAGATTAGCTTTTGGTATGTGCCTTGTGTTTTCTTGATTCTTCTGTTTGTCTACTGTTCTTAAACCTGAAGTCAGAGACTGTAATTTCTATACTTCTGGTATCTCTGAAGTCTAAGTATGGAGGGGAGAGGATATATTTATGTTCTCTGCTAAGTGTAATCCTGAAGCTCTAGAGAAAACCCTCATCACCCTGTGATAGTTTGCAAAATCTGCTGCAACACACCATAAGGAGCCAGCATATTTTAGCTGGTAACACTCCAAATGTCATAGCTTAGAATTTGCAAAATATTGCAGCATGAAAAAAAATTAATGAACTATTCTCAAAATGTAAAAGCTGACACTTTTTTTTTTTTGATCTATGAGATTTTGATCCTTGCTGTTGAGCCAGCTTTTCAGAGAAGGCACTGAACTACTCATTCAGTGGAATGTTTTCTGTTCTCCATCATGTGGATCGTCCCTACAGCGATCCGTAGTCATACCAGGTCGTGCCACTTTACTCTGTGAGGTTAAATATCTACTCAGATTTTGTTGTAACTTAAAGCTTTTTCTAGAGTTGGGGTTTATTTTCATATTTAACCAGGAAAGTGAGTATTTCCTGTTCAAAATTTAGATTTCATACGGTCTTTTTTTAGCACTGTTAGGGAAAAGAATAATGTCTTGTTTCTTTTTTTTAACGTTCTTATCTGCAACTATAAAAACAAGGGTGTGTTTATAAAAACCGAGCTCTTACAGAGCTAGCTTTTAGTTTTCTAGACCCAAGAGACAAACATTTGTTGTGTAACCAGTAGATTGCAGTTGAAACTGTTCTATGAAGTGGTTGGCATATTCTTTGCCAGACGTATGTATCCTAGCAATTTTACCAGACTTGATGAGTGCTGATGACTTAATTTCAAACCACTCAAGTTTAACATTGCCATGTCTGATTTCCAAAAATACAGATAACTATTATGGAAATAAACTGGTTAAAAAGAAGTGTTGTGTTTGTAACAATTGATTATTAACTATCCACTGTCAGGTGGATCATTTCCAAATCTTCCAGATTTCAAGTTACATTTCAGTGTAGATTCTCCTTACAATTGTAAAACTTGTACTTCCAAGCCAAGACATGCAAAAAGCCCTCATGCAAATAACCTGTGTCCAAAACCTCTTTCAGTTAAATCCTGTTTTCTGCACACAGCTTCACTTCATAACAGTATACAGCTAAGAACCCCATAAATGGCAGATTTTCTCCCAACTCGATATTGTGAACCAATGTAGGACTCCACCCACTTTGTCTGACCTGGTGCTTGGCATCACCCTAAAAATCAGGCACAGTGCTGAGTGTTTGCTGAACAGGCAGTGTGGTTTGATAGAAATACTGATGTCGAAGATTTTTCGGCAGGGGAGAGCTGGGTCAGATGTTCTGATTTTACAAATCTGTCTTGATTTGAGGAAGACAAGATACTTATTGTAAGGGTGAGTGGAGGAAGGCAGAAAATTATATATGCAATATATATATATCAACACACAGTAAGTAGATTCTTTTCCCTTTGTCTAACTGTAAATAGTCTAAGAGTTCAGTCCTGTAACATATTAGACATTATGGCACTATGCAGCAAAATACAGGTGAGTTATTCTCCCAGAATTAATGCTTGCAAGGTTTAATAGACAATTGAGTTCCACTTTTTTCCTGGTTTTGGGGGGTTTTGTTGTTGTTGTTTTGGGGGTTTTTTTGTTTGTTTGTTTGTTTGTTTTTCCAAATAGTCTGTGAATATGTTTCCCCCTCAGCTAGTTTTTTTGCTCTGGTTAGATAATCTGTTCTGAAATAATGAGACTGATTTCAGTATGGAAATCCACAGAAGCCTTTCTTAGTTATGCATTCACATGTATGAAGAAAAAAAAGGCTGTCTGGCAGAGAAAAAAAATTGTAAATTTGGATTTACCATTTCTTTTGGACCACAAGAGAATACGTTATACCGAGCGTCGCACATAAGTCATGTTTTGGAACAGCTCCACAAGATAGTGGAGCATTACTGAAATACAGCATCAGGCAATTTATATGGAGGGTGTTTATTCACCTGGCCCTTTATTTGCAAGAAACATTCCGCACTTAAGTTGAGCTCTCTTCAGTATGCTGCACCTGCTTTAATGTGCTGTGTTTGCTGTATGCATTGAACAGTCTCATAAAGATGGTCAAAACTTGTTTTGGTCTAGCTGGGAGTCGAGGAGAAGTAGCAGCTCGGAGCCATATAGCAAAGATACGCACAATTAACCATTGCAATTTAATTTTGTGTTTATATGTGTTTGTTAACATTCAGTGCTCTCCTGTTGGATAGTTAACTCTGTAAAGCTAAGTGGCCTCTTTCTGTCAGGTGTCCCTAAAACTGTCTTCACCTCTGCTGACCTCCTAGATAGTGATTAAACTGTTTGGCTGTGTTTGATTAGCTTTTACCTGGTGCAGAAGTATTTACATGGGATAATATTGTGAAGATTAGGATGGAGGAAGTAAAAATGTGGAACCACTTCAGCAGGTTTTATGAAAAAAAGATGTATGAATCCAGCACGTATCTGTGTATTTTAAGATCTCAGGACTTGCCCTTTGGGGTCAACGTTTTATTTTTTCCTCTGGAGGAGAAATCGCTCCTCCAGTGGAAGGCAGTGGTTTCCCTCATTGCAGCAGTTCTCTTGTGGCTCTACCCTGATGCTGGTGCCCTGCCCATGGCTATGAGATCCACACTGGGCATGAGGAATATGCTTTTTAGCAAGGTAAGAGCAGAGCAAATTGCTCTGTGTTTTACTTCATTAATATTGATGTGCTACCACTGTCATAGTACAATTAAAAAGCAGAAAGTCTGAGTGAGCACATCTGGACATCAGCTGTTTGGTGTCTTTCCTTGTCTGCCTACACCTGTGAATTTCACTACTTGCCTACACTGTGTTGTGTTGGAAGATAGGTTTGCTTGTTCCCTCTGGCATAGATGGAGTAAATTTGTAACATTATGTTATGTCTGTCCTTTTCATTATTCCAAGGGAGTTGCCAGTCCTTTCAGTCTTTTTTCCTCTCTTGAGGTTTTTGTTTGTTTGTTTTGTTGGGGTTTTTTTTTGTAGACTGTAGCTCTTCAGAAGAAATTGGGGTGATCAGTGCATATTCCCTTTCCTACTAAGGTCATTCTTCACGGGGGACTTCATTTTACCTCTCAATAAGGAGATGGAGGAGCATCTGCATGTGGCTCTTGAGACTGCTGTGAGGAGGAGGGAGCTGGAGTTTTTGTGTAAATGAAGTTCTGACCTGGCCCCCACAGATGTTATGGTCAGAGTTTGGGAACTGGGTTGGCAAGTCAGTAGGAAGGCTTGCAGGACATACCTGGTTGCCGTGGTACCAAATGAATCTTCCCACATGATTAAGGCAGCCTTTGGTGGACTCGGGGTGGAGGGACAATAGGTCCCTGGCTGTGCAGAAGGACCGAGACTTTTGTGTGGATGAATCTAGTGTTCCTCTGGGTTTTGTGTGGGTTGCTGATCTTGCACACTGCAGTTTGGAGGTGCATTGAGTTTCCTGTAGTCTTACATGGGCTTTTTGTTCAGGGCTGGTGTTTCGGGAAAAGCTTCTGGGACTGGGTTGAGCAGAGGTCTGCAGCACTGACTGGTGTAAAAACCTCCTCATAGCCAGCCAGCAACTGGGAGAGTTGGACCCAGGCCCCTGTCATGGTTTAATCCCAGCCAGACATCAAGCTCCTGCTTGTTCACTCCTCCACCACTGGGATCAGGGAGAGAATTGGAAGGCTAAAAGATAGAAAACTCGTGTGTTGAGATAAAGAAAAGTTTAATAGGGAAAGCTCATGCACAAAGCAAAGCAAAACAAGGAATGAATTCACTGCTTCCCATGGGCAGGCAGGTGTTCAGTCATCTCCAGGAGAGCAGGGCCCCATCATGTGTAATGGGGACTTGGGAAGGCAAACATCATCACTCCAAACATCCCCCCCTTCCTCCTTCTTCCCCAACTGTATATACTGAGCATGATGTCATATGGTCTGAAATATTCCTTTGGTCAGTTAGGGTCATCTGTCCTGGCTATGTCTCCTCCCAACCTCCCATGCACCCCCAACTTCCTTACCAGTGTGGCAGTATGAAAAGCAGAAAAGGCCTTGGCTCTGTGTAAGCCTGCCCAGCAATAACAAAAACTTATCTATATCATCATCCTTGTGTTCAGCACATATCCAAAGCACAGCCTGATACGAGGCACTGCAAAGAAAATGAACTCTACCCCAGCCAAAACCAGCACAGCCACCATTACTAATGCCAGAGCCCTCTGTCAGGAAGGTCCTGCTCACACATCAGGAAGGTCTGCTGTTCCCATTACAGAATGCTCTTTCATGAATTAATGCCTTCTTCCTAAGGCATGAGGTATATTGTTGAAGTTTTACTGAGGTTCAAGTAAATTAAGTTATATAGGTGATTTTTCATCTGCACGATTCACCTTTCCTCTCTGCCTAATGACCACTTTGAAAGACTCTCAGAGCCCTCGGCGGTCTAGCAGTTTCCCCTCGTGACTGTTGTACAAGTGTGATCCTCTCTGGTTGCATTTGTTCTAAATGCTGCACTGCTTTTAATGATGCTCTGCCTGTGCAAGATACTTTTCAGAAATAATAGAAGTGTATCACTTTTGCTGAATTTATAATTATACTATAAAGAATTCAGCAGGATGTCAAAGTAAAATTTCTCTTGATGTGACATGCTATTTGAGAAACAACGTCTTGGTTTTGTTGTGTGGGATGAATTTTTTTTTGCTGGTTTCTGTCGGGGACTAACAAAAGAAAGCGGCATTACTGTTTTTCACATGGTTTGACCCATTAGATTGTTTGGTAGAAAGTATTTGAGTAGGCGACAAATTGAATTGCTTTTACATTTCCAAGACACTTAAGACAGAAAATAGAAAAGACAGCACTAGATAAACATGCTGTATATATAATAATATTACTGCCAAGGAAATTTAATTCAGTCTTCAGTGATGGGTTTGGGCAGACATTTTGCATTCAGCTAGAGATAAGGTAATGTATGCAATGCAGTCTCAAGTAAGTAGGAAGAGAATGAAACTGATATTTTGCATTAGCTGTGTATTATTTATTGTATTTGATGGAAGTGTAGAGCAGACACCTGATACTAACTAACACCATCTGCCTGGTATCAGAAGAGTAGGGCAGTGCTGTCTAGACTTTCTGTATAAGAGTTGCCTCAGAAAAGCTTTTATTTTGTAAGCCACTGCTTTGCCAGTGTTTTTCCGGGTAATTTGCTTTCTTTGCTAAGGCTGTAGTTCTGGCATTAGAAATCAAGGCTGGCATTAGTAGTTGACTGTTAGTGTGCAATGGTCCCAGTATTTTATATCAAGACAATGAAAAGCAGAGGTTATGATCGACTGCAGTAAGAAACCAATATTTTTGTTCTCTGAGGGCAGGAAACTGCAGGAAGACAGTTTTCACAGAATCATAGAATCAAAGAATATTCTGAGTTGGAACTGATCAGGATCACTGAGTCCAACCCCTGACCCCACGCAGGACACGTCAAGGATCATACCAAGTGACTGACAGTATTGTCTGAATTCTTCTTGAAATCTGTCAGGCTTGATGCTGTGACCACTTACCCAGGGAGCCTGTTCCAGTGCCCAACCACCCTCTGGGTGAAAAACCTTTTCCTGATATCTAACCTAAACCTCCCCTGACTCAGTTTCATGCAATTCCCTTGAGTCCTGTCACTGGTCATGAGAGTGAATTGATCTATACCTGCCCTTCTGCTTCCCCTTGTGAGGATGTTGAAGACAGCAGTGAGGTCTCCCCTCAGTCTCCTCCAGGCTGAACAAACCAAGGGACCTCAGCTGCTCCTCATGCGGTTTCCCCTCCAGACCCTTCACCATCCTCATTGCCCTCCTTTGGATGCTCCAAGAGCTTAATATCTTTTTTGTGTTGTGGTGTCCAAACTGCACACAATATTCAAGGTGAGGCCGCCCCAGTGCAGAGCAGAGCAGGATAATCCTCTCCCTCAACCAGCTGCTGATGCTTTGCCTGATACCCCCCAGGACATGGTTGCCCCTTCTGGCTGCCAGGGCACTGCTGACTCAAGTTTTGGGATAGTTTGTTATGAGAATATACTGTGGAGGGGAAGAAGCCACAAGTTTTGAAAATGTCCTTTACTTGAGTGCTCTGAAGAGATAGGTGTCAGTAATATCCTTAGACAAAGAATGAGAGAAGGATGAAAACAACACAAAAATACAAAGAAGTTTCCAGCTGTTCAAGTCAGAAATAATCTGATGGAAGAAACTATCTAGTGCAGTGGCTAATCTGGTGGTTATGTTCCACTGTGGTGTTTAGGTGGAAGGATGAGGTGGCACTCTCAAACTTGAGTTTGTCTCAAAAGCCACATGGCTCACGACTGGTGCTTCCAGAAGGAGCTTACTGTATTTTGGTATAAATCTCTTAAGGGAAAACCAAGTTTTGAATCAGATTCTCTGGATAGGAGACTAGTTCCCTCTGAAATGGTGCACTGCACAGTAGTCTGCCTTGGTTCTGTCCACTCTTCATCCAAGTACCCCTGTGGTAGATGTGAGACACAAAATACCCTTCACCACAAACAGAGCTAAAGCAACGGGTTTTTTTAGTCAGAGAAGGTAACAATATCCAACAGTGTCATTTTGGGGCTGGTACCTTAGTCAGTGGTACGTTGAGGAGAAGGGAACTAAAACATCAAAGAGACAAAAATGGGCAATGGAAGGCCTACCTGGTGCTGGCCGATGCTTGTCAGGAAGTGCAGCTTGCTTTATGTGGTGCATGTAGCCCTTGTGCAATCCACTGCACCTGCAGAATGCAAAGCACTATGCCTGCATTCTGCTGAAAGGAATGAAAAGGCTTATTGCTCTTTCTTATGGAATGCATTGCTTGTGTTCATAAAGGTTGCTGACGTGCATGCTGGGGATTGAGTGGGCTGTGAGTGCGAAGTTGCAGACTGTGGGGGAGAACAGTTTTTCAGGAACTGCTGCTATGGCCTGTCTGGCTGCTTCTTCACAGTTAACAGAGAAGGTTGTCTAGAGACTGCCATAAAGGGGAATCCTTGATTTTCTGTGGCAAGGGTGGTTTCAGAAGATTTACGAGGATTGCAAATTTAATTTTAACAGGTGTGTGTGCGTGTTGGGCTCACTAAGAGTGCTCTAAACTGCTCCCTCTCTGCTATGTGGCATGGGGAACACTGATCCAGCACTTGGACCTGACCAAAGTCCCCCCTAATTTCAAAAGTGTGCAGGCTATCACACTAGTAAGTTACGTCTTGTTATGTTAACCTCAGTGACAAAGGGGTTTAGTGTGGGGTTAATGGGAAAGTGCAAGGAAAATCAAGTGAGTGCCCTCATTGTGCATCACTTAGGATCTGGCATATGACTTGGCAGTGACATGCATGGCAGCAGCATGTGTGGTGAAAGTGGAGGGAGGGAGCTCACGAAGTTGAGCCAGGCTTGAAACCTTCACATTATCTTCCACTAGTCCCTCTGGATGAACCTAGATGTCTCACATATTTCTTTCGCCATGCCTTTTTGCCTAATGGTAGAACTGCTAGAAATGCTGAGTCAGTCAGATGCTATGAGGAAGCATTAAGAAAGTTACAGGCACATGTGAACCTTGCTGAAACTGACAGTGACTGAGTTAAACAGGTGGGGAAAGGGTGAATTTTTGGATAGTAATTTTTAAAGTGCGTCTTTAACTTTCTGTGGAAGCACTTGTTAAAGCAGAGGCAGGTGACAGCATTGTTCAGTTTCACTGAGCAGTTGAGTCCGGTGATAATACTACAAGGGACTTTTGTTTAAATATATATCTGTGTTTTGCTTTTTTACTGGGCTTTTTGCTGACATTCATTTCTTCAGTCAGTCTTTTCCTGATGTTAACTGCTGGTACCTTGGACATTGTACATTACTGGCATCAAAAATATTCCATAGGTAACAGAAGTGAACTGCTTGTTTTTAAAGAAAGAAACTAATAAGTACAGTACAACACCAAAACAGGAAGCCCTGAATGATACTGCTCTAGCCAAGCCCAACATTGGATGTTGCATAGCTATGGCTGTGGTTCAGATTTGCATCCTGTTTGAGTGATAAACATTTGTAGCCACCCAGGTGAGCAGGTGAGTCTCACCAGGAGCACCACCTACCTAGTGGCAAGGTAGTCTCTAATGCTGTCCCCCTCTCTTGCCCCTTGCTACTGGCCTGAGTGGCCTCCGTGCATTGGAGGACAATGGCAGAGAGGGTTTCTTCTGCATGTCATGTATTTTTGCATGGTTGGTTCTTCAAGTATCACTTTGAGTTTCTGGCACAGAACCAATGCTGCCTGCCAAATTATGTATTTATCCCAGAGGCTGGTCTCCTTCTCCTTGCCCCACACTGCCCTTCTTGCCCAGTCTGTTGGATTGGATTCTGGATGTGAACAATCAGAAGTTTACCTTTAAAAAAAATATTTTTAATTGCTGATTACCAAACACAGAGCTCTTAGCTATGAAATGTTTAACTTGTGCAGCTGCGCTGTGGAGAGAGAAATCTTTTGACTGCCCTTTCCCTATCTATCATCTTTCAAAAGTGTACAGCCAAGAGATTTTAATTTCTTGCCTTTTTATCTTTGGCAGATTTATCCTTGTGCTGTACAGCTATTCTAAACACAAACCTTTTAAAATGCTCTGAGAGGCCTTATTTTTGTTTCTATCTCTTTTAGAAGTATTCCTAGCTCCATTTGTTCCAGTCTGGCAGCCAGCAAGTAGGCTAAATTTCCTCTCACATCCGTGAATGTTTTGCTTGCTTTAGCAACCACAGGGATAGACTCCTCTCTAGTGTGTTGTTGGTGCAGCTTGAAATGAAAGCTGGTTTTAACAAAGGTTGATGCACCTCCATCTCCAAAGGCCAAAGCGAAGAACATACTTTATTTTTAACTACTCTAAAAGCAATTTCATAAAAGACATTCACAGAATCACACAGAATTACAGAATCAACCACGTTGGAAAAGACCTCTGAGATCATTGAGTCCAACCGAGGGGAACAGAGCTGTTCAGTTTTGTTTCCTGCTGCTTCTGGGCTTTATGAAGCTTGTAATGTGGAGCTTGCTCTTTGCAAGTATATTTTGGGTTGCTTGAACTTCTCAGATGTCTTGTGTTTTGTAAAGCCTTGGAGTGTTTTGTTTCAGTGCCATTATTTCTATGAATGTTGGTGGTTGTAATTCGGCTACAGAGAAGCACAGTTAGAGAAGGGCTAGCATTCATGCCCCGTCTGCAGCAGCATTTCAGTACTTGCATTTCCACTCTAGTGAAATGGTTAAATTTTGAAAGGTGATTGCAGAAAGGTCAGCTTGTTGATATTTTAGATGGCATAAGGAAAAACAGGTATGTCAGTCCTGCAAGACTTAAGTGTTTTCATCTGTTGGGCATGGCAAGATTTCTTTTTCTAGCACTACAGGAAAGTGTGGGTCAGAAATTGCTTCCAGCCTTTTGTCTAGACAGAACCAGGGCATGCTGAGCCTCCCAGGATAGTAAGTGAAATGTGCCCTTCCATTTGGCACACCAGCAAAGACCCCACATAGAGGGCTGCTTTGTAAAGGATTGGTTCACAGCATTGTCTTTGGCTTTGTACATCTCATGCGACTGTGGCCGGAGGTGCCAGCTTGCTCTGGCCCTTCGGTGTAATCTCAGTAGACAAACATTGTTGAAACCTTAGACTGAACTGTCAGCATGAGGAGCGTTAGTAGGTTGAACATAGCAGGGACTCTGCAACTTTTTCAGTGATTGCAGTGGTGTATTAGGGAGGGTTCAAAACATACTGAAACTAGAAACCCATGACACCATTAAAAGCTTAACAAAACCAATATTTATTACCAAGAGGTGGCCAACAAAACGAACAAACCCAAAAGGGAGGAAGGAGGAGAGGTATAAGCCCCCAGCACGACCTCCCCAGTTACCCAGCTGTTGCCCATAAAGTTATCTTACCGACCTAGCATGCCTGTAATTACCCATAGCAGAAGCTGCCTCCTTGGAGAGTCAGTGAGTTCACAAACTGGCAGGTGTCCCTGCCAAAGGCAACGTTGTCCTTGGTGTGAAGTTAGCTCAGCTTCCAAGAAAGCACTATCTACTTTTATACAATTAACTGAGTGACCACAACCTCCCAGGTGTGGCCAGCACCTCCCAGCCAGAGGCCCTCAGTCCCACCTCCTGGTTATGTAAGTGCATCTCTCCTGCGCATGCGTGAGAACTTCAGAAATCCCCTCATACACACACAATATGCTTTGGGGGTCTTTCTTAATTGAGTCTGGGGGCCTACTTCATCCTCCTCCTCCTCAAATTCTCCTTAAAGCGACCTTGGAGGAGAATTAACCAATCATAGAACACCAATTAAAACAGTTTATGCAGAAGTTCTCCCTCCAAGGACGAATTCACTGTTTTATCAGTGGACTTGGCAGGGAGAATACAAACTACTGCAGGTGGCTGGGGCCAAACACAGACCAAAAGTATCAGCATGAATTCACCCTGGTACATGTGGTAATACTCGATCAGCACTCCCACCCTTCTCTTTGCTGCCAACATGCACCTTTTACTAGCAGTTGGGCAGGTGGAAGTGTGTGTGTGTGTCTGTGTGTGTGTGTGAATGTATGACTAGACTTGCCCTTCAGATCTGGAGGATCTGTTTTTCTCTTTTCTTGCACATAGCAAGTGACTGTTGAGATGCCTGAAGGTAAAGGTGAAATGCTGTCAGTGCAAAGCAAGGGTGAAAATCAGCTCAAGGCTTAGATGTGATATAAGGCAAGGGGTAATTGTCCCTTTGGCTTCTTTCTGAGGTTGCAATGGATATTGCAATTTGGAGCAGGGTAAAGGGCATCTGCCTTGTCAAAGTCAGAAGAAGTGCTGTCTAGAGAGATGTGACGACAACATCATTGCAGAGTTTGGTGGTAGTAATTCTCAGTACTCCCCTCCCAACTCTCACTAGTAACAGTTTGCAACTGGAAGGAGCCAGCCAAGTTTTCAGACACCTAAAAAATGGTGCAAAGCATTAATACAAGAATACACAATACAGATTTTTCTGTTTTAGACTCAACACACTAGTAAATAGTCAGCTGCTCTGACTGAAGCAGCTTCTTCTGAGATGAGATGAAGCTGTCCAAGCACATTGCCAAAGCAATCCTATTGGAAAAATGTCAGCAGAAATTAAAGAAAACTAGTCATGGCAGTTCAATACACTTAGCCCCTGTATAAATGTCAACATGTTCTTTTTCACCCATTCTCCTTTTTGTTTGTTTTTTAATTTCTAAATAGAAGCTGGTGTCATCCTCAGTATAATTCCAAAATAGCCCTTCTAGGTTCTGTTTTATTTCTCCAAACAAGACATGACCAGGTATTTGCTGGATCTGCACAAATAGATAAGTGTGAGAGACCTGACTGGCTTCAAATGGAAATACACTCCATGACACAGTTGGATGAATGAGTATCTAATGTGTGCATGTCTTTGCAAGAATGTTTTCAAATATTAGAATATTAATTACATATTACTAACTACAGAGTTATAAAGCTCTCTGTTACCTAGATTGTGATACTCAGTTATTCTTGATATGTTTTTCAATGTTTGTCATCAATTATAGGTTATTCATATCTGGAGAGACTTAGAAGAAATTAGATATTGATATCAATGTCCCTGGAATGCCCATAGGGTATGACATTTCAGCTGATATTTGTGGGACAAAGGTGTGGGTGTTTTTTGCCCCCTTTTTTTTTCAGTGAGCGAAGGCTGTATATTTTCTGCTAGTTTATTCGAAGGCTGGACTAAATGCAAGCACAAGAAAGAACTGAAAACCCTGTGAAGTTGATACAGTAAAATATCTTCTGATATCTTTGAAACCTACTGTATTTTAATAAATATTTTAGTTTATCATCTGTCATTTAATTGAGAAGGGAGGAGAGGAGGAGAGGAGAGTCTGGAGTATCACAGATGGAAACAATTATATTTTTAAGAGTTTTTACATGTGGTATTATCTTTGGAGAGACTAAGAAGTTTGCCTGGATGACTTTTTTTGGAGGAGGATAATGGAAGATAAATACCTTAAAATAAATTACTATGCTCCTGGTAATTACTTTCATTCATCTGTTTTTACTAGCCTGCATTTGTCCAGGGCCATTTCCCACTCTAATGAGATGAACCAGTATGAACAGAAATGGGTAATTTTGAAAGGAATTTCCTCATCTATTTTTGGTACAATAAATCCAGTACTAATAAAGCATAGCAGGGACAGACTTTAATGAATCACAGTATCATGGAATGGTTTGGGTTGGAAAGGACTTAAAAGATCGTGTAGTTCCAACCCCCCTGCCATGGGCAGGGATGCCACCCGCTAGATCAGGTTGCTCAGAGCCCCATCCAACCCTGCCTTAAACACTGCCGGGGATGGGGCATCCACAGGTTAATGAAGACATGCAATGCAGCAATGTAACAACATATGCAACACTATATTGACTTTTTCCTTACACACCCGTTTCCATTTTACCGGTTGAGTGATTTTTAAAGTTATATTTTCACTTGCTTTACCAAATATTAAGCAGTGTACGTAGCATATTGTTCTGAACTCCAGTTGTCTGAAGGCTACAGTTCAGGCTCTGAACCTCCAAGAGGACATAAGGGAGAGTTCTTGAGACTCAGTCCTCCATGATAGATAGAGCTCTTCTTCCAAAGTCTTTTGCATGCCAGCTGCCAGTGCCTCTATATGTAAAACATGAATATTCTGGGGTTTCTCTCTATTTCTTAATCATGCACCAGCCCTAAATCTACATGTTGTACGTGTCCAATCTTGCACTAATGTTAATAAGAACTATGCTTGCTTGAGAATACACATTTAGCTCTTTTGGCCAAAGCTTTGAAACTTGCCTAGCTAAAGCTTTCATCAGGGTTTTAGACAGTCAGGGTCAGGTTTTATAGATGCTTAGTTTATATGTCTGCGTAGACCTCCAAAGATCCCATTTGGTACTTGTCCATCCTTTTGATTACATAAATGCTTCTAAGAACTGGGGCCTGGGTTGACTGAGCCAGATAAGATCAAAGGGACCTTTTCCATGTCCAGCTGTTTAAGCCTCTGCAGCTCCAGTCTCACTGAACTCAGACCTGCAAGCTTTCAAAGTGCAGTGCAGAGTGGCCTGGGGAGGCTCAGTCCCTCAGAACTTCATGTTGCACTGTGACCCACTCCCTGCTTTCTCCATCAGAACAGCAGGTCAGGCTGCTTGTCCTGTGGGGTTGCCACCAACTCCTCACCTGTATGTGGGTAAGCATTATGAGGTGTTGGTCTCTTTGTGTACTTTAAGGGAACCCATCTCAATAATCTTAAAATGTAATCTATTTTAAATCTTGGTTTAATTTTAATTTTAATCTGAATTGATCAGATGCTAGAGGCACACAGCTAGATATGTTTCTAGGGATAATAGAAAACTTGGATGGAGCATTTCTAATTTTTTTATCCTGTGGCTGTTGACTACAGGTTGTTACCCAGTATTTCTGACTGGCTTATTTCTGAATGAAGATCATACTGGTGCATTTCTAGGGCAGCTTTCATATTACTTGTTTTTCTACATCATGTCAATTTCAGGTCTAGGAACTTTATTAGGGACTTGTTTGCATGTGATCTGTTATGCACAGTTGGATACAAGCCTACCCATCAAATAATCTGCTGTCTTTATGCTTCTTGTATGTTTTTCAAGTCCATTGTCCAAGAACAACTCTTTTCTTCATGACAGAGAGTTTTTTTAAAGATTTTAAAAAGCAACTGCAGGACAGGATGACAGTCTGGTGCCAGTGGTTTAATGATAGCGATACTTGTTGATATTTCAAAAAGCACATTCTAAGGCAGTTTGAGAATGTTTTTCTCACTGAGAATTAAGTCCTTGGAAAATCATTTAACATCCAAAACTATCTCTGTGTCAAAAAGAGGGAAAACCTAAACCCTTAAATTCTAGTATAGAAACTGGAATTTCATCCTCACACTGAAATACTGAGTTTCTGCCATTGTTCTAATTTTCTATAGGAAACAACTCCCTTGTATTTTGTAGATAGTTAATACTGTGGTTTCACTGACACTATTTAGGCAAGTAGTGCATGTTTTTAATATTGCCATAGTGGCACTATTCCAAATTCCCTTTGGTTTAGAAAAACCTTGAAATGAAAGAAATCCTACAAGTAAAAAATGCAAAGCAAATCTGGCACAGTAGAGTCTTTCATCCACTGAAGCCACTTGTGTTTGCTTGTAAGGAATAGCATGGAATAGTTAAGTTGTCTGGGCTGGAACTGAAGGCATTGGTTTCCCTCTAAGAAGATGGGAGAGTTTGGTGTTCATAATTTCTGTGTAAGTCAATGTTAATATTCCTGTTTTCTTTTTAGTAAATTATGCAGACTTTCTCATAATACAATTTATAGGAAAATGAAAGGCCAGGGAAAACATCTTGCCTTCAGGCTGTGTATGCTTCATTCTTCTCATTGTAATTTTAAAAGTAAGGAGGGTACACACACTTTGTTGTAAACTCAGGAAATGATGTGTTTTGAAGATTTTCCAAACATGTGGTGCAATTTTTCCGTTAAAGAATGATTGTGACCTGCATGCTGAGGCAAATGTTAGTGTGTCTAATATAATACAGTTTTATATCCAGGTCATCATAAGAAATGGTGTGAAGACAGATGCAATTTTGGAATGAATTTTAATTAACGACACAAAATATCCAATCCATGATAGATAAGCTCCCTGGTAACTTAAGAAAATCTAGACTTTTTCTTTTTTTGTTTTTTCCCCTCAGTCCTCAGCACCTTGAAATCTTATTGTTGATATACTTTTCAGTAATTATTTTCCAGAGAATGTGTTCTTTCTTTAAAAATGTTCTTTGCTGAATACAGAGCTACTAAAATATGAGAGATGGCCAAGACTGACTTGAGGCTACAGTAAAACTCCCATGTTTTGCTAATCCTAATGCGCAGGCACCTTTTCATGTACTCCTCTGTTCTGTCCCATTGGTTGCATGGTGTAGCAGTGTGCATTGCATTGATGTCACCATCACATTTATGCTGATGTTGCCATCAACACTCATATTGACAAAGTTCATGGAGGCACTGTGAATACCAGGTCTTTACCCTGGCACTACTTCAGCAGAACTGTTTAACTGTTATGGTGTTGGCTGGATGCAGAACTCCTTCACTATCATTTTTGCCTTTTCACAGAGCGGGTTTTATCCTAGAGGCTCCACATTTAATGCTAGATGCACCTGAGAGTCCCTGCTTGATCATTACAAGACCCAGTTCTGGCAAAAGCAAAAGTAAATAACTTATCCTGCTGGCTTTTTGTTTTGATTCAGATTTTTATATTATATTTTGGTAGACAAAATGTGAACTCGAAGCAAGAGAATCAAGATTACTAAAGGGACTGAAGGACTGGTGACTCAGCTAAAAAATGCCATCTATCAAAGATAATTATACAAAAATTATATGAGTTTAGAGGCATATTTGAATCAGTTTTGGTTTGCCAAAAAGCAGATATCAAAATTACAAGATGACAAAATCAATTAGGTTGGAAAAGACCTCTGAGATCATAGCGTCCAACCTGTGACCAAACACCACCATGTCAACTAGACCATGGCACTGAGTGCCATGTCCAGTCTTTCCTTGAACACCTCCAGGGACAGTGACTCCACCACCTCCTTGGCCAGTACATTCCAATGTCGAATCACCTTTTCTGTGAAGAAATTCCTCCTAATGTCCAACCTAAACCTCTCAAGAGACTGTCCTCTTGCCCTATTGCTAGTTGCCTGGGAGAAGAGACTGACTCCCACCTAGCTACAACCTCCTCAGGTAGTTGTAGGGAGTGATAAGGTCTCTCCCGAGCCTCCTACTCTCTGGGCTAAACAACCCCTGCTCCCTCAGCTGCTCCTCGTGAAACTTGCTCTCTAGATCCTTCACCAGCTTTGTTGCCCTTCTCTGGACATGCTCTAGCACCTCAGTGTCTTTCTTGTTGTGAGGGGCCCAAAACTGCACACAGGACTCGAGGTGTGGCCTCACCAGTGCCGAGTACAGGGGGACAATCACTGCCCTGGTCCTGCTGGACACACCACTGCTGATCCATGACAGGATGCCATTGGCCTTCTCAGCCACCTGGGCACACTGCTGGCTCATGTTCTGCTGCTCTTCAGCAGCACCCCCAGGTCCTTTTCTGCTGGTCAGCTTTCCAGACACTTCCTCCAGCCTGTAGCGCTGCCCGCGGTTGTTGTGACCCAGCATTTGGTCTGGTTGAACCTCATACAATTGACCTCAGTCCATCTATCCAACCTGTCCAAAATTCGCCCATCCAGGGAAGTGACTGCAGTGGCATTATTCCTTGGTCAAGTCTGAGCTCATAAAAGAGACATTTGGATCTGGTTCAATGGTTACTGAGCTCAATAGAGTCTTCACCTTGGTAGGTATTAATTAGATCAAGCTCTTCTATATAAATTTGGTGGTGGATAGGTTGGCTGTGTCACAATATCTATTTCTTTCTGTGCAACAGTGGTCCTACCTGTATTCAAGGAATGAGCAACAGTGCAGTAATAAATATGTCAGAGCTGGAAATGTTCATTTTGACTTTGCTGTAAAAAGACACTTTATGAAATCGATGGATTGGGTTTGAAAGTGTGGAAAAGTTTAGTGTCAGACCCATTATAACCTCAATGGAAAACAGAGCCAAATTCAAATAAGTGGTAGTTGCACAGTTTTCCAAGGGCTTGAATGCAGGGTGGATTTTGCAGTGATTGTCATTCTTGCGCCATCATCTCCACTGTTCCTAGTGGAGAAAGCCATGAGTACAACTGAAAATGCTTGCCCTTGCCACTCTTTTGCTCTGGAGAAGTTTCTACCGTTCCAAGAATAAATGCTGGAATAAACAGTGAGTATATGATTTGAGCTGCCCCAGCTGGATTATTTTTATTTTAAAAATTTTATTTGTATAGAAGCTTTCCTAGTATATATGTGTTGGATCATACATACATTTGGTCATTTTTGGCCATTGCAGCAGGCAGCATTCTGAAATGTAAATGTAAATTTGATAGGAGCTCAAAGGGAGGCAGGGCTTGATTCATCCTAACTTCAGGAGGAATCTGGTGCTTTAGGAGTTCAGGTATGCAGGACTTGGTTTCTGGGTTCATTCCAGGCCACATAAAACTGATTGTGTTTTCCCTGTATCAAAACTCTGCCATTTTTTAAAGTGCATTGAAAATTGCTATATGGGAGCAGCCTTCTGAAAACTGGTTGGAGACATGATGAAGACTTGATAGTTCCTTTCTACTCCTTTTCCCTCTCCAGGCTTGGAATATGACGTATAGGCAGAAATAAATCCACATAACTGCACTTAGCACACAGTCGTGTTCATTCAAAGGTACATATATTTGCAAAAAAAACCCCTAAACCAGCAAGCCCTGAGCAGCTTTCCAAGAGTGTGCTTATTTATTAAATTCTGACACGGAGATGCAACTTGAACTGGAGTTGTGAGGCAAGCTAGATTTCATCAGAAGCCCGAGCAGTTAAAAGTGCTGCCCAGCACTGCATGTCGGTGAGGTGAAACACTGAATTTGAATGCAGCTCAGGGAGTGTAAGTAGAAGAGGAAATGATTTCCATGGTAAGTCCCTGCAGTTCCCCTCAGTCTCCCCTTCACTTCCCCTCAGTGTCAATAACCTGGGAGCACATAATGGTCATTGGATAGTTCATTCAACAGAGTCTGTAAGTCCACAGAACTGCTAGTCCTAAAACTTGCTTTCAGTTTTCAGTCTGAAGAAACACAGATTTCAATCCAGGTCACCATCCATGTTGTATCTGAGGTCTTGTATCTCACTGCAGACCACAGTGAGAAGTGTCTGCGTTAACAAAATTAATTAGGTTTCACTGAGGCTTTGAAAGAAATTTTCAGGGGTGCACTTGCTAAACACTGAATAGAAAAAGAGGATTTCTCTGTCTTCACACTACTTAAAGACTATCACTATGTATACAGTATTTCGTGCTTTCAAAATCCTAAAATCTCTTCTGGGTTCAGCTGTACACTGCTCAGTTGTAAGCAGCGTGGAGTGTTAATATTTTACAGGGTTACATTAGTGCTACAGAGCTTCTGTGAAGCACGTGGCAGAACATGTCTTTTATGGGATATGTGAGGAAGAGACAGGGTAAAAAAGATGAAGGAGAGACCCTTCAGCCACACTGTACAACAGCAAGGCTCACGTAGCTCCTGTTTAGTAGGTGCTGGGGGGGGGAAGAGTACAAAACTAGAAGCAGTGGTGCCTGTAGCATTACATTTAGATTAAGGATAGAGCCCCCAAACAGTTCCTTAGTCCCTCCTGCTGTCAGTGGATGAATCATTTTATCTTGTGAATGAGGCAGGCTCTTGGGAGGTTCTTAATCATGTGACAGTCTTCCATGTGAGAAGGCAAGGGAACCCGCAAATGCTGTCCCAGCCAAATCCTTTTCTCTCTCAACCAACTGGAAGTGTTTCACCAACAAACAGGTTTTGCTGCTTTCCTCTGGCTTGTGATGACAGCTGCAGCTGAAGGCGTGCCACACTTGGCAAGGAAAGCATCTAACCTGAAGACTAGCTTAGAAGGAGCTGCAGCCTTGTGGAGCGAATGTGACAGACAACCATGAAATTTTTCTGAATGGGGAACAGCATTAACTGCCCAGAAACATGTGTATTATTTTTTCTTCCTACTACCCCCTGCACCCATCTCTCAGGAGAGCACTCTTGGTGGTTATTGTTGATAGAATCATAATTGCGGTTCATTGTGGGTAAAACTCTGTCCTGCTCATTAAGTAGCAGAGCTCCTAATGACTTCAGAAAGCCCAAGACATAAGCACAGAAGCTCTGAAATACACAGAAAGGAAGTCACTTGCTACATTTAAGTGACTGAACTTATGTAAAATGTGGGATGAGCCTAGAATTGTGGAGGTGGAAAATTAGCATGAAGGTTTTATTTTGTTCCTACCGTGCATTCCTATTTATTTCTCAATAAATACAGAGATAAAAACATAGGCAAACAGAATACACTTACAGAATTTGGAAATAGTGATTTTGTTGAGGTGAAAGGTTGTTTTTCCCTTAAAGATACCAGCTGGAGACTGTACAAAAGTGATAAGGAATAGTGACAAATGAGCATAGCTAGAGGAATTACTCACCAGTTTAAGGATACATGACATTGCCAAACTGCCTCACAGGCTTGCAGAACTTGCCAGAATTTGTGAGCCTTTCCTCTGTAATATACACCCTTTTGTTTTCTAGAGAGACGCTCAATTAAAAACATGTTTTCCTGACTAAAAGGAGCCATGTGCAGTTTGTATCAGAGATGGAAGTCAACCCCTTTCCCCCATGTAAACTGGAAGACCTAGTTGATTCACACCTTGCCTATAAGGTGTCATTATTTCTACATGCTTGTTTTCTCTCCCTCTCTGCTTCTTCTTGCTTCATAGTCTTTCTTTCAAGCAAAAAGTAAATTCAATAATATTTGGGTTGACATAAGAGTTTTGTACTCTTGAAGTCTACAATTAGAGAAATTCACTGACCTATTCCCAGTCCTTCCAGTTTGCTGGCCTGTTTTGGTTGAGTAGTTGTCCATCCTAGTCCTTTGACAAGTTGATGACATCCTTAGCAGTATCAGTGGAGAAATCAAAACACTGGGGCAAAGAGGCTGAGCTTTAACTCCACTGTTAGTAGGATTTCCCTCATAGGAAATAGCAGAGAAGGTGATTGATTAGCAGTGACATGATTTTGGGTGCTCTGTTGCATAGCTGGGGCCCCCAACATTTGGACCTCTATCTGGGTTAGACTGCAGCTCCTGCTGAGTTTACTTCAGCATCTTACTTTATAAAAGAGAAATACTACAGGTAAACCTGAATTGATGGCTGGCAGACTTGTGGGAATGCAGCAGGACCTTGTGGGGACCTCAGTACTACTCTGCCTTCTCTGGTGAATTGAGACATGGATTTCTGCTGTTGTTCACCTCAGTCATTTATCAATGCTAAGCACTTGGCTTAAGAAATGCTAGTAATAAGAGAAGGCCTAATATTGTCCATTAGCTAAAAACAGTGAATGAGACAGATACACTATGGTGGCTAAACTTCTAATGCTCTCAATCTGTTAGCTATCAATTGTGTTTTCTTACTTTTAAGTAGGAAAAGATAGGTCTTTCAAGAAATGAAGCAGTGCTTCCCCTTCAAATGGTGATGAAGTTACACCGTGGTTAAGTTTGGACAGGGTGGAGGCTGAAAACAGAGAGGATTTAAAATATTCTGAGCTTCTTTTGCTGGTATGAGAAAGCAGAGTCCAAATGCTTTCAAAGTCTTTTTGAATGTAAAAGCTGTTAAAACATTGCTTCTCCATAAAAACTCTTTAACAGGTTTCAGCTGTTGCAAGATTGGTTTGGAAACCATGCTGTTTAAAATGAGTAAATGCAGGGGTATTTACATCTGTGTCCTAGTTAGGACAGCTGAGATCAGTTCATCATGGTGGGTGTAACCCAAAACTGTATTCTATAGCCTTCCATGTCATTTCCCAGAAACTAGACTATTGTTGTCAATAGACTATTCGCACCCTCTGCCCATAGAGCATGGTGGGTGTAACCCAAAACTGTATTCTATAGCCTTCCATGTCATTTCCCAGAAACTAGACTATTGTTGTCAATAGACTATTCGCACCTTCTGCCCATAGAGCATGGTGGGTGTAACCCAAAACTGTATTCTATAGCCTTCCATGTCATTTCCCAGAAACTAGACTATTGTTGTCAATAGACTATTCGCACCTTCTGCCCATAGAGCCTGACTCCTCAGGCTATAAACTAGGTGTTAAGAGGCCTGTGAGATAGGAGGATGTTTCTGTCCTCACACCCTTTGTGAAACTCCCCGCCCTGAGGGGAGCACTGAACATTCCTGCCTGAACTGGAGGATATATAATCTTGGAGTTTTGGAACATTTTTCAACCCACTCGTGGGATCCAGAGGACGGCTGCATCTCATCGCTCTCAACCAGACTTAGACCACCACTGGACTGCGATCACCAGTTCTGGCCAGACTGCAGCAGCTCTCCCACCAGCAGGTTCTTCCCCTCTCCCTTTACTTTGGACTCAAACAGGGCCCAAGGAACACCACTTTGTTCAGGCCCCAGGGTACTGGGTTACACATTTGGGTTTTTGTGGGTTGAGACCAATTGTTTGTTTGTATTATTGTACTTACTGTATTATTTTAATAAATTGTTATTCTGACTTATAATCTCTCCTTTGAGTTGGGTTCATTCCCCCTGCTGGTTAACTTTTAAACCAGCACAATCTGTCTTTTAATGTTTTAGGATTCAGGTTTTAGAATTTTTATACAACTGTGATTAGAAAGATTATTTTTTATTATTAACAAAAGTAATTTTTGCATTGTAGTCTTACTTGAGAATCTTTGACTTCTAGAAAATTCTCAGAAGGATCAGTCTTGGCATCATGTCCAAGAGGTTTGTTAATGTAGTCCTGGCAATACTGTTCCCTTGAAAAAAATCAGCATGGAAGTGCTAATAATCAGTAGTGGTAACAGAATTTCAAACATACATGTGCGTGATGCAAATTAGTCCGAATCAACTTGTCTAATATTACCCTGGGAAGGAAATCCATTCCTAACTACCCAAGTCTGTGAGAGGACAGGATCCCAATAAGATTTCTTTCCTTCTTTACAACAAAATTCCCCCATCACCCTCCTGGAGCTGTAGGTCCACCAAATGCACGGTCCAGTGTACAGACCCTGCTGGAGGACACCCACTTCCCACTGTACACTTCTGCATCATCCTGTTTTTTTCCATTCAGCTACTTCATCCTTCATCCTACTTTACTGCCTCCTCACCTCTGCTGCCTCCTTTCTGAGGGAGCCACATCACAGATTTCCCTGTTTGCTCTGAAGAATCTCCTATGAGGTCCTAGTCAAAACTCCACTCTATCACTCTCGTGTGCAAGGAGTCAAAGGAGAAAAGGCAGTTGAGGTAGCCAGGTCTTTGCTACCCAAAGGTGTTTGTTCATTCTCTTCATGGGATAAAGGAAAGGGTTCATACTGGCAAGCTACCAACTGCTATTGCTCCTGGGACTTGCCTGGTGTCAGTGCATCTTCTCTGCATCCTCGCAAAGGGCCTGTTGCTACTGCTGTGTGTAAAATCGGGAAGAATTTTGTCTGCATCAAACTGGCTAAGCCAAGTACCATCCTAGAACACAGAAGAGGGCTACTCATTAAAGGTTGCTGTTCCTCGTTGCCCTTTGGTCCCCAAGTAGATCTATTATGACAGTACCCTGGTTCTGGATATACAGAAAATATTCCCTTTCCCAAGTCAAATGGTGTTCCCCTTAATGCACTGACAGATCTCGAGGAATGGGTTTGCAACTACGCCACTTTCTCACATGGCACATATTCTGTACACATTAGTCATTATAGTGACATGTTGTAAATGAGGTCGTAAACGCTAAAAAAGCCTTAAAACTGAGCTCTTACTTTAGGATCCAGATAGCTGCAGTGACTTTCCAGTGCCTAGACATGCTTCACTCTGAATTAGATATTTATAGGCTCTAAACTGCAGAAAAGTGCAATGGGAGGCTCCTGTAATGTAGTTAAAATACCAGTGTTATTCACATTGAAGTTATAGCATGTTTTTGCTAGTTACTGTATGATTTCAAAGTTATCATGTTAGCAGATTATTAAGCATGAGTCATCTTATCAGATCTTGCCAGTTTGAATGAAGGACTTATATAATTTCTGAAATGTGATTTAGCAAACAAGAGCAGACTGTCAGCCAGCATCATACTGTCTGACTGAGCAGACAAGTTCCTTCTTCAAGAAACCAGGTAGATAGTGATGCATTTGCTGTGCTTTCTACAGCATGAGTCCCTCTCTGCCGAAGTGCCATTGGCAACTTCTGCTGTGGTTGGCAAACCGAAGACACAGTGCTTCTGAATAACTGTTGTCTTTGGATTTTTAACACAATCTTGACCGTGGCAGTCAACCTTATCTCATTTCCCTGAGGGGAAAATGGTTCTTCGGATGAACTGGGCTTTCTGTCTTCCCAAGACGCATCTCTGGTCATGCAGCAATTGAGCAGCTCCATGATATCCCATGGGTTTACACTGAAGCAACTTCGGACTATATCACTGACTATAGTTTTCCCCCGTTCTCTTTTCAGATTCTCTTCTTTGCCTTGTGTGAGTGTGGTGTTCCTCTTCCAATCTTTTGGTGTTTCTTCTGGGGCAGGGTGCATTGGAAGTACATACCTTTGAATATCTCTCTCAGAAGATATGTGGATGCCTTGGGGGTTTTGACCTCTGTCAAGACTTGACAGTGAATCTTTAAAAGGTTTAAAACAAATAACATAAAAGAGAAGGTTTAGATATTTAAAAGTTGTATGTTTGCAAAGGGGAGCCTTCTCCGGTACCTAAAAGGCTTACAAGCTGGGGACCTTCTGCATTTATTATACTGCAGAGAGGCACTGGTCATGTAAGGAGCTTTATGTTGCAGGTCATGCAGTGAGATCTGTACCATTCCTGTGGTTTCATAAAAGCTGGAATTTGAGTTATTGCAGCAGTTGTTCTCTCTGCATGCACTCTGGCTTGAGCTGCTGCAAAAACAAGCTTAAATTTTACACCATTTTATCTGTTTCCTAATTATGTGCTTCTTGCTGTTCATTCATTCCCTCCATGTCATGCTTAATTTCAAAGATGTTGGAAAAATACCTATAAGTTTTTTAAGTATCTAGAAATTCCCATCCTTGCTCCATTCTTGACCCCACCAAAGAGTCACAGTGCCTGGGTGGGGTGGAAAGACCCATGAGAAGCCTTGTGGAGAATACTGTAGGCAGTACTTGTCCATTTTGTTTCCAGTTTTGGTTTGCACAGGCCAACCTTTGCCTGGTGAACAGGAGCGAGTGAGCAGGGATGTGCAGGCTGCAAAACCATTGAAACACAGCCTCCTCATCTCCCTTGGCACAGAGCAAACTGGCTTTCTGCAGCTAACTGGCAAATGATGTTGAAGAGCAGCTTTGTGGGCAGGTAGTAATTTGTGTGGATTTTAGGGAAAGCATTCTCCAGGGGCAGTTAGCCATCTTTTTGAGCCATGACACGGTTCATTTTGCATCTAAAAATGCTTATGTGGAAGAGGATAGGGAACAAAATGAGGTGTAACATTGTCATGAATGCTGCATTTCAGCTGTAAAAAATGTAAAGGGCTTTTCTGCTTATATGAGAATAGAATTGAAATGAGATCAACAGAAACTCCAAGACTTGTTGGTCCTCTTCACAAAGAACAGGAGAGAGAAGATTAGGAACAGCCTCCAAACAGACCTGCAGAAATGAGTGGAAGTTCACAAATACTTTATCTGTCTGAGGTCACTGAGATGACTTCTTTGGCATTAGGTGTGTACAGAGACACTCAGACCTTACTGTGATCTTGTGATTGCCATGAAAATGGCAAGTGTTTTTCTTGGAAAATAAACAGTATGATAAAAAAAGCAAAATGTTAACTCTCAGAGCTCAAGGAAGGTTATGGCTTAAATCTTTCAGGTCCTTTGAGTTTTTCTTAAACCTTTGAACAGCTGATGATTATCAGTATAGTACAGTGAAGGGTGACCCTGTTTGATTCTTTCTTATATTGAAAATGCAAATTCAGGCCTTGACTTTGATACCTCTCAAATTCAGTTGAAAAGGAGATGTTTGATTCATTTGAGAAATGTTCAAAAATTACATAAAATGTCATCATTTCTTCAGATCTGGTGTGTTTGAGTTGGTGCTTGATTGCCACCCTGGTGTTCAAGATTAATTGTATGTTTTAAGATTTTGTTTAATTTTCATTTCCTAGGTATGAAGACACAGTCAACATCTTTTGGGCTGCATTTATACTTTATCAGAGATTTAAGCTTCAAATCATATTGCTACTGATACTGAACTGACTTGTTTGAAAAGCTGTTTTATCTTCAGTTGTATATTGCAAGGATGTTCCTTCCTTTGGGTTTAGGCTTTTTGCAGGCAGAATGAGGAATGTGGCTGCTTAAAAGCAGGTGAAGTTTTGAGAAACATGTTTTGAAGGGCATGAGAATGAGAGTGAAGTGGATTTAGCTAAGCTTACAAACGCTTCATTTGCCTGTACAAATGTGGTTGTGCTTTGGGATTGCTGAAGAGTGGGATTTTGCTCTCTGTTTGCAGGTAAGCAGCAAGCATGAGCTTGGCAACATGCGACCATGAGTGCCAGGACCGTGTGATCTGAATTGCGTCTTCCACTGACTTTCCAGCACCGAGGTGTTGTTCATCCTGTGCTATGGAGGACTGCCTTCACACCTCCTCTGAAAACCTCTCCAAGCTGGTGAGCTGGGCCCACAGCCATGGGACCATCTGCAGCCTCATCCCCAACCTCAAGCACCTTCTTTCCGAGGGGGCCCATGGCAACCTGACGGCCATGTGGGGCTGTAGTGCTGGCCATGCCTACCACTGGCCCCTGGCTGCCACTTGCCGGGCTGGCTCCCAGGAGCGTGTCTGCTTCCAGGACAGCCGCAGCTTCAACTCGGACAGTCCCAGCATGCTGGGTGTGCCATCGGAGGCACAGGCCAGCCCCCTGGAGCGCTACCCGGGTCGGACGGGGAAGACCAAGCTGGATTGCACCCGCACTCGCGACTCCTGCGACTTCTCCTATTGCAGCGAGCCATCGGAGCTGGGTGAGCCTGTGGAGGAGTACGAGGATGAGGCCACTCTCTTCGACATGGTCTGTGAGTCCTCTGTCACCGACGAGGACAGCGACTTTGAGCCGCACCCCCACCGTGCCCCCGCCGGTCCCCGCAAGCGTCCGGCTGCCGGGCTGCCCACGGCTGCCCAGGCGCAGCCTGCTGATGAGGGCGGCAGTGACGTGCTCCTCAAGAAGATCAAGCAGGAGCTCCCTGAGGACTACTATATCGTGGCCAATGCTGAGCTGACTGCCGGTGCCGACGGGCCGGCCCTGGCCCTGACGCAGATGTCCAAGCCCAAGCCACAGCCCCCGGCCGGCCCCTCCTGCCTGGTTCCCACCAGAGCTGTGCCCCAGCCTGTCGCCGGCCCCGACCCCGACCCCCAGCGCCTCTGCTCCTCCCCGCCCGGCCTGCCCCGCATGGCCCCACAGCGGCCGCCCCGGGGACCCCTGGCCTCCCCAGCACGGGGGGCAGGCAGTGGCCCTGTGGCTGCCCTGCAAGTGCCAGCCACCAGCTCCAATGCCACCACCACCACCACCGGGAAACCCATCAGCATCCCCCTCTCAGCGCTGCAGCTGCCTGGTCAAGAGGAGCCACCGGCCGCTGAGGAGACTCTCCCATCTGTCCCACAGCTGACTCCAGGTGGTGAGGTGGCTGGCTCGCCCTCGGTGAGTGCTGAGCCTGAGGTCAGCTCCAGCCAGCAGCAGTCCCATGCCGTGCCCACCACCACTCCCGAGGCAGTGGTGCAGTTAATGCCAGGTAGGACACTGGGCGGGAGGTGAGGGACGGCAGCATTTTGGGGGTGGTCAGCAGGCATGGCTCAGTGAGGGGGGAGCCTGGGAGGATGTGCTGCATTTCACCAGGGTCCTGCTGGCATATAAGTCAGTAGGTAGAGAACCTGCACACACTTGGAAGAGGATTTGGAAGACCTCAGCTGAGAAAAGGCCATGAGGAAGTATACTGCAGCCACAGGGAGAATGCTTTTTTAGGTCCATTTTGGTTACACTTGTTTCATGGCAGAGAGCATGCAGCCACCTTGCTGTGCGTGTGGGTCAGGGAGGACATGAAACTCATGCACTCTTTTGATGAACGAGAAAGAAATGGTCTCATCCAGTGTAGCCTGGAGGTAGGGGGTCAGGTGTTGCCTTCACCCTGTCAGAAGAGTGACATTGGACATGGAGAGGCACAGAGCACAAGGGGAGTACTAGAAGAGAGGTTTGCACTTCTGTAAATTGTTAAACTATTTCCCTTGCCTGTAAATCAGAGCAATCTGCAGAGATGAGTATTACTACAGCCTTAATCATGAAATTGATAACAATTTAAGCCATAATAAAATTAATTTTTTTCCCCTTTTCTTGGTGAGAGCACTCATGCCCCATGTCCATAATTTTTTCATCTCCAGCTGCTGTCAATGCACAAAGAACTGGCAAAACCAGATCAACATTACTGGATAAAGAGCATGTTAAAACAGCTTACTTCTGCTGAATGATTATCTGATGTGCAGAATAACTAACTGTTAACTATAGGTCTTCAAGAGGGAGTGGAAGTCTTTTTTGAGCAGATTTGCCAGCTCCCTCTTGATGTGAGTGCAGAGAGTGCTCACTTTGCTCTTACAGCTGGTGAGTGGTGCCACTCTGGGAGGAGATGTGGGCAGGAGTGAGTTTTGCATGTGCTCCCTTGCTGATTCAGCCTTGGACTGTCTGATCAGAGTACAGCCAAACAATGAAAGGGGAAAACACTGCTTATATGCAGTCCTGGGCAGGTAAGCACTGAAAACAATGACTTTAACAGAGTGGATGATACTTCAACCTGGACATCCTGAAATCTGATTGAATGCTAGTAAAGCTATTAATTGGCAAGAGCCTGCAGATCTTGTTGCCAGATAAAACAACAGACAAAGTTAAATACTGAGTTTTACTAAGTAAAACCCTGCTAAGCATTAGAAATTAGAAAGAATGATAACTGTCTTAGTGATACCAAAGTATATTCTTCTTTGGGACCCATTTGTGCATGCCTGCATCTTTGAGATGTTATTTTGCAGTAGTCCTGTCATGTAGCATCCCTTGTGGAAATTCCCTTACAAAAATCCATCTGGTTTAGATTTGACTCTATTCAGCTAAGTATGAGAGAGGTGGGATGCCTGACGCCATTCAATCCAAATTGTGTGGTAAATCTATTTATTCTGCCTTCCTCAGTTTGTAGTCTGTCATTACTATATATACTAGAGCTGGTTTCTACCAACGTGCCCTTGCAACTTGCTTAGTCTCAAACTTGCAATGTGGGACAACAGAATAGAAACCTAGGAAGAATTTTTTCGTGTTAGGTGTGTGTTATCTGGGAGAGTGATATACTTATAACAGATCCATTAAAAAATCTAAAGTGTTTTTCCAGGTCCTCAGAAGCCAAACAAGATCAGCAGTTGTTACTGTTTAGGGTTAAACCTTACAGGCATGCATGCAGCACTGCGTTTTCACTTTTGTAGAGTTTCAAGACCAGGGTTGGTCCATGTCTAATGTCTCACTGTTAGGACAAAGTGGGATTGCTCCTGGAGAAATTTGCCCACTGCATAAATCAACCCTCAAAACCTTCTAGTGCATTTTGCAAAGACAGTGATGTGGATCTCAAAGTGCTGCCCAAATTCCACTTCAATCAGCTATGTTCTCTGTAGATAAATTTCTTGTGCTCTTCCAAAAATGTGTTACACAGTTCCTCTCCTGGTATAGTGTTATTGGCGTATGCTGTTACTCTACTCAGTGGTAGTGGCATTTTAATGAGGGTAAAATGATTGACATATGACTAGAACTTGATACGTGAGTGAAGTCTCCCATTTCCATAGAGCTTGCTCCTTTGGGAAAGAAGGGCTGGCATTAATAAATCTTCAAGTTGCAGAAAAGTGAGCAAGTACAGAAAAGTGAATTTATTACAGACGCATAATTCTGCACAGCAGATTCTTGATAAAACATGGAGGTTTGAGTAAAAATTAGATTAGGGTAATTGCTCGTGTACAATGATTTCATTAGGTTGTCTCCTAACAAAGAGCAGTGTACTGGAAATGGTTCATGATATATAAAATTTAAGCTATATTGAACTACAAGAAGATGTTTATCTATCCTATGCAAAAATTTTCTGTCAGCTAGATATAAGGATGAGTATAATTCTTATGTAAAAAAAGGCAGGAACTAATTACATCGAAGAGCCTGGAGCTTTTATTATTTTATAGGCTCAGTGCCTGCTTGACAAACAAACAAAGGTTCAGTTGAAAGTAAGCAGGGAATTTAAATTCTCTCTTGTCCCCTCCAAAGTGTTGGTTAATTTTAAAATAATATGTGAGGCCTTGTTCCTGGTCCCATTAGAACTGATAGTATAAGGTCTAAGTAGGCAACTGGTAGTATAAGGTCTAAGATCGGTAGGACTAAGGCCTTACATAAGTTATGATTAAAGGCTGCAGTCCAACCAGCACTTTGAGTTTTAGCTGAAGTAACATGTCCTTGCATTTGTACCAGCCACAGCTGATAGTTTTCATGCATGCTAATCTCATAGATCATGAAAGTTTGAGTGAGATTCTCCATGAAATCAAAAATCTTGATGATATATGTTAGCTTAGGCCAGTTTAAGCAACATTATGCTTTTGGACTAGTCGCTCTTTCAAAGAGGGTTTTATTCCCCCTCTTTTACTCTCTTTTAAGAGTAAAAGGTTTTAATGACGGCATGGTGACAGAATGTATGAGCAGGGGCCTTACAAAGATATTTTCATGTCTCAAAAGAGAGGTGGCATCCCAGTGAAAATTCAGTTATGTTAGGCACTGATTTCTGTTGGGTTTAGGTGTCCATCTAAGCATTGTGGCATATACTGGATTATTTTTTGTTACATTTCAGCACTAATAAGTGGACATTTGCCTGTGAATTTTCAGGTCTTTCATTACCACTTTATTAGCAAAGCCTTCAAGAATATATGTATGTACTATTTAATCCTCCTTTTCTTTTTCTGGAAAAACTGAGAGGACCTGCATCTGTTAGGAGAGAAATTTTTTGCAATGATGGAGAGCAGGAAATTTCTGCAATTTCTATTTCCCAAACAGCCTCTTTTGTCTTTTGCTTTTGCTAATACTTGGTCTGCTTTTTTGTCTCCAAGAACCAACAAAGGCAAGGTACATCACATCAGTGGAGATTGAAGATGAGTAAGAAACATTATGTTTTAGGTTGCAGTACATGCAGCTTAGAGAAATTAGTGACATTTTGATGTCTAAAACCAGGAATGGAAAAGATTTGGTGTTATTGCAGAAGGATATGGAGGAAGACTATGGCTCAGAGGAGGGCAGATCTTGTTTTATATGAAATAAGTTTTGATTCTCAGAGAGGCAGGACTTACTTTGCAAACAGAATTGCTGAAGAATTTAGGAAGAATACTTGCTTTTCACCTGAAAACTGAGGGTGAAGATGTGCTTTGTATTAACCAGAGAGTGCAGCAAGGTATCTCTGGTCCAACATTAGTCCAGCACTATAAATAGAAGAGCAAAGAGCTCCATGAAAAAAAAATAAAAGATATCAAATCCATATGAACAAACTGTGCCGAACACAAAGAGTAGTGAGATGCAAAGTGAAAAATCAGCTAAATAAATTGACTAGGGTTGTTGCTTTTGTCAGACATGTGGCAAATGATATTCTGTGGTACCATCACAGTGCCACTCACTGTCCTGCCATCGTGGTTATTGAACAGTATCAGCATTTGAATGTGTGCCGTGGTGGATCCTGGTCTGTGGTGAGGGCAGTACTTAGCTTTGCTGACTCTGATGTCTCTGCTCTGACATCCTCTCCATTCTTTTATTTTCTCTAACTGGTGTGTTAGAATGCCAGATAATCAGCTGATAATCAGCTTAGCCTGGTGACTTGGGCAAAGATCTAGTTCTGTTCCTGTGCTCTTGTCACGGGAAGGGGATTGCAGCCTTTCATGATTGGCATGTAACATGGTTTGACTCTTGCTCTGCTCTCAGTGTGGACATCTGTGTTGGTTCCAGGTGTTCATATAAGTCTCTGTCTGAACATGACCATTATAAAATGCAATACATTTGGGGGTTGTCTGATATTTGTGTAGAGCTCTTAGGTGGAATATTTTAAGTATTTTTCTTCACTTTTCTTTTGTACTTCACATGGGGTTGCTGAAACAGAAAGGGAAAGGGACTTGATGGTTTAGGTCAGAGTACTTTCTGAGAGTGATTTTCCACTTTATAGAAGGTTGGTACTTCAGTAAATAAGCCTAAGGAAGTAATCATTCCCCTGTAGTTGGCACTGGTGAGGCCACAGCTCGAATTCCCTGTTCATTTTTGGGTCCCTCACTCCAAGAAAGACCTTGAGGTGCTGAAGCAACAGAGGGCAACAGACCTGGTGAATGATTTAGAGCATAAGTCCTATGAGGAGTGGCTGAGGGAGCTGGGGTTGTTTAGCCTGGGGAAAAGGAGGCTGAGGTGAGACTTTATCACTGTCTTCAACTACCTGAAAGGAGGTTGTAGCCAGGTGGGGTTTGATGGCAGGCAACTACTGACAGTAACTGGATGTGTTCCTTTTGATCAAACTCAGGATGACTGTCAGTGACACTGTGGTCTGTTGTAGCTTTTCATTAACTAGGTCTTCATGATGAAAACATCACTTGAAACCATAAAACAATTGATTAATAATATTTAATTAATTGCTTACTGCTTTACGCTTCCAGGGGGAAATGAAAGAAGAAAGCTGGCTGTCTGTTTTGTTCAGAGAAGGAAAACATTTTCTCTGAACTATTCTACTCAAGGTCACAAAAAGCTCAGTGTGCTGTATTACTGAATTATTTTAAGCAGGAAGCCTATACCCAAAGATCAAGCCTGTGAAAAATAAGACTGTTCACCTCTGATTCTTGAATATCTTGGTTCAGTTTTCTGTACGCTCACCTCTCTCTTAACTGGGTATCTACCTAATCTGCTTTACTACAGTGACTGGTCAAGGATAGCAGTATGAATGAGCCACAGAAGCATTGATGTTTTTGTATGGAAGTAATTTCATTTTGTCCACAATTTGGAGCACTCTTCTAATTGTGATGGTGTGCAAGTTTCGAGCTGGCTTCCCGCCAAGTCCCCGAAACTCAACA